>NC_090925.1:470844764-471497264 GCF_040938575.1 Ambystoma mexicanum | reverse complement strand
GGTTAGCTCCTGTAACCGTTTACTAGGAGGTCTGGGGGTATGCGACACAACTCCGAGAGTTTTCAAATCGTTACCCAACAGAACACGTCCTGGTACCTCACTCTGTATGCTGACAGGTATCTTCACAGTCATGTCGTTACACTGGATGAGAACTGGTAATTGGGGAAGCATCTGCACAGGCCCTCCTGCTAACTTGGTGAGGCGTTTGGGTGCCTTAGCAACATCCTCAGCCTGAAAAAACGATTTATCCACCACAGTTATGCTGGCCCCAGTGTCCCTAATGGCAGGAGTCTCCTGACCATTCACCTGGACACTGTCCTTATAATACTCTTTAGTATTATCGGGGATAGAATTATAGACATCTAAATTCTGTTGTTCCCACAACCCCAGAGACACTAAAGAAACACTGGCTGAGACTCCAATGGGTTCATCAGCCAGCAGTAGAAAGTTTCCACTTGCCATTTGGACTTCCTCCTCTGGAGCGAAGGCTAAGGAGACAATCTGGACCCCTGAAGGTTTACCCTTACATCTGGGATCTCCTTTCACGTGGTCAGTCGAGCCACAAACAAAGCATTTACCGAATGCTTTTTGGAATGGTGGCTTGTTCTGGCCTCCTTGCGGTTTGGCACCAGAAGGCACACTATTCTGCTGCGGTTTTCCTTGTGGTTTACCCTTATGGTTTTGTTTGGGGCCCTCTTTGGAATTTGAGTTATTAGAATTCTCTTTTGAGTCTTTCTTAGGCTGTTTTCCCTCATCCTTTTTCTGAGTTGCCCCAGAATCCTTATGAGTAGCCTTGTTGGCAACCCACAAGTCAGCAGCCTTAGCTAGCTCCCTGGAATCCAATTCCTTCAAATCAGCCAAGTGCTGTCTGAGCTCAGGAGAACAGGCATCATAAATAGACTCCAACATAAAAAGATTCTTCATACCCTCATAAGTGTTCACTTTGTAAGCCTTAATCCATCCCTCTAAGTGTTTCAACCCTTCACTCACCCAGGTAGCTCAATGGGTACCATCATGCTTTTTGAGGGTTCTAAACCTCTTAAGATACTGGGAAGGGGTCTTCCCGAACCTAGCTATCAAAGCTAGTTTCACACTTTCGTAATCCTTCTTATCCACCTCCCCCAACTCCATTACCACATCAGTCGCAACAGGGGGAAGCCTAGAGAACAACCAGGGAAGTGACTCATTCCCTGTGATGTCCTGGAGCCCATGATTATACTCAAACAGTTTTAACCAATCCAACACATCCAATCTCGGTTCATACATACCCACTAATTCCTTCGGCATCCGGGGTCTTTTGGGACTGGAGCTTCTAGAGGAACCAGAGGAGAGAGAAGCGTTTTCCACAGACAACTTTTTCATCTCTAACTCGTGATTAAGTTCGATTTCTCTGAGCCTTAACTCAGCTTGCCTCTGCTCAGCCTGGGCATTCATCCGTCTGAACTCTAGCTCTTGGTTTCTTTCAGATTGAGCCAAAAAACGCTTGCATTCTAATTCGAGCTTCATTTTTTCAAGTTCAAAATAAGCAGGGTTACATGTGGGACCTGGTATGGGCCCCGTAGGTACAGTAGGTAAGGAAGACAGAGGCTCAGAGTGGCTAACTTCATTAGGTTCACTTTCCTCTTCTGACTCATTATCAAGACTTTGATTCAGATCAATACCATCACTGTTTTCTACATTCGCTGGAGAAGTTGGTTCCTCTGAACCAGTACCCAGACTTTGGCTTTCCAGCAATCTCGCTATCAGTTCTACTTTCTTGCCTCTTACAGAAAGAATCTCTTGTCTACAGAGAGCTCTCAAACTCTCAGTATTTTCACCTGACAAGGACTCTTGACTGTAAACTTCCATAGTAGACATGTTTTTTGAAAGTTGCTTTTTAGTGCTAAGCTTTGTGGTTAGTTATCCTAAAGTGTTCAAAAGCACTCTAAACTGTATACTCGATACAAATCCCACTGCTGTACAGGGCTGGACTGGCCGTATCGGTCCATCGGCCACTGGCCGATGACCTTTGGGAACTGGGGGCCAGTTTTTTCCCCGAGGGGCCGTTTTGTTTTTAATTATGGGCTGTTTTTTCAAAAAAAAATATCAGGATAAAAATGTGGTTTCGTATTTACATGACATACTACAATCATTTGGCATGACATAATCAGGGTTGGATAGGCCCATCAGCCCGGGGCGTCGGGTGAGGTGCCAGTTTCCAGCCTACGGCCAGTCACGCGCCGGCTCAGGGCTGCCTGCAGGCCCTGCCTACTCTGATCTGCTCTGCATGAGCAGGGCCTGCAGGCAGTGAGTCGGCACGAGAGACACCATGGCGCCAGTCGCCACTTTGCAAGTGAAGGAAGTGTTACTTTTTTTTACAAAACACTGGGAGCGGGCCGGGCCGAGGTCAGCCCGCCCGCTCCCAGTTTTTGGCAAAAAAGTAACACATCCTGCAACTGCTCGCAACTGCGTGCCCCACCGCCTACAATAACAACCCCTCTCACTGCACAGCCCGTCTCACTGTCAAGTCCCTCAGTGTAAACCCCCCTCCCTTTCCCTGTGCTCCACAGCATGAATCCCCTCGCACTTCTCCCCTAGAGAACTTACTAGATGAGGGTCTCTGCTTCCGAGCAGACCTCCGACGTGGACCATGGGGGTATGTGAGTGCAGGAGGTCTGAGGGTTTATCACCATTAGAGCCCTCCTTCCGTGACAGGTAAGGAGCAGCGCAGTAGGTAGCGGCCTAAGCGCGTGTGTATGCGTGTGTTGTTGTGGGAGGGGCGGGACCATGGAGCCGTACATTGGAGAAGGACTGTTGCTAACATACATTCAAACAAAAAAATCTAACAGCAGGGAACAAGAGGAAAAAGCATATTTTCGAGTCCTGTTTGTTTCTGCTGCTTTCACATCCAATTCCTGTTACCTTCTCATTCAATTGGAGGTTGTTTTCCTAATTGGAATCGCAAGGCCTGTTGCAGGTTTGGATTGAGGGGCACTGGCAGTGCTGTGTGTAGTCTTTGTCCTAGAATGGATGTATACAAGCATACATGACAATATGTCCCATTCCATGCAGAAGTTGTAATTCTATTGCAAGTGTTTCCATATGTGCAAACATTATCTATTCCATTCAGGAGATGCTAGTCCGCTCGGTTTTAACTTTGCATTCGTGGACTTGTAGTCAGGGCCCCCCCCCTTACAAATCCCAGAATCAAGGTTAAAACAAGACCAGGCTATGAATGACCACATGTAATGGATAATGTTGGCGTGCATGTTTTTACTTTGCAATTTGGAACTTGTAGTCGCCCTAAAATCAAGGACTGCAAATACCAGAATGCAAAGTAAAGACAATAGTGGACTGGTGTATTATACATCGTGAGTGGAATAGAGCCTGATGACACATGTGCTAAAGGTCGGGATGGAGGTGCACTGACAGATGTTTGTGTTATCTGGGTCCCAGTACTGGATTAGTGGGAGTGCTGTAGCCTGTAGATCATGGCTGAGGTGTATTCACAGAGCTCTGTGCAGGTCCTAGTATTGGAATAGCATGACGTAATGCCAGCAGTATTGGGATGCATTTGCAGCGTTTTGTGTTGCGCTTATTCACATACATATTTGATGTGTCATTGTTCTGAGAATTGTGTGTAATTTTTAGTGCTGAAATAGCATAGGTTCAGTTCAGGAGTGCAGTGAATTTCAGAAGCTGTACGTGGGCCCTCCTGATAGTGCTCTAAGTCAGAATGTCGGGCATTGGCAGAAATGTGTGTTGGTACCAGCACTTATGCTATGCCCACATTTTCTGATTTACACTGATTTTATGAGCATTCACATTCACACCACAAAAATATATGCAATGCGCCAGGCCTACCTCAACTGCAATGCTTTCTGTTGGATATTGTTGAAAATGATTGCATTTAATAACTGTTCTTAAGCGATAGTTGGCATCACAAATAATGTGTGCGTATTTGCTTAATGCTGTTGTCAGAAGGGCAGCGCATATATAGGCTTACAGCCGCTTATTTTGATCCAGGCGGAGGGGTACTTTATGAATCGAGGGACTTTCGTGCCTTTTCAGCATGGAGCTGGGTGCAGTGGTAAAGTATGCATCTGTCTCCAAATCCTCTGTGCAGCAAATTTGCATGCATTTCAGCCTTCATGGATTTTATTGCTGGTGGTGATGCTATAGTCACAACTGAATACCCACTTGTTTGTTTTTTGTACATGAAAAAAGAGGCATATTCCATAAGTATGTTTATCAATGCCACCTGCTATTCACATTTCTTGCAAGCACATTTACCGTTTGTTTTGTTATTGGATGCAGATACGATATGGAAACCGGGGCCATTTCCGTGTGTATAGTTACACCTGTTGTGTGCTGTATGTGTGGTGACACAGGCTTGCAATTGGGGGTTGGGTTGCCCTTTCTACAGGACATTGGTCAGATCCATTGTTAAGCAGGACAATGACATTGCTCCTGAAGTTTCAATCCACCACTCCATTTCTCTTATCAATGGAACAAATTCTGTATAGATTAGTCTTGGGCTAATTCTGCCTGTTGGTGCCTCAGAATATCAAGACCTTTACTCATTTTACTATATCCGTTATGATAGCTCATTGGGTTGAGCACTCGCTGCTGTGACGAGTGTGTGATCTGCAGGTTGCAGGTTCGAACCATCTCAGCCTTCCATCCTTCTGAGGTCGATAAATGAGTACCAACACAGGTTGGGTGATATTGCATGTATATTTGTTCTATAAAAAAAGAGTTAAGCGTAAGTGCTATACAATAACATATTATCATTTGGCCTTGGACATCTGCTTGCATTCACAGTAATTTGACAATATGGATCTATACACACAGATATTAATGCTACATATGGTAATCCATTCTTGTATAAAATGTATATCACATTAGTGAAATCATAACTTATTTTTCGTAGTGTACTTAGGAACAATGCTATTTGATGCCACTTCCTGTTTTATCAAGGGGTGAAGGGTCGTGTTCATGCCACTCCTGCGTCTCGGAGCTGTGTACCCTGTCACAGAACTGTATGCAGCTTTATGTTATTTTATGAGTTGTGTTGTAATGTAACAGACACACAAACCCTCCATAAGTAGGATTTTCTGTAAAGTCATGAATTGACACAATTCACGGTCAGATGATGGTTTGAGGGCCACTTTTTTAAGGCATGGAGTGGGCTACTTTTTTGAAGCGAGGGGTGGGCCACTTTTTTGAGGTGAGGGGTGGGCCACTTTTTTTTGGGTGTCCGGGCCTATTTCTTGTCCCAGTCCGACCCTGCTGCTGTACACCAGTGTTAAGCGGAAAACCTGTGCAGTTCCCTCTGGGACCACTGCAAAAGATTTAGGCTTACAGGTGTTGGAAGTAAACCCACTTGGTAGCTGTCTGTACCACACAGATTCACCTGGTAGCTGTGGCTGAGCAGTCAGACCTCTCTCAAGAAAAGTTAGGCAGTATGTGGAGTATACAAAATAGGGCAATTTACACAGTAGAACAAGCAAACACGGAACAGAGCTTGGGCGCAAAGATATATAGGTATTTATTTATAACAACACATCTATGGAAAACACTCTGGCACTAATACGGAAAACAACTCCAATTACAATTACTATAAGTAAATCAATCCCCCTAACAATAGTTCGACAAGTCTAGGTTCAATGGCACCACTTATTTGCAAACAGAGGTGAATGCTTTAACCTAGATGGCACTCTAGTATTCGTTAGGGCGGGAGAGAAAAGGCAGGGTATGAAATCAACTCGGTACCAACACTTTTACGAACAAATGCAAGGCAACTAAGGCAGGGTCTACTGTAGATCGCAAAGTTCAGAGGCCAGGCCCACTCAGAGAGAGGCAAGGCGAAATGTCCCAAAAAGTATCACAGTGGAAATGCACTTCGAGTCTTTGGCGCAAATTTTCACAGAAAGATTGGACCAGTTCAGAACAGAAAGTTAAGAAGGCTTGGAGGCGACCCAATGGGGAGGCGAGGATTAAGACACCTCACGCTAACCGTCACAAGGGAAGCCAGGCGTACACGGTACCTTGTATGTGGAGAGACAGCTCCGGCGGGGGCAGTTGTTCCTGGTGGTGGATCCAAGTCGGGGCTTTGCCAAGAGAAGAGATGCTCTCGTCGTCGAAGGAAAGTTGAAGATCGTTGCACCACCAGGGAAGAGACCAGCCGCGGAGTGCTCCGTCACAAGGCACCACCTTTTGGTCGCGGTACGGGTTAGTGGCTATCCGGTTGCCGGGGTGCTCAGCACGGGCAATTTGACCACTGCGCCCTGGAAGCGAAGAAAAAGCAAAGGGGACTGGTTGTTCCCACCAGTCAGGGGAAGAAGACTCTCCGGCCAGGAGATCTCCTCTGTCATTGGGAAGTGGTGAGTCGGTTCAGCAGGGCTCCACCGGAGGTGTCGTCGTTGCAGGTCGGCTCAGCTTTACCCTCGTCGGATTCTTAGGTCCTGTGGCTACTTCTCAAGATCCAGTCCCAAAAGCCCTGCTTTTATGCAGAAAACCCCCATTCATTCAGCCTAGCTGTCAATCAAAACACACTAAGTGGTGAGCGGGGTGGCTCACCACTTGGGCCAATCACACCAGAGTGCGACTTGAGTTGGCAAGGCAACTCAGTCCAGGGTGCCTAAACCCCCTCCCACACCCCCTGTGGTACCCAGACAGAATGGCACCACTTTGGAGGGCCTCTGTGCAGAAGCCTGCCAAAAGTGGAACAAAGGGCTCAACCTTTGGTTTAGGAGTCACAGAGACGAACACAGACGCCATTTTAAAATCCGAGTTCTGGCAGAAAATACCAACCGTTAGATTTATTTAAGATAAAAAAACCGGTGGTATGTTAGAGATTAACGAGAAAAAGTATTAACCCCCAACAATGGGAAGAATCCCATAGAGCTATATTCGGGGTCGAATATAACAAGTAGTTTCCACTGCCACCAGCCAAAACTCGACGAGGGGGGACGGGACAGTTCCCCCTCGAATAACAGACCCAGGGGTAATCGAATTACTCCTATCAGTACGTCCACAATAGGATGGTTTGTACTAGTTCTGTTAGTAAATTTAGGTCTAGTAAAGCCAATGGTGACTTTACATGCCCTGGGAGACAGTAGTCAGTCCCAGGGTATGGAGTCTATGGTGGGGGTCCTCTAGGACGCCCCGGTGTTACGGCACGGAGGGTGCGTTGTAACACACATAGCAAAACATATGAGATCGTATGGAGTAAAAGACCCCATAGCCCATAGAACACATTGACATTCAAAGGAATTACCCACATTCATGTCCAAGAGTGGGAGAAAAAGAGTCTCACTCTTGGCAGGATGGAAAAAACAAACTCCAGAAATCCAGCAAAGCTGCTGGGGGACTCACTAGGTTAGGAAATTCAGCCTAAACAGAGAATTCTCCCTAACACTCAATATAGGTGACCTCGGTGAGTAATGAGCATTGACTTTGAAAGGGAGCTCCCTGTCAAAGCATTCCTTTCATATAGTTTGATGTCTGGCCCTTTCACCTGGAGGATGTACTGCTGAGCATGCGAGCAGAGTGCCACTCAATCTTGGCCTGAAGCCTGGTGCCTGCTGGTAGGGAGCTCTGGAGGCCATGCCCATGACCAACGCACTACCCATCAAGGCATGGCCCCAATCAAAGACCCTTCTCTAGGCTTGAAGACCTTGTGTTTGAGCTCTGGTGACTCAATTGCAAAGTTGTCTTGTTAGAGCCGCTCTTTCTGTTGGTGTGCTGGTTTATCACATCGGACTAGCAAGAAGAGGAGCGATCATTTCGTAGAAAAAGTCCAGAGGCCTAAAGGATTACCAAGAATAGCGGTATTGCTCTAAACATAACTTTCATGTTCAAGGTACTGCATGAATGATTATGTTGTGCCACACACTGCTTAATCTGCACTACATGCACGATGGTGTGACCGTGTAAATTGCTAGATCAATCACAGCAGTAAAAGGACAACGGTGTAATCCCTGAAATCAAACCAAAACCATGCCAATACACGGCACACAACCTTGATTCACGGCACGTTGACGTTTCAATGGCAATGATAGGGTGATTTTGGGTCTTGGGTCGTGTCCTGCTGGCCACTATGAACGTGATCTGGAGTGTTGATGTTTGCAGAGTGAATGCTAGCTCAGAGAACGTTGAATGAGTGCCAGGTTGAGAAAGCTGGCCGCTGGATGTTTTTTCCGGTTTGATGTATACTTGAGGCTTAAGAAGTTACCTGACAAACATTTCCTGCGAATAAAACCGAAGTTTACCTGTCATCAGAAGCCACCTGCCTCATCTGGGCTTCATTCCTGAAACCAGATAGAACAATATATGTGCTTGAACTTGAAGAGCAGTCGGCAGAATGCATTATTCATTGTACAAGACAAAGTATTGCGCTGTGGGGTGGCTTGTCAGGAATATGTGGATATGGGCAGTGGCTACGGTGAATAGAACAACCAGGAAGACTCCTTCAAATGCTCTATTGGGAAGACTAAAGTAATTTACAAACTGGCCATGTGATAAGGGAAGACATTCAAAGGAATTGTGAGTTAACATGATATTTTCCTGTTAAAATGGCGGTTTGGGAAATATTCCTTTTATAAAAGGGATCTGGAATACCAACCTAGAGATGGGAAATCACGCACGGTGGTGCAAACTAAAACTTTAAAGCAAAGAATCTTCACCATAGGAACCCCATACCAGAAAGGGTGGTCCTACCTCCTGTTGCCGTTCTGGAGAGAGATTACAGAGACCTTGCAAGTGCAAAATTCCACGGAATTAGCACTAGGGCAAAGTTTGCCCTATTTCTGAAAACATCGGGTCAGGTTAGAAAACCATGACAAGTGCAGTTTGGCATAGTATGAGCATGGTATAAGCAACAGGGCAAAACTTGACCTAGTGCTAAAAAGATACATTTTTAATGCATTTTTGAACACGGGCAAAGTTTTCCCTAGTGCTAAAACTATTTTGTATTAGCACCAGGGCTAAGTTTGAAATGGTACAAAAATGCAGTGAAAATGTATCTTTTTTGCACTAGGGCGATTTTTGCACGGTTGCCTATAATATCATGCCAAACTGCATTTGTCACGTGAAATGGTTTTTTAATATATCCCAGTGTTTTTAGAAATATTTGCCCTACTGCTGGTACTGTGCAACTTTGCACTTGCACCCGTGCAAAGTTTCTGTGATCTGGCCCCTGAAAATATAAAAGCAGTAGTGCACCTCCATAATTACTTATTGCTGAAGTTCTACTGTTACCCCTCTAATACCTGAGGGGTACAAAGCGCTAGTTCAATGAGAAGGGGGATTGCAAACAGAACCTCCTTGGGGTTTTCTCCCTTATCAACTCTTACCCGCGACCCTGGTAGCGATAAATCACGGCTGATGCGTTCATTGATGTTGAGCCTGTTCCCGCTTTATTCGGCCCGCCTAATCCTACCTGACAGCGGGCTATGGGAAAATGATGTGGCATGAACTTTCTTTGTTTTGCTTTGTTCCGCCTTGACAGCACATCTCGGCACCCGCGAGCTCTCAACTGATGGTCACTGCTTTCATTATTCAAAGGAGCCTGTGAATGGGTCCGGATCCTTCAGCGCGTCTTCTGCCTTCGCAGTGGCGCAGCTACAGCAAACAAAGCCCTTTCGAGTGAGCAGTCCCTGTGTGTGTTTACTGTATCACATTGCTGCGAGCTGAACGCGCGCCAAGTGCTCGAGCAGAAGGGAGCATACGAACTCTCCAGAAGGATGACACTAATAAGGATGTTACAAAAGGCCCAACAAATGCCATTTGTGTTAAATCAATAATGCTCTGTTTGTTGTTTTTTTTATTCTAATCCTTTTCAAGAAAAAAAAAAGCATTATCTTTCCAAACAGTTGGCAATTCCCATTCGTGTTCTTGTTTCCTGAAAATAATTAAAAACAAGCGTGGTGTCTTCTTAAGACATCAACTTTCCCAGGGCTGTCTTGTCCAGGGCATTTTTAACAAAGCCACTTGCTTGGCATTCTGCCCTTAATTAGCTTAGTTTGCTCTCACAGAGACCTTGCTTTGTGTGCAGATTTTTCACGTGTCGATTTCCTCACAATTAAACCAGCCACTGGACCAACCTTCCAATCAGTTTCAATGCAGGAGAGGTGGGCAACGGATATGGCGTACGTTGGCTGTATTCATAAGGATTAGAAATGATCCAAATGCTGTGCTCTGTCAGGATTTCATAAGGGGTCCATGAGCTTTCTCATATCTACTAGTGATTATAGGAAAGGAATACATTGTGCATCAAGAAAGAATGCTACCGTTGTCCGTGTAGCACTCATACCCACCTAACACAACACAAATACAGACATTTGAGAGAGAGAGAGAGAGAGTGTGTGAGCGTTGGCTCGCACTCAGCCACCTTTCTTCTGCTGCCCACTTCGCAAGGGATTGTGCTGAACTGCTTGTGCTCTAATCTAGCAAAATCCTTTGCAAAAGGTATTGGAACATATGGTTGTGCTGCATCTCAAATGAGAAGCAGTCAATTGGGCTACAGACTAGCCCAAACACCAAAGCATTAGCTTCAGCTATCCCAAGCAAGCCCAAAGCCTTACTACAAGTTTGGCAGAATTACTGCCAAACTCGTATGCTTGCAGTTACCGCCCAGCAAATTTACAGCAGGATAATGAGTCGGGCAATGGCAGTGTTATTCCCCCTATTTGGATCCCATTGTACTGCGTGGGGATTTTGTCAGATTTACCATACAAGTGATAATTCCAGCACAGTAAATTTAATCATTTTTAGAGATAAATCCTCCACTTTACCTCCAAAGACGGAATTCACCGGTGGAGGAAACTGGAGATAAAGTGACGGTAAATTCAATACCAGCATTTTTTCCTGCAGTGCTAAACTGGTAACGAGGTACCAATTATTTACATAAATAGTTTAGCTAGAGCAATACGGTTTTCCTTCTGAATTATGTTATGATATGTTAGAGAGATTTCAAAATGCGTCAAAACGGTCAAAGTCGCAGTTTCAATGGCTCTCTGTTATTTCATCGAAAACAATTGGTTGAGGGAGATTTCGCTGAATTTAGTTTTTTTGTGGACAATTCAATGCAAATGTAAGCAGGAGTGTGACCCGTGCAATCCCCCCCTTTTTTATTACCCCAACCCAACCGCCCACATACATTTGCATTGAAATTGGTCCGAAGATATTCAACAAATTCTCCCTCGACCAATTATGCTGTGGCAAAACCTCCCTTTCCATTTCAATTAGGCCGCATTTTCAGGGGGTGTCCAGTTTCTGCTTAAACCAATGAGTGCAAGGTGCTCATATACACACAAAGACATTCACACTCATAATTACACAATCAGTCACTCATTCTCTTGCCCACACACATGCAAACACACAGTCAAGACACTATGACAAGTGAGGGAAGTTTGGAAAGTAGGAGAGAGTTGCAAGCAAGTCACACGCTCACCCACACACTCATACACTCAATAGTGCATGTTTTTTTTTAAAGTTTACTCATCTTTATTATATTATTTTTGAACCATACAGTCAAAAAATAAATAGATACAAGGTACATAATTATTTGCATAATATACAAATGATAACATCCAGTACACTAGATGAAACCAATCATACACATGTTACGTCATCAAATTAACTGCCTCTACCTACTAAAACGTTCAGATAACTTCAATAACTAACATAAATAAGCTATTCATAAACCACAAAAGAGCATCAATATAACTAGTGAGATTTGAATAATCAGAATAGACAAAAGAGTTTTGAACATCCAACCAAGTCGGAAATATTTACAACAAGCCAGCATAACAATACAAGGGACACACACAAGCACATTACACACATATACCAAGGGGAAAGTCAGTATTTAATATTTAATATATAAAGTTCAACTAAGCAATATGCAAATGTATCCTCAACATACATTCATAAATATATTAGAATCATGTCTAAAAATGGTATCAATTCATGAACTGTGTGCAGCCATATTGCTATAAGAGAAACCATTAATTAATAAATTCCTTTTCACTTCATATTTAGCAAAAAGTGCCAAATAATTACCCATACATCTCTATAATCTTTGAATATCATAAATATTATTTCACCAACCTTTGGTGGTAATTTTATTAAACAGTTTCCAAGTAGATGTAATCATTCTGATAGCAATAGCAATAAAAAGACCATAAATAATATAAGAGTAATCAATATCGGTGTCATTGAATGAGAGACTAAAATGTTGGGATGAACGTCCAATGTCCCCCAAGTGAGAGAAAATACAAGCTAAGAAACCCCATAAATCACAAGTCTGAAGCCACACCAAAGGCCAGGGGCTCAGACATCATGCACGATGCACTGACACTTCTGCCATCTCCCTTGGATGTGAGATATACAGTAGCCAGCAAGACACACGCACACACATTTAGAATTTAGTTCAAGTAGGATGATGGCAACGATAACTGATGTATAGGCAAATATTAGGATTAACCAGACATGCATACACACAAGTAAACAAGACAAATGCACGAGGGGTGCTTCAAGTAGTCATATAAGCATTCAGTAGAAACACTAAAAGGTAGCAAATATAAGAAACAATATACATATATCTAACTTCCATTAGGTGTATAACACGTAGAGAAGGCCTCAGAATGTAAGTAGATGAATAGGCCATTTAGATTTACTAGGCCTCAAAATTCCACACAATAAAATGCATTAGGTTCCAGCTCACATTAGAGAGACAGACACAGTCAAGAGCCCAGACAGGGCGTAATGTCATGCTGCAATTGTTCAGAGCAAATTCATTACCAAGCTCTGGATAAGGAGCAGTGACTTAATTGGTACAACTTTGTGAAAAGCACATGAAGAAGAGGTCAAGAAAATTTGCATGGGCTGGGCAAGAAGCAGAAGGGCAACAGGTTTGCAGGGCCAGAATAAATGAAACATGTAACAAGTAATATTGCTATCCTGTGCTTTAGAAACTAACAAGACAAAGGTCACAGCTGCAAAGAATAAGAACAGAGCAGAAGAGTGCACAAGATACGTTAATTAGGGAGAAGACAGATACTCCCCCCCCCTTTAGGAAAATATCCACCAGGAGTGGAATTCAAACACATAACAACATGAGACTCCAGCCCAGGAAGAGATCGATATTCGGACCAAGAGAAGCCAAGAGGTCCTTGTACATAACAGAGAATTTATTAAAGATTATACATTGGTTCGTGACAACCCTTGAATTATAGGCATGCATACGTTATTGGGCCAAACACTTCCATGCATTCAGAAATACACTATTCAGACATGAACATGGTCCCAAAGCAAGAGGCCAAGAAGCACGCCCCATGAAGTCATGCAGACACATCACGAGAAAGGAAGTTGAAGGGTAACATGTTTCCAACAAGAAGTTGCAATCTTAGCTGTCAATTGAATAGTCACAAGGGTGAGAACGGTAAGATGGTGCCAACCTTTAGGTCTAATGGCAAAGCATATGAAGTATTCTTTTTTGTTGCCACACTGTTCACACCTCACAATTCTATTGGTTAATTATGATGGAAGCGACCATCCATAGAACATTTGAAGGGTCATAGCCAATCAGCATTCAAGTTGGATATGAAACATTTTAACCTATTAACTGCCCAGTCACAACTGTATGGAACTAGATGACGCCATCATGAAATCATTGTCAGGAAGTAGTCATTAGACTTGTCACGAGGGATAGGATAGGCCAATAGGGCTAGGCATTGTATAGAATCAACTATAGAGCACCAAGACTGTCCAATCAGCAAATTTGAATTTTTATGCATCTTGAAACATTGTGTAAAACCTAACTTCACTTCTCACTATATAAGCTGCCATGTAACGATGTAATGTTGAATGATTCGTGGATTGTTACCAGCTGCAGTTTCATGTAATAAACCATTGTTTTTTTTGTTGCATTCCATGCACTTTTATTTGGCTCATTGGATAGTTTGAATAATATTGATTTTTGGGGCCTACACTACAACATAATAAAATATTAGTGTAAGAGGTATGTCAAACTTAACATGTATTCTCAAGATATTTCCATACCTGTACACAAAACAAATTATTGCATTAAAAAACATGTGTTTAAATTAAGCACCATTGGTATTACATGACCAACAATTTTCATAATTGAAAGCGTAATGTTAAATAAATTCACAGGAATAGCAAAAGCTGTGTGAATAAAAAAAGGTAGATTTTGAGATATGTTTTCCGATGTAAAAATCATCTCAACTTTCCTCCACGTAGAGGAAAAAGTGTGTTTAACAAATACCACCTCTCAATCAAGCTCCCATTGCTGTTCAGAAAACCAGTTAACGCTTGGTACTTTATTGTTACTTATAATCCATCTTTAAATAATGAAATGGTTACTACACATTGTAATCTAGACTGCTCGGCACAGGTTTGCTTTCTCTAAAGGCATTAAGGTGAGGAGGTCCCAGACGTGGCCTGCACCCCAACCCCCCTTTTCGAGGTACCAGGGATATACTCGCCAAGGTATGTGACATATGAGTAAAAATGAACCAACGGAGAGCAATTCTGGGCCTCTGTCCAGTGCCCATCATAAATGCAATACCTGTCGAAGTGCCTATAACCAGACAGCCATGGGCAGCTCGGTACCCACTGAGACAACTGTACCAGCAGCTGACACAAAATGAAGACTACTTACAAACTGTCCCCGAAGAGACCCAAAGAGCCTTAGTGGAGGGCAAATGGTGATGACATAAGAGCCCAGACAGACGTACAAATGAACATAAACGACGAACGAAAATATGACACACAAGGGCGAAATATAAAGAATAATGGTGTAATGGACGTGTAAGAAGAAACAATGTTAATATAAAGAAACGTAACTATAAAGTGAGATGAAAATACACGACTAACTAAATGCATGTAAATAGGCTTGGAACGCAAGAAGCCAAGGACATGGACCAAATAATCTTGGGTCCTATAGCTGTATGACCAATGAGACGTCATAGTTGTAGTGACATCTTTCACAAGTGATGTAAAGGGATGGGTGTAGACGCCCAACCGATAAGAGATATCCAATCCTCACGCTCTGTTACCATATACAGATATAGCACCTATACTTAAGTTACCTTTTCCATCCAATAGAATTGCATATCAAACTTATGAGTGTTATACGTCAATGATGAAAAGAATTTGCTATAAAAGTTACTGTTTGCATGAAGAATGTGGAAGTTGAAGCGAGACAGGCGATCGCATCACTGATGATTACCATTTGTTTCCGCGTTTTTTGTACTTGTCATTAAACAGACTTCCCTTTGCCAAACCGTTGACTTATCCTTATTGATTGGTGTTGGAGTAAGAGAATCCTGCACCCCATTCTCCTCAAGGTGCAGCTATCTCGTTTTAAGGTGCCGGAGGGCGGGCTCTGAATCTCTTGGGACCATTCAGAGATCGCTCCGCTCTCCAGTACACATGGTAGCAGAGGATAGTTTTGACCATCGAGTATTGATTAACTATTGATAAGACAGCTATTGACCAATGACACAAAGTAACTCTAGGTTTTCAGCAATATCACAAGTCCTTCGCCATTCGGCTGAGTAGACTGAGAAGCTTCTCGAAGACAATGATAGTGTAAGTCCATAAAATCTGCAGTGGGTCTGAAGGAACCTGCCTTACAGAGCATAACCCTTCTCATTCCTACTGGCAGCCGATCGGACGAAAAGACAGGAGAGGCAGCAACATAGGGGCAGGTGATCCCGAAGATCCAGAGAGGAACCATGCGAGCGGTGAGTGAATGAAAAGACTCAATACTTTGGCAAAAGTTTTGTAGGCATCATAACAAGTAAGGGAAAAGGTAACGGAGGGTGGCGGAAAATAAAATAATCAGAAGTAGAGAAGACTATATATATATATATATATAAGGGGATAATGACTCGAGTATAATAGAGAAAAAAGTGGTTAACGGGAGGACACCCGAGAGAAAAAAGTGGTTACTGGGAGGACACCCGAGAGAAAACAGTGGTTACCGGGAGGGACATCCGAGAGAAAAAACAGAGGATACCAGGAAGGACACCTGAGATAAAAAAGTAAGAGGATTCACCTTGTTCCTGCGCTTTAATATAGCGATCAGAAGAAACGTGAACTCATAGTCCCACATAATAGGGAAAAATTAGGCTACTATGATGATTAAAGACGTCATAAACGGGGTTTGTTTAAACTCCATATCGGGGTATTGATTAGAAGGCAGAGATATATGTGTCCAGCTGGTGTCTGTCTAGTCTGTCAAGTGTCTATTGTACGTGTTCTGTTGTATGTCACATGCAAAGAATTGTGTATCATTGAATTTGAAATGAAGTTTTGGGTTTTACGTGATTCTGTTACTGAGAGGGAATCGCACACGGTTTGATGTTCTCAAGTGAATTGATGAGATTAAATTTTGGCGGAAAAGATTGGATTGGAGCTTGCAGTATTTGGTGCTCGCTCATATTGTTGGCAGTATTGAAATTGCATGAAAATATTGTTGGAAATAGAATTCAAGTATGGAGGATATTACACCACGTGCGCACGTATGCAAGCAAATGCCTAAACAGGCACCCAAGCTTAAGAAATATAGTAGAGAGTGGGTTAAGGGTACCGCCCACAAGATGTTTATGCCGTGGCCGCAGAACGGGTCCCTATCTAAAGCCGTCTTACAACATATGACAACTTATTTGCATGCCACATATACTGGCAAGAAACTAGAGAAACACCTTGCTGTTCTGGAACTTTGGAAAATGTTCGAACAGCCAAAGGAGGAAGAGCCTCCTGCAGACTGGATATTAGATGTACACACGGAGGGGGGTGAGATGCCTACCGCACCACCAGCCCCACCTGAGATTGAGGGAAGTAAGTCAGAGGGACTCTACCCGCTAAGAGAGCTCAAGGCAGCTACGGGGTATAGTCACCCCGCATATGAGTCACCTACATACAGTAGTGACGAAACGAAGGGGAAGGGTCAGGATAAAAATATTACCTCCACAGTCCCGGGGGACAAGGAGAGACGCGATGAGGAAAGGAAAGATCAGGCACAGATTTGTGCACATCTCAATAAAGAGAGAGAGGGAAAGAAGTGGAAAGGAAGTGAAGACAGAACTGATGAGATAGCATTCGCAAAAGACGAATGGATGGGAGGACAGATATTGTTGAAACCTGATGGTAAAGGAAGAGATGATGTGAGACCGAGAGAGAGGTCTGATGAGGTACAGAGAAGGGAAAGGGAGAAAGAAAAGGAAATAAGGGACGAAAGAATAAAAAGGAAACATAGGCTGAGGCGAGAACAGATAGATCGTGAAGAGCAAGAAAAGCAGCTCGTTCGCAAACAGAAGGCAGCCTATGACAAGCACAGTCAGAATCAGCAAAGTTTGGAAGAAGAGCAAAGGATACGTGAAAAAGGGATAAAGAGGCGAAAGGATGAGGAAATTAGAAGTGCAAATGAACGTAGAAATGAAAGGAGAAGGGAAGAAGATAAGGTCAGAGAAGAGGTGAGGAAGCACAAGGAAGTTGATGATTATAACGGAACGTAAGCTTAGACAGAGGGCACACAATCTTGAACATCTGAAGCGGGAAGTTAAAAAACCTAATCCTGTTGTAGAATGGGAAGATATCGAAGAATCCTGTCCTGCGTACGACTCAGTACCAGGCTCAAGTAGGGCGGATATCGAAGATGACTTCGACACCAGAAGCATCGGGGAAACAATCGATAAAATATATGATGAAATGGGGTTGGAGCTGATATCCCACAGGGAAAGGGAAGGTGAGCACTTGGAGAGCACTCAGTTATTTGATACAGAGGATGTCACCCGAAGTAGTGGGGGCGGAAGATTGTCCCTGGACAGGTTAGAAATTAGTAGGAACGACGAAGTTGAAAGGAGTTGTGTGAATTTGGAACAATCAGTGTCAGACTCCGGAGGGGAAACGGAGGATGAGACGAATGACGATGGGAGACAGCGTGAAAAGGGGTTCCCAAGGGACAAAGGGGTACGATGGTCAGATGCTAGCGAGTCCGCACCCAGGACATCAGAGTCTGCCGCGCAGCCGACCAACTTGTGAGAACATCCCACGGTCAGAGGGGAGTGTCAGCACCCACCTATGTAGACAGATTGAGGCCATTGCCAAGTAGACAGTGATGCGGGAATGCTACCCCAGCAATAAACATGAGAGCCATGGGGAAAGGGAAGGAAAACTGCGCATTCCGGTTCCTGCTGCTAGAAAAAGGGGGCGAAAGACCACAATATCTTCCATGGCCACACATGGATCGAGAGAACCTGAAAAACAAGCTTCCAGTGCTGACATCGGAGCCGGGAAGTGGATACATGAGCTAGAAAAAATGACAGGGGGTGTTACGTTAGCTATAGGGGACATTAAGGGCCTCCTGATCGCCATACTTGGTGAGAGAACAGATGATGTGTGGAAACGAGCAGGGTACCCTGATGTAACCATAATTAACACTACCCATGACAGAGCGCCATTTAATAACTGTAGAGCCACATTGTGGAAAGCACTACGAGTGCTGTACCCAGACACCCCCCATATGTGAGCTATAATGACTCAGAAAATGAAGGAGTCAGAAGATACGTTGATTTATACCCAGAATTTCCAAGACGCGTGGGTGCTCGAAACACATGAATCTTGGATGAAATCTATCCCTGCATTCTACCATATATTGTGACAGGGGTTACCAGAACCGGTGCAGAAATAGCTCAAGAAATTGGTAGGAGTAGAGGCTAAACCTTGGGCTGAAATACAGTTGACCATTGCGCATTACTGTAGGTTGTTGCAAGAAAAGAATCAGAAAAAAGAGGCAACTTGTAAGGGTGAGGAAGCAAAGCTGGTGCAAAGGAAATTATCAAAGTATGCTCTCAAAGGAGCCATGCTGACAAGCCCAGCTGAACCGAACGTACAACAGGCGACTAACTCGCTGCAGAACAACCAGGGTAACGCGGGATTATACCCGAGTGGAAGGGGATTTAGAGGAAGAGGATGGCAGAGTAATCAGGGAGGGTTTCAAAGTAATCTGGCAGGTTTCCAGATTAATCAAGGAGGCTTTCAAAACGTGCATATGGACAGTCCAGATATGTCAAATGGACAGATAGCCAGACCACCGCCAGTATGTTGGCTGTGTGGGATAACAGGGCATGTGGCGTGCTCGTGCAGAAGCCAAGGCACGTGGCAAAATGGACAAGGAATGGGAGCACCACAACAGGGCGGTGCACAGAATCATACAGTGCGGCAGCAAGCACCAGGCTTGCAGCAGGGTGCACAGCAAGGGGTTCAATCCCCGAACATGGGGAACCTGCCACTAGGAGAATCCCAACAGGCACCACCGCAAATGTCTCAGGGCACAAACTCCGGCAGGGGAGGCAACCCTGGGAATGGAGAAAACCCACAAATATACAGTGGACCGAACTTATATATGAACTAGGACAGCTCACGGGGAACTCTGATGTGCTCTATCCTATCAGTGATACCAGACCCTAACAGGGAACCAAGGGTGAATGTCATCATAGGGGGGAAAGATATTCCTTCTTAGTTGACACGGGTGCAACTCACTCGTGCATACGAGAAGGCAAGTTTTCCTTGTCCGGCCAGGCCATAGATACTCAGAGTTTTACAGGAGCTCACAGTAGAGTTCGCTTTACGGACAAACTCCCAGTCTCAGTAGGAGAATGTGAGAAGAATGTACCCTTATTATATTCTCGCCAAACCCAAGTAAACATTTTGGGTCGAGACTTAATGACAAAATTGAATATGACAATATCGTTCACGGAGGAGGGCATAGTTTGCTCCACTCCAGGAATGCATTATTCAAACGTTTGCGAATTGATCAGAGCATACTCAGCCATGAGGGCTATACCATTAGAACCAGAAGTCTTCGCATATGGCATATGCGTACTCATGGCAGGGTTGCCAGGTCTTGCAAATAGGACCATGAGAACCACTTTCGAGTTTCTATTCAGACCAAGAATCCCTATGCATGAAGAAGGGGGACAAGTATTTCCCTTAACGATACATATTGCAGCAGTACGAGGGAAAGTAGCATGGGTCAAAGGGTACGACGACGAAGGCAGGCAATGGTGTGCGATTATCGCCATTGAAGAAGGGTATCGAGTGACTGACGTCACCGATGACGATCTGTTCAAAGAACACCCTGACTTGGAAGAGACGAGGGTGGAAGTAAGTCTCATATTCTGGGTCAAAATGATCAAACAAGAAGTGCCACAGAGGATGATGTTGACGCTGATCTGCCCCGCATACTTTGATGATGACATGGCCCAGGTGTCTGTCTCAGTATGGACTACAGGACCCTATGACATAGGCCTCCTAAAGGGGGTGGGAGAAGTGAAAATAAAACTGATACCAGGAGCAATTTTACAAAGAGTGCAATAATATCCCATGTCCAGAGAAGCGGATGAAGGGATTGTGAAGACAATTTCCGCCATGATGGATCAGGGCATCCTAGTGACGTCAGTGTCACTTTGCAACACAGTGATTTACCCTGTCAAGAAATCAAAGGGAGGGTCTTGGCGTTTAATCCAAGATTTAAGAGCATTAAACGATATTGTCGAAGTCGAGTTCCCTCTAGTCCCTAATTCATCCACGATCCTGTGTAACATACCAATCGAGGCGAAATATTTCACTGTGATTGATTTGAAAAATGCTTTTTTCTCAATCCCGCTGCACCGTGACTCACAAGATCTGACGTCATTCACTTTCAGACAAATGCGCTTGAAAAGTACAAAGTTGCCACAGGGGAATTGTGAGTACCCGTCCATCTTCAACAGAGTCTTACAAATGGACCCGAGCAATATTGCAGTAGACAGTGTTGTTTTCCAGTATGTGGATGACATTCTAATCTGCAGCACCACTGAAGAGCAATGCAGGTGCAATTCTATCTAGCTACTGACTATTCTGGCTGAGAAAGGATATAAGGTTGACAAAGAAAAGTTACAATACTGTCAACAAAAGGTGCTGTACATAGGCCAGCTAATCTCACATGAAGGGAAAAAGCTAACCCCAGAAAGAGCAGAAGCTAACATGTGCACGGCTAAGCCGCTGACGATAAAGCAAATGCAGAGCTTCCTAGGCCTGTGCAACTATGTTAGAGCATGGGTGTTCGACTACAGCACTTACACCAAGCCCTTGCTCCAGGCACTAAAAAAGGCCCAGATGACAAAGGAAAAGATTGAATGGACTGAGGCAATGGAGAAGGGGTTTGCAGAACTCAAGAGGGCGATTTGTATGGCCCCGGTTCTCGGGATTCCTAATTATACAGAGGAATTCTACCTGTTCTCTCACACTGATGGCAGCGTTATGACAGCAGTACTTGCTCAGAAAACCTTGTTGGGGTACAGTGGGAGCCTGGACACAGTCATGAGAGGCCACTTCCCATGCGAACAAAGTTTATGTGCCGCAGCGTTCACCATAGAGAAGGCGACAACCATTGTAATGGGCTGTTCCATGACGTTATACGTCGAGTACTCATTATTCGCCATTTTGAAGAAACCAAAAGGCACATTGACATCACAGAGGGCTTCTGCCGATGAAGTGATTATATCGAATCCATCGATTAAAATAGTTTGATGTAAAATTGTAAACCCAGCAACGTTCATAGCTGAGCCAGTCACTGAAGGAGAGCCGATACATGACTGTGCAAACTATGAAGAGTTTTATGATGAAATCCCCAGGGTGAAGGAAAATGCCATGGCGGGAGGTGAGATTGTTTTCATTGACGGTTCGTCAAGAATCGACCAAGAAGACAGGCAAAGATACACAGGCGTGGCCGTGGTAAAACACATAGCAAATGGAGAATTTCGAGTGCTCATCAGTGCACGAATACATCTCATTATTCAGCACAGGCTGCAGAATTACTGACGCTGATACTCGCCATTGAGAGTCACGCAGACCAGGAAGTCGCGGTGTACAGTGAATCTGCCTCTGTGACGTCTACAGTGCATGCATGCCTAGCGCGCTGGAAAAGGAGGGGCTACCTCCGAGCAGACGGACGCCAGTTCAGCATGCAGCCTTATTGAACAGACTAATAAAGGCACTGCAGCTCCCAGTGGGCATAGTGGTCTTGAAATGCGCCGCCCACACTAAGGGAACAGATTTTGTGTCACGTGGAAACCATAAAGCAGACACGGAAGCCAAGCGTATGGCATCCAAGAGTGATGCAATCATGGAAGTAGAAGTGGCATGCACCCATGAATGAATGATGGTAGCTCGAGCCACACCAGAGGCCTGCAGGGGCAGACTCAACTGATGGAGCTCCAAGGGGAGGCACCGCAGGACGAAAAGAAACTGTGGAAGCGTTGAGGGTGTTCTTTAAACCCCTCTGATGGGTTGTGGTGGCAAGACACCACTGGTAAACAAGTAATGCCTGTAATCATACTAAAGATAGCATTGGAACAGTTGCACTACCCAATTCATGTGTCAAAAGAAAATCTTGCTGCAACGCCCGCATAAGACTGGTTCATACCGAATTTAGTGGAGCATGTTGCATTCTTTATGGTGGACTGCCTAATCTGCCAGCAATTCACCACTGGGCACACGTTAAAAGTAGTAAGAGGAGTCATCCCCAGTCCAAGTGGGCCTTTTCAGCACTTACATATCGATTATGTCGACATGATTCAAGTGTGTAACGGGTACAGGTATTTAATTGTAGTGGTGTGTCCATTCTCTAGATGGATAGAAGCAGGTCCCTGTACACACCCAGACTCAACCTGTGCTGCCAAATTCCTGGTGAGGGAAGTGTTCCCTAGATGGGGGGTGTGTGAGGTGATGAGATCAGATAATGGGGCTCATTTTGTTAACGCAGTCTTCGAGCAGATCAGCTTGTTTGCTTGGTATAAGTTCTCATCAGCGTATCATCCGGAGGGTAATGGTATTTGTGAGAGGCTCAACGGCTTGTTAAAGGAAAGGATAGCCAAGTTGAAGCTTACTCTAAAGACGGGATGGCTGCACTGTCTACCACTGGCATTGTATGCACTTCGGAACCTACCAGGCTCCGACCATCATCTCATGCCGCACGAGATAGTCACGAGAAGGAGAATGAGGACCCCCTTACTCCTCAAGATAGAGCTAGATGTGATGACCAATCAACCCGAGAGGTCCTAGGAACCGAATTGCAGGAGTACCTGAACTGCATGACGTCAAGCCTTACTCTCTTTACAGACCAAGTACAGCGACAATGAAAAGGGTGCAGCACAGCACAAGATACACCAGGAGGTGCTGAAACAGATGCAGTTCAAGGTCTATGTGCGCCAATCATCTTCCCTGGCGATGTCGTGTTGATAAAGAACCACACGAGAAAAAGCCCTTTCATCGTAGAGGACTGCACTCCGTCTGCCATTAAATTGCAAGGCAGGCGAGCATGGATCTTCCTTAATGACATTAAACCCTATATCGGTCAGATCCCTCTAGCTGAACCCCACCGCGAAGAAAGCACAGACAACGGGGAAGAACCTCAGCACGTGCAGACGAGATCCATGACAAGGAAGAAGGACGCATGAGCAGCAAAACCAAGACAAAAGAACTCTGGTTGAAAATTGTAGCCTTAAACTGGACATTTCCTCTAAGCAAAAAGGGGATAAGGACATAATGGACACTCTGTTGATCTTAGTTGCAGGGTGAAGAAGAGATTTGCGCATCTAAGGTACACACACTGATAATACGAACGTTTTAATCAAGCCGCACTTAAGCATTGTTGAAAAACGAGACTCTGATAGACAGTAAACAAGGACTTCTCATTTAGAGCTTAACGGTGTCCGGTTAAAGGTGCGATTACAAAAGGTTTGAATGCAAAAGGTGGGTACATAGGACCGAAAACAAAAGGTTCCATTTTGTTTTAATTATATATTTATTTTTGGGTTTCCGTATAGGTAAAAAAAAGTGGTCTTTACCACAAAAACTGGGGTTGGGGGACCCCCCCAAAAAATTCAAAAAAATATTTAAAAAAACAAATTTCGAACATTTTGTTTTCGGTCCTTTTGTTTCGAACCTATTGTATTTCGAAATTTTTCATTCGCCCCTTTAACCTATAACCAAGCTTAACACAGTAACCTGAAAGCAACCAGCACCAAGACTTTGTTTTACAGAACTTATGGTATCCCCCAGCAGAAATATCACACGGGATGTGCGGTCCTGTTTCCACTTAGTACTAGAGACATATCCATTGCTTGTAGGGAGAGTAACCAGTGTCACCAAATTTATTCAAGATCCTCCCAACAAGAAAGTAATACGGCAACTGCTGACTGTCCTCGCGGGGGCCTTCGCCAAGTTACCCGAGTACAGTGATAAGGACACAAATGCTTCCACCACAGGTGATCATAGATGAACTCACGTACACGCTTTTCTTTCGTATCATAGAGGAATGCCCAGGACTCATCGGGAGAACCCCGGATACACTTTCATACATCAGAGATCCAAGAAACATTGAACATTTGAACTAGCTGTGGACCAAACTCAACTACGTAGTGGCAATCCACGCAGCAGGAAAGTGTAAAGACTGCTCACGTCAAAAGAAAGGCCTGTGATCCAGAACCCAGCAAAGCAGGACAAATGTCCCTGTCACCCGAGGACAGCCGCCTAGCACATAATGTCCTATTCCATCTAGTCATGGACTATCCAGAAATGGTGGGGAGACCTGCCGAGGTTGACGTCATCACCTTCATCAGAGATCTAGCTAATGTTGGACACATGGGAACTCTCCTCCATGGAATCATGCTCCAAGTGGAGCTGTCCAACTTTCAACGAGAATATCTATGAAGATTCCAGTGAACCCTTCTGCCGAGGGACAGATCCAGGAGACAGAGACACAGTTCTTCATCTTTCCGTCGAGGGAAAGATCCGGGAGATAGAGACACAGTTCTTCATCTTTCCGCCGAGGGACAGACCCAGGAGGCAGAGACACAGTTCTTCATCTTTCCACCGATGGACAGACCAAGGAGGCAAAGACACAGTTCTTCATCTTTCCTCCAAGGGACATATCCAGGAGGCAAAGACACAGTTCTTCATCTTTCCACCGAGGGACAGACCCAGGAGGCAAAGACACAGTTCTTCAGCTATCTGCCGAGGGACAAATCGAGAGAGTCGAGACGAGAACTTCACTGTCTTATTTTTCTTATTTTTATTTTTATTTTTTATTGACTATCATCTTTCCATTTTTCGCATTGAACAGTATCCAGCATGTCTTCAGTACTGAAGCAAATTCGGGGGGAGGGCTGGGAATTGACCTATTTTGAATATGCATAATGAACGTGCCTCACCAAAAGGTGTTAGTCTAACATTTTCCCGTAGTCTAGCAAGGGAACTCCATCCTATAATCCAAGACAAATCGTCACCCGCAAGAGGGGGGACACTTACGAAGCACAAGGCACTTTATGTTGCAAACGTTCTGAGAAACAATAATGGAGTAAGTGAAAGGAATTAAACACTGACATTGACATGATTGAGATGGGGGCCCAGAACAGTAAACTGGTCCTCCCACAAACAGAGGGCCGCCCCCACTTCCCTGGAAGAAAATGTTGCAAATTGTCGTATCGCAGGATCATGTGTATATGCATAGTGATAATTATAGTTTTTCTGTCACTAACAATCAGAACTGCATTCTTTATTGGTGCACAAAGTGTTCCAATTTCAGTACACCCACCAGATAATGTACGCATGATTCCCACGAAAGCACCCAGACCCTATATACCCAATCATTCTGGTTCCAAGAAAATCTGATGATAAGGTAAATGAACTAAAATTGAATTTAATTAGCAGTGATTCATACACACTTGAGTTAACGAATGAAGAGAAAGGCTGGAGACAGGGTCAGCATGGAATGAATGAAAATACAGCACTGACCGCGACACGCACACTCACACTGAATGCACACGAACAAGGGCAAGTGTCAATGGTTACAGAACCTAGAACAAGGACAACAGAAAACACGAGACTGCTTGCCAAACAACCAGTCCCTGAAAATAATAAAGGCGACCAAAAAGAAGCAAATGAAACACCAACTAATGAAGATATAGCAAAAGCCCTAGAGAAGACAGAAACTGCTACGAGAGAATTCACTACAAAGACACAAATGCTGATAGATCATTTGTTCCTGTTTATAGGAAAAGCAAAGAACCTACACGAGGAGCTGAAAAATAAAACTACAGAGACTAGAGTAGCAAGCATACCAGTTCCAACAAAAATGACAAACACCGGGTCCACGATACGACCTTACTTTGGGCTGATGCCAAACGAATGGTGGATAAAGACACTCTATGAAAGAATACAAGAGGAGAGGAAGAGAAATGCAAAACCGTCTCTTACCACAGCAATACGGACAATGAAACCTGTTTCACTGCATGCCCGAGAACCCACCAGCAAGGAAAAGTCACACAGACGCATTTAGAGATGTAGTTATAGCTAACTACAGAAAGACGCTAAGAATCAAGAGAAGTCCACATGAAGATAAAAATGAACTGAACGATTACCTGAACAGCACAGCACATCTAGGAAATAACATTTGGTACCAACACATGAAGGAAGTTGGAAGAAGTAATCATAAGGAGAATGTTTCGTCTGTGCGCTTCTACCATGCAGCATGGGAAAATCCAAAATCTTTTTGGCTGTAGAAATTGATGTCCAGATAGCACACTGTTTGTCACACGTAGCAATGTGCAACACTAGAGGACAGTTCATGGGAAAAGATGCCTCACTGATATGGCCAACGCAAACAGCATATCCCAATGAAGATGACTATGTCCAGGACATTAAGACAAGAAACAGAGCCCATACCAGGAATCACATGATCAGGTTTGCAAAGCCAGAAGCGCAAGGAGCAGGAACAAGATGGGAGATAAACCCGAGCCTGAACGTTCAAGGAAAAACTCCAAAAGAAGCCCAAATTTGGAAGAATAGAGGCCAGATGCAGATTTGGGGAACAGTGCTTTCTCCAGACAGATGGGAAAAAGGAGTAGTAATATGCCGAGCATAGATGGTCCTTGGAGCCTGCAAGGAAGCAATAGAAAACTCACAAGAACTGTGCATACCTCTATGGCCAAAGTTGGTGAAGTTACTAACATGGGTCGAAGACAGAGGAGGACCCCTGCAGATAGTGCCACTGCTGGAAAACCCAAAATTGTGCTTCAGAAACAATTGCACGAGGAAGATGGGAGAGAATCAGAACTGCGGACGCATCTTTGAAGCTCCAGGTATGACCCACGGAACCGCAGTAATTATGGATCATTACTGGGCGTGTGGATCCATGCATACCTAAGGTTGCCGAAAAACTGGGGAGGCATATGCACGATAATGAACATCCACGTTCCTGCACTAGTGATCCCAAAAAGTTACCTGAGTATTGACAGCTTCCCAAAGGCAGATGCTCACATGAGGAAGAGGAGGTCTGTGGAACTGGTATCCCGAATGAAGAGAGAGAATTACTTTTCTGCCAAATCAGAAGAAGCATTTTATGCAATACCATTCGAACACAGGCTGTTTAGCATCACCTCATCAGTATTCACAACAATACTCTTGCCACACATCCAAGTTGGAGTAAATACGAAATGGTTGCAGATAACCAGATGGGAGTTATTGCAGACCATCAACACCACCATAAAAGGATTCAACGCAATCAAAGAAGAATTAAGAGCAATCAGATTGATGACCCTCCAGAACAGATGTGTACTCGACATGATCACTGCAATGGATGGAGGTGTTTGCGCAAAAGTAGGAGAATCGTGTCGCACGTTTACACCTTTGCATGATGAAGAAAATGGAACTTTAGCAGAAGCCATAAGTATGCTGACAAACCTGCAGAACCAGATGATCAATGAAACTGACGAGGTTGATGATGACAGCTGGTTTGGAACACTATTTTCATGGGCCCCACAATGGACAGCGGATATCTTCAAGGTTCTGGGAACCTTACTAATAATGATGCTGCTAGGACTCTGTGTTATCAAGATAATCATCACACAGTGCCAGAAAAATGCGAAGAAAGCCATTGGAATGAGGATCATGGTCGATGTCAAACCAGGATGGAAGCCCAGAGACTTGACTGATGAAGAAATCAGAGACTGTGTGAGGGCTAGTGAATTTGCGCCAGAAGGAACAAAGTTTGTGTATCCCAGAAAATGACAAAGGTACGAAGGAAAGTGGATCTATTGCAGCCCAAATGGACAATGTCAGCTCATGACCTGGAACAAAGAAAAACATGTAAATACAGCAGGAAGTTTGAAAGGAGTGATAAAAATATGGATTCCAAAGATGCATATGTTCACACCATCGTGTACAACCCCAGAAGATGATGAACAAGAAGCAGAAGAGCTAAGTAAGACAAACCCAAAGGAGGATGCAGAAGTGGTCGATGAACCGACCAGAGGGGGGAGTGTAGAGGAGGTCCCAGACATGGCCTGCACACCAGCCCCCATTTCAAGGTACCAGGGACATACTCGCCAAGGTATGTGACGTATGAGGAACAAATAAAACAACAGAGAGCAATTCTGGGCCTCTGCCCAGTGCCCATCAGCAATGCAATACCTGCCGAAGTGCCTATACCAGACAGCCATGGGCAGCTTGGTACCCACTGAGAAAACCATACCAGCAGCTGACACGAAATGAAGCCTACTTGCAAACTGTCCCAAAAGAGACCCAAAGAGCCTTAATGGAGGGCAAATGGTGATGTCATAAGAGCGCAGACAGATGTACAAATGAACATAAATGACGAACGAAAAGATGACACACAGGGCGAAATGTAAAGAATAATGGTGTAATGGACGTGTAAGAAGAAACGATGTTAATATAAAGAAACATAACTATAAAGTGAGATGAAAATACGCGACTAACCAAATGCATGTAAATGGGCTTGGAACGCAAGAAGCCAAGGAAACGGAACTACTTGCAATGCTTAGTAGAAGAATAGAGCAGCAAGCACCAACTATATGTCTACCTCAACGAAGCATATTATGCAAGTGCGACTCCATTTTGTAAAAACAGAACTGAGACCAGGCTGCAAGGGGCCAACAAGGCCAAGATTCATATTCCAGCTAAAGCCAGAAGGGAAGAGCGGAATGGAAACTCAGTAAGAAGTAGCTCATGGCTAGGAATTCGAGGTCAACCCAAGGAAGGGAGGAGAGCGGCAACTCAGAAGAATCGAAACTTAAAGGCATTGAAGCATACCACGTGAAGGTCGAGATAAGAAGGCCCAGGCAGGTGGCGAGGCTGAACAAAGAATCAAATACACGAAAAGAAGGAGAATGAAGCGGATTCACAGTGAACAGACACGTGACCAGCCAACGGCGAAGAGGTAACAACGTCTGATGTCACCCAGAACCCGAGGATGCCATAACTTTTCTTGATAAGAAGCTACAGTTTCGAAGCCATCCTCAGCCAACTAATTGACACATAGCCCTAAAGTACTGATTGATGGAAGGGAGGCAGGGTGAATCTTGGGGCACTCTGCATCTGGGTGTCCATCCTGCATGCTGCTAATTAAAGTGGAGATGTATGATTAGGGGTGTAACCTACCCAATCAAAATGGACCAAATAATCTAGGGTCCTATAGCTGTACGACCAATGAGACGTCGTAGCTGTAGTGACGTACTAGATGCCCAACCAATAAGAGATATCCAATCCTCACGCTCTGTTGCCATATATAGATATAGCACCTATACTTAAGTTACCTTTTCCAACCAGTAGAATTGCATATCAAACTTATCAGTGTTATACGTCAATGATGACGAGAATTCGCTATAAAAGTTACTGTTTGCACGAAGAATGTGGAAGTTGAAGCGAGACAGGCGATCGCATCACTGATGATTACCATTTGTTTCCCCATTTTTTGTACTTGTCATTAAACGGACTTCCTTTTGTCAAACCGTTGACTTGTCCTTATTGATTGGTGTTGGAGTAAGAGAATCCTGCACCCCATTCTCCTCAAGGTGCAGCTATCTCGTTTTAAGGTGCCGAAGGGCGAGCTCTGAATCTCATGGGCCCGTTCAGAGGTCGCTCTGCCCTCCAGTACAGTAGCCCGCAGAAGACTTTAGAGTCGTACCTAGAGGTGCTAGCAAACTTTGCTGAGTAATCAGCAATATCAATCAGCAAGGAGAAGTCCTGTATATTTCCATTGGGAGGCTGGGTGTGCGTAGAAGAGTCGAGAATTCCATGTCTAGGATTGCGGTGGAAAAGCAAGACATTCAGGTACCTGGGCTGGACACAGCAGAGACCCACTAGCAGAATGTGCTACGGGCAAGATCTGGACTAGAAACCTCAGTCAGATTCTGGGAAAGGTTGCCACTTTCGGTAACAGGCAGTATAGTGCTCCTGAATATGGTTGCCCTACCCCGCTTATTATATCACTTTGCAAATGTCCCATATCTTATATCGTGACCTTTCTTCAGGGAGCTGAACTCCGTGATCGGAGGGCTCATATGGGGGAAAGGCAGGTGAAGAATAGCCCTGGACACGTTGACTAGGGAATACGCGATGGAGGAATGTTATTCTGCACTTTGAGCTCTATTATGTCGCAGGACAGCTACAACATGAAGCGAGGGGGTTGGTGGATGACGAAAATGTAGAACAAACTCTGTTGGGTGTGGGGATAACCCCTTAGTGCCTGAAGGAGCCACTGTGGCTAGCACTTCTCCAACCTTGTTCCTCTGTAACTTCGGAACACACTTTTGAACACGGTCATTGATTGTCTTTTTACTGCCTTTGTAACATGCCATAACCTGCTTTACGTGAATATTCTGTAACAGTCCCACAATGCCTCCGGGCCGCTGGGCGCTTTATAAATCCAAATAAATAAATAAATACATAGGTGAAGATAAGATTACTGATCCACCAATACCTTTGCAGTTGCGTAGGGAGATCTGGACCAGAACCTGGGCAATACCAAAACTGGAAGAGTCCTACTTACCCCAGATACCAATAGCAGCCATCTATGGGGAAAATGACAAGGAGCTAGTGAAGATTAGGACACATTGGGGGATGATATCGGTAGGAGATCTGCTCTCCTAAGAGGAGGTTTTAAAATTTCAGGATTAATGGAGGGAGTTGCGGTGTATAGGGGGCAGTTCCTGAGATATTCCAAAATATGATATGGATTATGTAAGAAATGACCAAGTTTTCCGAGCTTCCTGGATGAGAGCATCATACTAGGGCTGCTGTACGATGTGTCAGAAGGGGGACAAAAAATGTCCAGACTATATCACGGACTACTAGATGTGATACAGAAAGATATAAGCAAAGGAATGAGTGTGTGGGAATCGGATATGGGTAGAGAGCTGACGGAAAGAGAATGGTCCAGGGCACTAGCTTACCCGAAAGACATTTCGAGAAATGATGCCTAAAATGAACCCAATTCTATATACTACACAGTGCATAAATGACACCACAACTTTTGTCACACTTCACAAACTCAGAGGAGAGAGGATGCCCGAGATGCAGACTAGACAGAGAGGGACTAGTGCATATGTTCTGGAGTTGGCCAGCGGTGCCGGTATTCTGGCGGGAAATGGAACTTAGACTAAGAAAAGGGGGTATAACCAGATACACATGGACACCAGAGGCTTACCTTCTTGGCATATTTGCATGCCCCAAAACATCCAAATCAGAGAGCAGACTCATAGACCTGGCCTGTATATAAGCAAAAAGAAGGATTGCCATGGAATGGAAGTCAAGAGGAGGTCCGTGTATAAACAAATTGTGGGAGGATCTTAGAAAGTGGTCCATATTAGTGGCAGCAGTGTGGTATGGAGCCATCCAAATAGGGAGAAGTGAGACCTCAGAGGATGTATATGATATGATAGGTTATTTATAACGTGCTTAATACCCAGAGGTTTCTAAACGCGGACCTGGGGATCAAAACTGTGGTGCTCTGTGTCGTCTTGCTTCCAAGGCGAGCACTTTGCCCCTGAGCTATCCTCCCGAGGCAAATGACCTGGAATGGCTTGGTACATGCACTATTTAGCTCACCAGATGACAAACCTTCCTGAAAATCTGCTGATGCCAGTTAATGAGCAGGAAGGGGTAGACTTATGAGAGTCGGATGAGAAAGCAGAGACCAGATGCTTAAAATTGTAAACAGGTACAAGAAAAATTGTGAAATTCCAGGTAGATTACAAGCCGTGATTAAGTCACTGTTTAGTTGGGGTAAGGGAGGGATGTCCCATAGTGGGAGGGTTGCGGGATGGGGGTCATTGAATATATAACGTGTAATGGTGGTGTAATGTTGTTCAGTGACATATAACCTGAAAAAAGCCTAATAAATATATTTTTAAATAAAATGCTAGCACCTGAAATCAGGAAATTTAACACCACTATTATAATATGGATTTTTCAGTTTACTAATTTTTTATTTTTTATTTTTTTACCCCATGAGAAATACAAGATCATTGAATTAATACATTTAAACAACAATGACGGTAAGGGCATAGGGAGCATTTGTAAATAATATAATATTACTGGTGATTACATCATTTTGATGGATTAAAGACGACCTCACCAAGTCAAATACAGTGGAGATAATGAAGCTACACAGTCTCTAAGTTTATTTAGTAAGGTTTTAATGTTAAGTTTAATGATCTCATTAACTGAGGAAGAAATGTGGATCCCAAAATATTTAATAGATTTATGGCACCATTCCAGTCCACAGATATCAAGTTCATGTTTAAAGCTGAGTTAAGAGGTAACATTTCAGATTTACCTTTATTCAATGTATAGCCTGAGAGTGTGGAAAACTCCCACACAATATTAGTATTCAGGTTTTTCATGAATATTAGGACATCAGCAGAAACTGCTAATTTAATTTCATGTTTGCCTGATAGGATTCCTGGAATACCTGCATCTTCTCTGATAAGTTCCAATAATGCTTCAAGCAATAATACATATAAAATAGGAGACAGTAGGCATAATTGTTTGAACCATGTTTCACCAAAACAAATTGGGAACATTGACTATTTATAAAAATAGGTGTTCTGGGAGTATGAAACCCTCACCACACACATGCCAATGAAATGCCTCAAATAAATACCTCCACTCCACCCTATCAAACACTTTTCTTCATCGAGAGCAATTGCAGTATAGCTTTCCCTTACCATGTGCATCAAATCACATAGCAGTCTGGTGTCGAAGAACATCAATCTCCCTTTTACAAACCCAACTTGATCCGATATTAACATTTTGTTAAGAAAATTCTATTCGCTAATATGTTTGCAGAAATCTTGCAATCCATATTAATAAGGGATATAGGTATATAGTTCTAAGGATCTTCATAATCCCTACCTGTTTTAGTGAAGAGAATTTGTGACGCATCCGCGAAGGATGCAGAAGCCTTACTTACTCTAAAGAACTATGAGAATAATTACTCTAATCTAGGAGTAGGTTGAGAGGCAAAATCATTAAAAAAATCCTTGCAAAGGCTGTCTGGACCCAGAGTTTAACCTTTGCTCAGATCCATTAGAGCCTTATACATTTTGTTAATATGTATACAAGTATCGAATGCGCTGACGTCAGTCTGAGAATAAGAATATCTGCCAACTTTGTTAAAGAAAGAATTAAAGTTAGTCTGTAGATTAAACTGCTCAGAAGTATATATAGTTTCGTAGAGATTTTTAAAAGTGCCCAATATGGCATTATCTGAAGCTTTTTTTGGTGGTGGTTTGCACACTGTTAAATCAAATCACTGCAAGCTTTGATCAATGCCTCCAACTGTTTTGGGATTCTTGCTCCCTTTCTCAAGTAGCTTGAAACAATAACACAAACATAGCTTCTTTGGCTTACCTTTAAGAAAACTGAGTCAAAATCTAGAATCCTCAAACCAATTTGTTGAGTTACCTTGCAACACTGGTTTAGTAACATTGCATTAAAAGATTTCACTCACTGATCAAAATAAAACGTCCTGTGAGCTCATGTTTCAGATTCAACTGACTCCTGCTAGGGGAGAAGAGAAGAACAGTGTGGGATCCTGGCACTTCACACAGCTTGTGATGTTTCCAAGTGTTCACATGTTGTTTCATTAAAGGGACTAAACCCAGGCAATTTCACTGCGATAGATGGCCAGTCAGTCAATTTCATTTCATTCTGCTTTTTCCATTAAACAAAACAAGAAAATATACAGTATAATATATCACAACATACAAAATGCCATAAAAAATCTATTCAGATGACTAAAAATGTAAACTTTGAACTGTCTTTCATATATTTTAAAAGACGTTTTGACATAATTTAATATATTTACCATAACATTGAAATCATTACAATTCATTAAAAGAGACATTGCCTCTGTGGTACTCCTCACATTGTAAAAGATAAAATAACTTTGAAGCAATTGTCTCTTAAGATCCATCAACATGGTAGAAAAACAGCATTAAAGGCAATGGGTCTTCTTTGGCTCCTGACCCACAGGTGCATAGCCTAGTGTTTCCAAGCCAACTCATATGGCCTGTCAAAGGGAAGATATTAATTATGACTATTAAAATGATCCTCCTGTATTCCGACGAGCTCAGTTTAATTATGTCACATTCTATAGGGGCTGCACGGTGTGATTCCACAAAGGACTTTAACAAGCACACATTACAAATATTCCCCAGATGCAATTGTAATCTAATATTAAAGCTCTATTTTCCAGGCCTTCTTGTTCATAATATCCTTGCAGACCTGTATCAAATATAGGTTTCAGTTCTTTCACAGAGCTACACTCTTACAGCCTGTTCATTTTTAATAGAAGATATAGTAGTTCTTTCTTTTTTAAATGTTTGATAAGCAATTGCTTTATTTGATTTATTAGAAGTTTGATATATTTTGGGGTTGTATTTTAATATTACCCCCCAAAGTTGTTTTGATAGCTTTGTGTTTATCTGATAGCTTAGTATTAGAATATTATGAAATATATCATCTCCTGGATTCTGATTATATTTTTTCTCCAATTTATTAGAATTTCCAAAAAAAGAGAATCAAGATATTTTATCATTCTTTTTTTCTTTTTAATGACATGGGAAATAATATGTCTCATTAAGGCATCATGATGTGCATCCCAATTATTAAATGGGGATGTATTGCCATCTATAATATTATCAAACAATTGCTGGTGAAATTACAAATAAGAATACCAAGTCTCTGAAATGTAACCGTATTCTTAAGTTCAAGCACCCACATGCGGGTTAAGCGCGCTATATAAATGTAAGAAATAAATAAATATTCAAATTCCCTTTCATGTAGCAGGAAATTATTAAATCTCCATTTATTTGTCAGTTGTTTAATATCATTGAGGAAGTTATAACAACCGGGGCATAATCCTTTATAATAATATTCTCTATTTTAGAATAGACTATAGTTGCAGACAGAGCTTCAGAAATGCACATGTAATCAATAAGCAAAAGAGTGTTCTGAGGTATAGAATGAAAAGTAAAATCAAAATCAGTAGGATTTACGATCCTCCATTATTCGAATATTCTGAAATAAAGCAGATAACTCCCTTGTGGGCTTTGCAGCTTTTGAAAGGCATGTCAACCAGCTTTCAGGGATCAATTAAATTATTAAAGTCTCCCCAAACAATTACATTTTGTAATTCAGATTGCAAGAGCATATGTTTTTAATATTATTCCATAATTCTGGTCCAGGATTAGTTGGGCCATATACATTCAAAATAGAAATTATTTGGTTATCAATTTGTCATTTAGCTGGAGCCCATCTTCCTTTGGCATCAGCATCCTTGCGTATACTTTTATAATCAAGTCCTTTATTAATTAAAATTGCAACCGTTTTGTTTGCCATCAGCCTGAGTAGGTATGACAACCCGTACCCAGAATCTTTTCAATCTCTTACATTCTTGTAATGATAAATACGTTTCCTGAATGCAAGCAATAGATGTATTGAATTTCTTTAGACAGGCTAATATAATTTCCCTTTTTTTGGATTATGTATTCCCTTTTCATTCAAAGAAATACACTTAAAAGCTATTAAATGTTAACTGCATCACTCTTGGAAAAATTGTGTAGATTCAGCCACAAAATGGGATGTGAAAGATTGAATTTCAAATTTAAAACACAGGATGACCTATTACTGTATTGATGCAGTTTCTTATATAAATATAAATAAACAAGTAGAGGAAAAGAGACACAAGGGAAGCAGAGGGAAACATAAACCTGTAAACCTTGACATAAAAGCAATAACCACAGGGGACAACAACCTAACTAGTGAAGAATTCCCACAACCAAAAAAGAAACATAATTTTTCAAACCAAATCAAATGAGTAAAAAGAGCAAACGAACAGGATACAATGAAACATGTGAGATTTGCAGAACCAATAGTCAGAGGTATCTCAATTCCAAATACAGAGATTGAAGCGGTATAGTAATAGAAGAGGGAGAAGCAATAAAACATGCATCTGACTTGCTGTGCTCGCGGGTGCCGCTCTCCCCGCCAAGTCAGCCTGGCGGGCTGACAGGCACCCGCGGCATAGCTCGTAGTATGGCGGTATGGCGGTACAGTAGCAACGGTGCCGGTAGCGCTACTGGCACCATTGTCACTGTACCACCATACTTGTAATGAGGCCCAATGTGGTGCTTAGTGGACAGCACACAATACAGCTATGGCACATACATCATGTGATGTTGGAACAAGTATGTCTCATACACACATAGTTAGTATTCACAGATACACCTTCTCGTAAGTCTTTAAACTAAGGCTCACATAAGACCTCAGTGGCTACTATTATATAGTAATAACAAACAATTGTACTCATCATTTACCAAACAATGCGTGTTGATATCATATTACATATATTAATGTGGTTCTATAATGATGGCTTCAACTACGATAATGTACTTCATTAACCCGTTGACGTTACTATGGATGGAACAAAGTGCTCATGGAGCAGCAGACTACTTAAGATACTTACTTGCAATAGCAAAACATGATGAACACTTGTTTATTCTTGAAGTTACACGCACCGCATGCTGATGTCATCACACATATATCAATGTTTTTCCAAAACGGTGCTGTGTCTTACATGCAGGATGCCAGCGTTTTGTAGGGAAGTTTGATTCATGAGAAAAGATGTAGAGCAAAGTGTCATTTTAAAATGAATAGTTAAGCTATGGCCTGCGCACAACAGCTTGTGAAAAACATACATGCAAGCAAAATGTGTAATATTTTCAAGTACCCTAAACCCAAAGCTTTCAATTACCAGAAAATATCCTGCAACTTTTGCTATTATGGGGAACGGCCTAATCTAAGGAGAAATAACAGCATTTATAGAAAGAAAAACTGATTTGCCTTTTACTGCTTTGTGTCTTAATTTTCTTCTATAGAAATAAAACGTCAGGATTAGGCAACCTACCAATGTTGAGAATATGGGCTGTTGATAGGGGTTTGATAAACCAATGCAATATGAACTGTGGTGTTTTATGAAAATAGGCCCATCAAATGTTGCAATTGTGATGGTAAGCAACTTTAAATGGAGCCAGCACTAAATTCTGACATAGGGGAATCCATTGAACTCACAAAAATTCTACCCCCACCCAGCAGAGAGGAACAGATAAGTTCCCTTCCCAAGCTAATATCATCTTTGAAGGTGGACACTGCAGATAAGGATCCTCCTTCAAACAGGCAAAGCAAACCAGAATGCGCCATAAAGTTTAATTGTGGAATTTTAGTACTTGCCTTGTGTGTATGTGGGGGGAACAGTTAAAAGCATGTTTTATATTCAGATAAATCTGTGGTCCTGTTCAGTCAAATCGATTAACACCACCTTGGAGGCCTTCCTGAGTGAAAGAATGTAACACTTGACAGGACTGCATGTCTGGAAACATCTCAAGAGGCGGCAGGACAAAAGTCGTAAAACCCGCAAGAACTCCAAACTACAATGGATGTTACCATGTCTAATACCCATCATAAATACCTTGCTGCTCTGCATTAACAGCATGGACAGCAGATACACGGCAGAAAAAACTAAGATACCTAGTACTATTGAAAAAATGAAACACAGGATTCACTATTTTCCCCATAACTCTTGAACAGCACCTCGTAGAAACGTAATTCTTTTTGTGAAATGTTCAGTTTGAGATCTATACCAACACGATTTTGACAATGTGAGTTTTCACTATGCACATTTATTTTTTGAGGCATAAAAATTGTGCATGCCAGGGATTTTATCACATAGCATCCGTAGGGATGAGTTTGTCGCTTTGAGAGAGGAAAATAGGTTGAATATAATGTAGTGAGTTAAATGGAAAACTCTACAACTCAGAAATTATTTGTGCTATAAGGATAAAGTGTGCATCAATTGATTTGTGCCTGAAAGAAGAATCTGGCGAGCAAATTATTAAAGTGGTCACATTGGTGGTATTTAAGATTTCAGAATGTGATATATTTTAATGCCAGAAACCTCTGAGATGGCATGATATTAAATGGGAGGGAAACTGGGTTTACAAGTTACTCCCATCAGATTGCCCTCTTCATTAATATCCCCAAACAATACACAGCGCTATGTCTACTTTGATGTCACATTTGGAACATTGTCAAATTATATATATTGACCAAATGGATTGGGGAAAGTGTACACACCTCAAAAAGGTGGGGTTTTCTTTTCTATAAAAGGTCAAACAGACAGACACAGAGACACTCACATGTGAACACTTACTGAAGGAACTCACGTGCTCACTTACTGACTGATGGGAAAGAAAGACAGAAAGTAGGATTGATAACAACTACCAAGAGATGGAATAGATTGCTCTCTTTTTGGACCCATTTTGGATTATCCCGAGATCCCCAAAGAGAGGCCTAAAAGGAGTTCTAGTACCAGGTCTTCTTCAGTGGAAGAGAAAGCAGACAGGCTGTGGAAAAACGCTGATCCTATCTTACTGGCTGAAGCCAACAAGTTCTTGGAGGGGGAGAATTGAAGCAGTCCTTAAGAGGGTGTTCCCACCTGTCTGTGATTCAGCCAAAAGAGATCCAGATATGAGTATTATCAAAAAGGGAAGTAATCATGAGGGGAGCAATCCTAAAAAGGAAATTTGAATATTTCCTGCCCCTGTTCTTTGTTAGCACTGACGGGTGGGAATATATAAATTGATTGTGAATCCTGAAAAGTTAGGGAGCATTTCAGAAGTGTATGTGCTTCTTGAAAAGTTATATTTCATAGATTAGTTCTCATGGTGTGTATACAATGAGATTCACCAGACCCTTTTCTCTGGCAATGACGCTGAATGCAGAAGTATTATTAACAGGGTTCAAAAGGTCTTCTTATTGTCTGCATACCTAGAAAAAGAAGACAATTGAAGCAATTCCAGGGTAAACCATCAAGCAGAATATTGTGATTAATGTGGGGTTGCTCAAGATAAAAAGGTAGGTGATTATTCGCTGTCCAGTTCTTTCTGCTGTTCGAGGTGACCATTGAAAGGGTGAATGGTACATTTTACGCAGCAATTGAATAGAAACATCACTGAAAGGAATTTTGCCAACATTCTGCTGAAAAAACATGTTCTTTTTACAAGGCATTCACCTACCCGAAGGTCCAATAGTTTGTTACAATTGAGTTGAAACTCTGACCTATCTATTGAATAAAGGGGGTGTTATTTTGAACAAAGGGGAAGTTGCAAGAGTTGCACAAGCTTGGATATTTGAACTAATTGGTTGTTTTGCACACATGAAATATTCCCCCTGGACTCTCATGCACTTAATTCATGGTGCCTGCATGCTCAGAGTGAATTAAATGCTTAGATACCTATGGTGAAGTGTGTGTAACTAAAGTCTCTATTTCCATAACTATAGCATTGAAAACTAAAGCGACTAATGTGTTCATTATTTCTCATCATTGGCCTTTGAAAAAATGTATTTATCTTTAATCTGATTCCATTATGTTTGTGGTTGTTAATAAATAAACCTTCTATGCAACCCTGTGTGTTCTTGTCCTGAAAAGGGAGGAAAACTGTAAGAAATCAATTCTATTAAAGTAGGGGTCCCAGATTCATAAAAAATAACTTTATTAAATGAAGGAGAATTGCATGTGCCTGGTTTGGGTTGGGGAAAAAATTCCCCTGAATTAGATTTTGCTCAGTGAAAACATCTTACAAAATGCCAAACACAGCAAGATGTACTTGCCCCATACTCACTTGCGAGGTAAGTGGAACACCCCCATTCGATACACAAATTAATATATACCTCTCATCTCCAGAGAAACATATATTCAGTGACATGGGCACAATGATCCTTGTATTATATAAGTTACAAATAACCAGACCCCAAGTTAAACTCAAATGAACACAACTCATACATTCAGAGATAATATGTATTAATACATGAATGTAAGGTGGTCTCATGACTCAATACTTTCACTCTTTTGAACCTCTATGATTTAGCTCAGAAATTAGCTCTCCAAAAATTGTGACTGTATATACTGATATTTTATCTGCACAGAAGGTATGCAGTCCTGAAATGTATTATTAGAATTGAAGAATAGAATCAAGATCATATAAGAGAGATCCGTTGAACCCCCACATTACACTAATGTGAACGACCGTTACAAATTGTTATGGTCATTCAATCATAATCATCAACACTTGTGATACACAGGAGACTAATTCAAATATTTTATTTTGTTTTTTTACTTTTCTTTTCCATCACTATACTTTTGATCTCTACACCTCTCTTTCAAATTCAGTTGTACTTATTTATGGATTAGACAGACACTAGCCTTGACCACGCCCAGTGGGCGGAATTCATGGCCATGCAGTCGGCACTTTAGAATCCAGATATAGAATGTGAATGTACTTGCAACAGAAGCTGTGTAATGGACCTGCACTAGAAGTGAAACAGCATTTGATTCTTTGATCCAGGCACATTATTTCCAATTAAATATCGCCGATGTCTGCATAGGATATATATTCTTTGAATCCATAACTAAATGTATTAAGCAAATGTTGAACTCATATGACATATTAACATTAATGTAAGACTAACGTAAGTGCATCAGCCTAGTAAGTGTCCTCCTCGCCACTGCAGTTAGCTATGTCACTATCTATCCCTCCTATCGACTCTAATTGCTTCTCTAGTTCCTATCCCTCTCCTATCACTAAATCTGGCCAGAAGAAACTTAAGAAAGACATATTGGGCTCCAACCCAGACATCCTCTTTGTCGTTTCCTCACACGACCTATGGACCTGATACATTAATGATGGGACCCTCTGGGAGGTCCTCCTCGACCTCTTTGCCATTTACAGGGTCATCATAAATGTCTATCTGAATGGAACCGTCATTGTTCAGGGTCCTCAACCCAACCTTCTTCTCTTTGACAGGCTCCTACCACGCCTCTCACACCTTACCTCTCCCCCTGAACAAGCTCCATTGCCCACTGTGCCTTTCTCCTGCTCTGCACAGGCTCCCTTGCCTGTTGTGTCTCCCTCCTCCTCTGCACAGGCTCCCCTGCCTATTGTGTCTTCCTCCTCCGCTTCATAGGCTCCCTTGCCTGCTGTGTCTTCCTCCTCCTCTGATGCACAGGCTCCCTTGCCTGCTGTGCCATCCTCCTCCTCTGCACAGTCTCCCTTGCCTTGCCATACTGTCCTGGCTCCCCTGTAAGCCTTGGCTCCTCCGCCATCCTCCGCTATTCCTCTGGCTCTCTTGCCATCTTCAGGGGGAACCACTGTTCTCTGTGCCCCCCAAGGAAGAGCTTCAAAGATGGAAAGCTGCTCCATATTGCCACGCTAAACACTTGTCCAACATCTGCAACCTCCTTGAACTCATGGATCTTGATATGCTCGCCATCATGAAGACATTGTTCAAGGACAGCTCTGTAACGAGCTTTAACACACTCCTCCCTGAAGGATACAAGATCCTCTCTGTAGCTAGGCCCAAGCGGTCAGGAGGGGAAGTGGTATTGATCTTCCCAGAATGGATACCTGTGTCCATCATCCCCACTCAGGCCTACACCTCTTTCGAATGCCTAGTCTGCAGACTCTCACTCTCTCCTAAATCTTCTCACCTTATGGCGACCTTCTATGGGCCACCAGGGCAATCCACTCTCTTCCTCTCAGAATGGGCTGACCTCTCTACTCTCCTCCTCCTCTCAACTTCTCCTGTTGAGTGACCTCAACATCCATCTGGACTCTCCAGACTCCTCAGGACCTTTCTGCAACCTATGCCATTCCCTCTCCCTTTCTATCTTACCTTCTGGCTCGACGCACATAGCGAGCCACACTTTGGATGTTCTCATCTCTGCCGACATCCTTCTCTCTATTCCTCTCACTACCTCTCTCTCTTGAACGGAGCACTCTCTTCTCTATACACACTTGAAGCTCTCCTCCCCCTTGCATCGGCACACCCAGTACAGCCACTCGGTTTCAAAGTCACCAGACCCATGAAAAGAGTGACAGTGGCTGCCTTTGCCTCAACCTACTCTCCCCCTCCTCCCCCCTGCCACTGACTCCCACCCTAACACAGCCCTCGCTAACCTCAATTTCTCTATATCCAACACGCTCGATATTCTTGCCCCTGTCATGAGGATCCGACTGAAGCACAACTCTTGGTACGACTCTGATCTGGCTGCCCTTAAACACAAGTGTAGGACAGCTGAACGGAAATGGAATGCGTCAGGCGGTCCCTCTGATAAAGTGGCCTGCCACCTCCTTCAAAGGCAACATTAACTCTGTATCCGCACCAAGAAAAGAGTCTTTATTAAAGCCTGCATTTCTGTGTCATCAAACAACACGGCCAAACTTTTCAAAGTCAATAAGGAACTGGCCAAACCTGCAGCAGCCTCCTCTTCTGTTACACCCACCCAGGACCTTTGCTTGGCCCTGGCCTCTCACTTCACTGAAAAAAACCCATGACATGCTTTCCTCTTTCACTTCCACACCACATCTTACACCAACACCACTGGAGCCTCCCTTGGCCCCTCCACCGCTTCTCCTCTCCTCTCTCACTCCCATCACACCTGAGGGGTCACCAGACAAGTCCGATCTATGAAGGCCTCATGCAAACAGGTGGACCCCTGCCCCTCCAAAACCATTAAGGACACCATTGACTCTCTCGCCCCAGCTTTGGGTGATCTCTGCAATCTCTCTTTTGGCACTAGAGTATTCCCAACTTCTCTTAAGCACTCTGTTGTGCACCCTCTGCTTAAGAAACCCTCTGCTGACCCCTCCATTCCGGCAAACTACTGCCACATCTCTATCACTGCTTCCTGGGAAAACTTCTGGAGAAGCTGGCTATAGCCCAGCCCACCCTCCGCACTGAATCTGCTGGTTTCCTCCACGACCATCAGTCTGAAACACCATCAGAAACTGCTCTTCTGAACACCTGTGAAGACCTGCTCTCAAATCTTGACACTAACACTCCCTCTGTCCTCATTCTTCTTGACCTCTCCTCTCCCTTTGACACGGTAAACCACAACCTTCTGATCGCTCATCTCCGTGACACCCTGGGAATCACTGGTCAGGCTCTGCCATGGTTAACCTCCTTCCTGTATGACCGCCGATCCTAGGTGGAACTTGGGCCCTTTCTCTCCACTATCACCCTTTCAACCAGTGGCATCCAGCAGGGCTCTAAACTTTCACCCTGGTTCTTCAATTGTCTACAGGGCTGCCCTGGCATGTGAGATTGCCAGTTTCACCTCTAATATCCACAGTTATGCGGATGGCACACAACTCCCCTCAGACTACCCTCAGCCACCTCCTCTACCTCGCTCGTATCGAACTGTCTGTCCGCAATTCAGTCATTGTGTGCTGCAAATGACCTCTGCCTCAACGCCAGTAAGACTGAGATCATTTGCATTGGGACTCCTGCTCCCGCTTTCACACTCTCTCTCTGGCAAGGCCTCACTTGGCCCTGCGCCCGCACCCACCTACGAGGCAAAAAACCCTAGGGTCATCTTCGACTCCACTCTCTCCTTCTCCACTCACATTTTGGACATCTCTAAAAAGTCCAACTGCCAGCTGCACCACCTCACAGGTACTCTTCCTTTTCTCACCTTCAACCAGAGGCTCACTGTTTCCAGAGCCCTGGTTCTCTCAAGGCTTGACTACTGCAACAGCCTCTATCTCAACCTCTCTGAGTCTGCTCTGTGCCCTCTGCAACCCATCCAGAACAGAAGCGCAAGACTTATCCTTGGCCTCAAGCCCAGAGACTGCATCTCTCTGGCACCACGGAAATCCCTTCACTGACCCCCGTGGCAGCAAGGATCAAGTTCAAGACTCTATGCATTGTACACAAGGCTTTCTGGGGCCTGGCACCCACCTATCTTCACTGATTCCTTCCTAAATACTGTCCTTCCTGAGCCCTCTGCTCATCTACCTCCACCCTTCTGTGAGTGAGCCCGTTCTCTAAGCAGAGATTTGGAGGGAGATCTTTAACATCAGCAGGGGCCTCCCTCAGGAATAGCCTCTCTGCCGCCCTCTGTCTTGAGCCTGATCTCCTTATATTCTGGAACCTCCTTAAGATATTCCTCGTCTCCTCTTCCTTCTTTGTCCCTTTACCCTGCTAACCTCTCTCTCTGTTCTATCTCTCTCTCCCTCCTTTTACACACAGCTTGCCGACTGGCTACCGGGAGCACATCTGAGTCTCACTGGTCCTCGGCCCCCTTGCCAGTCCTCTAGCACTTGCCCCAGGTCCTGCACTTGCCTCATTGCTACTGCACTCAGTCAAATACCCATTGAGAATGGCATCTCTCAGCACTAACCCAGTTTCTGACCAACTGGGGCATCTGGATCCCGCCCCCCTGCACTTGTCCTCCTCCGCCTCCCCTCTCCTGTACCATCTGTGCACTTGCACAATCTGAACATACCATGCCTTGAAGATCGTCTACTTTTTCCTATCTGTCTCCCCTCCTGCATGGTGGTGCCTAGTGGAAAAACTGCAGAATCGTTGTCAGACCTATTTGTTGTTATCTACACTGTTAGCTGTAATACATGCACTTAATCTGCCTGAGCAGACTGGTTATCGATCAGAAACTCAAGGGCTCTGAATTACTGTTGTTTTTCTCGCCTGTTCCCTCCCTCCTTGAGGGTCTTGAAAAACTTGCCTTGTGTATGGGCTCTTTACAAATACACATTACCATACCATACCATCCTTCCTTGGAAATACCATAAGTAGTACATTGTAAATTTACATGGCAAATCATGAAACAATAATGATGCCTTTGACTAATTGGTATAGTGTATTGCCATTTGTATAAGAATACATGCAACAATCTTTGGAATAACAGGGTACAAGTAGCATGTAAATTAAAATAATCTTACCAACCTTTGGCCTACATAATCTTTTTTGAGGAACCCTAGAACTGGAGCCAACACAACGTGTTGACATAATAGCACACACAATGCTAATACACAGTAAAATGTTTAGGTTAAGAAGATGTCTCTAATATAAATTGACTCTTAAGAGGAATCTGTACTCGAGGAAAAGATGACAAGTTTGCAGATAATATTTCTAAGGGTGATGTGACACCTGAAAAAATAAAACAAAAGAGAGCAGATGCCATCCTCTCTCCTCAACACCTTCATAAACCTAGTAGCTAAATACCAACTGGTTCCAATATATACAGCAAAATGATATAGAAACTCATGTAGCCGCTTATAGATGTTGAAGGCAGTTGACTGTTTGATAGTAAAGATGTGCTAATATCCCCCATTTTTAAAGATCTAATGAAAGACTTGAGATCAACCGGGTCATCGAATGCAGACGCTTTCCCTTTAATGGTCACTTTGAAAGTACGTGGATGAACAAGGCCGTACCCTGCATTTAGCTGGCTTAGCAATGGGCAATATGACAAACATTATTGTCTGCGTTGAGTAGTTTACATAGCATCTTGTGAATTAAAGATCCTGTGCCCTACAAGATCAGTTGATTCATCTGTTTCACCTTTCTGATGAATGTTTGACAATTGCGTATATTCCACTAGAAGGAACATCATTGTATGCGATGTAGACTTTTTTTTGGCTATAATACTTGTTTATACAAATTCAGTGCGCCTTTGTATATTTAAAATTCTGGAAGATTGAAACTTGAGAAAAGTTGGTAGCATGTCTTTCAAGAATATGGATGCATCGTCACATTCAGAGCCCTCATGAAGTACACATATGCACAGGTTGTTTCTATGACCTCTATTTTCCAAGTCTTCATTATTTTTCTGAAGATCCTTAACTGATGTTTCTAACAAAGCAACTCGCCGGGTGACATCTTCCACTCCACGGAAGCTATTCTCCACCTCATCCATCCTGGATTCAAATAAGGGTCACCTCTCATATTGTTGCTAGAGTTTATTACGTGTGGCTGCCATAAAAGGCTTAACAGACCTTAGTTCCAGCAAAATCGCTTTCATACAAGGTTCTATAGATGCTTGAGATGGAGGAGTGGGATCACTTTTGGGCCTTTTTAGAGTAGATGTGGGTGGAACAAGAGACACATAATTTTCTTTGCCACCAGAGACTTTTTGAGCTCCCTTTTGTGAAGCCATAACAACAGTTATACACTCAAATAACAGAGACTGCAATGCATAGCCACGCAGTACCTCTCAATTAACAAGCCAGATACTTAATAGCCACAATGCAATTATAGATGTATCAACTGAGTTATATTGCATATGACCACCGTTCGTTATGTTACTGTTTAAATAGAGTAGGATCACTTCTGACTTGAAGTGTTGCTTCAAAGTTCAGTTTTCCCATATACATCAGTCATTGAGGAAAATTAAGTTAAATTGTAAACACATAAAAAATATAAACTTTGCATGAATCTTAGTAAACGATCATTACATGGTGATCCATGGAAAAGAACATTCAGAAGGCAGAGGCATGCAACATGTCGTTAGGATAACGCAACCCTGCTCTTCCTGGATGGTCAGCAACCTGTTGCTTCAGGGGATCAGAATAATACAAGAAACCTGTCGCTGCCTGGTCAGCAGATCCTCTGAAAACCTCTGCTCACCTCTACCTCCTTTTTCATGACATTTCAAAGCACTGCCAAGCGTATTTCAGACCTTGTAAACAGAAGGCTGATGGTTAGGTGGCCATTACTCCCAGCACCAAGCTACAACCTCTCACTAGTGCATGGATCTGAGTAATCAGAGGCAGGTAAGTCTGTGAATAGGTGGTGTGAGATGCAAAAGTATGTTTTTGGATGACTGCGTATGAGAGTGTATGCTTACCTTTCACCAGTGCCTCTATTCAGCAAAAAGTGCCAGTAGTGAGGCAACTGGGGCAAGTGTAAAGGCATAATATAGCGCAAGAATAAAATAATCTGTAGAGTCAAGCCATAAACATGCAATAACTGGACTCTTGAAGGAGGTCAGTGGACAAAAACTGGCAGCACAAGGCAGTTATAAGCCAGTGAAGTACCATAAATGTCTGTAAGATGCAGAGTCTATCACTGGACTACACATTTTTATGACGGTAGGAACAAAATAAATGCTGTGTGAGAGGTCAGAAATGAGAGATGGACACAAAGCTCTAGGGTTCTCAACATTCTCCATATTTATTAAAGAAAAAGAGACGGGATAAAGGCCTATCTGTCCCTATCCTAATGACAAAGTCCCTACCTTTGAAACTAAAGCTAAAGCAAGCTGACCGTGTGTCCAAACGATGTCTGACCCTCACACTAACATGTACAAAATGAAATGTACAGGGCAAATGTCTGTGGTTCCAATTTGTCAAATAAGAGGTGTGAAAGTTCAAATCAATGATTTCAACAAGGCAATCCTTATGTTCAGGAGTTTGCTCCCTTCCCCATAACCAATACAGGATGTCTCTTGGATATATGTAATTCCAACAATGTTCTGTCCAAATGAGAAAATGTCTCTTTTCGCATAAACAAGAAGACTAGAAGTTGTACCCTTGCTTTTCACAGTATTTCCTACTAAAAAAATAGAATTAGATAAAGGTATAATTATATTTTATACTTTTTACATTGTCTACACCAGGGAACCTAACCACATGACAAATGTCAGGTTTGTAGCATGTTGGGAAGTATGCTTAACATTTCAAATAGACACACACACACATATCCAAGCATTGCAGGGCACTTAAAAAATAAACCGCTTAAATAAAATGAAATAAGAAAATGTATATTTGATACGTTTTAGATTGTCTACACCATTACCCACATGTCAAATTTCATGGAACCTACCCACATGCAAAATGTTATGGAACCTACCCACGTAGCAAATTGCAGGTTTGTAGCATATTGGAAAGTATGCTGAACATTGCGAACAGACACACACACATATCCTCAAATGTCCCCCCCCAAAGATTAGACAAATATTATACTTTTTACAGTGCTACACCATGGAACCTACCCGCATGCTACATTTCAGGTTTGTATCATGTTGGGAAGTATGCTGACCCTTTGGAACAGGCACCCATATACAAGCATTGGAGACCGTTTAAAAAAACACTTTAATAAACAAAATTAGAAAAAAGGTTTATTTTATACTTTTTACATTGGCGCCACCATGAAACCTACACTTTGAGTTTGTAGCATGTTGGGAAGTATGCTGAACATTTCAAACAGACACAAACACATATCCACAAATTTCCCTTTTATATATAGAGCGATGTCTTCCTTGGTTTGGCAAAGCAAGACTGTCTTGTACATACAATGCTGTTGTCAGGATAACAATAATGTACATCACTTCCTCAGAACACTTTGCACAAGATGGCATAGTAAAATGTCTCTCTCACACTTTGCACAAGGTGGCAGAGTAAAATGTCTCTCTCAAAGAACAGCTTACTCAGGATGGCAAAACCAAAGATCACTTTTGAAGAACACCTTTTGCAGGATGGTAAAACCAAAGGTCTTGTTTGTCGAACACTGTTTTCAGAATTGCAAAACCCAAATGTCTTGTTCATTAGACCACTGCTTCAGAACGGCAAAATCAAAATATCTTTTTCATTAGACCACTACTTTCATAATTGCAAACTCAAATGTCTATTCTTTCAGAATTGCAAAATACAAATGTCTCTTTCTTTCAGAATTGCAAAAATCAAATATCTCTTTCTTTCAGAATTGCAAAACGCAAATGTCGCTTCCATTAGACCACTACTTCAGAATAGCCAAACCAAAATATCTTTTACTATAGCTTTCAACTCAATCCTTTTATATCTTGGTTTACTCTCCTGCTAGGAATACCTCTTTAGCTCCTGAAAAGAAGGTATTGTATCAAAGTAAGGCAGACACAAGTGACCACAGTTCAAGGGTGTTTATTGAACTTTACCAAGGGAGTGATGAATCTAAACCTAACTCTAAGATGGGAGCAAGCTACGACCATCAAATAATGTTAATGCAGTCCTAGTGGAGTCTTGTCAAAATAAAAGGGCCTATACTAAAAAACCTATTGCCAATCCTTACCGCTAATTTACAAATAGTGTGGGGAAATGTTCATGAAAAAGAAAGAAGTGTTCAGACAATAGTAAGTCAGAGGGCCTCATTACACGGATGGCGGTAAGGATTTACCGGTACCGGTAACATACCGGTACCGGTAAATCCTTACCGCCTTACTACGAGGTCCCTTTGCGGGTTGGGGGATTTAACGCCTGCTTTTTGCAGGCGTTAAAATCCAACCCGCTAAGGGACCTAGGAGCTAATTACGGCACTGCAAAATTGCAGTGCCGTAATTAGCGCCTTCCCCATTCCCATAGAGCCCTATGGGGCAGAAATGGGAATGGGGAAAGGCAATGGCGGAAAGGGGATTTACCGCCCCTCCAACCTTGGAATGGGGCGGTAAATCCCATTTCCACCAAGGCGGTGCCGGTATTTTACCGGCATGAGCCATGACGCTAATAGCGCCATGGCTCACCGCCTACCGTGTAATGAGGCCCAGAATGTTTAGGCCGTCGGCCTCCCTTCCCCATGTTTTCAGCACGGGACAAGGCAGTACACTCAAGCATAACATACTCTTGGGCTTCTTCAGCACGACGGCACAGTTCTATTACAAGCATGAGGGCCTTCTATGCCCAAGTCTCTTAAGTTATCAAAAGTCTCTTGATTCAGAGGGCCTAATGTATCAAACAAATGAAACGTTCCTTTCCAAGTATTCAAGTAGGGCGATTCACTCTTCATCCTGGATCCCCCTCAGCCACGCTCAGATCCCCTTCGCTGCAAAAATCTTTTCTCGGGTGACTCAGGTACACCCCAGATCCCCCTCAGCTGGGCTCAGATACCTTTTCACAATTATTCTCCCTCAGACGGGTTCCGAACCATTGCAGTTTGTTCTACCTATTGACCCGTTGCAGGACCACTTCGATTTCACAGCTCACAGTTTTAAACCCTCAGTTGGATACTTAACAGAGACCTTCAAATGAGCACCCACGTGGCGCCGGACCACTCTGTATATGGCATCTACCATGGTTTAAAAAGTTCAGTCACTCCTTGCATATTCATTTTTATTTGCGTCACTCATCACATACACCTTACACTCTGTTCTTTGCAGATTTCTTCATACAATGTTGCCGCTTGCAACCTTGCCTCTAACACAGACTGGTCTGCTATCAGTCTCCCCGACTTTACTGGAGTGGCTTTTTTGTAGAAGCTATGGACAGTACCCCAGCAACAATCGCTCCGCCCAACCTTGGCTGTCGATGCGTGAGAGCCCTGGGTCCTTAAACACAATGCACCTTTCTTCAGCTTTAATTCCCGGTCTTATGTTTCTTATTCTCGAGGGCTTTTGAAAGTAGTGGTTTTCTTCCTCTGAAAAGGCCAAGGGCAATTCCCTACTTGCAACCCTTTGTGGTCTTGCGGTCTTTCTCCTCGTATTAAACTACCATCTCGGAACTGCTGCTTCCTCATGTGTTTTGCCTTGCTTCGATTGTGCTTTCGTGCTTCACCTTTAATCCGTGTGCGGAAGTGTGATAGAAGTCAGGTGTGTTTAATTATCAGAAATTGCCTGACTCTGCCTGACTCTTGTGTTGGGAGATGTCAGGTATATGGCTCTGGTGTTAGTCTGTTTTCTCTCACAGTGAGCTGTCCATGAAGAAGTCTTTGTGTTGGGAAAGGTGGGATTGAGTTCCTAGGTATCCTACCTGGTAGGATGGCGAAAGGGTGTTAGAAGGAATGGGATACCACGTCTCACCCTTCGGTGTCCCACTTCTACTCCCCAAGGACCCTTCAGCCAGGTGATCCTCCCGCGCTGGTCCCCCCCAAGAACTGGATCCAAAAGTGATGGCCATGTCCTGGCCACCTGGATGACAGATCCCGGGGACTGGCTGGTGAGACACCTTCAGGTTTCTCACACTGAACAAAGAACATTTCTTGATATCCTGGTTCACTCGCCTGCCAGTAATAGCTCTTTAGCTGCACAAAGAAAACGTCTTGATATCCTGATTTACACTTCTGCCAGGAATACCTCTGTAACTTTGAACATCCATGCACTTTAGTTATCATATAACATTTCTTAAATAACCCACCATGCTGACTTCAGTGATTACTTGCACCAACTTCCCCCATGCAGACATCTTACATATGAGGGGTTGTTCAAGTTCTGTCTATGAAACCTTTCAATTTCTCTTGTCTTTGGCAATGCTGGTTTCAAATTTCCCCCTACTGACATCTCAGGTGAGGAGAACTGCACAACTTCTCACTCTCTCTCATAAAGTCTCTTGACCTATGGCAGTGCTGGTTCCAGGTTTCCCTGAACCGACATCTCATATCAGGGAAATTGCTCCATGTTTGCCTTCCTCTCACAATGCTTACTAGCTTGTGGCAATGCTGATTCCAGGTTTCCCCAAACTGACATCTCATGTCTGGAGAATTGCACCATGTTTGCCTTTTAATTTGTTTCGGGTGGTTTCCAAAACTGTCCTTTAAATATTCTTTGTCAATCTTGCATGTCCCGGGGCCCCTGTCCATTACAGGCTGACTCACTGGTTTGGAGGGCTGGTGCTGTCAGAGTCTGTTGCGGGGCAACCATCCCCTCGGAGCAGAGTCTCCTTGGGTTCCCATGTCGTTGTCCGCTTCCTTCACTGGTAGAACCTGCGCAGCTTTGCAGGGCCTCGTCTCCCCTGCCTCTGCTGCATTTTGCTCCCTGTTCCAGCACCAGCATCTCTCTGGTTCAGTATGCCGCCACTCTGCAGATGAACGTTTACCACTCGCTCCGTGGTTCCTCCTTTCTGGACTGCCTCTGCTCCTGGTCTCGCTTCCATCTCCCGGTACTATGCAGCCTCTCTCCTTGCCTCCTTCTTGCTCTCCTAGATGCAAGCAATATTCCGTTTTAAATGGCCCACGCAGCTGATCTAGTTTTGAAAAACTAGACTGTGCTTCATGTTCCAGGTCACATTTCTTCCAAATGAACTCTGTGTTCCTCTTCATCTCAGTACCCCAGTGGTTGTGGGACTGGGAGTCTATATATTTTCTAGGTTTCTCTGGGCAATGTGGTTTTAAACATTTGTTGGAATAGTGATTATTATAGTTATGAGAAGTTATGTGAACATTATGTGGAGTAATGTTTGAGCCAGAATGTGCATTCTGATATAACTCATAATCAAGGGATGTGGAATGTGACTTATGCATACCTATGGGGTAACTGTCTTTCTGCTGGGGAGGTTTTCTTTACAGAAGGGTTTGGGTTTTAACATGGGAAGGACTGGAAAAATGACAACATGCCATCAGGTATTCAGGGATTATGGGGTCTTGCTCTTCACATAGAGAAGAATACTGTGTCTCTCCTACAGAGGTCATCACATCTCCCAAAAAGCCATCTCCTTCAATGTGATCCTCCGTCATAATACCACCCCCAAGGTCAGGATGATGTAGCGGCTGCCTTCCCCATGCCACATGGGAGGAGACTGGGGATCAAGGATGACTCTGTAGGATTCATCAAAGCTGGCAGTGCCACATCATTTCCTGACAGTACCATAAAATATTATTGCCATTCACGCACAGGTGATAGTAGTAATTGACCTTGTGTATAGGTCGGCACTTCATTAACATGTGGTTTCTGTAAGTGTGAAAAGGCTGACAAGGTCAGGAAATACAAAAAGACTATGAGGGCATATGATGGCAATGCAGAAAATATGGTTGCAGTAGTTCAGCATAAAATGAAAGTGCAAGGAGGTAAAATGCCACATCCATAGCATTATGTGTTGACCGTACCTGGGTATAATCTGGCAGTGTTAGGGTTTATGATGCACATCAAAGGCTTATCATGGCAGAATTTGGGCATAACTTTACTGTATTTTACATTTGTGGTTATTTGATGATAGGGTGTCATTTCAAACAGAAGTTACTAACAAGGTAGGCAGCAAGAAACATAGAAGCATAGTCCCAGTTTAAAGTTCCTTTATATAAGAGAATTGTTGGATTGAGAGGATTATAACAATTGGTTAAGGTGTAAGAGCGAGAACATATACCAGGCACAAGGATTGCAGAAAAGAACAATATTGTTTAACATTAGAAGCCTGGAGATACTATATAATTTGAAAATGACATAGAGTTGTCCTGAAGGCAGAATGCAGTAGAACGGAATTAGGCAGTTAGTTTGAATAGGAGGGAGAACGTATCTGGGGATTCTTCCATAGTTAGCAGGTGTACTTTGAGCCTTGATTTGAAGAGCTACACTGAAGAGATGGCTTTTATTGCTGGAGAGAGCCTCCAGTGCATTGAGGCTGGTAGCGAAAACGAGCAAAATGGGAGGAGGCACAGTATTAAGGCACAAGAAGGCACCAAAGGAGAATATTATAGCAACACTTCAGTATACAATATCTGCAACTATGCATATGATGGCTCTTCGTGGACCTAAGCTGACACTGCCAGTGGATAATCCTGCAGAGTGGTACAATATTAGGAGACTTGTAAGGCATATATTGGCAGTATGTGGGCACAAGTTGAAAGTGGCAGTGCATAAAATGACACTTTGTTTGCAAAAGCATGCAGTATCGATCTACAAGCGGGTTACGCCAAGGGTCAATATGACATTTATAGGCATTACATTGTGGTGGATCAGCATTATCATCCAGTGATATGGTATATTATGGCATTTCATGAGGATATGATGATAGTGCTAGGGCATAGGCTGGACATTCCATGTCATGTGCTGGCAGAGCCAGGTCCCTGTGCCAGATTAAATGTGATTTCAATCCATGCTCTGACTGCATTATGTGAAGGCACACTCTGTTGGAATGATGCAGAGGGCAAAGTATGTTTCATAGCTACTTTCTGTGACCGTTACCCAGTTTAGACATTGACACAGGGCATGAATATGTGTCGCTTCAGCAGACAGTGCAGCGGTCGAGTGCAGTGGGTGAGAGCTTGTCGCGCCGAAGTTGCACCCAAGTTAAGCCATCAGGGCCCATCATGGGTAAGGCCGGGTCTGACAGGTTGGGTACCACGGGCGGTAAATTGTACTCCAGGGAATCTCTGCTAGGTTTGCGCCCCATAGGGACTGACATGCCTAACAAGTTCTAAGACATGATGTGGCGAGGTGTACAGAGGATAGCCTGCTACACTCGTTAACTCTGAACCTGCAGTCCCTACCCGCTCATGCTATGTCTATCCATGACCTTTTGTCGGAAGAATATTGGGATGCAGGATTTGTCACTGAGACATGGCTCTCGGAAACATCTGGGCCAGCACTCTCGGAAACATCTGGGCCAGCACTCGTCCAGACACTCCCGGCTGACTATGATATTATTTGTCTGGACCGTGTATCACCCCACCCTGGTGGGGTGGGGGGGTTCCACTGATCTTTAAAAATACCTGTCAGTTCCCTGAGATCCCTCTAGTACATAAACTAAAGATGGAAGCATTACTAGCTCGCCAAAAGGTGTAAGCATCTAATGCTTGGCCCTTTTTGTTGGTATACCGGCCTCCTGGACCCTAGGCAACATTTTCTAATCCATTTCTAGGCCTGGTGGCTACCCATTCCGGACAAATATGCTAGTTTGGTGGTGGTTGGAGATTTTAATATACGCCTTAATCGTCCTCTCTCACCCACCCTAACAGAGATTTGTGAGGCACTACTGGAGTTGGGCCTCCATCAATCTATAGCTGAACCTACGCACATCAAGGGGGGACTCCTGGATTTAATTTTCTCTGGGGTTGACACTATCATGGCCTCTTCAGTGAAACAAGTGATTTGATCTGACCATAGCCTTATCTCCTTTAAAGTCAAGAGGCTGGCAGTGCCCAGTAAAATAAAGCCAGCAACGTCGCTAAGATTGCAGGCAGTGGGCCTGCAAGCTCTACTGCCGCTAATTTTGAATAACTGTCAAGGGTCTACCAGCATTAATCTGTCCTTTATGTTCAATGAGCTAGCTGACTAGGTAGCCCAGTTGAAACTGGGACAAGCAGGGAAGGCACCCTCGGAACCCTGGTTCACTGATCAACTAAAAGCTTCTTGTCTGCTTGTTAGACAAGCAGTGTGTAAATGGTGGCGTGCTTATGGCTTGCCTGAGAAGGCCACCCTGCGACTTACTGTTAATAACTATCATAAGGATATTCTGGCTGCCAAACAAGTGTTCTTCACTCACAAAGTGGAGTGCGCATTGAATCAGTCTAAGGAACTTTTCTCTGTAGTGAAATCGTTCTCGACTATTTCCCATCGCTCTGCAGGAGTCTGCCCCTCTCAGGAACTATGTGACTCCCTCTCCGATTTTTTTTATCTCTAACGTAGATAAAATTCAGGAAACTAATTCTTTAAGGAGGCTCTGTAGTGAGACTTCTCTCCCACCAGTGCCTGTATAGTACGCTGCACAAGTGTGGTTTGATTTTCCTCTCGTTTCAGTAGAGGATGTTTGCACAGTCTTCTTGTAATCATCTGCTGCTCCCTCGAACCCTATTCCGCTGGCTATGATTAAAGAAATTATGGCAGGCATATTGCCGTTTGTCACCGAAGAGGAGAGCCTTCCTTGTCAGTCAGGTTCTATACCAACTGAACCAAAACAAGCAACAGTCATCCCCTTTCTCAAGAAACCGTCCTTGGACTCATCAGTGTTAGCTAATTTCCACCTGAATTCTCTTCTTCCCTTCTCTATGAAACTACTCGAATCACTTGTCTCACCTATACTGTCTTCTTTTCTGGAAACGTCCTTATTCTTTTATTCTTTGCAGTCTGGTTTTCACCCAGGGCGCGGCACGGAGAGTGTCCTGGTGTCAATAGTTGATGATCTCACCATTCTGGTGGATAAGGATGGAGTGAGGGCCCTGATCTTATTAGAGCTGTCTGCGGCCTTCAACACTGTCGACCACTCCATCCTGGTCTCTGGGCTGGTCACAGCTGGCCTCTCCGGCTCCGTCCTGGCATGGTTGACCTCCTTTCTGCATAGGAGGAGCCAGTCTTTGCTGCTCTCACTAATTCTTTCGTCGGCACATGTTCTCACTTGTGGTGTTCCGGAGGGCTCTGCCTTGTCCCCTATGCTTTTTAACATCTATGTTAAGTCGCTAGTTTGCCTCATCCACTCCCACAGGTTCAGGTGCTACTCTTACGCCGACGACACTCAGGTACTGGTTGGTTAGACTGGATCTGGCGGAGCAGTCGTCAGGGCTGTCGGAGAGTGGATGAATGCAAACTGGCTTAAACTGAATGGGAACAAGACGGAAGTCCTGGTGGTGGGTTCTCCTCCTGGATTTCTTCTGGGCCCCTTCTTTCTGGCCTCTCACGCTCGGTGAACTTCCTGTCCCTGTGACGGTTCTTTGAAACTTGGGGGTGCAGCTTTCATCTTCACTTTCCATGGCTCCGCAGGTTGGTGCAGTATGTAAGGTGGGGCACTTTCTACTGAGAGTCCTGCGGAAGGGGCTCCACTTCCTCCCCCCCACCTGCGGCCTATGGTAGTGGCTGCATTATAAACTAGCCATATAGACTACTGTAATGCCTTGTACCCGGCTCAATTTTTGGTTACTGTTCATTGCTTACAGTTACTGCAAAGCTTAGCAGCTAGAGTAGCTACTGAATCTCCATACAGAGCCCACATTCAGCCTTGCACTGACCTCTGATAGCCTCAAGAATACAATTTAAATCCCTTTGCCTAGTTCACCGGCCCTGGGCAGGGGGCGGAATACCTTAGGGAAAGATTACACCGCTATACCTCGGTTCGGTCACTTCACTCTGGCGAGTCCAACCTTTCGGTCATTCCCGAAACGTGTCTCTCCCTTGTGGGAGGCTGTGCCTTCCCATTTGCGGCCGCCAAATTGAATAATGAACTGCCAGTGACACTGAGAGGTATGGAAAAACATCCCCTCTTCCGACGGGCTCTGCAATCCTTTCTGTTTCTTTTCTGTTCCAGCCTCTTGCTTGAGCTGTGATCTCATAATTCTCGTGCCAAGATGCTCTTTGGAGTGAACGTGCATAACATAACATAACATGGCTGCTGCACAAATTATCCTGATTTCAGTTTTAACAATCTGTATCTGCATATATGAGTATGTGTCTGACAGAAGAGATTGTTCCTGAAATATAATGGCATATAATGGGTATACTTGGGTATAGGAGACGTTGCTGGGCACATGAGGATGTAACAGGACATTCATGCCACAGCTAGCTAAACATGTGTGGTTGCACATGGTATATGTGAATGTGGAGAAATGAAGCTGTGGATGGACAAATGAGGTTGTGGGTGGTCAAACCAGGTCATACTGGGAACATGAGGCTGACACTAACTTCCATATCTTGGCTGCACCTCAGAGATAGCGCAGCAGTGCCCTCATTATATTGTTGTGGATGCAGAAGTACAGGTAAGTATACATTTAACTTTGTACAGTAAACAAAATCTGAACACCCAGACCAAATATGGCAAAGTGTGTTGTTTGTGTTGCATGAAGCTTTCCACACATGCTGAAAAATGCACAAATCAATCAACACCTTAGTTTATTGATATTGATATTGATATTTTATTTCTATCGTGCTCGTACACAAGTGTTTCAGAGCGCGACAAGGCAAGGGAGTGGAACAGGGGAGAACAAAACAACGATCTTACTAGGCCCAGTGACATTGAAAACATGCAAGTCTATGGGAGAGGGGGAGGGAAAAGTGCATGGAATGGGGGAGAAGTGGAAAGTGCAGAGCAAAGGAGAAACAGATAAATAATAATAAATAAATAATAAAGGCAACAAACAGTGGTAGTGCAGCCAGCAATTGGCAAGTGCTGGGTTTAAGGCAGCAGACAGGCTAGGTCTGATAAGTGCAGGAAGAAAAAGGGGGGGCTGTATGGGTACAGATACAGACCCCAGTGTAAGGGGTGGCCCGGAGGCAGTGCAGGAGGGTGGCAGGGAGAGCAAGTACCTGGGCCCAGAGGACAGAGATTGGCCAGGTGCACGCTGCAAGAGAGAACAGATCAGCAGGGGCGAGGGGGAGCGATGGCAGAAGCAAAGAGAAAGGTCTTGAGGTGCTTCCGGAGCCAGAGATGGTTCTCCTCAAGTTTTAGAGTGGCAGGGAGGCTGTTCCAGAGGGAGGCCCCAGCCGAAGACAGAGATCTACCCCCAGCTCATTTTTTTGAAAAACGACTGACCCTGAGGGAGTTAGAGGTAAAGGAGCGAAGAGCTCGAGGGGGGAGGTATTTGCAGAGGGATAGCTGAAGGTATTTTGGACCCAGGCCCCAGAAAGCCTTGTGGACAATGCAGAGTGTTTTGAATTTAATCCTTGCATCCACTGGAGCCAATGGAGGGATTTGAGAGCTGTAGAGATACGATCCCAGGGCTTGAGGCCAAGGATAAATCTTGCACTCCTGTTCTGGATTAGTTGCAGAGGGCGGAGAGTAGAGGCAGGTAGATCTAGAAAGAGGCTGTTACAATATTCCAACCTAGAGAGAACCAGAGCTTGGGAGACCATGAACTTCTGGGGTAAAGGGGAGGAAAGGCAGAGTACGTCCAGAGATATCAGAGATGTGGGCAGAGGGTACAACGTCCTTTCATCGCGGGACGTTTTTTCGCTGGGTTTTTTACCACAAATTATTTAATGAAAAAATCCATTGAATTCTTTTTTTGGGGGGTTAGAAAATTATATATATGGGATGTGGGTGATTGGGAATAAATACAAACTGAAAGGGAATGGGGGGTTGGGCGCTGTACCTCTTCAAAAATAATTGGTGGGGGTAGGAGGAGGGCCAAGGGAGGCCGGCCAGAGTGAGGGGAAAGGATGGTGAAGGTGTGCCAATGAGGAGGATCTCCATCTTGTTGGCATTCAGACAAAGATCATTGGCGGCACACCAAACTTGAATGGCAGTTAGGCAATCAGAGATGAGAGAGGGAGAGGAGGTGGCCGAGGGCATCCTGAAAATGAGTTGTGTGTCGTCAGGGTAGCACTGGACATTTGAGCAGAAAATGGCAATGCAGTGTGTGAGAGTTGCCAGGTATTGGTTGAAAAGCCAGGGCAAGAGGTTAGACCCCCGGGGAACACCACAGGTAGAGAGGAAGATAGATGATAGGAAGGCACCAAGTTGGACCAGGGAGGGTCGATCAGAGAGGAAAGAGGTCAACAAGGCCAGAGCCTGATCAGTGATACACAGGTTATCACGGAGACGGTTGAGCAGGATGGTTTGGTTGACCGTGTCAAAGGCAGAAGAGACATCGAGGAGGATGAGGACAGAGGGAATGTTAGAGTCCAGGTTGGAGAGCAGATCTTCACGGATGTTCAGGAGAGCAGTTTCCGTACTTCTGGTAGCTCTGAAGCCAGACTGGTGGTCATGGAGAGAGCCAACAGAATTGGAATGAAGGTTAAACTGAGAGATGGCCAACCTTTCCAGGAGTTTGCCCAGAAAGGGAGTAATGGAAATTGGGAGATAGTTAGCCGGACAAGAAGCATTAGCTGTGGGTTTCTTGAGAAGAGGATGCACAAGGTAGTGCTTCAGAGGGGAGGGGAAGGATCCTGAGGCAAAGGAGTGGTTGCAAAAATCAGCAAGGGCCAGAGCGAGGGCGTCAATGTGGTCCTTGATGGTTTTAGAGGAACAGGGATGAACCTGTTTTGATGAGGCTTTCATAGAATGGACTTGTCTAGCGACCTCATCAGGGGAGAAAAGAGGAAAGGACGAGAAGGGGGGTGGGGGGGTTGGCTGAAGGAGGGTAGGAGGGTCAGCAAGCACACACAGAGAGGGTTGAGGAGGGGGAGAGGTGGAGAGGGTGGACAGGATGTCTTGGGTTTTTGAGATAAAGTGAGAGGCAAGGGCATTGCAAAGAGCCTGGGAGGCAACAGGAGGGGTGGAGACTGCAGCAGGGTTGGCCAGCTCCTTGCATATTTCTAAGAGTTCGGCCGAGTTGTTAGATGCCGCAGAGACACAAGCTTGAATGTGGACTCTCTTCTTGGTGAGGACAGAGAGTCGGTATTTGCCTTGGAGTAGGCAACAGACCAGCTTGCCAGAAGATGAACAAGAAGCCCTCCATTTCCTCTCAGCCGCCCTACACTTACGTTTAAGTGTAGCTAGGTCAGAGTCATCCCCAGAATTGCACTTGGCTTTGGACTTCAAACGGATCCTCATGTCAGGGGCAAGAGCAAAAGAATATCAGAAATTGAAGAGTAGAGCAGAGACAGGGCTGTGTCAGTATGTGAGATAGCCAGAGTTGGAGGGGGGAGAGAAGGTGGCGGCGAAAGCCTCAACTGACACACGCTTCATGGGCTGGATGTCTGAGAATGTAGGTGGCAGTGTTGGGGTAGGCTTGGCTTAAGGGGAGGTGGGGGAGAGATGAGAGGAGAGGAGGGAGTGGTCAGAGGGATGGAGAGGAGGAGGTCATAGGAGATCAAGACATCAAGTGTGTGCCCTGCAGAGTTAGTCTTGCCAGAGGGGAGGATGGACAGGGAGAGGGAGTTGCAGAGGTCACGGAAGAGTACACAGGAGGAACAAGGAGAGTCTATATGGATACTGACGTCACCGAGGAGGAGGAGTTGAGTGGTAGAGGCCAGGAGGGAGGAGGAGAGGTCTGCCCACTCAGAGAGAAATGAGGTGATTTGACCAGGAGGCCAGTAGATGGTAGCCACAGTAAGAGAATGGGTAGGAGAGAGAGAGAGCCTACAGACAAGGCATTCAAAAGAGGAGTAGGTCTGAGTCAGAATGAAAGAGGCAGGAATCCACTCAGGAAAGATCAGGGCTACCCCCCCCACCGGACCAGGAGGATCTGGGTGCAGAGAGGATCTTGTAGCCATGATGGAGGATAGTGTCAAAGCTTGTGACAGAGCTGGCCGTGAAACATGTCTCAGTAAGCCCAAGGACATCAAGGTCTATTTCTTCAAGGAGATGGCAGATGTCAGAGGAGTGTTTGACAGCAGAGCGAGAGTTTAGAGTGGCAATATGAAGAAGATTGCCAGCCTGAAAGACCTTCCAGGGAGGGGTACAGATCAGAGGTACACCCTGCGGAGGAGAAAGAGCACTAGGAGGAGGAGGTAGAGAGGGCAAGGTAGCCAAGGGGGGAGAGGAGGGGACAACAGGAGATGAGAGGAAATTGATGAGGCGAGGGAAGCGCCTATCAAAGAGAAGGAGATTGGCCTGAGGGCCTTGGACCATGACAGTGCCATTAAGGTTGAAATTAATGATGACTTTAGAGGAGTCGAAGGAAGCCATGAGAACTTTCCAGCGAGTGCCACCATTAATGGGAGAGGAGGAGATAGGACAGAGCACAGAGATCATATGAAGAGTCCATAGATCTGGCAAAGTAACGACAAAGAGGATGTCAGTGAGGTTCTGTCTGGAGGAAGTATTGGAGTAGGTTTCGGCGATAGGAAGACCAGGGTTAGAGGCCAAGATATCCTTTTAAACTTCTTCCTACCAGACTTAGTGAGAAGGGAAGAATAGTCAATGGAGAAGCAATTGGAAAAGATAGAAGAAACAGAAAGCATCATGGGATGGAAGCGAGGAGAGGATGGAGAAACTGGGAGGGCTAAGGCAGGTAGGTGTGGGACAAAAGAGAGTGGTGAGGTAACTGGGCTGGCAAGTTACAGTAAACAACAGTATACAAGCAAAATACTGAGAATTTAGCAAAAACAGCAAGATTTTACTATATAGCAAAAAGCAAAAACAGCAAGATTTGACTTTCCAGCAAAAATCAAAAACAGCAAGATCTGACTTTCTAGCAAAAACAGCAAGATTTGACTTTCCAATCAGGGATTCAGATGTTAGCAAAGGCTTTTAAGAAGCACTGCGCATCAGGATGATAACATGGAAGTACCAAGCAGAAAGAACAGTGATAGTCAAAGGTGTTAGGAGTGAGTCCAGAAGGGGGGAACTAACCCATAAATCTGGAGGTGACAAAGTCAAGGCAGCCCGGATTTCCTAGAGGAGTGAGGTGGCAGCATCATTGTGGTTAAGGAGCAGGGAGGACTCCAATTAGCGTTCCGGAAACGGACAGGGAACAGGCAGGGGCCTTAGAAGTGGGTCTTTGCAGAGAGGGCCGGCTAAAGCCTGCCGGTCTCTGGTTGGATGGAAGAAAACACTCAGCAACCAATGGGAGTGCTGCACAGGGAGAGGTAGTTCAGCCAGCCTGCCTACACAACAAAGAAAACCATAGCCGCCCTCTTGGAAGGGCCAAAAATCTGTCAAATAAGCAGGCAATAGTGGGAAAACTCATGCCTTCTAAATAGCAAGGCAGCTTCAGGTATTCAAAGGCTCATAAAATGACAGCATGATGAAAATGTCCAATAAAACAGTGTTTCTCCAACAATTTTAGGCAAATTTCATTTTTCATCTTTTTTTTCTTCAATTATCGATTTTTCAGGTTCAGTAATTCCCCTGGAGGTGCAGTCATGCACAGAAAGTGCACCTACCTAATCGAGGAGTCAGCAGCCAGGCACAAACGCCACTTGGAGTTTGTCCTGACAAACTCCACTTGTCAGGACAAGTCCATAAAACCATACTCAAAAGTTTAAGATAGCATAAAAACATAACAAATCCAGAAATAACTATTTATCCCTATCGATTTTTGAGATTTTTGGCACACATCGTTAGGTTGAAATACAGCACATCACAAAAAGATCAAAAGGTTCCGAAATTGCATCCGCCAAATTCGAAATATTCACTTTTTAATGTGAAAAAGTATTGATATGTCTGAACATGCACAGTAAGCACAGAGAACGAATCAGAATTACATACATACTCCCTAATTGACCAAAACCTCCATAGCCCCCAACACACATATATGCCTATTATAAGCAGTCATATCAGAGGGACATAACAAAATGAAAAATATACTTTGAAATAAAGAATATTCTGCAAAAAGCACAAGAAGATGTGACACAGCGAACAAGCAGTAAGGCCACCAAACATGCACAGTGGGGTTTGAGTGACAAAACTAAATATATGAAATGCATCTGGGCTCTTAAGTGAAAGGATCATGACAGGGCGTGTCCTAAAACAAGGATGTCCCTTGGTCCTGCTAATTTTTAACCTATATATTTCAGACCAGGCAACAGTTATGGAGGAGTGTGGGAGCTTTCACCCAAAAATCGGAGGTGTGGAAGTTACGCACCTCTTGTATGCAGATGACTTAGTGCTGCTGTACACGATTCCTATAGGCCTGTAGATAGAATTGAGGTGACTGGAGTAGTACACCATTCAAAACGACTTGTCGATCAACAAAGAGAAGACAGAAGTTGTTAAACTTCAGAAGTGGAGAAAAGATAAAGGAGACGTTTGTTTGGTGCTTGGGCCCAAAGATACTTGACTGTGTTGATTCCTTTAAATATCTGGGCATTCAAATTTGTACAGAAATGGAAAACACGTTCTCACTAAGAGCAAAAATGACAACATTGACAACCAAGCTCTCATTTTAAAACAAAGATTTGCGAATTTTCCTTACAGCTGGTGATGGATTTTTACAGGGCAAAAGTAGTGTCTACAGTGACGTACAGCGCAGAGGCGATGATAGGCATCTCTGGAAAATTGTGGCCACTGTTGAAAGGGCAATACTGGAAGTGAGTACTTGGTTTACCGATGTCGACACCATTCAAGATCATAAGAAGAAAGTTGGGGTTTATTTCACAAAAGGCGGCCGTTGAATGGAAATCACTGGGGGTCATTCCGAGGTTGGAGGTAAGGGAAAAACAATGCCGGTAAAGGATTACAGGCATCGCTTACCGCTCCAAGCTATTCCGACTTGCCAACCAGCTATTAGCAGCACCGTAAATAACGGTGCCTCTAATAGCGGAATGGGCGTGGGCACGTGTCCCATCATACCGGCAATAGCGGCATGCCGCTAAAAGGAGTAAATCACAAGTCAGGCGGACAAGCAAATACCGGCATCATGAAGGCGCAAATAGTGGATACTGGCATGCCGTAACTACCGGCATCGCGAACCAACCGTAAAATGCTATGTGCAGTGTTCCCAACTGCCACAGGTGCACACTATCAGCACAGGTGGAGGCAATGGAGTCTGGGCCTGTATAAAAGGAGCACACCCACACACCACACACCTTTCCACACCAAGATAATTCTAATAGTAGTATCAATACTTGAGCTGGAGGACATGCTTGCATTGCAACACCAGCAACAACAACAACAACAGCAACAGCAGGCGCTACAGAGGAGACGCAGCTGGAGAAGGATGGTGAGATAGGCCCAGCATGCCCCACCAGTGCAGCCTATGTAACCACGCAGGCAGCCCCCAATCCCTTGCATCAGAGCCAGTCCTTTCATCCCAACCCCGGAGCAGAACCACACCATGTACCTTCTGGATTGGGGCACCATCAACACCATCCTGGACATGATACACGACGACGTTGTCAGCCTCATTGAAATACGCACCGCCATCCACCCTCTACTGAAGGCAGTGTCTCTGCTCCACTTCCTTTCCACAGACACCTACCAGAACACAGTGGGGCACATGCATGGCATATCACCACCCTTATTTTCTCGCATTCTGAAGCAAGTGCTGGATGCCCTCCTCAAGCACACAACGGAATACATATCCCTACCACAGACTCCCCAGGAGATTCTTGAAACAAAAGTTGGCATGCCAAATTGTATAGGAGCCCTTGACTGCACCCACGTGGAGTTGGTGGCCCCGCATGCCATGGAGGTGGTATACCACAACCGCAAGCAATACCACTCCATCAAGGTGCAGATGGTATGCGACGCCAGCAAGATCATCACACATTGTTATGCCCGATATCCCGGATCAACCAAAGGAATACTGCATGTCACCATGGCAAAAACCAGCGCTGAATGCCTAACATTGCAGAGCCTATTGCCAACGCTTCCAATCAGAAAATCCTACAGAACACAACACATCACTAAATGGACACAGTCACAGCTGTATGCATACACAATGCATGAGCTTCAAGACGGCAGAGCACACTGTGTATCATCTTGAAGGTGCAACCCGCACCATCATTCCATGGCACAGGACACATTGAGGGCCTAAAAATGGCATGCACACAACCCGGGACATGTGCATGTGACCAACGATAATCTGCCAGCATGTGTGACTAGTACAGCTGTCCATCATGAATCGACTGACATATACCTTTTTCTTGCCTCCCATGCAGGTGGCAGTGGCTATTCCTTGATGACATGGCTCCTCACCTCACGCCTGCCCGATAAGCCACAGAACAGGCACGAGGAGGACTACTATCGATCCCATACCTGTACCCCTATGGTCATTGAGCAGACCTTTGGCCTGTTGAGGGCTTGGTTTCACTGACTTAGCCTGTCGGTTGGGGCACTCTTCTACAGGCATGAGAAGGTGGCCAAGAACATCATGGGATGTGTCATGCTGCATGACATGTGTATCCAACGCAATGTGCCCCTGCCCCCTGACATTGAACTGCAACCACCTGGTGATGATGAAGGGGATGAAGAAGAAGTGGCTGCACATCATTGCGGTGCCGATGCACAGGAGGGACATGCTGTGGGTCAGTCAGTGATTGCACAATATTACTGACACACATGGCTGCAGAGGGTGACATGATAGTTGAACAGAGGGCAATGGGTGTGGGGGTACATGCACACTATGCACTATATATGAATAAATGACACATGCGCAATGATGAATGTCCACTCAGGTCTTGCTTTTGACACAACGGGTGCATTGAAATTAACAATGAAAATGATAGTGCACTAACCCTCCACCACCCTCCACCCTCCACCTGCCCCCACAACTCCCCCACATACCCTCCCCCTCCTCCCCTTCCCCCCACAACTCCCCCACACACCCTCACCCCCCTCCCCCCACAACTCCCCCACACATGTCCCAACAAGTGTCTAATGCCTTCATGAGGCTGGCCAGTCTATTTTTTGGTAGTCCCTGGACCTTGTGGTGGCATGTCTGGCCGGCGGAGGGTGCGCGACGACCTGCGGAGTGGGCTGGTCTGGGTTGAGCTTGATACCGATGGTGTGGCCGCCTGCTCAAACTGGGGTGCCGGACGTTCTGCCTCCATGGCATCAGCGATGTGGCTGAGTACCTGCTGCAGGGTGGATACCTCCTCCCGCCACTTCTTCCTTGCCTGGGGATTGTTGTCCATGAACTGACGCACAAGGGCAGTCAGCTCTTCATAATGCTGCGGCCCTGCCGGTGCACCTGTGGAGGTGGACGGTGCTTGGGTCTCATGTTCGGCATCACTTCGCTCAACTATGGGACTCATGGCCCCTTGATTTAACTCCCCCTAGACTGCTCCGCGGTGGTGCTATGGTCTGACTCCAAAGATGTGATTTGGGGGGATGGCAGTGGACTGGGTGTGCGGGGCAGTTCGGAGGAATCGTCCTCAACGGGCACCCACTCCTCTTCCTGTGCCTCCTCCTCAGCCTGGGGTGCTGTGGCTGCCACCTCCCCAACCGAACTGGACTCTGCCAAGTGTGGAGCCTCAGCTGTGTCCTGTGGCAGTGCAACAGGTGTTGGCACTTCTGTCTCAACGGCCTTTGGCAGCACCGGTGCCCTGGCAACTTGAGGTGGTTTCAATGGTGGTGCACAGCGGGCCTTGGGTTAGCCCTTTGAGGTGGAAGGCCTGTTGGCCGCACCCCGGGCCCTCTTCCGGGGTGTGGTTTGCTGTGGGGGTGAGTCCTGCGCATTGCTGTCATGGTCTGAGCCTGTGGGGGTCACAGAGAGGGACAGCATGAGTGATGGTTTGATAGGCATCATGTATACATTTGTACAATTGATCATTTACACAATTGAGGGTAATAGGCATTTGAGTTTGGATGATCACGTTGTTTGCTACATGGGTGGATGATGCAGGCATACGTCGAGGTCACTCATGTTGGGGCAGACATATGGTATGTGAAATGCATATTTGTTGGGGCCTGCATGCAGTGCGACTTATGCCATTTACATCTTTGTGTGGTATGTGTCAGGTATGGCATTGCCTTGCTGCAGGCAACCGCATGTGTCTGTGCTGCGTCCGACAACTTTGCTGGGAATGTGTGTGTGTTGGGCCATGGCTTGCCTCTTTGGACAGAAATATTGGTGGACTTTCATCAGACTCTGCATTACAGTGTTTTCTTAGGACACTCCTCTCCATCCGCCGATGTTGTGGCGCCACACTCCATGTCTCTGACTCCTTCTATGCCCTCCATGCCGATCAGGCTAGCACAGATGTCCTCCCATCGGGCCAACTTAATGGGGCAGCTTGCTCCTCCGCCAGTTGCCATTGCCTGGCTCCTGTTGGCAGAGAGTATGTTGCGGACTCGCAGCCGCAAGTCCTCCCACCGCTTCCTGCAGTCCTTGATGGTGCAGGGGGTGTTACCCACCACGCTTACTTACTGCGCCACAAGTGCCCAGATCTCCTTCTTGCTTATAATTGCCTCCCTCTTCATGCTCTGGGCAAACACGATGTCAGCATGTTCTTGCAGGGTCTCAGCTAGCATGGCCAGCTCATCTTCGTTGAAGCGCTCCTTGCGCTGGCTGGAGGCGCCCTTCTTAACAGCCTTAGGCATTGTGATATGGTAGAGTATGATATTTCACCAACAGCAGTATCATACAGGTCTTGGCTGCTAAGGATGGCAATGGATTGTGTTTTTAAAGATGGCCGCTGTGCTCCTTCCCGTTCCTGTGCGATGACGCTACTTCTGGTTCCGCTTATTACGGTGACCGTTAATAGCGGTCACCGCTAATGTCGCATTGGTTCATGCTGGTAGTGCAATCTGAGCGATACATGATGCCGCTAAGGCCCTTTTTCGGGTCTTTTACGGCATGGCAGTGATGCCCTTACCAGCATGGCGCAAAGCTCGTGCCCACAAAGTCATAATAGCCCGCTATTAGCGGGCTTGTGACTACACAGACACGCTATTTGCTCCATGCCGCTAAGGACAGTAACTTACCTCCAACCTCGGAATGACCCCCACTGTCTTTTTTTGGAAAATACTCAAAAGCTGACCCAGTGCCAATCTTTGTTATTATTAAAGCTGAGATAGCAAGCAGATTGAGCGCAGCAGGGTTAACATGGGACATTTCATCGAGTTGGGTGAGGTTTCGTGCAGGGGGGCAAAGTTATAGGGGGGTCCAAAATATCATTTTTTCCATAGACTGAATGGGGAAAAAGTTTGCGCACGGCTACAGGCCGAACGGCTGAACAGATTTTTACCAAATTTGTGGTAGGAGCGGGGGCTTGGCTCAGAAAGCGTGCTTTTGCGTGTTTGGTGGAAATTGGACCAGTAGTATTGTTGCAAAGAACTGAAATGTACGTCCCAAAAAATTAGTGATTTCTGGGTCCGCTCCGCTGACCCATTTCGCTGTTCGCTCCACGGACCGAAGTCTCATTGGCCTGCTGTACACCGTGCTGTCGGCGAACATTGGACGCAGCTGGTGGGTGGCTGGAGGGAAGCGTTCTGTGCGTCAATGGTTTTGGGAAACGCCGCAATGGTTTATCGGAGGATAGTGTTCTGGTGTGTGTGGCAAGGCTCTAAGCCATTGTGTGCATGGCTGGGCCTCTTGTACATAAAAGTGTGCGCAGTCAAATGAGTCATATCTGCCTCCACTCCAGCGTCCCATTTCCCTGTTCGCTGCGCGGTCAAAATGTTGATTGCAAAGCAGTGTGTGGTGACGGGATGTGTGTCAAAAGTGTTCCATGATGGTGACATGTTGTATCGGAGGACAATGTGGCGGCGAAAGGGGCTGAAAAACATAGTGTATGGCATCTGGAGGTGGGAAGAAGGGATGGAAAGGGTGCTGCAGTGAGAAGTGCTTCATGTGATATATATCATTAGAAGAAGACAGTGGTGTGCCAGCGCTATCCGTGCATGCTCCGCCAATGCGCGGATACCTCAATAGGCAACAATCTTGTGTGGCCATTGCAGGCAGCCTGCGTTATGGCATGCCAGCTGCAGCAGCAATGTCTTTCTGTGATGAGTGCAGAAGGGGAGTGCATTCCACAAGACATGATGATTTAAACATAGCATGAACTATGGTGTGCTGTGTGAGGTAAGTCCATAGCCTCATCGATGCATTGCTGCAGCACTAGCACAGCAAAGTATGTCCACTGGTTGAAAAGGTATGTCCACTGGTTGAAAGTAGGTGCCACATTGTTGCTTTTTGTGTGTGGTTCGGCTGAGGTGCACACAATGTTGGTTGCATGCGTGTGGTGATTGGTAGAACATCCTACAGTTGTCGTTGTATGGGTGAAGATGCAGGTAACAAGTCGTGAAACGTGTCCACTGGGTGCACTAACGGAATAGTGTACATATGGAAGAGGTCACGGTGCAACTGGTTCTTCTATGTGCTTGCTTAGTGTGCATTGCAGAGATTAGTAAGTGTTGCAGTGCACTATGCACCATTGGTTCTATGCACGTTCTAGAGTGTTGGGAGTCTGGTTTGGTTGGCATGCTTATAATGCTTTGTGATTGGAAGTGGATACCAGTGCCAAACACAGCGATATGTTTCTGCATTACGGTAAGTGGAACACATGACCTTGCCTCCCTGCTTTATGGTGCAGCGGTTGGGTGAAAGTGTTGGTGCGTATGTTGTCTTAGTGATTTCTGGCACATGCCTACATGGTCACCTACATGGCTCTGTTCTGTGTGCCCAAGGCCTAGACTGTTGGGTGCATGGCCGAAGGCCGTAGGCCGTAGGCCATGCAGCCAACAGCCTAGGCCTTCATCACAGCCACCTCAACATAATGCAGCAATGCAGTTGTCACTCCGCATGCATTTGAAGTTGGTGAGTAGCACACAATGGTTGCAGAGGACATTGTACACTTGGTAGTACAGCAGAAGGGGGCTGCTATGCATACATTAGCATATGGTGTTCACCATTGCCCCTGTTGCACAATAGGGAGCCACATGTCACCATTTGCATTTGCAGTGGCTAGGCCCTTATACGTGTTTGCTCCGTCACCTCAAGAAGTTGATGACAGCAGTGATGCAGATTTTTCCCACTGCCAAGGTGATTTTCTCCTCCATACCACCAAGAGGTGCATGGGACCATGCCAGTGTAATTTGCCAACAGCCAGAGGTCGGGAGGTGTTTCATAAACAGAAGCATGTGTGACTTTTTGTGCAGTGCATGGATGTTCTGCACCGATTATAACAGCATTAACGAGCAAGATTTGCAGTGGTTCCAAGGAAATTTAATTTTTTTGTCCTCCATTGGCAATGCTGTTTTGTTTGGCACTCTGCACGCAGCATTGCACACAATCCTGTAGAACTGTAAGAGAAGCGTTTGACGTTCAGTCTGTACAAATGTGAGGAGGAGAAGCAAACAGAAAGTCATTGAAAGAGATCAAAATAAAAATAAAATTGCATGCAAGCATGTAAATAACAAAAACAGGACAAAAAATAAAATAAAATAAAAACTTTTGTTTTCTGAGACAGCACTACAGAACCAAACCCCTTCCCTGTTTTACATTTACCCCCCCCCAGCCCCACCTCCCCACATACCCGCTCCCTAGCACAAAAACTCAGTTGATTACGCTGTACTTTCACGCTTCCCCGTGCCACATCCAGCCATTTTCTGGATGGGAGCCATGGTAAGGAAATTGTGGAGCGAAAGACACTGCTCTATGGGGTTGGTGGGTACGCAAACACTGTGCCAGAAGGTCTCTATGCACAAAAAAGAGCTGAAGGCTATGGTGGTAGTGTACAAGGTAAAGGGCAGTAAGAGGGGCAATGCAGAAAACAAAAAACAGCTTTGCAGTGTACATGGTAAGTGGCAGGCATCCTAATGTTGAGCATGCATTGTGTGTATGATATCATATGATGTGCAATTGTATGCTATGGCATTCCTAATGTGCCTATACACATGTCTAGCAAAGCGCAACGAGGCAAGGGAGGGGAAACAGAATGGAGACAGAGACAACGACCCTACTAAACCGGGTGTGACTTAGATCGCCCAAGTACATGGGTGGAAGGAGGGGAAGGTACAGTACATGGGAAGAAAATCAAGTGACAATAAATAAAAATAAGGGCAAATTGTGCCAAGTGCACGGATAAGTGCACACAACAGGTGGTGGATGCACTGTTAGGCATACAGAAAACAGTCCTGAAGTGTGGGGTTTGCTAGAAAGCCAGTGCAGGGGTTTGCCTGGTGGGGGGGGTGACATGGGTCCGACATCACAGAGTTACCAGGTAAGTAGTGCAGAATCAGTTTACATCAGGCATTTAGCCGGGGAGAGGAGCAGAAACAGCAGACGCTAAAAGAAAGGCTTTGAGGTGTTTCCTGATCCAGTGATGGTTCCCCTCAAGTGTCAGGGAGGCTGTGCCAGAGGGAGGCCGCAGGTGAAAAAAAGCACAACTACCACCAACTGTTTTTTTGCAGAAGCGCCTGACACTGATGGTGTTGGAGGCGGATGAGGGAAGAGCTAGCGCACGCAAATATATAGGGAGTTACAGTTGAATGTATTGAGGTCCCCGAGGCCAGAATGCAGAGTCTTCTCACTTTATTCCTCGCAGCCCCTGGGATCTATTGGCGACATTTCAGTGCAGGATGGGATACCATCCCAAGTCGCGCAGTCCTCTTCTGGATGCGTTCCAGAGGGCAGAGAGTAGAAGGGGTCAGATTTAAAAAGAGCTTGTTGCAATAGTGCAGTGTAGACAGAAGTACAGCTGTGTAGACAGTGATCTTTTGGAAAGTTGCTTTCGCTTGGTACCATACATTCAATGCTGCTATTGATGGCATTCTTTTACGTTTTATGTAGGAGGTGGGTTAGTGGGGAAAACATTTCGTAGCATTGTCGGAAGGAAAGCAGAGAGTTCCTGTTTCGATATTACTGGCTCCTGTCCCCGAACTAAGGGCCCACGCGCAGCGTGGGTGCGGACACATGATGACATCACCAATGTTCTCCTTTGGGACGGCTGTCCACTGGACCCGTTTTGGCAAAATGCATTCTGCGCACCTCCATCGATGTCCTATGCACACTGTTGCATCTTCTCTAATGACTAAAAGTGTGCCACACATGCGCCGACCATTTTGGCAGACGCTAGCTATTTATAGGGTACAGCAGGTGGGATGTTTATGTGTATAGCTACCTGTAGGGTGTGGGTGGACGCCCGACCTAATTAACGTTGCTCCGCATATGCTGAACAGTGGAGATGTTACCAGGACACAGAGGAACAGATACACATGCGTGTACTTGCACTACGCACAAACGTCTGCTCCCACACGCATTGATAGGTGGTGGACAACATGCAGACATGCAGAGCATGCTGGCGGTGTATGGATGCATCCATTGTCATTGTGGATAGGCCGGACAGCTGTGGTGTCCGTAGGACACCTACTTTTTTCTTACGTGTGGTCATTGCAATGAGGACTGTGTGCCGCTGAGTCAGAACCCCATTTAGGTAAAAAAGAATACCACACACTCAGCAACATTCTCATTATTACTGTTTACTTGTACACATGCATACACCCCATTTGGAAAGGGAAGGGGTAGCAGAAGTGCATACTTATTGTGGCAAAATGGGAATTTGCACAACTTGGTTGTGAGGGGAGTATTAGATTGATGTATTACCATAACGACTCCCATGAAACGGTTTTTGAGGGAATGGCAGGATCCGACATTCGAAGGGAGTACACATGCAGGTGTGCCAGTGCTTTTTCATTTTGTCCAAAATATATCCCTGTACACAACCTTTAAAGCAGCATAATTGTTTGCCAATTTCTCCACTTTGACTTCCACACAGTCCATTTCCCTATGCACAGAGTTTCTTTCCTTTCCTATGCCCGTATGCTGCTGTGCAAGGGTTGCCGCTTGTACGGCCTTGCTTTCCTATGCAATGTGTTCCCTTACCGAAAAGAGATTGTGTTTCATGTAAATGAAGCAATACAAATTTCATAATGTGCAGTTCACAGCACTGTGTGTACCAATGGGGTTACTATAGAAAGTAATTGCGTAATGAGGGACATTTTCATCCTGCCACTCTAAGGTGCTTGCCATTGCAGCGTTACAAAAATACATGTTATGCTTCTGTACTATTGCATACTGCTGCACCTGTGCAATTATTAGACAAAGTTTAGGGTTCTTACTACATTGTACTTTCCAGTCGTTACTCTGGCCGTTCGTTCTTTGTTCCCCTTTACAGTAGCAGTGCAGTAAGATTGGTGAAGACAGACGGCACTTCTGTTGTTGATGCAAACCTACTCTATTTACCCGGGCAATTCTTGCACATGGAGCTGTTTGTCTATGTTCTTTGCTTTTGGTGATTGGTACCACTATGTAAGAGAGCATCTGCCTTCCTCTGCAGGTTGGATGCCACATGATCTCTGCAAACAGACGCATAGTCCGCGACTGCTTTCCGCATTAACATGGTGCCAGCAGTTGCACTATGCTGCGCAGTTCTTGTTTACAAACTAAGGGTATCCTGCTAAAAACCAATGAAATTCACTGACAAAAAACATTGTTAAAGGGACGTTATGGTTAAGTTGCACTAGTAAAACCTATGCAATTCAATGGACAAACCTTGTTGCAGGGACGTTATGGTTACAGGTAAATCCGAAAAAGCCCAGAAATTCCCAAGTTATTGTCAGCTAAGCATCCATAATTCGTGCTACCCCTGTGCACTGCAAGGACCAAAACCCATGACATCACAAATGTAAAAATAAACAATGAAAAAATATTCCATAGGCGCCCCCCTGCAAGAACGAACACGTGGCTGCGGACTCTAGATTGGGTACCATCCCATAGAACAGGCCATTTCTTCTGTGTTCGTTCTCATAGAGGGCCGCCCATGACTAATTTCTTGATTTTTTCAAGGGCCTTAGGTTTAGTCACCCTAAGTGTCCTAGGGTTATCCAGACGAGGACCCCTTGCTCACTGTCCTCAGAGATGCACTGCTCCACCTCACTGATGATGCCCAACAAGGCTAAAACACGTGTATGGGGTTGCTGATGGTACTCTTGTCCAGAAGGGAATTACCATAGCATTTCGGGGCTAGACTGCCCATCTGGGTGGGACAAATACTGATATGCAAATTAATATTTCCCATCTGTGAAAGCTACAGTGAGCTAAAATGTGGCTGCAGACTCTGGAGTGGGTACGATCCCATAGAACAGGCCATTTCTGCCGTGTTCGTTCTCATAAAGGGGCGCCCATCACTCATTTTTTTATGTGTTCTAAAACCAAGTTCACTTGACGCCCGCCCCAGACTCCCAAATGAAAAACCAATGTTCTTTTTGATGTACAATTTTGCTTAGCCTCCCTGAATATGATGTAATTCAGTAATTCAAAGGGCATTTCCAAGGCATTACTGACATTTACGAAATATGCTGTTGTTCTAGCATCAAATGTTGGGCTTGCTCAGATAAACTGCTTTAAACACGGTTAGAGATGAGAATACATGTCATTTGTGCAGCTCCTCTGGTTTCCCTTCTTTCTCTGGGCTTCCCTGCTCTTCATTCTGTGCTTTCTGGCTTCTGCCCAGTCCCTGTGCCCGCCCAGACTTGTGTGGATTGGTCTGTGTCAGGGGACATGTGACCGAACCATACTTTGCATCTGAGTCCCTCTCCATGCATTAGGGCTGTAGTGGCCATTTCACTGCTGCTAATAGCGTAGCATTTGCCTCTTGGTAAGTTTTATTTAATTATTTGTGCAGTTTCTCTGGTTTTCCTTTTTTCTCTTGGCTTCCCTGCTCTTTATTGTGTGCCCACTGGCCTCTGCCCACTCCACCGGCCCACCCAGACTTGTGTGGATTGGTCCGTGTCAGGAGATGCATGACCAGAACTACACAATTTTAGAGAGACTCCCAGAGCACCCTTGCCCAGGCAGCCAGCTAAGGGCCAAGGCAAAGGGAACCTCACTAGGGCACCTCCATTGCCTGTTTTTGCCTGGTCACCCTCGGCGTCCCTGCCAGGCCCTATCCTCTGTCTACTGTGAACCCGAGGTAAGGGACAACGTTTTTGCCACTGTTTGCTATGCAGTTGTATTCACATTTGATTCCAGATACTGAATTGGATTGGAATTACCTCTGTAAACACTGCTTCACTGCTCTTGAATCTAGACACACTAGGATGGTACTGATTTAGTTAGCATTGTCTCTTAATTCAAACACACTTCTGATTTTTAGACACACTAGAATGTATTGATTCAATGTATTGCATCTAGGTGCATTTTAGAGGACAGCCAATGCATTGAATCTAGATGCAATTTTGAGTGTAGCCAATTTCCAGAACGACAGAATGCACCTAAGAATGTGAAGTAACCAGAGGTTTTCCCCAATATTTTTCTTTATGTTCTCTTATATGCCTTCTTATTTGTTGTAACACACTCTACCTGTATGTCCTGTGGCCATAAATGTATTACTTTCTAAACTCATAAACAAATTGTACACAGCACTGCGGGGTACAACACTTGATTATATGCAATTGTAATTTTGGTTGATATGTATTGCTGATCCTCACATGAATATTACTGTTGTAAGGCTGTATATGAATTTCTTTTGTGTTAACATGTAAAGTACGATTGATGAACTTTGGTTCAGGTGTGAAAATTATGCCCCGATGAAGGACGCTTTTCAGTCTGAAATGCATTGGCATCTTTTTGTGTCTGCACTTTAATGCAATTGAATTAAACACCTGAATGTGAAAATCACTATCACATAGGTTTGCCTGGTGGGGGGGGGGGGTGACATGGGTCCGACATCACAGAGTTACCAGGTAAGTAGTGCAGAATCAGTTTACATCAGGCATTTAGCCGGGGAGAGGAGCAGAAACAGCAGACGCTAAAAGAAAGGCTTTGAGGTGTTTCCTGAACCAGTGATGGTTCCCCTCAAGTGTAAGGGAGCCAGGGAGGCTGTGCCAGAGGGAGGCCCCAGGTGAAAAAAAGCACAACTACCACCAACTTTTTTTTTGCAGAAGCGCCTGACACTGATGGTGTTGGAGGCGGATGAGGGAAGAGCTAGCGCACGCAAATATATAGGAGTTACAGTTGAATGTATTGAGGTCCCAGAGGCCAGAAGGCAGAGTCTTCTCACTTTATTCCTCGCACCCACTGGGAGCTATTGGCGACATTTCAGTGCAGGATGGGATACCATCCCAAGTCGCGCAGTCCTCTTCTGGATGCGTTCCAGAGGACAGAGAGTAGAAGGGGGCAGATTTAAAAAGAGCTTGTTGCAATAGTGCAGTGTAGACAGAAGTACAGCTGAACAGACAGTGATCTTTTGGAAAGTTGCTTTCACTTGGTACCATATATTCAATGCTGCTATTGATGGCATTCTTTTACGTTTTATGTAGGAGGTGGGTTAGTGGGGAAAACATATCGTAGCATTGTCGGAAGGAAAGCAGAGAGTTCCTGTTTCGATATTACTGGCTCCTGTCCCCGAACTAAGGGCCCACGCGCAGCGTGGGTGCGGACACATGATGACATCACCAATGTTCTCCTTTGGGACGGCTGTCCGCTGGACCCGTTTTGGCAAAATGCATTGTGCGCACCTCCATGGATGTCCTATGCACACTGTTGCATCTTCTCTATTGACTAAAAGTGTGCCACACATGCGCTGACCATTTTGGGAGACGCTAGCTATTTATAGGGTACAGCAGGTGGGATGTTTATGTGTATAGCTACCTGTAGGGTGTGGGTGGACGCCCGACCTAATTAACGTTGCTCCGCATATGCTGAACAGTGGCGATGTTACCAGGACACAGAGGAACAGATACACATGCGTGTACTTGCACTACGCACAAACGTCTGCTCCCACGCGCATTGATAGGTGGTGGACAACATGCAGACATGCAGAGCATGCTGGCGGTGTATGGATGCCTCCATTGTCATTGTGGATAGGCCGGACAGCTGTGGTGTCCGTAGGACACCTACCTTTTTCTTACGTGTGGTCATTGCAATGAGGACTGTGTGCTGCTGAGTCAGAACCCCATTTAGGTAAAAAAGAATACCACACACTCAGCAACCTTCTCATTATTACTGTTTACTTGTACACATGCATACACCCCATTTGGAAAGGGAAGGGGTAGCAGAAGTGCATACTTATTGTGACAAAATGGGAATTTGCACAACTTGGTTGTGAGGGGAGTATTAGATTGATGTATTACCATAACGACTCCCATGAAACGGTTTTTGAGGGAATGGCAGGGTCCGACATTCGAAGGGAGTACACATGCAGGTGTGCCAGTGCTTTTTCATTTTGTCCAAAATATATCCTTGTATACAACCTTTAAAGCAGCATAATTGTTTGCCAATTCCTCCACTTTGACTTCCACACAGTCCATTTCCCTATGCACAGAGTTTCTTTCCTTTCCTATGCCCGTATGCTGCTGTGCAAGGGTTGCCGCTTGTACTGCCTTGCTTTCCTATGCAATCTGTTCCCTTACCGAAAAGAGATTGTGTTTCGTGTAAATGAAGCAATATAAATTTCATAATGTGCAGTTCACAGCACTGTGTGTACCAATGGGGTTACTATAGAAAATAATTGCGTAATGAGGGACATTTTCATCCTGCCACTCTAAGGTGCTTGCCATTGCAGCGTTACAAAAATACATGTTATGCTTCTGTACTATTGCATACTGCTGCACCTGTGCAATTATTAGACAAAGTTTAGGGTTCTTACTACATTGTACTTTCCAGTCGTTACTCTGGCCGTTCGTTCTTTGTTCCCCTTTACAGTAGCAGTGCAGTAAGATTGGTGAAGACAGACAACACTTCTGTTGTTGATGCAAACCTACTCTATTTACCCTGGCAATTCTTGAACATGGTGCTGTTTGTCTATGTTCTTTGCTTTTGGTGATTGGTACCACTATTTAAGAGAGCACCTGCCTTCCTCTGCAGGTTGGATGCCACATGATCTCTGCAAACAGACGCATAGTCCGCGACTGCTGTCCGCATTAACATGGTGCCAGCAGTTGCACTATGCTGCGCAGTTCTTGTTTACAAACTAAGGGTATCCTGCTAAAAACCAATGAAATTCATTGACAAAAAACATTGTTAAAGGGACGTTATGGTTAAGTTGCACTCGTAAAAACCTATGCAATTCAATGGACAAACGTTGTTGCAGGGACTTTATGGTTACAGGTAAATCCGAAAAAGCCCAGAAATTCCCAAGTTATGGTCAGCTAAGCATCCATAATTCGTGCTACCCCTGTGCACTGCAAGGACCAAAACCCATGACATCACAAATGTAAAAATAAACAATGAAAAAATATTCCATAGGCGCCCCCCTGCAAGAACGAACACGTGGCTGCGGGCTCTAGATCGGGTACCATCCCATAGAACAGGCCATTTCTTCTGTGTTCGTTCTCATAGAGGGCCGGCCATGACTAATTTCTTGATTTTTTCAAGGGCCTTAGGTTTAGTCACCCTAAGTGTCCTAAGGTTATCCAGACAAGGACCCCTTGCTCACTGTCCTCAGAGATGCACTGCTCCACCTCACTGATGATGCCCAACAAGGCTAAAACATGTGTATGGGGTTGCTGATGGTACTCTTGTTCAGAAGGGAATTACCATAGCATTTCGGGGCTGGACTGCCCATCTGGGTGGGACAAATACTGATATGCAAATTAATATTTCCCATCTGTGAAAGCTACAGTGAGCTACAATGTGGCTGCAGACTCTAGAGTGGGTACGATCCCATAGAACAGGCCATTTTTGCCGTGTTCGTTCTCATAAAGGGGCGCCCATCACTCATTTTTTTATGTGTTCTAAAACCAAGTTCACTTGACGCCCGCCCCAGACTCCCAAATGAAAAACCAATGTTCTTTTTGATGTACAATTTTGCTTAGCCTCCCTGAATATAATGTAATTCAGTAATTCAAAGGGCATTTCCAAGGCATTACTGGCATTTACGAAATATGCTGTTGTTCTTGCATCAAATGTTGGGCTTGTTCAGATAAACTGCTTTAAACACGGTTAGAGATGAGAATACATGTCATTTGTGCAGCTCCTCTGGTTTCCCTTCTTTCTCTGGGCTTCCCTGCTCTTCATTCTGTGCTTGCTGGCTTCTGCCCAGTCCCTGTGCCCGCCCAGACTTGTGTGGATTGGTCTGTGTCAGGGGACATGTGATCTGAGTCCCTCTTCATGCATTAGGGCTGTAGTGGCCATTTCACTGCTGCTAATAGCGTAGCATTTGCCTCTTGGTAAGTTTTATTTAATTATTTGTGCAGTTTCTCTGGTTTTCCTTTTTTCTCTTGGCTTCCCTGCTCTTTATGGTGTGCTCACTGGCCTCTGCCCACTCCACCGGCCCACCCAGACTTGTGTGGATCGGTCCGTGTCAGGCGATGCATGACTAGAACTACACAATTTTAGAGAGACTCCCAGAGCACCCTTGCCCAGGCAGCCAGCTAAGGGCCAAGGCAAAGGGAACCTCACTAGGGCACCTCCATTGCCTGTTTCTGCCTGTTCACCCTCGGCGTCCCTGCCAGGCCCTATCCTCTGTCTACTGTGAACCCGAGGTAAGGGACAACGTTTTTGCCACTGTTTGCTATGCAGTTGTATTCACATTTGATTCCAGATACTGAATTGGATTGGAATTACCTCTGTAAACACTGCTTCACTGCTCTTGAATCTAGACACACTGGGATGGTACTGATTTAGTTAGCATTGTCTCTTAATTCAAACACACTTCTGATTTTTAGACACACTAGAATGTATTGATTCAATGTATTGCATCTAGGTGCATTTTAGAGGACAGCCAATGCATTGAATCTAGATGCAATTTTGAGTGTAGCCAATTTCCAGAACGACAGAATGCACCTAAGAATGTGAAGTGACCAGAGGTTTTCCCCAATGTTTTTCTTTATGTTTTCTTATATGCCTTCTTATTTGTTGTAATGTGCTGTACCTGTATGTCCTGTGGCCATAAATGTATTACTTTCTAAACTCATAAACAAATTGTACACAGCACTGCAGGGTACAACACTTGATTATATGCAACTTTGGTTGATATGTATTGCTGATCCTCACATGAATATTACTGTTGTAAGGCTGTATATGAATTTCTTTTGTGTTAACATGTAGAGAACGATTGATGAACTTTGGTTCAGGTGTGAAAATTAGGCCCCGATGAGGGACGCTTTTCAGTCTGAAATGCATTGGCATCTTTTTGTGTCTGCACTTTAATGCAATTGAATTAAACAATTAAACACCTGAATGTGAAAATCACTATCACATAACTGTTCCTATTTGCAATACCAATTTAAAAGCTACTGTTCCTTCTCAACCACCCTTAAGCAAACTCAGTGTGCAACCCACACTGATGGCTGATTAGCCCAGGGCTCTTCTATTTTCTAGCAAGGATGCTACTGCCTTATGACTGAATGGTCAAGATACAAAGAAGAGTCAGGGAAATGATGGTCACGGTGGCCCCATCTGCAGAGGAATGACTTACGGTTCAAGGGGATCTTTCTGCCACTGCAGAGGTGGTTCCTAGGGCATGTGTGAATCTCAAGGCTTTAGTATGGCATTTCCTGCACACTTGGCGCCCATCCTCTCTCCAATTCGATCTCCCGATTTCTTGGTCTGCCTCCATCTCAGAGGACATGGGTTGGTGGCTGATTCAGAAAGATCTACTCCTCAAAGGGGTTCCCCTTGCTCCCCAAATACCCTGGGTTTTGAAGAAAGATCCCAGTCATTTGGGTTGGGGGGCAATTCTGAATGTCCTGGTAGTTTAGGCACGCTAGGACACAGGGGAATAAAACAAATTATCCAATTGGAGGGAACTCTCAGCAGTATACAAGAACCTACTTTATTTTGCCCCAGTTTTACAGGGAAAGAGGGTGTTAGTCCCAACCAACAACCAGGTAACAAATACATACTTCAATCGGCAGCGGGGGTACCCATTCCCAATCCCTGGGACAATTGGTCCAACAGATTTTCAGGTAGGCAGAAGAGAATTTGAAAGCACTAACGGTAGCACATTTTCCAGGGATGGTGTATACACATGCATGTCATTTGAGCAGGCACTTCCTGTTGTCGATAAAACACACCCTAAGCCGGAAATGTTTCAGATGCTGTGTCACAATTTTGGGACTCCATCCATAGATCTGTTCACATCCAACTTGTGCCACACCATCAACTTCATCAAGCGCTGCAAACTGTTGGTGAGTCCAACTGCAGATTGTAGTTCTGGTTCAATTGTTCTGACATCAGTTGGACGTGAACTGGTTAAAATAAAGTCTCAATGGGTGGCATCTTGACTTGGCCTTTTTACTGTGGGGACCTGTTTTCAGATCCTATGTTTGATATATCCTCATTAAAGTAAGGACTGTAATGAGGAAGCCAGACAAAGGGGTTATGGGCCGATTACTTACCAGTAATCTTCATTACTCTAATCCCTAATCTTTCTCGTCACAGTGTTTTTCATTCCTGCCCCTACCCAGCCCGGAATGAGTAGCTTGGGAAAGCCAGGAGTAGGGTAGGGGTAGGAGGAGTTGTGTAGGTCTATTAGAAGAAGGAGCCAAGCACTGATAAGTATGGAGGAAGGACTAGGGATTCAAAGAATATACTCCATGTTTATGCGTGAAAGGGTAGTTGGGGAAGCCTACCGTTGGAGAACACACTTCAATTAAGTAAGGCTTGTGATGAGGAAGAACTGGATTTGGAGTATTGAAGATTACCAATAAATAAACGTGCCATTTTCCGATAATTTCATTATGTGACAGGAACAGTGTGGTGCCAATTTGTAAATTGTCCTTCTGAACTAGTCTTGTTATGTGTGATGCCTGCAGGCTCCGGTGTGCTACAAATAAACAAATAAAATTAAATGTGCTAGGGGTAAAACAAGCAGAATTTGGAAATGCCTCCTTTTTAGAGCTGTGCCTCATTTTGAGCTTCGGAACAGAAAACAGGAAAACCACCTGAATTTCAGTGGAAGTAAATTCCGCCACAAAAATGCAGTAATGGTGGTGGTGTGACACATGCAACATTATCACATGCAACAATACTGAATGTCCTAAACAGAGACCAATCAGACTCCAAATGGATAATGACTAATGAGTCGTTAGCACTCTAAATCATATCGAACATTGTAGTTACCACATCGCTACCAACATCTCTACCGCTTGTGGAAATGGATTTTCAGTCAGTTACACCGCCAAACTCGTAACGAGTCGCTGATTGTTTAAAAAATAAGGCTGCTCCCAACCTGAGCAGAACGTGTCTTTTCCCCCCTTGTTACTCATACACACTGCACAGAGTAGACAGTTGAACTGCAAATAACCTCTGCCTACCTAGTCCACAGGGTAATGGCATGACATGTTAAAAAAACATAGCTCATTTTCTAAAAAAATCGCCTCAAAATTCAAGACCTCAGACCAGAAGGACAATCCTTCACACAGGAAAGATAAACGAGCCGCTGTTGCAATATTTTCAATACCACTGGGAATTTCTTTCCCCAATATGCCATTTTTAAGGACATGACTAAAGACATCCTGGGAATATATTTTGCAGAGACATCCAGATTGTAAACTTATTCAGAATTACAAATATGCTTGTGTTCCTTTTTCCTCTATTTGCAACAGTTTTATTTGACATGACCGCAAACCGCTTGCTCTGTGAAACAGTGTAATGTTTATGACCGTGCGCACGCGGGTGGGCGTGTGCAAACCACCTTGCGGATGTCCCAGTGGGAGAGAAATATGCTGGCTCATCAAAGTCTTTCCACGGTGCGCAATTAGGATGCGCTCCATTATCTGCAGAATCCGCCCTTACGTGTAATGGCCGACTTCATTATACCACAGCATTTACAGTGCTGATGAAACGGTGCATTAATAACAACGCAACAATAACATGACAAACGGTCTACGGGTCAGCGAAGTGGGGAATTAAACGACTTCCAGATCTTATCAATAATTATCTTCAAAGCATATGGCGTATACACCGCAGTGAAGTGGCCTAGCCGCGTCTCTGCTCCTCCTCCTTTAAGCCCTAGTCCAACGTCAGTACTACTACTGTAATACTGCTCCTGCTCCGACCCCACGTCATCGATCGATGACATCGATGATGTTATTTATTTACTGTTCTCTATAACGCGGTACATCAGGCCGTGAGCAGTGAATGGCGGTGAGCGAGGTAAATTGACAAGAATTTCCACATTTCACAGGCTTGTTTCGCATTCCAGCCATAATGGGCCTCATTACGACCCTGGCGCTAAGTGAAAAACGATGGCGGTAAATGGTTACCGCCATCGTTTTCCACTAGGTCCGATCATGACCCGTGACCGTTAACTACGATGCCATTAGCGGCATCGTAGTTAACGCTGCCGCTAACTGCGCCAAGGGCGCGCGCACGCGACCTCCCACACTGTACTTAGCGCCATGGCGGAAAGGTACGCGAATGCGGACCCAAGCGGACATGCACCTAACGCCATCACCCAGCCCGTTAAGTACCTTACTGCCATGGTGCTAATTACGCCATCGCGAACCAACCGTAAATGGCCATGTAAAGTGAATGCAGCTGCCACAGGTGCACAGAAACAGCACAGGTGAAGGCAATACAGACTCAGGAAGTACAAAAAGAGCACACCCCACCCCTTCCCACACCCAGTCACACTCCACAATGATACCAATACGACTAGCAATGTTGGGGCTGGAGGACCTGATAGCAATGCAAGTGCTACAACAGCAACAACAACAACAGGCAGCACAGAGGAGACGCAGGAGGGGAAGGAGGGCAAGGCAGGCCCAGCAAGCCCCACCAGCACAGCCAGTGCCACCACGCAGGCAGCCCCCAATCCCACGCATCAGAACCAATCCATTCAACCTCACTGCTGAGCAGATCCACACCCTGTACCATTTGGACCGGGACACCATCACCGCCATCGTAGACATGACACACAACGACATCGTCAGCATGATAGAAACTCCAACCGCCATCCCACCCCGACTGAAGGTAGTGTCTGTACTCCACTTCCTGGCCACAGGCACCTACCAGCACACAGTGGGGCACTTGCATGGCATCTCACAACCATTATTCTCACGAACACTCATCCAAGTGCTCGATGCCCTCCTCAAGCACACAGACGACCACATCTCATTACCACGGACTGCCCAGGAGATTGCAAACACCAAAGTGGGTTTCCATGCACTAGCCGGCATACCTGGTTGCATTGGTGCCATCGACTGCACCCATGTGGAATTGGTGGTTCCACGTGCCATGGAGGTACCCTACCGCAACCGGAAACAGTTCTACTCAATCAATGTGCAAATGGTCTGTGACTCCAACAAGATCATCACATATTGTTGTGCCCGATTCCCCGGATCAACCCATGATTCTATGGTCCTGAGGAACTCCACAATACCACGCTACATGGAGCGACATGCAGGCCCAAGATCCTGGCTACTCGGTGAGTCCAATGTCATGACCATGGAAATGTGAAGTGGGTAGGTGAATGACGTACCGATGCATACTCCACCTGGCTGAAAGGGGGGGGATGATGCATACGCCACCTGGCTGAAAAGGGGGGGGAATGATGCATACTCCACCTGGCTGAAAGGGGGGGGGGTGATGCATACTCCACCTGGCTGAAAGGGGGGGGGGATGATGCATACTCCACCTGGCTGAAAGGGGGGGATGATGCATACTCCACCTGGCTGAAAGGGGGGGGGGTGATGCATACTCCACCTGGCTGAAAGGGGGGGGAATGATGCATACTCCACCTGACTGAAAGGGTGGGGAATGATGCATACTCCACCTGGCTGAAAGGGGGGGGAATGATGCATACTCCACCTGGCTGAAAGGGGGGGTGGGAATGATGCATACTCCACCTGGCTGAAAGGGGGGGGATGATGCATACTGCACCTGGCTGAAAGGGGGGGGGATGATGCATACTCCACCTGGCTGTGAGTAGCAGGGAGAACGGACACAGATGATACCCTAAAGCAACCCAAACACCACCCAACACCAGTAAAGCCAATACCCAATGTATGCAGCCCTACCATGTGAATGAGGTTGTGTCCCAACCATGACACAGCCATCTGCAAGTGCATTCTACCAAATCAGACCACATTGTCAACAATGAAAAGCACCTACATGCACGTCACCAAACACCATCAACCGATAGGCCTGTCCCCCATAACTGCCCACGAAGGAGGCGCATGACGGACAGAAACATCAACACACCATTACACAGACAGCAGGGTCCCCAAAATGTCCCTGTCTACATCAGCATTGCTCACTGGGGTCATGATGAGGCCCACAGCAATGTTGCAATGATGTGCGCATTGCCATCACAAGACATGTGCCAGGCCAACTAACCAAACGGCATGAACGGACACAGTGGATGGGCACTCACAATGCACTCCACCCCTCTGCATACATTGGGTGATGGCATGCAAAACAGGCCATGGGAGCCATGAGCATTTACTGGTTGCATTGTGTGAATCAATTAGTGCATGTAGAAGTGAGCCAAAGTAACAGTTGGATGCAAGCCATGGTGGCACATTATGTTCTTGATCAGACGTCATGACTGACACATACATTCTCGCCTACGTACAGGTGATGCAGGCTATCCCCTGAAGAGGTGGCTCCTTACACCAGTCCGGAACCCGCAGAACCAGCACGAGGAGGACTTCAACCGTGCACATACACGTACCCGTGTGGTCATAGAGCAGACATTCGGCCTATTGAAGGCACGGTTCCAATGCCTCAGCAGGTCTGGTGGGGCACTCCTGTACCGCCATGAGAAGGTGGCAAAGATCGTCATGGCATGTGTCATGCTACACAATATGTGCGTCAGACGGAATGTGCCCCTGCCCCCTGACGCAGAACTGCAACCATCTGACGATGAGGATGAGGAGGGTGCAGATGGGGCGGCACCCCATGGAGGAGGCGATGCACAGGAGGGGCGTGCAATGCGCCAAAATATCATCGACCACTGCTTCTAGCACACACGGCTGGTGTGTATCACATGGAGACTGCACTTGGGGCACTGTGTGTCTCTGGGATATGCACACTGTGGACTGTACACCAATAAAGCACACATATGCAATGAAAATGTCCACACATTTCATTTCGGAAAAGCAAAAAGTGTATTTCAATCATTAAACGTCGTGGCACACCCCTCCCACCTCCCCCCTCCCCCCTGCACACCCCAACACACCCCCTCCCACCTCCCCCCTCCCCCCTGCACACCCCAACACACCCCCTCCCACCTCCCCCCTCCCCCCTGCACACCCCAACACACCCCATGTAAGTGTCAACAGATGCCTGTGACAGTGGCCACAGGCTGTTACAAGCCCCCTCTCCCGGCCCCCGGGGCACCCCTGGCTGTGGAGCGCAGGTTCCGTCCGGAACGTCGGACGGGGCTGCTCTGTGCAGAACTAGCAGCGGAGGATGTCCCTGCCTGCCCTCGTGCATGCACGTTCTGTAGGGTGTGGGTGAGCTCAGTGAGCGCACGACGCAACCCGGCAAGTTCACCACAAATGTCCCTAGACATGGCCTGCATAGCATCCCTCGGGGTGGCAGTGCTCTGTGCTATTTCGGCCCTTAGGGTCTCCATGGCCTGTTCAATGGTTGCCCTAGCCCCCACACATTCCGCAGCATGCTCAGTCAGCATCGTGGACAGATGTTGCTGCCGTTCTATGATGTCCTCAAGGGACTGCTGCCCCTGCTGGGCCATGTCCAGTGCTGGTGGTGTGATGGAGGGGCTGCTCCCCTCCTGTGGACTGAGGACTGGGCATGGGGTAGAAGGCCACTCCTCTTCCTCTGTGTGCCCCTGTGTGTGATCCTCATGGGGGCTGGCATTTGACAAACAGGGGGAATGTAGAAGGTCAGTGGGGCTTCTGACTTCGTGCTCCTCAATGTCAGAGTCTGAACATGCAGCAATTGCAGCTGTTTCACCCATGTTGCTGCTGGCCGCAGACCCGGTGCCTTCTGTGGCAGGAAATGTTGGTACAGGTGGAGCTGCTGCTGCTGGCCTGCTGCCTACTGGGGTGCTTGCCGGTGGGCCGTCCGGTTTGCTTGCAGTGGATTCTGCTTGTTGTGGGGTCTGCCTCACTGCAGCTGAGGTTGAGGGTGCAGGGATGGTATTATTGGCCTTCTTGGCTCTCTTCGTCGCAGGGGTGTCCTGGTCCTCGGGGTGTGAATCTGTGCCTGTGGTGGAGCAAAGGAGGGAGGGCGTTATTGATGGGTCTGCGGACTTTGGAATGACAATGATTGACATAAATCTGGTCAGTAGATGAGGCAGATTTCAGGCAGGGCCATGCAGGTTGTCTCCTTTTTGTGTGGTATGTGGATGCAGGTATGTGGGTGCCAGCAGTGTATACAGGGTGGAGCTCGCATGTGGCTATAGGCACTGTCGAGCTAATGTGTTGCATTTACACTCTAGGGCAACATTGTGCTACACATGAATGGACTGCAGTGACTATGGCATGTCTTGTTTGAGGCACCTACCATCATCGCCTGATGTCGGAACTCCCCTTTCCATCCCTCCAACGCCTTCAATGCCTTCCATGCCAATCGTGGTTGCATAAATCTCCTCCCACGGTTGGAGTTTCAGTGGGGATTCCGAACCTCCACTGGTACCCAGGGCAAGGTTGCGGTTCGCAGAGATGACGGCTCTGACCCGTATGCGAAGGTCATCCCAGCGCTTCCTGCACTGCTGTGGGGAGCGGGGTACGGTCCCCACCGTGCTGACGCGCTCGGCCACCAGGGCCCATATGGCCTTCTTTTTTGCTATCGCTGGCCTGGTCATTTCCGGCGAGAAAACGACAGCTGCATTGTCTTGCAGGGTCTCCGCAAGCATGCAGAGTTCCTCCCGGCTAAATCTTTCCTGGCGCTGGCGGTCACATGCCTTCTTAACAACTTTAGGCATTTTTGGGTGGTTGGATGGGTGGGTGATGGGTTGGGACAGGTGTCAGGGTTGGATCTGGTGTTGTTCGGAAGGATGGCAATGGATTGTGTTTTTAAAGATGGGCGACGTGCTGTTTCCCGTTCCGCCGCGATGACGCTATTTCCGGTTCTGCTTTTTACGGTGACCGCTAATTGCGGCCACCGCTAATTGCGGTGGCCGCTAATTACGGTGGCCGCTATTTACGGTGGCGGAAGTGCACCTTGCTAGCCCTACGATGCCGGTAGGGGCCTTTTCCGCCATGACGTTATTTACATTACCGCCATGGCGTAATGCTCGTGCGCGATGGGTCGTAATGTGGCGCTCTTTACGCCATCGACCCACGGCGTAAACGCTCATTACGCCATGGCGGTAATGTCAGCAGATTACCGCCTGGGTCATAATGAGGCCCAATGTCTCTTTACCTAAGGCATCTTCTGGAAATGTTAAGATTGTGTACCAATGCAGGTTACTATCTAAACGTAGTTATAAAAAAAAGTGATGTCCATTATTTAAAGATTTTCAGCGAATTCTGAGGGTGTAGTGATAATGATGATGTGTTATTTATATAGCGCTTTTACCAAAGTGCTTTTCATAGAACATATTTACATACAAAATCACCCAACCAAAGTTGATAAAAATGTATCGATCTCAGAAGGATGAAAGGCTGAGTTGGGCTTGCTGGGATTCGGACCTGCAAATCACACAGATTGCAGCAGTGAGCACTTAACCCGCCAATCTATCTTCCAGCCTTACGTAACAATACATTGATCACTTTGCCCTCACAGTAGTAGGCGAAGATCTTTGGCAACAGGCCACAGTGCCTAACTTTTTGGTTCCTGCAATGCATGTCCATTGATAGTGATCCTGTTCACAGAGCTGCAGAGCATGACTTGCGGCTCTGTATGGAGAAGGTACTTCCAACAGAGGTGTTCACAGGACATATCTTGTCACCATTTCTGCACATAATGCTCCTACCCAGTGTGTCAACAGAAGATGGCATTTGTCCATGACCTGAAGAACTGCACCCTGCTAGGACATGGGCGACAGCCATGATCATTCCCATTGCCCCTACGTACAATGTTGGCGGCGCATGGGTTGTAACCAGGGGTGTTGTTAGGTCTGGAAAGGATCTGGGCTACGCTGATGCTGGGACTGTCGGAACTCTGAGCTAGCTAGTCTTTTGGTTATAGCCCCTGAGCTCTATCTGGGGCTACAACCAAAAGACCTGTGGCTATAACCCCACTGCCTCCTCAGCAACTCCACTACCTGTAACAATTCCTAATGCCCAGTGCTCCTGCCCGCAATTCCTGCAGGACTTGGCCTGCACCTCTGCCCTGTGGAGTCAGCAATTGCGGCATAGCCTGTGCCAGTCTTACATGGTGGGCTTTGATCCTCCCTTCCACCACTGCTGAATGTTGTATGATACTCCTCCTTTGTCTCTCCAATAGGCAAAAGCGCTTTGATACCATAAACTATGGCAGGAGGTGCTATACAAATGCAAGACAACATCATATAACACAACTAGCCCTAGCTGCAGTGCCTGCAAGGCAAAATATGCAGGCATACCCTTTAGTCATGGGCCTCATTGCAAGTATGGAGGAGCAGGAATACATTGGCGGTGACGGAATTACTGCTAATGTTCCCGCTCCGCCCTGTTATGAAAATGGCCTTAGAGTGGAGGATTTACCTCCAGCATCACGCTGGAGATAAATCCTCCAACACTCACCCGAAAGATTTGCAAAATCGGTGGAATTACTGGTGCTGTAATTATGCCAAAATGCCCCATTGAGTCCTATGGGCACAAACAAAAATGTGGATTTACACCGCCACCACCACTTGTAATCTGGCAGTAATAACCCCAGACCAAGTGGCAGTAACAGTAATTTAATTTGGTGGCATCTGGGCAGATTTGCCACTCAGGTACCACCAAACTCGTAATGAGGACCACGTGTTCGGAGCTTGACCTTCGGCAATGTCCTAGTCACATTGCTCCCTTCTAGGTTCAAAAACATTTTCTGATATACACAAAAGGTGGACTATCTTTACATCAATGCAGTTGCATCTTTTAATAATTGCACATTTGCATTTGAGAATTTACACACTAATGTATCTGGGAAGAAGCAAAAGAGATGTAAAAAAGGGTATGGGTTTATAGAAAAAATAATAAACGTGAAGGGTATGGGTTCTTGCACCACATTTAATATAAAATGCACAGATCCAAATTCACTGATGAAAATTCTTTAATGCACAGATCTAAAAACATAGGGCCTCATTACACGGTAGGCGGTAATCATGGCGCTATTAGCGCCATGGTTGCCGCCGGTATTTTACCGTGTCTGCCCTGGTGGATGGTAGAATTGCCGCCCTACTCCAAGGTGAGCGGGGGCGGTAATTCCCCATTCACCAAGGCTTTTCCCCATTCCCATTTTTGCCCCCATAGGGAACAATGGGAATGGGGAAGGTGCTAATTACGGTACCGCAAATTGCGGTACCGTAATTAGCTCCGAGGTCCCTTTGCAGCACCCTACTTTAGATGGTTTTACCAGCCGTTAAAGTCGGGTCCCGCAAAGGGAACTCGTAGTAAGGCGGTAGGGGTTTACCGTTACCGGTGCTCTTACTGGTACCGGTAAACCCCTACCGCCTAACGTGTAATGAGGCCCATAGAGACTTTCAAAACCATGAAGCACTCACTCTAAGAAATCAGAGCTATCCCGAGGTTTGCATGACCCCCCTCTTGTGAAGTACACTCTTCTGTCTGAAAATGTCGTGGTCATCTAGCAATGTCCACAGATCCACTGGGCACTTTTTGGAACGCCAAGGTTACTTTACACACCCGTGCCTTTGGATGTGCCTCACAGTCTTGTGAACGTGAATGCTGTGGGCAAGTTGTTTTTTTTCTGGCACGTGATGTGGCCATCCTTGGGGCCAAGGAATGCCATATGGGTGTTTGAAATATCAATTTTTAGAGAACGTGGTTTACAAAACACGCTTTGGGTCACAAACCCAGTATGGTGGCCAGATTGAAAATGTTCGATCCAGTCCTCCATTTCGGAAACAAATGTTATACACACGTATGCACACACCTTTTGCCTTTTTTTTTTTAGATTTGTTTAAAAAATATTCACGAAACCAAAGAAGATTCAATGGAAAATGCAACTTTCGGGGGCAATCCTGTAATACTCCTACAAATCAGCACAGAGCTAGACAAGCTATTCAGATGCTAGGGCTCACATGGTCTGGCAATTCCTGAAAGAGCGCTGAAGTTATGAACATGTTCTTTCTACTGGGGGATCAAAGTAGCCATAACTGCAGAGAGGATTGTGCTGCTCTCAGGTAGTGCATGGAGCAGCTCTGTATTTGGGTAGGGCTGGAGGCATTGCATGTCCTGTGTGCATTGAGACAATACGTGCTGATATACCCTGGCCAAGGCAAAGGAGCAGAGGGTAAGCCAGGGGTCCTAAGATAGTAGAGGAGAACCACAGGACACGAACTGCAAACCCCTAAGGATCCGTAGAGCAGCTGATGGCAAACAACTCAGCCTGTACACCGCAACACCACTATCAATTGAACATACCATCTTCCCTACTGTAAGGTCAAACAGCAACTTCTACTATGTACTACAACCAAGAATATTTCTTAGTCTCTCTGCCGAGCACTGATTCTGCAGGTGCCTTATTTTGCTCGTTTACATTTTCTGTTTACAGTTTGTTGCTCACACTGTGATATGGAAACAACGATCCGTCTGAGAGAGCAATTTGCAAAAACTCAGGAGACACTAACAAACGCACTGTATAGGAAGCTTCTACAAAATCGGTTGACCTTCAGAGACTTGAATCTGCCCTCCTAGGCCTTCCTAACCCATGCACCGATTCCTTTTATGGACTCCTCAAAACAGCCAGCACCTCTCAGAGTGTCTTGCATGGGAATGGAACCTGAGGGGAACATAGACATGAAACAGATTGAATTCTGAAACACGTCAAAAAGACACACCCCTAACAGCCCAGCCTGTGTGGGGGAATGCTGGTTTAGTTGTCTTTCTTTTTCTTCTCCTCTCTCACCATTCCCTCTTTCACACTACTAGACAGAACATGGCATATCAGGGTTTATGTATTGTGGTGTGGTGGAGTAAGGAGTCAGAAAACGGGGTGTGTAATGATACGTTTGGAGACTACTCCTAAGATCCCCACACCAGTTAAAGCGTCACACAATATATCACTTGTCTGATTCAGTCTAGCCCAGTCTATGACTCATATCCAGCACGTAGATTCCCCCACCCCCTTGTGTCAGCAATAAGTCAGGAACCAGGACAGGGTACAGAAAGAATACATATTTATTAAATAATAGGTTCAATGAATATTTGCACCAAATGATTACACACGCCACCTTCTCTGTGGCACAAAACAAAGCTTCAAAACAAAACTCACTTTTTGGGAGTTAACCTTTGGAACTCAGACATGGAACACAGGTCAAATAAACAGTTCAAACTTTGTTATCACACACTAAACTCTTAATGCCAACATTAGACAGTACCTAGGAACATTAGACGATCATGTGCATTAGCATTCCTTGATAAGGTTTAGATTTAAACCAAAATGCAACCTTTTTAGATTTTTAAAAGCAATTTCACGCATGCAGCACTTTGTACATTTAATTTGCCTATGCACTTGAACATGCTAGCAGTTTTAAAAGCACAACAGACTTTTGATAATATTTTGGATTGATAGAACACTTATTCCTTCTTCCACCTGAAGCAAAACAAAATATTTTGTCTACCTGGGTCACTTTTTCACTCTCATGAGAGAGTGTGCATTTTTCAATTAGGAACTATACTTTGTTTCATTTAGCAAGCACTTCTCTGACCTTCAGTTGCATTCAAAACCCCTTTGCTTAAAAGCCAGGTCTGATGAATGCGAAAGGCATTTCATTGTTTTGGACAAGGATCCAAATTTTTTAATCCAGGCCCTGCAACATTACTGTGCATTACTTGCAGCAGAAACATCAGAATGGCCGCCGGAAAGCATGCTGCGCTAAAAATCACCAGAAAGTACGCAGTAAAATCTGAAAAATAGGCCGCCATCCACTTAAGCCTATGTCCTTGGGAATACAGGAGACCACTGCCAAAACCCATCATTTGGTTGCCCACAGAGCAAAATCATTGCAAAAGGAACACAGAGCTGTTTTAAAAATCCTTTTTTCCCTGGCTGTCAAAATTGCAAAAATCATGGCTCACAAACCACACAAAAAGATCCAACCTCCTTGTTGGGTGGTGAACATCATTCTACTTCGAGAATCCGCATAAATACAATGTCCAGAGAAGTATATATTATCTGAACAAAGTCCACTTTTGAGGATGGTTGATCTGGAAGAAATCTGCCAAAAATGGGTGTAGTACCGTTACTCACCTCTGTCAGAAGCCGCCGATTTAAAACCTATCAGGTGTAAAGTTGTACATTGAACTCAAACTATGCCAAAGAAAGATTTGCTATCAGAAGCCTAAGAGGTGGATACAATTCAAAACTATATTCTAAAAAGGCTTGAAGTAAGAAATTGGTTGATGTATTTGTTAAAAATGTAAGTTATATTTTAAGCAAGTCAATTTCAGACATTGGGTTTAAAAGTTAAAGTTTCCCACCCTGGGCTTCAAACACATTCCACACCTCCTCCCTAAACAAAGGAACCTGTTCTCCTGTGCTCTGCTAAGAAATTGGCAGGCTGGTGTGAAAAGGAACTGGGAGGGGCACCCTGCCCTGTTGCTCTGAGTGCAGACAAAGGGCTCCCTTGAGCTGAATAGAAATGCTAATTTGGGGCGTCAATAGAAACTGCCCTGGCAGGAAGACAAGCCATGTGACTCTCTGACCCCGCAAAGCTTTGGAGGCGGGCCAGACTGAAAATGTGGATTAAATATATGTTTAAGGAAAATACGATACCGAACTGACAAAAATATGAAACTTAAAGATTATTAAAATGAAAAATTTGCTCAGAGTTTAAAACGAATCTGGAATCTGTGCGATGTTCTGAGACTGATCCAGGAACATTTTTAATATTGCGGCTATTGTGGTTGTGCTAGGAACATGAAAAATTACAGAAGTATGACCAGATGGTATGTGCATGTATATGTAAAAAATTGTACAGATCCGAAAATGTGTAACCAACCAAAAGCAGGAAAAAACTGTCATTTGTGAACCGAAACTCGTAGGAACATAGGACTTAAACAGAGACGTGCCTTAATTAATCTGTGATGCATATATGTAATATTAACAAGTGGTGCATATTGGAAATATGTTTTTTGAGAAAAATAGATTTTCTAAGTAAAAGCAAAGGGGAGGTTCTTCCCTAGGTTGTAAATGGCAGCATCACTCTTACACATGATGACACACTGTTCCTTTCTCAAATCAGGGGACAGGGAATTCTCTGACCTATCAGATCCTTAGAGGGTTGGTCATGGACAATCAGCCTCCCCACCCACTTTGGAAAATGGATAAATAGGGACTGTTGAGGACCCACACAGACACTTTCTCAATCATCAACTGATCCCCTGGCAAAGCACCCTGCAGGGAGAACCAGACTCCTGATCCAGACTCTAGAACCAGACTCTAGAACCAGACTCTAGAACCCTGAAGCAGAGGCCTAATCCAAAAAGCTGAACCCTTTTCAGCAGGCCTTTAAAAATCTTGCAAACCTGATTTAACCCCTAAACTTCCAAGGGGCACCACACAATCCAACAGCCTGGCTGAGCTGTTTTGCTTCTGGCTAAGAACCTCATGCTAGAACCAAGATCCAGATCCGTCCAGCAGAGCTGTAAGCCATCAGATCCAGTCCAAGAGGCCGCGCAGACCAGAGGGCCTTGCTGAGAGCAAAACCCAGTGCCTGAGACCTGTCCGGTGGCAAGAGAATCCCAGCCAAACCCTTGACCAGATCTTTGACAGGCCCATTCCATTCCAAAGCCATAGGAGTGAGTATTTAGTATAGAACTGCCCATAGTCATCTCTTAGTTTAAAGTAATCCTATTCAATCCATTTCAACCTATCCAGAACTGCATTATAGAATCTTATGTCCATCCTGAATTCTTCTCATTATATAGTCTGTGATCATTGTAGCGATAATCATCTGTGCGCTGATATTTTCTGAAGAAAGTCAAGTGTCCTCGCGCACAACAATCAGAGCGGAAGGCGCCATGTTCTGGTGGTTGTCCTGTTGGGTATCTTGCACTTTCACAGCCCCTTAGTATATGTCCATCTTGGTTCCTAATCTTTAAAGCGCATCTTTCATTTTGAATCTTGACTCTGTTTCTGAAAAATCTACCTTCACAAAAACCTCTGTAACTTTTGAACCGTACGTCCTAGAAACATCCTCAGCTTTCAAACGAACCCAAAACGACATTCCAATTCCTTATAGTTTTTCCGTAATCGTGTTTCCCGCACGCGGAAATAGTACTCGCGATTTGCAATTTGGCTCAATTTCACCACATGTAAAAATAGCTATTTCTTGCTTTCAACTTCTGAATTCGTTTTCAATCTGCTAATCATTCTATAATCATTGCTAGGGTTGACCTGAACCAATCCAAAGCAACTCTCACTAGTTCTGAATCTCATTTAGCGAATTAAAATCATTTTTACCATTTTCCCATTCATTGCAAATCACATTCAAAAGCATTTTGACCTGTTTTTAAAGCATTCCTGTTCTCTCTAAGCTTGCTGGGGGGAAGTGGCATTGAAACTGCAATTGTTGATAGTTATTCCTGATACCTGTGTGCCCTCATTCCATATCTTCGTATTGCATGTTGGGGGGAGTGAGTAGTAACAGGGGAAAGAGTGATCGTAGTGTCTTTTGATTGAAGTCATATCCAGTTTTATTTCTGTGTTGCATTTCTTCCTATCATTGCAATCTTTTGAACCCATACGAAGTATTATTTTCTGTTAGATTATTCTTCCTATTCCTACTTGATTAGAGAGATTGTTGATATTGTAAGATTACCCATTGCCGATCATTGTTCATATTCCTAAGTGTGATATTCAGATATTATCCATGTTTATAAAAGTGTGATATATATATTGTTCATTTCTTCAAATAAATCTTTTGAATTTACAAAACAAACCTATTTGTGTCATGATTCCTGCCCCTCATGTCCCCTGCCATCCAAGATGTCAGGCTGGAGCCAGGCCACGATCACCTACATGGCCCTCAAGGGCCTCTCCATCTCTCCAAAGACCCACTTGGAGTCAGACTTGGCACTTGTGGCACCAGACTCACTCACTCCCATAGGATAACATTGGGGATTCCCAGAACTGCATGTGAAGTCTAGTCTTTTGGGTGTGGTTCAGCCCAGAGACACCTGGGATACCCAGAGACTATTTAAGCCACGCCCAGGCTGAGAAACATGCTTTGTGTTTTCTGCACCTGCAGCGTGACTCTCACCGTGTTCGGATCGGTCTCCAGTAGGCCTGCATCTTTCTTCTGCGCTCAGCTCCTGCAAGAACAAGAACACTGTTAGGAACAGCCTTATCTTGCGGCGCTTCTGCACATCATTCATCGCATCTTCTGTTCTGCGGGCATCTTCGCGATGTCATTCCCATCCTGGCATGCCGCTTCCTAATGAAAAGGGAAAAGAACAGAAAAAAGGCATTAGTAAGCATTCAGCAAATCTTTGCTTATTTTTAAAGACTGTACGAGCTTCAATCGCTTACCTGAATCGCAGCTGCTCTGGGGGAACTCTGTCTCCGCAACTTCTCATCCATCTGCAAGAAGGAAAAGACACTCCAGGTTAGCGTGGAAACATCTAGAGGCGCCGCATACCGCGTTTGCTCACCATATTTCTTCTTCATAACCGGCATCCACGCTGAAAAGACACAGAAAAAGAACTCAGTTCAATACAAATATGAAAGGGTCGCATAGCGCATCGCGCTCTCACTCACCTTCAGCGCTACTCATCTCTGCAGCACGTCGCAATCTCCGGATGCCGGCCACCATCTAAGGAAGGAAAGGAACGAAGTTAGAGAACTGTTCAAAAGACTCATTATACTTACTTGTCGGACTCTTGCCAGTGAAGTAACTAGGCAGCAACGAGCCCGCATCAATCAACGCGCCCCTGCGCTGAAAGCAGGGCGGAGAGCACACTTTCCAAGAAAACAAGGCCCAGTCTCCAGTCAAGTAGACTCCAGGGAAGGGTTCGAGGTCGTAAGAGGTCAGAACAGGCTGAGTGACGTCCCTGTGGATACCAGGTGAGCGTTACAATTTCTTGTTTCAGTGAGACAGGGGGAATTCAAAGAGAGGGGCGTTATATAAGGGTACATCATCCAGAATTAAAGGAACTTTTGACATAAAAATATATAAATAAGGGTTTCCATTGGGCATCCCATACTAGACATTGACTTCGTTGGAGTGATGAATTGAAATCACTTACAAAGGAAAATAGGTGTAACTGATTACATTAATAGACTATAGATTGTATTCACATCGTGAGTGGGTATTGTTAATTTATAATGTTAACAAAATCACCCTGTGTTATGTAGCTATGGGAGAATTAATTGAATTATTATTTATCCAAATATACTAAGGGTCTACTTCCATAAACCCCACCCATTAACTAAGGGAAAGGCATTAAATCAAACAAATCCCCACACTTAATTCGTTTGGCAACTACTTAAATTGGATTTCTGGGTTGAGTGCTCAGGAAATACATCAGCGTTTAAGTGCCCTCTCTTGGGCATGCACACGGATCTGGTCATGCACTTCAGTCATGGATAGCCACCAGCATTCAACCCTCTATTTGCTCTCCTTGCAAAGATCCTATCCTCTTTAATATTTCCCAATTGCTGTTTCCCAGGCAATGTCAAGTCTGCAGCACTTTTTCAATAGTTGCACCCAGATGATTGTTAGACAGCCCTCCCCTCTCTGGTTTGTGCATTCAGTTTTTTCTTCTTTCAAATTAAACATTATTGTCGTTTTTCAATAAACAATGCAGATTATGGCAAATATCAATGTAAAATCAACATAATTGGCATAACGATGGCTTCTGACATACACCCCCCCTACATAGACCCCTTCAACCACCCTCCCTCCCCACTCGTGATGTCACTACCACCTGACTTCATAAGTCCTACTCTGGGTATGGATTGTCCAAATCATTGCCCTTTTGAATCAAGTACCTTTTTGATTTCTTGCTGCATCGACCACCGTATCTCTTCAACATTTGTAAACATTCAAGATTTCACTGCCCCTGCTCCTTTTACCGTACCCTCAACCCGGCCATCTTTCTCCAACTCTGGTCTCTGTTGTCTTATATCTGTTCCCTGAATTCCTCCATTCCATCTCAGCCCCTGCCCCTCTGCCATGTATGGCTGCTGTAATTCTCTCCATCACATATATACTTTTCCCAACATTTATCCATTCCTTCTTTCCCCAGAGCAACAACCTCTTCCAATGCATCGCCACGCAAGACCCCCACCAATAATAAAGAGTGTGGTAGTTGTGGGGAGCTATAATATTCCCCTTCACTGCCCTCCAGTCCAAATAGTACAATTAGCAGAGTCTTTGTGCTTATTCCATCTCAGCCTTGAACAGCCCCACCACATGTGCCAATAGCCAGCCCACCGCCCACATTCATCCCAGCAGACAAGACTTGCTTCCGAGAACATCTTAAAGCGCTGTACTGAGTCATATTACCACCTAAGGAGTAGTTTAATGGCATTCAGTTTATATTGGCAGGCAATGGAACCCCTGTATGCTCTGCAACAGATCTGGCCCCATAAGTGATCACCCACTTCCATCCCCAGGTCACCCTGACATTTCCTGCAAAGGTTTTCTGTGCTATCCCTGCTCACTTCCAACAGCCCCAGGTATCAAGATGGGATTAAGCCTCTCATTTACCTTTTCAAGTCCAAGACCTTTTACAGGGGGGTGAGCTCCCATTGAATCATATCCTTCCAGGATTCTGCCATAAGCACTCCGTTTAGTTTGAGGTATGAGAAAAGAGAGAGTTTCCCTATTCCCAGTGCTCCTTCTAGCTCTACCAATGGGATAAAGCGTCCATCTCTCCACAGCTGGCCAATCCTTTATAGCCCCACCTCAAGCCAAGTTTGGAACCTTTCTAGGTTTGGGATCTGGTCCCTCATCCCCAGAACCCATAGGTGGCTCATCGGTGAGGGTCACGTCATCACCTCCTCATCTCCGTACCCTTCTTCCAAATGTTGCAAATGACCCCCAGGACAGGATGTTCCCTAATCCTTCTCGGGATGGTTCACTCAGCATCCATATCCATTTCTCCACCGTTCCCGGGCTAAAATAGAAGTTATCCAACTCCACCCATTGGGAGTCCCACCATTCCCTCAGATGCGAAACAAGGATCCTGAGCTGTGGCGCTTTGTAATAAAGGTAAACATCTGGGAAATGTGCCCCATTATTTCGAATGCCACCCTGGCTTTTTTCCCCTGCCACAGGAACTGAAGGTGCCAACCCTTAATGTCTCAAAAAAATGAATCCAGGATGTGAATCAGGAGCATCTGGAATAAATACGACATCCTGGGGAGGAAGTTCATCTTTATGGTATTCACCCACCCCATCCATGAGATTGTCAATTTGACCCATCTTTCCAGGTTGTCGAGTAACCTTGCTAAAGAGGGGAAACTTTGCTTCAGCGAGACCCCCCATTTCCCTTGTGACATTTATCCACAGGAACCACAGCTTATCTATCTCAATCTTCATCCCCAATGCAGCCAAGCTCTGCCTATCGTAGTCCCCCTCCGGGTCTAATGGGAAGAGGATTGACTTTCCCTTATTGATTTCAAAAGCCTACGAACACCCCACATTGCTCTACTATTTCTGCTGCCATTGGGACAGAGGAAGCTGGATTTCTAAGATGCAATAAAATATCGTCGGTGTGTAGGCCCAACTTGTATTCCACTCCTCTAACGATAATACCTTCCACGCAGGGGTCATTCTGCAGCCTCTGAGCCAGAGGCTCCAAGGACAGAGCAAACAGTACCCGTGAGAGGGGACACACCTGTCTGGTGCCCTGAACCATCTTGATTAATTCCCATTTGCGACCACACAGGCCGTTGGTGGTACGCAGAAAGAATCTTTCCCCTATCCTGAACTTGGTGAGGACCGACCTCAGGAACTCCCAGCCCACTCTGTCAAATGCTTTTTCTGCATCCACTGATAAGAGCGTGGGGTTACCTCCCCCACCTCTTGCCCCTACGATCAAGTGCAAGGTTTCACACATTGTGTCTGCCCCTTGTCTACCCCTAATGTAACCCATTTGGCCTGTGGTCACCAGCAGTGGCATATGGGCGTCTAGTCTTTTTGCCAGCACCCATGTAAATAGCTTTGCATCCATGTTGAGAAGCAAAATCGGGCGATATGAGCTAAACAGCTGGGGGTGCCTACCCTCTTTAGGTATCACTGAGATAAGCATGCATAGAAAGGATCTCTGGACCCATCCGGTTTCCAGTATGCTATTGAACAGTTTGACTAGATGTGGGACAAGGTAAACGTTTTATAACACCCTGCAGTGTACCCATCTTCCCCTGGTCCCTTACCCAAGTGCAATTTCCGTATGGCCTGCATAATCTCATCCCCCGTGATGGGGTCATCCATTGAGCTTGCCTCCTCCTGATTCAGTGCCGGTAGGGGCACATCCTCCAAATAAGGTGTCATTCCGTCCCCAGAGGGTTGGTTCCTCCCCTTGTACAGCCCCTCATAAAAGTCATCAAATCCTTCAACTATTTCCCCAGATGAGGTCACTAAAGTGCCCCCTGGCCCGTCCAGACCTGATATCCATCGTTCTGCCCTTTGACCGTGTAGGCGCGCTGCCAGGAGCGCATTCACCTTGTCCCCTTTTTCATAGCACTTTTGCTTTAGAAACTGGAGCCTCCAAACCACTTTGCCTTCCTCTAATAAGCAGAGTTCTTCTCTCTTTCCCCGCACTTCCTCTATCCACTCCTCGTTCCCCTCTGCCGTTGCTTGTATTCTTTCCTCCAGTATCCCAATTTCCCCATGCATCCTATTTTCCAGCAAGTTTCACTAACTCTTTTTGCACACTCCCTCCCTGATCAGAAGACCCCTCCATTTTGCCTTGCCTGCGCCCCAAACCGTTCCCTGTTCCACCTCTCCTGTATCATTCAGGAGTCAATACTCCTCCATCGCTTCTTCAAACTCCTCCCTAAAGACCATGTCCTTCCATAGGGACTCGTTGCACCTCCATGACGATTTCCCGGGCCCCAGCTCGATCAAAGACAGATCGAGACACCATATCACGATCCGACCAGGCAATCAGTTGGATTTCTGAGCCTGACGTCCCCTCCAGGAGTTAACTCAGCACACACAAATAATCTATCCGAGTATATGTCCCATGGGGCATGGAGTAGAATGTAAATCCCCTTTCCTAGGGGTGGAAGAAGCATCAAGCATCCCACAAACTATATGAGTCCAGCAACCATGTAGTCCATCCACCCCCCACCTATGTGGTCCCTGCCATTGCCATTCCCATGGTTCTCCTATCCCACTGCACATCAGCCTACATGTTGAGATCCCCAACACCACCAGGCATCCTGTCCCCACTTCAGATGTCTTCCTAACATGGGTTCAAGAAAACATAGTTGACCCTGATTGGCAGCGTACAATGCCATCAGAGTAAAACTGACCCTTTATATGAGACCTGACAATAGCACTGCCCTTCCCTCTGGGCAGCTCCATACTCTTGCTACTTCCATTTTCAAATGCTTGTGTACTAGGATACCAACACCCCCCCTTTCTTGAAACCCTGGAACTCCAATATTCTTGTACCACAAGGCCGCAGGGAATTCTCCTCTTCTCCCCCTTGGAGTACCGCATCTCCTGGAGAAAGAGGACATCAATCCCAGATCTCTGGAATTCTCTGGCCACTAGGGACCTCTTTGTTGGTGAATTAAGTCCCTCATCATTTAATGTGCAGATTTGCAAGTGATCACTCTTCTCCCTCTTGTTCAGGTCCACCATCCCTCCACTTTTAACCCATCCCTCTCGAGAGACCACCTCAAGTCCCAGGTAATTTCAGTATAGATCATGACAGCACATAATAGCTTTGCCCCTCTAGATCCTCCCACCATCCCCAACAATACCCCTCTCACCCTTCCTTCACCCCCCCTACCCTTTGCGGTACCCAGTATCCACCAGTTACCATCACTGGACGAACCGCCGACCACCAATAGGACCCGAACCCCGGGCCGACAACTTAAACACCACAAGAACCGTGAGCCCCCAATTCACTCTTCATATGGCAACATTTTAGTTTTTACCTTTTTTTTCCAACCCCCCCCCCCGAACAATCCCTACCGGACCCCTCTGGCTTGAACACCCCGTTCCAGAGTAAAATTCAATAACAAAGCCCATCTGCAGGCTCCGAATGAGGGGCCATCTCGTGCCCCTTTAGCTGACCTCCAAGCCCTTGACGCCCTCCTCCAAGGTATCTGAGATAATCTTCCCCTTACACCCATGAACATTACAAAAGAACAAACTCTGGGACAGACGGGCCCCCAGAAAGTTACACAAGCCAAAGCTCATGTGTGCCCTGCTGGCAGAGTGTTAGGTTTCCTAAATATCCTCGAAACCCGGCACCTTGTGTCTCTTTGGCCCTTGTATGCACCATCCCCTGTCCTCGGGGCCCTTTGACCCTCCTTCTGATGTGGACTCAGCTTCCCCCATCAGCTCCTTGGTGATCCTGTGTATATCATCCTCTGTGACAAGTTTGTAGTTGTATTTGTCCACCTCGAAGGAGATGGAAGAGGAGAAGCCCCATCTGTATTGTATCCACTTCTTGTTCAACCATTTTGTGAGGGGTGTGAATAAACGTCTCTTCACCAGCGTGAGTGAGGACAGGTCTTGGAAAATCACAACTTTTGCATTACACACCGCCACTGTGCCTATCTCCCGCGCCCTTTCCAGTATTTTCTGCTTATTGAGGTAATTGAGTGAGCCAACACGGAACTCAGGCCTCTGCCTGCTCCACCTGCTCTGTGCATCCTATCAATTTTGGGCTTGTCGATGGTGTAATCTCCAAACAATGCTTTTGCTGTTTCATGGACGAACCTGCGGAGGTCTCTCTCAGTTTCACCCTCCTTCTCCGGTGCCCCAAGAAATCTCAGGTTGTTCCTCCTTTCTCAGTTCTCAATCATCCATTTTAAGTATGATTTCCCCCTCTCTCCTCTCCAGTTCCACCATTCTCATATCTATCTGACTCTATAGTGCTACAAGGGATGACTGATTGTTTTCAACTGCTTGCAACCTCTCGTCCATTGCATCGATCCGGATGTTAACCTTGTCCACTTTACCACCGATGTCCGTCCTCATTCCTCTGATCTCCTCTAGTGATGAGGCAATGTCTTTCTTTGTGGACACAGGGTCACACCCCCTCCTGAATCTTCCTTTCATTGGTAGTGGTTCGGTCCTGTGAGCATTCAAACCGTTGCAGTTTCCCTCTCCATTCCATGGGGGATTCATTGCAGAGAGGTCTCCCTCCAGTCACAACTGCGCTCTCAGTAATGGCCTTCCTTAGCTTCTCTGCAGAACTTGTTCTCCTCACTTGCAGCCCCCTGACAGTCCACTGTATGCCATGAGCAGCTCGTCCCACTCCTCTCAAAGATTGGTGTCTGGGGACAGCCTACAGGCCTCCACTTTTTAGACACTTCAACCATTCCGGTTGGTGGGCACATGCCCCTGGCCATGGCCTGGGGGCCCACACCTTCCCGGGTAGGGCCGAGACTCTGTGTGGGTTCTGCCACCATCCGGGGGCTCTCCCATAGTCCCATGGCTGACTCCTCTCTTTCCTCCTGACTTCCAATCCAGCCTGTGTCAGGTGGCCTCACTTATCCCACATCGGGACAAACTTCAGTGGGACCCTTTGGTCTGGGCGAGTGCCCTGTTCTCCAAGGAGGGTGCTCAGGATTCCTCGGGCCCTCCCCGGGGCTTGTCTGTCCCTCTTCAGTATATACTTCAGGTCAGGATGGCACATGCCCCTGGTCCCATCCAGGGGGCCCCACACCTCTCCTTGCTCTTCCTGACAAATGGCCCCCACCTTCTATCAGGCCCTGCAGGGCGCTCCTCCCCAGGTTTCATGGAGGGGGTCGTGCCTCAATTAACTCCTTCTCTGAGTCAAATTCCACACAGGGGTGAGGGGGCAACTTCCCCTGCTTCTCTCTCACCTAACCAGCCCAGATGGGGAGGAGGGTCTGCACCCCACTGTGGTCCACTGGGGCGCTGATAGTGGCTCCTCCTCACATCCTTTCCTCTTGTGTTGCTCCAGCACCTCACCACCCAAGGAAAGGTCTGGGAGGTCAGAGCCCCCAGCTACTGTTCCTCCTTGCCCCCAATGCCAGTCTCCACATCACCGTCTCATCAATGGGGGGCTGGCGGGATGGGGGCCCTTTGCTGCCACTATCACCTTCCAGCTCCCTGATTGTGCAACCTCTCCAATCAGCCCCTGGAATCACTTTAGGCCTTTAGGACTCCGGGCCCACAGTGAGAGCAGCTGTGGAGCTCTGTATCGGGGAAAGCACTTTGTTTTTTCGGCCTGCCTTATCTCTGGATTCCAGGCATCCACGCGCTCGCTTTTTGAAGCGAGTGTGCCTCAAATGCTCACCAACAGGGGGATCCAAAAGTCAGCTTCCCAGGGGGGGTGCCAAGTGGGGGCTCACGCCACTTTTTAGCTCATTGTCCCGGGAGTGGAACGCTCAGGCTGCTATCATGAGCGCGCCCCCTGGTGGCCTCTGCATCCACTTTTTAACATCAAAACTACATTTCGCTTTGCATAGTACCCTGGAATTATGTAGTTGAAAGGATGGGAGGGATGAATCCTCTTACTGGAATTTTCATTTTACAATTTTCTATTTTTCACCTAAAAAGTCACTACATGGCAACTTTCTTCATTTTACACATAAACCTAACAACAATTATATCTTTGGGTCCTCTAATCATGCCGCACATAATGAACTAACTCCCATCTCAGCAGAAGATTTCAGGTGCGAACAGCTATCTTTTGCAGTTTATACAAAAATTATAATAGTAATGAATGTGATGTTTTCTACCCAGGTATCTTATTTATTAAGTTATCACATCCCGGAATCTCTGCTTTGTGATATTTTCTGTGGAGTAAAAAACACATTTTAGTTTATAACACTTGACCCCAAGGTCCCATTCAGATAAAGGTTACATCAATAAGTATCAGCTTTTTAGTGATAATTGAACCATTATGGTGTGATTTATGATTCTTGAGAAAATGAACAAACTATTATCGTCCATTAAAACTGATGGAAATCTTGAAATATATTTGCAGATTCCGACTTTCATTTCACAGTTAAGTGCTCCAGTCTCTGCTGCTCTGTTGATTTTAGCCTTCAATTACCACATTAACCTTTCTTCTCTCAGGGATAATGGTCATCCTAAAGCTTTTCTCAGAGAACATGCCCCAATAAAATTCCTTCCTGGTCCCTGCTTATGTGTTCTGAATAGAAACTGAGCCCTGATTTTCTGTAAAGCTTGTCTTGGATGACAACTTTTGAACAAATTGATATGGACCCATTTCTCTTACATCTGTTCTCCTTTTGGGATGCGTATCTTATAGGCAACAGGTGATATTTTGTCCACAATCTCAAGCTACCATTCCAAGATGAAGAACATTGCTGTTCCTTGGTCTGACTCCTCTGAAAAGTGTGCAGGTAACCTTGTTACCTACCTGATTCTCCTTTTTCAGGGTCTTCAAATCCTAGAAGGACTTCACCCCTTCAGCCGACTTCTCTAAGTTGTACTGTTCATATGCAAAAGCATGCTGTAGTTGTTTCCTTAGGTTATAAGTGTACTCATGAGTACTGGACATGTTAATCAGTGTCTGCTCCTGAGTTCGATAGAGCAGATGCTGAGGTAACACAATTTTCTGTCCGGTCATAAGCTCAAGTGGAGACATTTTAGTTGCAGATGATGGTGTAGACCTAGTAGCCATCAGGACAAACGGTAATTGAATGTCCCCACTGGGTTCAGAGTCAGCCAAAAACGTCCTCAGGATGCTCACAATTATCTTGTTGTATCGCTCGAGGCCGGTGGTAGGTAATGTTGAGTTTTCTTTTTACACCCTAGAATCTCCCACATCTTAGTCATCACCTCACTAGTAAATTGGCTTCCTCAGTCCGACTTAATACTTTGCAGGAGGCCGAAAGAGAAGATGTGGTTGCTCATTAGTGCAGCAGCTGTCTTCACCTTACAATTTGATGCAGGAAGACAGTCTACCCGCTTTACAAAAAGCATGTTACAGACAACATGTGCTTGTTTCCTCTAGAAGAGCAAATTACTGGCCTGATTAAATCGACTTGCAAATCTGGCAGTGTCATTCCCTTTTCTGAAGAGAAAGTGTGAGAGAACTGCATTGATACTGAACACACAGGAGGAACCCCTTTAAATAAATGTCAAGGTCCTGACCCATGTGTGGCCAGTATGCAACCTCATGCAATATTTCCAATGTCGCATGAAACCCCTATAACCGGCAGTGGCCGCGTCATGGGTATGATTCAACATCAGGTTCTGGAATGAGGTAGCTACCACTGACCTGTCACATCCAGATAGTGATCTCCGTACCAACAAAATGTCTTGTATTCGGACAGTTTTGGAAAACATCATCAACACCCGGAGATCCTCTTTACTGGTATAATCTGATTCTGTTAGAGGAACACTCATGGGGTTTTCAATGTGTCGATAGAATTTTACAATAATTGGGTCCTCTTTCTGTGCAGTGATCAAATCCGCATCCAGGGTATCATTACTCCACTGAACAGCTGTCATGGTCATGAAGTCAGGGGCACAGGCATGCAGGGGTTGCATGCACAGGAGACCTGGGTGGACACTGTTGTGGCGCCTTTAGCCCCAGGCTCATGAACAAAAGTAAACAAGAACATCCATTTAACACCAAAAAGCTTTTATTACGGACATAGCACTTCAGATGCATTAACCTTGAACATTCCATCCATTAAGCAGCCACAAGTGCATTCTTGGGTGTGGCTGCTAATGGATTGCCTTTGCACGTGCTCATTCTCTAGGAGTGGCAGGGTGTGGAGTAAGCCGGCCCTAATGGGCGTGCCCACAATCTCAGCTATATAAGCGGCCCGATTCTCAAGACAGACACTTTGCGTTATTCTGCACTTGCAAGCAGCGTAACGCTCACCGTCGCCTGAGGTAAGACTTACCTTTGAAGATCCTGCTTCCTGCCAGCATACTTACCAACTGGGAGAAGCTGTTCTTACCTGTACATCTCGTCTGCAAACCAAGTACTCTTCTTTACACGCTCCATTGTCGACCACAGCGCCTGCAAGGAAAAACAGAAGACAAGGTTAGACATCGAAAAAAGTCAATTTAAGGTTGCGCTTCACCATACTTCACGCTTTTCCTTAAACCACCACTTACCTGCTGTCGAACATTGCAGTAGCATCCATCTTCCATCCGGCCGAGTCTCGCGTCTCACAGCTGCAATGAGGCCGCATTTCCATCTAAGGGAAGAAAACAGAAGAGAGACATTATTGCGGGCATAAATAGGAGCAACATATAAAGATGTTAAACAGAACTAACAACATCACAAGAGCTCAAGAAAGACTTACCAATCATAAGAAGCATAGTTGCAGCTGGACTGGACTAATCCTTATCAGGGATCAGTGAAGGAATGAGATCCCATTCGACACACCCCTGCCAGAAGTAGCAAGACGGAGAGCTTATCTTCCATAATTCAAAGGTGAGCTTTATGGGCTGGCATATGTTCACAGAAACCGGACTTTGTTGTACCTCTCAAACCCTTCACCCCAATCACAGATTAGCGCACTCACACACTGTTATCTCCACAGAGGAGCAGTATCACCACGTACCACCACTCACAGCTTTTCTACTGAGGGAGAGGCCTGAAGGGGGTGATTCAAGTTCAGGGAGGGCTGCAACCGTCCCCCAACGCCTCCGCAAAGACCAGGTGAGCGTAACAGCAGTTGAGAGTTTACGGCTGGCATGAGTTTGAGGCATGATTCCAATGATAGTTTCACCCAGCAGGGATTTCGTCTCTATGAAATCCCCCTGCAGAGCTCTGGTTTGAGCCCGCTGGTCAGCCAGGTCATTCCCAGTCTTATAAAGCCCCTTTGTTTTGGAATGACCTCTTATCTTCTTCCAATAGATGGTCTTCTCATTAGAGGTCACAAGATCATCAACAGACTGGATTAGAGCCCCATGCTTTAAGGGTTTATTGTTAGCACAAATCATGCCTCAATTTATCCAGTTAATCAGGTGTTCCACGATCCCATTCTTGACATGATCAGAGTGAGTGATTATGACCAGTTCTTTGAGTTGGTTGTGTACTGCAGTGACAATGGCTTAATGTATGGCCATCAACTCTGCCACCTGAGTAATTTGGGTCCTACTCTGTAACCAGCAGAGGGTGCTGATGTATCTTTCATCCAGTAATTCCCAATGGCAGTCACTAGTTCTTTTTCCACCTTATTGTCAACATGGTAGGAACACACGTCCACATAAACTATGGGTATCCACTAGCAAATGTCTTCCTCATAGACCTTGTGCAGGTGAGTTAGGTATACCTCCATAGTGTCTTTGATCCTTAGACTTTCATCCTCAAGACAGTTTTCTTGAGAGTAATCATGCAAGTCAGGCAATCTTTGTGAAACAGGATTTTTCTTGTTTTGAACATATCGGACCTTGATAGGAAAGCCTTGCATGGACATAATTCAGGAAGTAATTCTGGAATGACTTACATTCCGTGCCAGTATCCTGTCACTTTGTAAATATTGCAAGAGTTAGTGACGAGTCTCTATGATGATGAGCTCCCCCTGGATGAATAGGCAGCAGTTTTTCAATGCCCACACCATAGCCAGGAGGCCTTTTCGCAGTAATGAATTTTTCCTCCACAAAGTCTTTTTCATATATGAAATGACTTTGTTGACCTTGTCTTGCTTTTGGTACAAAACCATGGTTTGGCAGGTATCTAAAAACCCTGCTTCCAAGAAGAAATACTTATTCTTCATCGGGTAAGCCAAACAAGGAGCTTGGGAAAGGCTTCTTTTCAGTTATTTAGCTGCCTCAGATTGTTCTGGACCCCACTCCCACTTGACTCCAGCCTTTAATAAATGGACCAAGGGTTGAGTGACCTCTGCATAGTCTTCAATTAACCTTCGACTATAATTAGTGAGTCCAAGAAAGCTTCTCAAATCTCACAGAATAGCATGATCTTTTAATTTCAATGGGGCTACTACCTTCGTTGCCTGGCGATTGAGGGGTGATTTCATACCCTAAGAAGTTCACCTGGGTATTACACCACGGTGCCTTCTGAAAGGACAGCTTTGCTCTGGCTTTCTGCAACTGGACCAGCGGATTTCTGCTGTATGTTCTTCCACAGTTCAGCCCTTGGTCAGGACATCATCTACATACACCCGGTTTCCCTTTCCACCAAATCGGGCATGGCCCTATGCAGGAAGATGTTGAACTCATTTCTGAAGTTTATGTATCCAAACGGTGTTCGGGTTCACATGTGTTGCGGCCACTCAAAGGTAAAAACAAGCTTGTATTGGTCTTCCCCACTCATGGGTACCGTCCAGTAACCTTTAGTCAAGTCAATAGCTGTGTACACCTTTCACCCTTGGATCTGTGCCAGTCCTTTATCGATGAAGGGAAGTGACCGTCTTGACATGTGGAGCCATTTATTCAACTCCCTCAGGTCTGCACATAGTCTCCATTGGCCGATGGGTTTCAGTATCCCCAGAACTGGGTCATTAAAGGTACTGTGGATCCGGCAAATTATCCCATGGGATTCTAAGTTCTTAATAATCTCTGTGAGTGATCCCATGGATGCTAGAGGTAGCTTCTTCCTCAATCTTCCTTTATCCACCCTCTGCCCACTTTAACTAATACAGGATTGGACTGCGAGACTTATCCTTGGCCTCAAGCCCAGCGACTGCATCTCTCCAGCCCAAAAATCTCTCCACTGGCTCCTGGTTGTTGCTAGGATGAAGTTCAAGACCCTGTGCATCATCCACAAGGCTTTCTGGGGCATGGGGCCTAGGAGAAACCTAATGGTATTCTCTCCTTTACTCCCTGTTTTCTAGTCACCATACCCAGTTCCTTCCATCTCTGTCCGAAAATATAAAGGAGTATACAAACTCACGGAGAACTACCTGTCCCACAATGTCTCAGATACTGGCAAAGAGATGGTGCCTAGATGTCGATGGGTTTTGTGTACTCCTACAAATGTACAAAATAAATAAATAAATGCAAGCAAATGGGAGGAAATTACCCAGGCTTCAAACTCGAGATCCCCCCCATTCAAACCAGAACCCTCTCCTCTTTAGTCAGGGGTCTCTTACCTTCATACCCCATATCCCCCTCCCCAATCTCTGGAACGAAGAAGAGCAAGCAAAGAGGAAGGAAGATTTCCCATAGGGATCATCAGAGAACATCTTCCTATGGAAAATGGCCATGGTGTTACCTTAATGAAGCCAGGCAATGAATTTCCATCTTCCACACCTGACTTCACTTAACCAATATGCAAAGTATAAAAGGTGTTGTTCTAAACAGTACAGTGAGCGAGCTGGGAACCTGTTTCACACTGAGGAGATCGCAAAGCAGAGGACTGCTGGACCACAAGGGAAGGGGTGCACGGTGTGCCAGAATGCCGACCCACTCAGCAAGAAGGTGTGCAGTGTGGCAAGGGAGCCGTGCCTCCCGAGAGCTTGAATCAGGCAAAGAACTTGCTATGGACATTGTGTGAACAAGTGCTCGTTCTCCTGGGATAAAGAGAGTGCAGGCGTCAGAGGGGCCATGAGAGTGAGCCCTGATCCCAAGACTGAAGGAAGGAAGCTGTTACAGTGCCACATGGCAGCCAGTTAGTGTCCAAAGCTCAGAGGAGCCTGGTACTCGTGTGCATTAGGATTAAGTAAACACAACTAAAGGAACATATTTTATATATGTGAAGTTCATTGCCACCAAGAAAAGGGCAAGTGAGAGCAAGATTGCTGAAAACCAACTAAGAGAAGGAACAGTATAAAAAGGGTGCAGAAGCAGTGCATTCTGGAACTGGTATTTTAAGTATGTGAATAGAAAGAGAAAGAGGAAATAACAAAGCCTTATGGGACTTGCGGTCTGAAAGTGAAAAGTGAAACAAAAAATATCAGAGACACAAGCCACAGCAAGGATATCAGGTGGGCCCGCACAGGGTTGGGGAAAGGATACTGTGCATTTTTGAAAGACCCTGATATTAGGAAGTAAGAAGGAAACAAGTGAACTTTCTTGAACTGTGAAATCAATAGGGGTCTGAGCTTGAACGAGGGAGACTCATCGTGAACAGTGTGCTTAAGGGGTCTGATCCCGAACATGGGAGACCCATTGTGAACATTGCGCTAAATTTTTCTGAGCCCGAACGAGGGAGACCAATTGTGAATATTGCAGAAAAGGGGTCTGAGCCTGGATGAGGGGGACCTGTGGTCCAAGTCCGGCAGAGGGAGACCAATTGAAGGTTTTGTGTTAAAGTGTTTATGAGCCCGCTGGAGGGGAACCCGGCTGAACAGTATATCACCCAAGAAGTTGTACATGTGAAATCCTGAGAAGAAAGGCAAGTTAATTTTTATTATGTTGCATTAGGCCCTCTGAAATAAGAGACTTTGAATGCCAAAGAGACTTTGGCACAGAAGATCCTGATTTTGAAGTTTTGAACTGCATCCTCGTGCTAGAGAAGCCAGAGAGTGTGCTAAGCTTAAGTGTGCCACCTTGTCATTTGCTCAAACGTGGGGAAGGGAAGTCAATGGCTTGATTATCCTGACATATAATTTCTTGAACACTTTTTTTTTTGCATAACATTGTTTCCCATACTATTTGTATTTAGAAGTAAGGATTGGCAATAGGTTTATTAGTATATGCCATTTTATTTTGACAGACTCGACTAGGACGGCTTTATCATTATTTGATGGTCGTAGCTTGCTCCCATCTTTAGATTTAGGATTAGATAGGCATTTTCCAAACCCAATTAAGGTTCAATAAACACCCTTGAACTGTGATCACTTATGTCTGTCTTACTGTTTGATATCATGCCTTCCTTACAGACCCCTCTACATCCAACTCTCTCTCCCAAAATACTCCCTGCTAGAGCCCTTCGGTCTTCTACCTCCAACTCTCTACAGATTAGATGCTTCTCTAAGCAGAGAGTGGGGTGTAGCTCTCTCTCCTCTGCAGGAGCCTCCCTCTTAAATGGTCTCCCTGGCCCTCTCCGGCTTGAGCTGGATCTCCTTAAGTTACAGAAGCTCCTCAAGACCCTCCTTTTCTTTTCTTCCTTCCTTCTTCCCCTCTCCTCCTAACACCCCTATCTGCCACAGTGACTGGCTGCCTGGTTGCCTCTGAGTTCAACAGGGCATCAGCCCCCCCCGCCCAGTTCAACTCCCTCCTCGCACTTAACATTTGGACTATCTCACCTAAACACTATGTAATCCCAGACACTTGCCCCTCCTGACCTTCCCTTAGCATTCACCTAGCCAATATGGCCTTCCCCCCACCCCTCCACCTCCCCTCTTTCCACTGCACTCTCTCCTCTTTACACTGCACTTCCCTTCCCACCCTAGGATTCACACAGACTGGCACCCCCTCGTTATTCTTGTTACTGTATTTGCACGATCCGAATATCACAAGTCCTAGTAGAACCGTTATTGTTATCTTTCTCCTTTGCCCCCCCCTTTTTGGCTTGTGGCACCTTGAAACACCATTTGTTCTATAGGCACCTTACAAATATCCAATTAATAAAACACATAAATAACCAGTATTGTTTCACAAGTACTGACGCCATCTCTGTGTCCTTGGGTATAGTGTGGTTGAATAAATAGATGTACATTCACAGTCATATGAGTCTACTGAAATGATATCCTTGAAGTCCATGAATACCTTTTTTATTTTCTGTCTTTGCTCCTATGTCTAACAGGCATCAGCAAGATTGATCCATTCATCAACCACCTGCTTGAAATCTGGAAAGACCTCGGGCTTGGCAATTTCAGCGATATCCGCCATTTGGGTGGAGAGATCTCTTTTTATGGTGTTCACCAGGACAGGAGTTTCCACGGATTCGAGATAGTTGTTTTTCACTCCAAATACCACCTCATCCTTCCTGATGTCACAGGTTATTTCTTCAGCCCCATAAGGGCATGAAGACTACATCAAGAAATTCCCCCCATGATGGGTACAAATGTTTTCTGGAGGAATGCTGTCACTGGTGTCGAAACAAGAGTGAGGAATCGGTCTGATGATTTAATTACCTAAATCAATAGAATAAAGTTGGGCATCAACCACCATTTCAATAAAGTATTAAAGTATCTGTGCCCAAAGTGATACTTTGAGGGTCGCTGTTAATCACCAATATTCGAATGGGATCATGTTCTCAATCCACTAGAGGTGTAGTATGTAAATACAAACCTTTTTTCTGGAGATGAGAAATTAAATTTATATAGGTATCCTGATGTTTGAGGTTCTGTCTGCGCTTAATTTTGAGGAGAATAGTGAATTTTAACAACGCATAAGGCAGCAATTGCACTGAACAAAATGCTTTTTCGGGTCTGTCAAAGCCCTTGGGGTTACCTCCCCAGTCGGGTCCATACTTTTTTTGTTGATTAGATCCAGATTGATTGTGAATCGATTGCAAATATCACTACTTAAATAAAAAGCAGGAGGGGCATCTCTCACAACCCAACAATTGTGTTCTATGTTTTTGTTGCCAATGGACATTTTTAGCATACACCTATTAGGCAGGAAATGTTTCTGTGTTGTGGTTTCCAGACCCACTTCCTATTTATAAATCAATTTAAATTTGGAAATGGTCTGATATTGTGGGAGCTTTCTGGATAATCCTTCACTGATTAAGCTTTTTCCATTATTCAGGCATAATCTGGTGTGCACTGGTTCCACCCCCTCATTTATTTGAATGGCAAAAAATAATTGTTTGCCCTTTTTCTGAATGTCAGTCAGACTTTGATCTAGTTTTTCATCAACCTCTTTCATGGGTCTTGGGGTTTCTTCAATATTTTGATTTATATGAAATCTCAAAAAATTTCCTTCCAATATGGAGTACCACTTAAAACTGGGAGGAAGGTTTATTTTCAAGAGTTGAGAAGAGTTCCCATCACCAGTTTGTTCTCCTAAAGAGGTGATGGTGATTTCTGGGACTTGATTATTCTGGAAGTGAAATTCCACTTTCTTGGAACGTTGTTCGATTAAATGGCAGGTGCCATTCAAACTCACATAACTTGTACTCATTTTTAGTTTTATAGGCAGGTTAATCTGGGTCCAGAGGGCCTTGCTCACACAGTTGATCAGAAGTGAAGGAGATTGTTCCTCAGAAAAGAAGGTGTGCCCTATGGAGTCCGGACTATCACCGGATGTTTTAAATGATGATGCCCAATTTATATTCCTAGATCTGCAGTCCCTTCAGCTGCAATATCATTCCTATCAACATTTTGGAGTTGTCTGGGAAGAGGTATGAGGGAAATCTGGTGACCCTCCCCCTTCCTTTCGTCAGTTGGTCCAATGCCTTTTTGGATAGCAAGGTGGATTGGGATCCAGTTTCTACCAATGCTGATAATTCACACTGACCCTGTACCTAGACGGGTCATAACATCTGTCCTCTTTCTCCTCAAGGGTGCAAAGAAAGTGTGAGTTATTTGCCAGCTCGGCAATCATTTTCTTGATATTGAACTCTGACACTGTGTGCTCCTGGCTGATTATCCATGTCAGAGAGCGGGAATCTGCAGGAAAGAAATGTTATTTCTCAAAGCGCATAGTTTGGTGATCCTCTTCCTCCTCAGATTCTTTGCCGCCCCCCTTCACCTGAAGATAATTCTTAAAACCTGTTTGTGGGAAGGATACCTCTACAGTTTCTGTATTAGATGGCTCGCATTTTTGAGATCTAGCAATCTATCACTTTGAGTCGGTCTCCATACTTACCCTGTTGAACTCATCTTTTGGGATGCATTCTTCTTTGGAAGGGTTCCCCATTCCTGACGAGATTTCTTTACCTGGGATTCTTCCCTTTCAAAGTAGATATCTTGTTCCAAACGTCCACAAAATGGGGTTTTCTTTCACTTGCCCTGCTTACCCTTTGGGTAGAAGAGTAACTATCAGGCTGAGGGGTTTCCAGGGTTACACCAGCTCTTAATTGCGCCTAGGAAGCCTTACTAAGCTGTACCAACAGCCATCAACACCAGATGGGTGCGCGAGGTAATGCAGTTAGCAGGCATTGACTTGAAGAAATTTGGGGCGCATTCAGTAAGAGGTGCTATGGCCTCTAAAGCTTTTGCAACAGGAGCGACGCTCCAGCATATTTTAAAAGCGGCAGACTGGGCCAACCTTTTACTTTAAACCGATTCAATCAATGGCGACAACAGTAATGGGAAGCTTTGAACAAGCATAATGCTTGCCTCTGGTCTTGACATAAAATGAAGCTTACACCCGCATACTGCGCAGGGAGTCTTAATTCTATTAAAGACACAAGGTGAGCATTACTTTTCCGGTTCTATGTCCGTTCATCAACACCGGTTTTAATGACAGGTGTTTTGTCGCTGTTTTTTTTCTCCGAAAAACATCCTCGACATTTTTATTTTATTATTTTTGGGGGGTTCCCTCTCCTCCCAATCTCCCCTTCATTTCACTATTTTTTTAATCCAGACCCCCACAACCTTTTATTTTCCCTTTCCCCCCCAAAAAGAATTTCGATAACGTTTTTTGGAAAATAAACACAGCAAAACACCCGTTGTTATAATGGACATCGATGAAAGGACGCAATATCACTTTCCCGCCCAGCGCATGCACTGTAATAGAACAAGGGAAATGTAATAGATCAAGGAAATTTGTCATTATGATATTATGGAAAGTGCATTTTTTCTCCACCCAAATACCAACTCCCTTGTCTGCTCCACAGGAGATGACCAGAAGGCTAACTGAGCAGGAGAGCAGAATAGACTACTGCACGGCAGAGCGGAAGCAAATGAATACACAGGGCTAATGGCAGACCCAAGTCAATTGAAAGAACGGAATTGCATTAGAACTGTTTTGTTTAATTGGAAGTTGCCACTTTGGAGCAGTTCAGAACATCCAAAGAAAAGGAGGAGTGAAGGACAGGAAGTGACATACTGACAGGGCAGGGGTTGCCAAAGACTACAGAATCAATGAGAACAGAGGGAAATGTAGTACGAGATCAGTAAATAAACTGCAAAAGTGCAATGAGTGGCTGATGCCATTTTCTGTTAATTCTGCTATTTGGTTGAAACTGCTGAAGCTGAAGCATATTGTTTGCCTCTGTGTTTTTAATAGCATCAAGACTCCCTGCAGAGTATGCAGGGGTAATCTTCATTCAAGATGAGACAGGGTGTCATTTTGGGTAGGCTATCAAAATATAGTAATACATAACCTTGTATAGTGGGAAAATATAACCAATCCATAGGCATGATCACTTCATTAGACTCTTTCTGAAAGGAAAAGATGGATGTGCAACCAAATTGAGGCGGTAGGGAGCAAAGGGCCGGGTGTTTATCCTTCTTTATGCAGTGACAGATCGGCACCCTTCTCATATATTATCAGGCTATGAAATGTTCTGTACAGAGCTTTATGTCACAGTAAGGCAACCTCACAAGGCTGAAGAGAAGAGAAGGATGTCGTCAGGTCACAAGCCAACAAACCTGAACATTACAGCACCCGAAGATTAGCACTGAGCTCATTCAGCCAACCAACCAAAGCGGAGAGAATGGGTGTGAAACTGAAGTAAATGTCCCAAAATGGACTCATAACAACATTCGGAAGGGGTTGTGTTTCAGAAATTTAAATTTGCCATGTCCTCGCAACTTATGCCCCGCTCCCCCAGCCTTGCATACCACGTGGGTTCCCTCACAATGTAGGCCCAGTCCCCCATTCCTCGCGCCTGCAGCTCTGCATAACCTTTTTCCTGCTCCCTTGGCCTGCATATCCCCCTTAGCACCACTTCCCAGGCCTAGCACATCCATCTCTGCGTTGCTCCCCACGCATTAACTCTGCTTGGTTTCCCACGCAACCTGTCCCAGCGCTGCTCCCTCACAACTATCCATGCCCCCCTGGCCTAGTGCATCCCTCTCTGCGTTAGTCCCCACACACTTACTCTCTGCATTGCTCCCCACGCACTAACTCTCTGCATTGCTCCCCACACAACTTGTTCCCAACGCTGCTCCCATGCAACTATCCCCACTCCCCTGGCCTAGTTCATGCTTCTCAGCATTGCTCCCTCTGCTACCCATAACCTCTCCCTCCTACCTTTCCTTTCAAGACTCCACCGAGCTGTGTCCAGTACATTGTTCCCTGCATGTGTCCTTCATGTGCCTCACATCCTGCGCCCTACGCCCTGTGACCATTGTATTGTTTCAGTCCACTGTTCTGCATTTCACTACTGTATTGTCTCCCATTGCATTGCCTCAATTTCTCTTACTTCCATGTTCCTGGGACTACTAGTGTTTCCTTTTTGGGTTACTATTGTATTGTCTACGTTCTGCATTGCTTGCATTTCACATCTTCCCCGCTAGGAGACCCCTTTTGTGTAATCTGTATTGTACTTGCATTCTCACGCCTTGAGTTCCACAGTAGTGTACTTTTTGTGCACGCTGTTCTCTTCACTCACACCAGGACCTCACAAGGCATAGAGTTCTTGTTCTGTTTTGTACTTCTGTCCACCCCTCTTGTGTGACCCCTCTGTGTGCCTCCCTCCTGTTTGCCCCTAGCGTGTGACCCCCCTCCTGCTTGGGCTGCCCCCCTTACTCTCCACCTCACACCCCACATGGTGCTCTCGGTCTGCCCTACCTTCTCTAACTGCTATTCTATCGACTATCCTATCCCTCTCACTAGATCTGGCAGGAGGAAGCTCAAAAGGGACATCCTGGTCTGCAACCCAGGCCTCCCTATCGCTGATACCTACACCAGGGCTTACTCCAGACAGACCATCACCGACATCCTCTTTGTCATTCCCTCTCCAGGCCTATGGACGCTACATATGGTCTCTGTTCTTTCTCCTTTTTCCTCCTCTCCAATTGATGAAGGCACCTGGTGGGAGGCCCCCCTGGCCTCCTTCCACTCCTCCAAGACCATCATTAATGTCTACTTAAATGGTACTGTCTTGGTCCAGGACCCTCAGGCCAATCTCCTCCTTTTTTCATTTGACGCTACGCGGCTCTTATCAAATGTCTTTATTCTCCTGCAACTCCAATCTGCCTCTCTCAGGCACCTTTGATGCCACTTTCCTCTGCCACCTCTCTGGCACCCTCGAGTGCGTCTTTAGCCACTCAGCCACCTCCTTCCTTTGCCACCTCTCTGGCACTCTCTGCTGCTTCTCTGGCCGCTCTGCATTCTCCTCCATGCACCACTTCTCTTGCACTCTCGTCTTCCTCTCTGACAACCCAGCCACTTCCCCGCCCATTCTTGGGCACCTCTAATACTTCTGCAGGGCATATCTCATGACTGTACCCCTCCACAGAGGTCTTTCAAAGGTGGCAATCTGTTCCACGTCACTACTCTTAACTCTCGCTCCACTGTCAATCACTCATCGGACATCTGCCATCTGCTGGTAGAGCTTGATTTGGATGATTTGTATGATTTGGTTCATGGCCTGCGCCTGTCACAAGTTTAGACACTCTCCTCCTCAATGACTATAAAATCCTCCCCAAATCCAGAATCAAATGGCCTGACCTGATGGGGGAGTAGCCCTGATCTTCCCGGAGTGTGTCCCGGCTTCTGTCCTACACAGGCGTACACCTCCTTTGAATGCCTGTTCTGCATGCTCTCTCTCACTGTGGGCAACATCTACAGGCCACCTGGCCAGGCTACCCTATTCCTATCCGAGAGGGCAGACCTCTACTCCTCCCTCCTTGTCTCTACCTCTCAACTTCTCCTTCTCTGAGACCTTAACATCTAACTCGTTGCTACCAGCCCCTCCTCTGGGCTCTTTCGCAAACCTCTGTGGCTCACTTTCTCTCTCTATTCTACACTCTGGCCCAACATACTCTGCAGGGCACACCCTGGATGTTTGGATCTCCTCAGACCTCCCCCTCTGCAAACCCCTCACTACTCCTCTCTCGTGGACTGACCACTCTCTTCTCTCCTCTCACCTGTCACTCTCTGCCCTTAGGCTAATCTATCCCCAGCACTGCCACCCACCTTTTTAGTCATCCGGGCCATGAAACATGTGTCAGTGGGGGCTTTCAATGCTACTTTCTCTCCTCCTCCTACACCTTTGGCTGACTCACACACTGACAAAGCTGTTTCCAACCTTCATCTCTCTATCTCTCCTTGCCCCTGTCATGAGGATCCATTTGAAGCCCACGTCCAAGTGCAACTCTTGGTATGATTCTGACCTTGTCACCCTTAAGCGTAAGTGTAGGGTGGCAGAGAGGAAGTGGAGGGCATCAACCACATCCTCTGACAAACTGGCCTGACGCCTGCTCCAAAGGCTAGACAGACTCTCTGTCCTCTATAAGAAAAGGCCCTACACCCAAGCCCACATCTCTGCATCCTCTAACAACTTGGCCAAACTTTTAAAACTCTGCAAGGAGCTGTCTGGACAATCCTGCTGCAGTCTCTAGCTCTCCTGTTCCCTCCCATGCCCTATGCACAGCCTTGGCATCTCGTTTCACCACTAAAGCTTAGGACATCCTGTCCACTCTCTCTTCCTATACCTCCTCTTCCTCTCTGTGATGCTGGAAATGCATTGGAGGGTGAGGGCCTCCCTGTCCTTATCCTGTAGTCCTTTTTCATTTGTGTTCTGCATTGTTTTCTGCCACAGTCCATATGGGACTCCTAGCAGTGCAGCTCTTCCTGTTTTTGGTTTGGTGTACAGACCCATGGGGTACCCTTATGGCACCCATGGGTGGGGGTGCAGCCCTGTGCCCCTAGTGTATGTTATTGGGCACCTGTGTGTGGCCCACGGAGCAGGGTATGGGTTGTTGGAAGCTCCATGCTGAATTTGACAGGTGCTCTGAGTATCCTCCATTTTGGGATATCCAGGCCCTGCCATTGGAATCAGTTGCTTTCTATTGCCTGTTACCTTGTTTTCCCAAAGTCCTGGGATGCCCTGACTCTGTCCCTTCCCCCTGACTGGCTGTTGGGTGGAAGTTCCATATATGGTGTTGTTGTGAAGTCCAGGCCAGACTGGCTGGAGCCTTCCGAGTGACTGTATGTTGTGGGTACACCCTGTCGGTGGGACCTGGGTGAATGGAGTATGTGACCAATATCCATTTCTTGTTGTGGATGTCTCGTTTCTGGTGTATGACACAATGACTGAGACAGCACTGCCTGAAACTGGTATGAATGCAGTGAGTAGTGTTGAATGGCTGGGTACTTGTCCCAATACACATTCCTTGTTGTGAGTGTCTGAGAGGGAGGAGTATGGCCTGAATGCACTGTATGCCTGATTGGCTGACTGACTGCATGAATGCCCTTCTGTATGATTGGCTGCTGAGTGTGACCCAGAAGTGTCGATGAGAAACAGAATAGTATATCTGGGGACCTCTCACCACTGGAAAGTGTTCAGAAGCTGAAGTCCACTACGACGAGTAACTGGGGTAAACCTGAAGCTTAACCTGGAAGCCCTGCTGGAAGAGAAGAATTGTTGTTGTCCTTCTTCATCAATCTGAAAGCTGCTATGTCTCCAAGGACTGACCCAGAGAGGACCGTGTAAGGCGCCCTCTTCCTGAGCTACGAGGGACCATCATGCACCAGCTGATCGTTGTCAAAGCTCCCTGGAAGACAGACCTACAACAGGCTGCCAACCGGAGATGGGGACTGCCACGGAATCCCAAAGAGAAGCGCCCGGAGTGTTGTCCGCCACTGTCGACGACCGCCATCGCCGACCAGAGCCGCCATGCTCCCGTTGCCTAAGAACTTTGGATTCATGGATGCGCTCGTCCTCACCGCCGCCCGCGTTATCCCACCAGAGAAGGCTAGGTCATTGATGCGCCGAGGAGCATTCGCTGGTGGGTTTCCCACCACCCAAAGACCACAGAGAGGCCGACGACTCGGCGCCCTTGCTGGGCCACAATTCTTCAAACTCCTTGCGGTCCTGAACTATCGACACTGAGGTGCCCCGCATGCCCCTTCCTTGCAGGAGGTTTACGCTTCCCCGTCGACGAGCACCGCTAGGAAATAAGCTGCCACTTCACTGTCGTTGCTCACCCTGTTCTCCGTCGGACGTTCGACGACCCGTGACTCCTGCCTTAAAGGGAGGGCACTCAAGAAGGGCCATCGATTCCCCGACAAGGAACGCTACAACGCCAGGTACTTTGGGGTTGCAGAACTATTGGAAAGTCTCTTGTGGACAATATATGGACTGGGCTTATGATATATCTTTATTCTACAGGTTACCCGGTGGGGGGATCTTCACACAGAACTGTGTCTAGGTAGCAGGGCCAGTATTCTGCCACTTGTTCTAGCTAAGTACTTTCCTCTTATATCTATTGTTGGTTTCCTTTACAAACTGATTTGTGTGACATTTAACCATACGGTTGATGCACTAAATTACTGATAGTAATTGTGGTACCAGGTAGAACTGTATATTTGCCATTATAGATAACCGAGTACAAAGTCAGTTATCGCGATATTGTACATAACCTTGAATATTAATTATATAAAGACTGTGTTTTAACTAAGACAGTGTGTGGACATTCCTTTGTGGGTGCTTGGGGACTACACTGTACTAAAGAACCAGCCCGCATCACCTCCTGAGAAGCTAGGCCTTGATTGCTCGACCACGTACCGTACAAATAATAGAGAATCTTGGCTGGGGTCCTCTGTGCCTCTCCTCTGCCATATAGAGAGCAGAAGAAAAGATACCCCCCTCCGGCCATTACACTCTCCCTCTTTGATTCCAGGGCCCACTCCGGCCGCTTCTCCTCTTCCTTTCTCCTGCTTCCCCCTGTTCACTCTCGACGATGTTTCTAGACAAGTCCGATCGATGAAAGTCTTGTCAAAGCAGGTACTCTCCTGCTCCCCCAGAACCATTAAGGACCATGTTGATACCCTGGCTCCAGCCTTGGCTGATTTCTGCAATACTCGTATGCCACTGGAACCTTCCCCTTCCACTTTAAGCGCTCCCTTATGTACCCCTTCTTAGAAAGCCTTATGCTGATCCTTCCTCTCTGGCAAACTATCGCTCCATCTCCATCACTCCTTTCCTGGCCATCTCCCAGTTTAATCTACATACTGAATCTGTTGATTGCCTCCATGACCACCAGTCTGGCTTCAGAGCAGCCAGAAGCATGGAAACTGATCTTCTGAACACCCGTGAAGACTTGCTCTCCAATCTGGACTCTAACCTACCTTCTGTCCTCATTCTCCTTGATCTATCATCTGCTTTCGACACGGTCAAACACGTCACCCTGCTCAATTGTCTCTGGTCTCTGTAACCACCTGGGTATCTCTGGTCAGGCCATGGCCTGGTTGACCTCCATTCTCACTGATCGACCTTCCCAGGTCCAACTTGGGTCTTTCCTCTCTTCTTTCTCTCTCTCTCTACTTGTGGTGTTCCCCAGGCGTCTGACCTCTCTCTCTGGCTATTTAACCACTACCTGGCACCTCTGGCCCACGGCATCTCTACCTTCTGCTCTAACTTTCTTTGTTATGCGGATGACACCCATCTCTCCTTCAGGCTCCCCTCATCCTCTTCTGCTCCTTCTCTCAGACCTGACTGTCCACAATTTAGGAATGGTGTGCCGCAAACGATCTCTGACTTAATGCCAGTAGACTGAGTTCCTCCTCATTGGGACTCCTGCTCCTGCCTTCCCGCTCTTACACTGGGCGCCCACCCTGGGCCCTCTACCTGCTCCTTCCAGTGAGACTAAGAACCTTGGGGTCATCTTTGACTCCACACTCTCGTTCTCTCCTCACATCTCAAACGTCTCTAAGAAGTCAAACTTTCAGCTTCACCTTCTCAGAGGTATTCTTCCTTTTCTCACTTTCCCCCAGAAGTTCACTGTCTCCCGAGTCCTGGTCCTCTCAATGCTGGACTACTGCAACAGCCTTGTTCTAAATCTGCCTGCCTCTATTCTTCCCTGTCTACAACATATCCAGAACAGGACTGCCAGACTTTTTCTTGGCCTCAAGCCCAATGATCATACCTCTCCAGCTCTGAAATCTCTCCACTGGCTCCCTTTGGCTGTGAGGATCAAGCTGAAGACCCTCTGCATCGTCCACAAGGCTTTATGGGGCCGGGGACCACACTACATTAAACTTTCCCTTCCTAAGTGTCTTTCTTCTCAAGCCCTCCGCTCATCTACCACCAACTCTCTGAGGGTTAGATGATTCTCCAGGCAAAGAGTGTGGGGTACATCTCTATCTTCGGCTGGGGCCTCCCTCTGGAACAGCCTCCCTGCCTCTCTCAAACTTGAGGACCACCTAAGGACCACCTAAGGCTCTGGAAGTAACTCAAGACCTTTCTTTTCGCTTCCTCTTTTTCTCTTGCTGATGGCCCTGTCTGCTGTGCATACTGGTTACCTGGCCACCCACTGAACATACAGGGCCCGGCTCCTGCATGACTGGTTGCCCCTCCACTACCTCTGGGACTCCCATCCACCTACGTGACTGTATCTGTTACCTTACAGTACCCTAATTCTCTGCACTTACGAGCCGCCTCCAGGCTGGACTTACAAGTTACTTTGCACTCCCCTCCCACGACACTTCTCCCACGCCCTCCCCCCGCACTTGCACGATCTGAGTGACACAAGTCCTGGTAAGATTGTTGTTTTGTCCTCCTTCTTTCCTCCCTTCCTTGCCTTGTCGCACCTAGAAACACTTGTGTGCAGGCACGTTATAAATGACTTATTATATATCACAACACCCTGAAAAATGTGTAAAATTGCCTTTTTATGTTGTCTCCTTTGTATTATACTAATAGCAAAGATTTTGTATTGCATCAAGTCACCACCACAGTGGCATTATAGCATCCTAGGCTAGTGCTTTTGTGAACATGTAGGAGTGGGGAGAGCCTACAATGATTTCTTAAGGGAATTCAGGACGAACATACTTGCCATTAGCACTTAAGGGGTTAATGACATAAACAGTGTTGTTGGCTTAGTATTGGTCAGACATTTAAGCCTTCCACAGTTTTGGGTTCATTGTGATCCTATGCATGTCGAAACTATACCTAAGAAAACAGAGAGGGCCAAGCCTTTCTACTTACGCCTCTAAACACTGAAAGGCCATGAATGGCTAGGTTCTATAGGCGGGACAAATGGAAGGAAATATGGGCACTTTTAAATGAGGGTGAGTTTTCAACCATGGCTGCCTTGGCACCAAAAACCCCAGAGCGGGCTTTTGGAAGTTTGCGAGTCCTACTTGGCCCTTTATTGGAATGGTAATAGAAGTGTGTGAGACAATCATCCTCCTAGGCTAAGGCTGGGCATTTATGGGAAATAATCCGCATAATCCAGCTTTTGTGCATTCTTCCTGACCTGTGCTGGAGTTACCTTGTCCTGGTAGCAGAGAGCAGCATGCATATCTTATGTCAAATAGGGGGTGCACAGAATGGTTATCAGATTACATTTCTTGTCTACTTGCCATTCCTGCATTGTTTTTTTAAATGTTTGTGTTCATTTGGGGAAGTGCTACATGCCACCTCATGGCTGCTTCAAGAGAATTGTACTTTAGACATTTAAGCGAAACAAAATTAAAATATCACATACTTTACATAACGTGACCAGGTATAAATGGAAGCCGCATGATAACCCAGAAAATCAAAAAAGAAAGGATGCATTAACAAATAAAATTGCAAGTGAAAAATAAGACAAATTCGGACAGATTCCAGTTAACACACATTAAGCTTTAAACACATTATAAACATTGTTGTCCATTTTCTATTCTCCCGGGAAAATAGCGAATAAAGTTCTAACTCAACAACTGCAATTCTTCGGGAACAGTTTGACTCTGCACAGAGGCAAAGCAGGCATGTTTAGAGCAAAGGAATGTTATATTTTTCTATGTCAGTTAATACTCCATTAGGGGACTTCAATGGGAAGAGAAAGTGTGCAGTTTGTCATAAAACAAGCAGGTGGAGTCTAATGGAAAAGAGATCTCACAACAAGACCAATGTAAGGAGTCGTAACCCACCATTTGTGATTTCTTCTTGACATTCTGGGACTTGTATTACTGTTTTTATATTGTGAAAGAAAAACTACATGTAGTAGAATGCACAGAATAAAATTAGAACTCAATTGGCTGCACTTGCCGAAACCGGTAATAGCTATGGCATCAATGTCCATGAGTATTCATCATTGCTAATTAAGTGACCGGCAATACAGCAGATAGCCTTCTGTAAACTATGCATATAAAATGCTTAGGTATGCATTCAGCTGCAATGTATCAGTGTTAGGTTGCCCACTGCTGTCCAAATGATGAACTGCATGTCCATGTGCCATTCCACTGCAACAACAGTTATCATTTTAACAAACAAAATGAGCCTGGTTCTACATGGGTACCCTCACATTCCACTATCGCAAAATGGAAATAATTTCAAGTTAATTCTTTCCAATCCACAGTTCATATCACACAGGGCACGGCTGTTCCAGTGTCACAACATTCCAGTCTCTAAAGAGCGAAACGCTGCAGGATGAATGCCCCCCCACCCCGCGAGCTAACACTGAAAGTGGGTGCTGTAACTATGTGCTGTAATTATGCTACTACGCACCTTTATGCCATGATGGGACTCTGCAATGGAACAAGGTTGACAATTACACATCATAGAGGCCTGTGTGATGGATTAAACTTAGATATTTTTCTTTTACCATGCATACCTCTCATTGCATCTGAAACAAATATGCCTTTCAAAATCAAAAGAAGACACTTTCCTATACGTTTAGCCTTTTCAATGATCATTAATAAGTCACAGGGGCAGACATTTGACAGAATCTGCCTGTACCTTTCGAAACCTGTATTCAATCATGGCAACTACATGTTACTCTCTCTAGAGTTCGATCATGCAGCTCATGTGTTGTGTCTGAGAATAACGAGATTGTTAATTGTGTTTACAATGAAATATATCAGTGAATAAATAAAAGTGCAATGCTATTTTATTAATAACCCTTCAGATATGATACAGCGTAATATGTTACGCCGGGTCCAGCTAGTAAGCACCATTACATGATTGCACGATCAGACTGTGTCACTGCTGTTATGTTGTGACACCGCCTCGTGCATTATTTGAAATGTGCAAACTTTTGCCCCACTAATGAAAGGAATGTCAGGTGATTGCCAAAAAGTCACGTAACCAGTGGCTGCATTTTTTAAGGGAAGTCGATAAAATGAAAACCAAAAAGAAGTGTCTTTACTCCATTTTATTTCTGCGTCGATTTAAGAGGGTGGGTCGTTAGCGCACTTTCATTTTCCATTCTGTGGGCCTCATTAGGACCCAGGCGGTAAGGGGTTTACGGCAGCGTAAACAGCGCCGACCCTTACTGCTTTTAGCAGGTGTTAAAATCCATGGCGCTAAGGGACCATGTTGTTAATTACGCCACCGTAATTTACGGTGGCGTAATTAACGCCTTCCCCACTCCCATTATGCCCTATGGGGCAAAAATGGGAATGGGGAAGGGTAAATGGGGATTGGGGACTTACCGCCCCGCCAACCTCGGAATGGGGCGGTAAGTCCGCCAACCACCATGGCGTAAACGTAGTTTACGCCATGGTGGTAAAGGTACGACCTAGGCGGTAACTTACCGCCTGGGTCGTAATGAGGCCCTGTGCCTTTTGTACAACGAAAGCTGTCTCCCTTTCACCCTTCGCCCCTCAGACATCTATTTTTTGTGAGGAGGAGTGCAGCTTTCTTCCCTGTGATGCAAAGACCCTGCCCTTGTAACTTCCCGCTGTGTGCCTGCCGTCCGGGTCCCCCCCTGTCACATCCACACATCCATTCCCACGCTGCTGTCTCCATGCCCCCTCATCACTACTTCTTGCCACTCCACGCCCTCTTCCAGTCCTCTACCTAACTGCTCTCTCCCCCTCTTCACCTCTTCCATTTCCCTCCTCGCCATGTCCCAACCCAGACTTACATGCAAGCCTGCATTGCTGGTTTAATGCAGGCTCACAGACAATGCAGGCTGGTGGAACTTTGCGGTAAAGCCACCGACTTAAACACCTGGACTGCTAATGGCAGCATGGAAGAGACATGTTACTGTTAATATTGAGTGTTGGGCAGAATCTAGGGCAGTTCCCTTAGGGAGCACTACCCCAGATTAGGACTACAAGTGAGAGCAATAAATCCCCTTTGGTATCAGTCAGTACCAGAAGGATTTAGTTGGTAGCTGTGGCTGCTCAGTCAGACTTATCTGAAGGGGGAGATGAGCAGTAATCAGGGTTGACACAATAGGTAGTACAGTACTACGGAGCAAGGAAACACTGACCAAAGCTTTGTATTAAAAAGAGAATATATATGTATTTTGTACACTTCTAAGTCAACACACAGATCACAGTTAATAAAGTAAGTTAAGTTTAGTCAAAAGAAAAGCATATACAACTCCCTATTCAATTGTAGACAAGTTTGTGGTAGAGTGAAAACTGAGCAAAATGGCACAGTGAAAACCAACCACAAATGGCACTCTAACAATTTAACGAAAGGGAGGGAAAGCACAAGTTAAACCAAAATATCTTCAGACACCCTCTAGCAACACTTCCCGGACATTTTGTGAACAAGTAATGCACAGTAACACTTTAGCCAAAAGATAAGTGAATGAAAACTGAGTAAAATGGCACTCCACAAGTTAAAACAGTAGGAAGGAAGAGGGGTTTAGAAGATTTAGGTGCATCCACACATTTCTCATTGAAAGCCAATCTAGTGAGAGCAGATCTAACAAATCAGCCAGAGTCAATAGGTCTGAACCGGAGTCAGTGGTACAGAGCCAAGGCTTAGGAGCAAAAATGTTCTTGTAGCTGCAGTCAAGTCTTTAGTAGAAAAATATTGAAGAGGTAGATGCGAGGCGAAAGACCATGTTAAGGGAGAGGGCGGCCGACCCCACAAGTAGTTAAAGGATTTAAAACACCTTTAGGGCTACCACGGAAAAAGGGCGGCCTCGCGGAACAATGTACCTTAAACGTGAAGAAGTGGCTCCTGCGGTGGCGGTTGTTCCTGGTAGTTCCTGCAGGTTGAGGGATCCAACAGAGGAAGAGAGGCTCTCGTCATAGAGGAAAGTTCGAGTTACTGCACTACCCAAGGATGAAACCAGCCGCGGTGCTGCCAAACGAAATTTAAAAGGTACGCTCCTTTTAATTGCGGTCCGGGCCAATAGCTGCCTGGCTATCCCGTCTCCAAGTGCTGGGTACTGTCGATTCGACCAAGGCAGGTCCGAGGAAGCGATAGGTGAACTGGTTGGCCCCACTAGCTCAAGGGAAGGAGGCTCTTTCGCTGAAGATCTCCTCTCGTCATGTGGAAGAAAAGTGGTGAGACGATCCGGCAGGGCTTCACCGGTGGTGTAGATGCTGAAGATGTCTCTGGCTTCTCTCCCCTTCGGTTCCGTAATTCCAGTGGCGACGTCTTGCTCTTCAAGTCCTCAGGACCCTGCTTTTATGCAGAAAGAGACCCATTCATACAGCCTAGCTGTCACTCACACAGTGGAGTGGTCATCTTGGTGGGAGACCCTCCAGTATATCAGGTTAGAGTACGATCTGAGTTGCTGTGGCAACTCTGTCCAGGGGTTCTACTCCCCCCTCCCAAACAACAGACCCACCCCACACTCAGAGGCGCTGAAAGGAGGGCTTCTGGGCAGAAGCCCGCCAAAAGAGCGAACAAAGGATCCCCGACCTGGGTTAGGACTATAGAGTAAGACTCGAGAAAGAAGTTATATCAAAGTTCTGGCAAATAAAACCTACTGGAGTAAAGTTAATAATAAAATAAACCGGCGTTATGTTAGAGGCTGTCAGTAAAAGTATTAGCCTTCGAACAATGGGAAAATCCCATAGGAAAATATTTGCGGTTGAATATAAAAGGTAGTAACCACTGCCACCAGCCAGAAACTTTGTAGAGGGGGACTTTAAGGTACCCTCTCGAAAATGAACATAGGGAAAAACTATTAACCCCTTCTAGTACTTTCATATTAAAATGGGGTGTACTGGTTTAGTTCAGAGAGATTGACTAGTAAAGTCAATGGGGACTTTACATGCCCTGGGAGACAGTAGCCAGTCCCAGGGAATGGAGTCTATGTTTGGGGGTCGCTACAACACCCCTGTGTCACTGCACAGAGGGTGCTGTGTAACACATGTGCATAAAGATGGTTCCTATGGGTGAGAGAAAAGATCCCATAGGCATTAAACACAAAAATGGCCTAGAACACACATAGCAAAGATGCCTAAGAGTGGGAAAAAGAGTCTCACTCTTAGCAGGTAAAAAGAAATAAACCCTTCAAATCCAGCAAAGCTGCTGGGGGACTCTATAGGTAAGGGAAATTAGCCATAAGTGAGAATTCTCCCTAACATTGACTAGGAGCGGAACCATCAATATAATTAGCATAGGCTGATCATTATGGACCTCCTCTCTGCCAATCAGAATGTTTGGAGCGCAGTCAATAACTACTGGCATTGACTGCATTCTAAATATAGTGACAATCCCTTTCTAGGAGGATACTTTTTCATTGAAACATTTCATTTAACACCTTGGAGGGAAAAGTAAAACATGGGAAAATGAGTTCACTTTGTTATATAAAAACTGTTAACTTTTGGATTTCAACAAATGCATGTCCATGTTAACTCTGTTCCAGTTCAATCAAGTGTGAAATTAAAATGTTTACTTTATGAATTTAGTTCTTTAAATACTCCAAAATATAACCATATTTCAGTTTATCTATTTATATTACTCGCTATTGAACTAATGTGTTTTACTTCACCACCAAAACTCCCAAACCATTTATTGCCATAACCACTCCACACGAAAAGCCTTGTAGACCTTGGGAGGGGTCATTATCTCTTACGATAATGATGCTTCCCCAAATGATGGCCTTGGCTTTGCTTCGTACCATATCTTACATACTCGCAACCTGATGCATAAGGACCCAAGGCCCAGACTCCTAGCAAAGATCAACTCAAGTGCCCAGGACCAGAATAATTCCCCCCCAAGACCTGGCCAACCAATTTCACACATGTCCCCTCCAAACTCTCGACCAACATGCACCAATAAAAACTAAAATTCCAAAACCTCACAAACCTAAAAATACTTGGTTCTCAGATGATCTAGTTGCCCTACGAAGGAACAAAAGGTCCTTTTAACATCTACCCAAAAAGCACCCCTCTCCAAGCAACTGTATGACTCTGGCCACTGCTGCCCACTCATACAAGAAAGCAATAGTCGCCTGCAAATCAAACTACAATGTCAGAATCTCTAATGCAAGCTCCAACATTAAAGAATTATTTTCAATTCTTAGAGAGCTTGAATCTCCCATTCCCCATATCACAGGCACTCGTGTGGAATAGGCCTGGTGCACCTTGATACAAGATGCCCTCTCACCCAAAATCACAACACTACTCAACAAGATCGATGATAAGAAGGCCTTGCTTTTTTGAAAGCCCCATACTTGACACTTTTGACCATCCCAGTGGGGCCCGCTCCTCTCATAACCCCCTTTCACTTTCTGCCAAGTCACACAAGAGCAAGTGATTGCCATCATCAGGCGCTGAAACTTTCTTATTGTAAAGGCGACTCCTGCCTTGCCAAATTAGTGAAGCTCTGTGCTCTCACTTTAGCACCTATAATCACATAATTTCCCAACACCTCCTTCCTCCCCTGCACTGTGCCTTCTAACAACAAATCTCCCTGGATCACACCACTCCTAAAAAAGAAACTTCCTAGACCTAACCTATCCACACCTTCTAACTACCACCCTATTAACATAGTCCCTTTGCTACGTAAAATCCTAGAATGCCTGGCCTATGCTCAAGTCCAACAGTTCATGGAGCTTAATCACTTGCTCGATAAATGGCAATCCGGTTTCCACCCGAAGCATACTACAGAAGCTGCACTGCAGGACCTGAAAATCCAAATGTACAAAATCTGAGATTCCGGCAAACTCATCCTCCTCCTCCTACTAGATTTCTCTGCTTCGTTTGACGTAGTTGAGCATAACATCCTTTGCCAGCACCTTAGCCAACACTTTTCTCCCGAATCTTTAGCATGGATCAAATCATTCCAAAGTGGAGGAATGATTTGATCCATGCTATTTCTGAGTTTTCATCACAGAATCTACAGCCGACCCAATCCCTGCCCCACCAGGTGTCCCACAAACTTTGCAGATGACATTTAAATACTCATCCCCCTTACTGGTGTTCATACCCAGCACACTGCCACAATCAACACAGTGCACAGTACAATACAAAACTGGATGGCCGCCCACAATCTGTGCCTAAATGATGATAAAAGGGAGCTCCTCATTGTTGGCACCGCGTATCTCCTTAAATACTTGGATGCATCCTTTTAATCCTTCTCCATTGATGGTAGGACCATCCCCGTCCTGAAACAGATGAAAACATTGGGTGTCCACCTTGAAGCTGACCTATACATGACCAGACATCTAAAATGCCCTAGCACCATACACCATCTAGACAGCTAGGCTCATAACCCTGAGCAGGCAATTCCTTTCACTGAGCAAATGTCTCACACTTGCACAAGCACTGATTCTCACAAAACTGGACTACTGCAACGTCCTGCTTATGGGAACCACCGCTGCCAACATGTCCAAACATCAATACTATAGGTTTTATGTGCTGGTGCGGGTGCGGACATGGGCTTTAATGGCACACCAGCCTGACCTTTGGTAGGCCTGAGCAAAGCGAGGGCCTCAGCTCGGTCTGAGGGCCGTTAAAACCCATGTCTGTCCTCCCTACTGAGATGTGAAAACTATACGCACCCCAGGATTTACCGGGGTGTGGATAGTTTTCTTTTATTTTTCCTTCCTATCGGAGATTAGCTTGGAGGAAAATAAAAATGTAAAATGTAAACAAAAATGGCCGCTGCCATGAAATGGAAAAGGGACAAGTCCGTTCTCGGATGACAGCAGTCATGGAAAACCTGATCCAAAATGGCTGCTGTAAGGGACTGTAATGAGGATCGAAGCAAAACAGTGAGTTAATTAAGTTTATTTCAGCGAGCCCGCACACAGGTTACCAGATGACTCTCTGCCACCAGCCAACCACCTCTGCTGTCACGCAACGCCCCACACTCAAAACATCACCAGGCTCGCGTGACAGCACGAGGCCGTAATCAATAGCAAATCCCCACATATCTTCCCCCTCAGGAGCAAAAAAATAACTTTACAATACAAAATGAAATAATACTAAATCTCAACCCTAAACATGGAAACACAAATAGAAAGTAGTGGAAACAACATGATGAGGCCCCTCATCCCAAAACAGAATGCAAAATCTCATTCAATATGTGAAAAAAACCAACATGAATAATAAGTCAGTTTGCCTTACAACCTTCCAACTAATTCATAATACACATAGTCAGTCAACCACACAGGTCTTGACCTTGTCCTTTGGGAACTAACCTCCGAATCACCCCCTCCTGCACTCTTCCTTGTACTACCATTTTCCTCCTCAACAAACCATCCTTCTCCACGTTCTCTCTCGAATCACATGCTCTTGCAATCTTCCCCTTAGACCACACTTTCTCGTCCTTCCAAAATCTTTAATTAAAATATTTTTCACCGCACATATCTTCTTCAGGCCCAAAAACCTACTCTCTACACATTTATACACCAACCTAGGATTCTTTACATATACCATCTCCCCAACCTTCCAGTCTCTAACATTTACTCTTTCTCTGGCATCAAACCACTTTTTATTCTTCTCTTGACTCACTGCGATGAGTTTCATAATCTGATCCCTATCAACATGAACAACTCTGGCCATCCCTAGCCACCCAGAACAAAGCCTTGTTCCTGTTTCTCTGCCCTTCATGGACACAAACGGAGAAACCCCTGTCACTGAATGTGGTGTAGTTATGTAGTTCCAAGTCAATAAGTTTAATACTTCCCTCCACGGCTGATTCATCCTCATGGCCATTTGCAAACCTCCTTTAAGATACCTATTAACTCTTTCAACAAGGCCATTGGCCCTGGGGTAGTACAACGCAGTTCTAATATGTTTTATACCATAACTACTCACAAACTTCCTCATAGCCTCCGAAACAAATTGTACCCCGTTATCCGACACTAACTCTGTGGGTACTCCTTCCTTAAGAAACACCTTCTCTAGAAATGCAATTAAATCTTTTGCCGTGATTTCCTTAACAGCGTCCCATTCGATCCATTTTGAATGATAATCTACTATCACAAAAAGAAACCTTAAACCACCTCCTAATCCTGATATGGGACCCATGATGTCCACTGCTTGCTTGGACCATGGCTGGTCTGGTACAACAATTGGAACCAAAGGACTTTCTCTTACTATTCTATTCTTATCACTACTTTGACAGTCCACACAATACCAGGCCACCAATAGTTCTGCCTTAATTTCCTCTTCATGGCCCCTTCCGCTGGGTTCCCCTGATGCGCAAGCTCCACCAAACTCTGTCTAAGACTCTCCGGAGGAACCACACTCTGTCCCCTCCTTAGTCTGCCCTTAAAAATGTTCAAGTCTTCTTTTATCTCCCACCAAACATCAAACTTACTATCTGGACTCTTCTTTAAAGGCCATCCTCCTATTGTCTACTCTTTAATCATCTTAAATTTATCATCTGCATCTTCTTCTCTTATCCACCTCTCCTGACCAACTGCATTTACCACCTCTGCTACCACCTCTGCAACCACTGATTCATTCACATCCATATCTGTTAATTCTTCCTTCCCCTCCACAGGAAGCCTGGAAAGGCAGTCCGCTACTACATTTCTTTTTCCTGGAAGATAGCTTACTTCAAAATTGTAACCTTGGTGTCCCAGACCCCACCTACTTATCCTAAGTGATCCCAAGGCCCATCTTCCACTTTCAAATAGCTGGACCATAGGTTTATGATCAGACCTGACAATGAACCATCTCCCCCACAAAAAGTATTTAAAGTGAATAACGGCCCAATACATTGCTAACGTTTCTCTCTCAATCACTGAGTATTTGCATTCCGCTCCTCTCAACGCCCTTGATGCAAACGCTATCACCCTTTCTGTGTTGTCCTAATCGTATTGCACTAGAGCTGCTCCCAACCCCATCACACTTGCATCCACCACCAACACAGTTTTGTCCTTGGGGTCAAACCTCCCAATCGAAGGCGCTTCACTTACAGCTTCCTTAATGCCCTTAAAGGCTTCAGTACACTCCGGAGACCACACAAACATTGACCCCTTTTTGAGTAGCATTCTTAAAGGAGTGGACACCATAGTAAAGTCCTTTACAAATCTATGATAATACACTGCTAGCCCTAAAAAAGATCTCACTTGGCCTTTGTTTGATGGTATCGGCGCACTTTTAACTGCTTCCACTAAACATCTCTTTGACCTCACCCCTTGCTCATCAATCTCATGCCCCAAATACTCTACTCGGTCAACTGCAATTTTACATTTGTTTCCTTTCACTGTTAACCCAGCCTCAGACAATCTGCTCAATACTTGAGTCAAAATATCATCATGTTCATCTTTAGAGCCTGCATATACCAGCAAGTCATCCTGGAACACCACTACATTTTTCACTCCCTCCATTATAGTGTCCATCACCCTTTGAAAAACCGCCACCGCAGAGGCAAGCCCGAACGGCATTCTGCAGTACTTGAAAGTACCAAATATTGTCACAAACGCTGTCAAGTGCTGACATTCTTCCTTCAGGGGAATCTGGTGATACGCTTGAGAAAGATCAATTACTGAAAATACCTTGGCATCTCTGAGAGTCGATAGCTTATCACCAATTATTGGTAGTGGGTGCCTGCCTATCAAAATGTTTCTATTGATGTCCCTCAAGTCAACGCAAAGTCTTATGTCCCCATTCGACTTTGCTGCCACCACCACCAGTGATAACCACACTGAGCTTTCACTCTCCTCTATGATGCCTCTCTGTAAAAGTATATTAATTTCTCTTCAATTTTTCCCTGAGGTTTTGAGGTATCAGCCTCACCTTGTGTATCTTAGGAATAGCCCCTGCTTTCAAGTTTATTTCATGTTCAAACCCTTTTAACATCCCCAACTCTTCTTGAAACACTTTAGGAAATTCCTTTTCCCATTTGTCCTTGATCTCCGCAATCGTGACAGGCTCTTCGGCACTCGCTTGGATTCTAATTCCCAACTTCCTCTGTTCGCCCCATCCTACTAAAGACAAACCTTGTTGGGTTACATACACTTCTGACTCACAACTTCTCCCTTTGTACTTTATGGCTGCTGGAAACTTCCGAAAACCTAAATCCTCACATTACCATAGGCATATGGTTCTATTTTGAATTCCTGCAGGTCACTCACATCACCCTTCAGGCAGTCTTCATATGTTCTTCTTGACATCAAGGTCCATGGTGAGCCACTGTCCACTTTCATTGTTACAACTCTACCATTGACTAAGAACACATCCGTCGGTGCTTTTCCTTTATTAGAAACTTCTGCCACTTCCAGCATGCTTGACTTAAGCACCTTGCATCACCGCAAAATTCTCTTCCTGTTTCGGCATCCTTCCACTTGACTCAATGTTTTGTACCTGGTTTGATTCACAAAATACTCTTTCAAAATGTCCCCTTTTCTTGCATTTGAGACAAGAAACGTTCCTCACGGGACAGAATGCGCTAGTGGAAATATGTCTGTTGCTGCCACACTTATAGCACTTAACTTCCTTGTTTGTATTTGTTTTTCCAAATCCTCTTACAGCTGCCACTTCTCCTTCTTGTCTGTCACCTTTCATAGTAGACATATATTTGTGGGTCTGCTCCATGCCTCTGGCAGTTTCTACTGCTGCCTACAGCGATACATCCTTAGATAACAACCTTTCATGGAATTTCAGATTGTTAGTACAACGGACTAACTGATCTCGTATGAGAGAGTCTGTCAATGGGCAAAACTCACATGTGTGACTGAGTGACCTCAATGCTGCAATGAAATTTTCCACCGGCTCTTGCGCATCCTGCACCCTTTGGAAAAATGTATGTCTTTCAAATGTGATGTTCTTCTTTGCCTCAAAGTGGATCTCTAACTTGTTCTCTGCCACAGTGTGTTGGTCTAAATCTCCTTGACCCTCTTGTGAAGGTTCTGGCAAGCCGTTGTAAACACTACAACCCTCTGTACCTAAATTGTGGAGAAGAATTGCCTCTTTTCTTGCAGGAACAAACTTCTCTCCACCTATGGCAATCAAATAGGTGTCAAATAACCTTTTCCACCTGTCCCATTTTATAGGTGGAGTACCTGCTTCAGTGGAGGTGGGGACATACTTGCTGCAGCCATGTTTATACTGAAGTAGCTTCGCCTTTAGTTCAAAAACAACTCCACCAGTGGCACCCTTGTGACATGCAGGAATTATATACTAGACCACTGTAATAGTGCACCCCTATTGAGTGGTTGTGCTCGGTTTCCCTTTGTGTCCCTGGAGATAACCTCTAGTTGCTGTGTCCTTGCTATTTTGCTTCAGCTGACAGTCTATTCAGTGTGAAAATTACTTTGCTTTCCCAAATCCAAATCAAAACTTTTGTCCAATGAGCTTCCAGGATTCTTTTCTTTGTGGGCTGTGCCTTGGTCACCCAAAGACATCAAAATCAGTGAACTGCCCCCATTGGATGGGCCCTCCTTCACCTACCCCTTCACTCCTCACCTCCGTGAATGTCAGCCAATGGATTGCAGGCAAGGCAGGACTAAATCAGCGTTCCCAGGCCGTGGCAGAGCGGCTGCCCCTGGTGCCCAGCCTGGGCTGGGGAGACTGTCCCCCTGCAGCGCGGCCGCTCCTGCTCCAACAGCTGACCGCGCCCCCGGATCGCGTCAAGGGCAGTATGCGGTTCCCCTCTGTGGCGGGCTCACTGATACTCGTCGCCAGTGTAATGAGGATCGAAGCAACACAGTGAGTTAATTAAGTTTATTTCAGCGAGCCCGCACACAGTTTACCAGCTGACTCTCTGCCGCCAGCCAACCGCCTCTGCTGTCACGCGACACCCCACACTCAAAACATAACCAGGCTCGCGTGACAGCACAAGGCCATAACCAATAGAAAATCCCCACAGGGACCTAGTCCCTTTTCTATTTCAATGGTGGCAGCCAGCCGGCAGGACCTCAGGAACTGGAGAACAAGGCTTCGGTACCACAGGAAAGTGGAGGCGGGGTCGGAAGGGGTATCGCTCCCTGTTGCCTCCACATATTATTTTTTAAAAAAGGAAAAATAAAGCGCCACTCAAGGAAGGCCCTTTGGTGTCTGGGACAGGGGGCAGGGACTGTGTTCTCGCCTGCTGTTCCAGCCACCTGATTGGCTGAGCACCCTTTCCCGGGTGCAAATACAAAATAAAGCTCTGCGAGCTGCCCTTGGATTAAAACGCTCAAACTGCATCACAGCAACCAAATGTGATACTGTGAAGCATGGTATCACAAGTATGACACTGACACAGAAGGTACAATTTGTAAAACCTTTATTAAAGTTTCTGGGTTTGGAAAAACTCCAAATCCGTAGGCAGGATGAAACACTCTAGCTCAGGTTCTTAACACAAAAGCAGTAAATGGCGTGGATCGAGGCATGCCAGGCCTTCCACGTTAAAGTTTCTTTTTCTAGCTTTCAAAACACTGTTCAACAAAATGTTCACCCTGGTCCCCCTCTGCTCAGACCTTTCAAAGCAAAAGTTCAAAACACTTGCAGCAGTCTCTTCGCCAAGCTTAATTTACATCCTTTAGGCGTTCCCTTCCCCTAACATATTACACTTCGGGTCTCCCTTTGTTGGGCTGAGACCGTTTCCTGATGTCGAAGACTTTCAAATGTGCGTGGCTTTGCTTTAGACCTCCGCAGGACTGCTTCGACTTTCCCTTAAGCTCACACTCTTGTAATATTTGCCCCAGTGCTTCTTGGTCTGGGTAGTTCAATGTTATAAGCACTAAAGCTCAACGTTCACCTTTTTGCTATCCCCTTTTCTTAGGGTAATTTATACCACTTTGCTAATACAGTTCATTCACTTCATCGCTACAAACATTTCCCCTTTCATACAGAATTTCCTGTGGGCTACTTCCTTTAGCCGGACCACTCAGTTACTCAGTATCGCTGGTTTCACAGTTATCGTTACTTCAAAGTTTATTCACAGGTCTGCCTTTCTTCGCGTCTCATCCACACTTGTGCAGCCTTCAATTGTGCAATATAATTTTGCAATTTCAATCTTTCCTTGACACACAACAGTCTTTCATGTTACTTGCCATCTCACTGGCTTTGTGGGTTTCTTCCTTGTCTTTACAGTTTTTCAATTCACAAGTCAAGATTAGTACCACAAGTTTGGCCTTGCCTCCCCAAATCTGCTGTTCACCAAGGAGGGTCGCTGGCATCCTTGAAACACAATGCAGCCCTCTAGTTTGGGATTTGGCCTTCTCCATGTGTCTTTTGCGGCCTGTTGGAGGCAACAACCTCCTGCAATGACATCCAGGGGTTCTTTACCACTTGCTCTCGTCCCTCAGTCCGTTTCTCTGCACCAGTAGGTTCTCTTTCCCCCCCCGGAAGTTCTGCTTGTACTCGTGTTCCACCTTGCTTAGAGTGTGTCTCTATGTTCTGCCTTTTATCCGTGTTAGGAGAGCAAATTGGTATCAGGTGTATACACTTAAAGTCCAGTACCTGACTTTGCCTGACCCGATTAACGGGACATGTCCAATGCGATATGTAAGAGTTAGTCTGTTTACTCTCAGTCACCCTCATCCTCAACCCAGTATTTGTGTAGAAAGGGGGGAAGATGGGAAATCAACGATTCCTATGAAATAGGATGGATCATGGGTATGGCAAAGGGGGGAATACCGCATCTCACCAATTGTTGCCTCAGACCCACTCCCCGAAGACCCCTCACCCAGGTGATCCTCCCGCACTGGTCCATGCCCAGGACCTGGATCCAAAAGCAATGGCCGTGTCCTGGACAACTGGATGACAATTCCCAGAGGCTGCAGTATAAGTGGTATGTTGAACTCCCTGGATTTTGGTCATTAGATGGACAGAGAGAGAGACCAAGACAAACACTACTTCCAAAATATAGTATAGATGATACAACATCATCAATGAGTATAAACGTTTGCAAAAAAGAAAAGAAGGGGTGAATTCATGGCCACTTCTTTAGCAGGCAAAAAGCAAGATTTAGTAACTGCTGATACTTGATATTTTATGGACAGGTCCCCATCCATATTGATTCCCAAGATTCCAACGTCCAGAAGGTCCAGGGCATTGGTTGAGGGATGTTGGCCAAAAGATGGAATTCCATGAATAGGATATGGAGTAGAATGTGAAGACGTCTGTTTTAACTGGGTTTATATTTAAGAAATGTGAGTATATCCTGATTTTTAAAGTGATTGGACATTCTTTAAATGTTGCTGCATCAGACTCTCTGTTATGAGATAGCCTTGCATTGATCCGTGTGTCTCTGCATAATTTAGAATGAAAATGCCATGATGATGAAGGATGCCAGTATATGGGAAAATATATCAATTAATCAGCAGGGGAGATAGCAGGCCCCTGTGGGACTCTGCAAGTAAAAGGTGTAATATTGGATACAAAATTGTCTAAATTTACCATCTGAATTCTGTCTGATAAGAAAGATTTAAGCAAACTTAATACCATTCAGGGAATTCCCAGACATTGCAGTCAGCTCAGTACAATGTGGTGGTCATTGGTATTCAAGTCCACAGAAAGGTCCAGTAAGATTAATACCCCGGCTTCTCCTCCGCTCACTTCTTCTTTTAACTGATTGAACATTTCAGTTGTGGCTATCACTATCTCTGTAGCTCAGGTGCAAATCTAACTGGGTTGGGTCTAGCAGCTTATTTTGCTCAATACAACGTTGAACCTGTGCCAATACTATCTTGCTCAATCTGCTTTGCTCAGTAAGGTAGTTGGAAGATTGAGTTCAAACTAATACTAATGTGAAAACAAGGATCCAAAGGTGTAGTTTTAAGAACGGGACACAGAACAGTGGCTGCCAAATTTCTGGAATAGCACATAGTTTAAAGGGAAAGTTGAAGAACAACCTGATTGCTTCACTAAACAAAGCAACGGTCTCTTTGGCCATCTAGTACATGAGAAAATCATTAGGTGAGCGTGGACTTTTGGAAGAGACTATAAGTGCCTCCATAACTGTTAGGAATAAAGATGAAACACCTGTTAACCGCAGAAATGTGTATAAGAATTAGGAAATTTGATTAGCTGGTTGATGCGATAGATAATGCTACATTTAAGACAAATATTCTAATGTTGTATATTGTGTCTGAGAATATGTCGAGTAAGCCAGCTACTAAAGTCTGATGCCATACTGTGTTAGGGGATAATGCTGGGGCAGGGAAGGGGAGCTCAGTTCATTAAAGATGGAGAACAACTGTTTGGGTGAATTGACTGAATGTTCGGATCTGTTTGAGAGGAACTTTATATGTGCACTATTGGCCCCGGAAGAGGGTCTTGACATACAGGTTCAAGTGGGGGATTCATAACATACCAATTGAATGTGGCCTCACCAGAAAATAGCATATCAAGGTGCCCTCCTGAAAAAAGTGGGGGGACTCCGTCCATCCACGTGTACCCTTGACTTGAGCCATGATTAATAATCAATACAAATCAATAAGAACATGTGTCAAAATTTCAGAGAGGCAACACATTCACAGTTGTTCACATAAGGGTGGCCTTACTGGTGCAGTGTTACATATCATCAGGGAACTAAATTTAAGAAATGCAATGATGGGTGCAGTATTCCGTCCACTATCAACACCGAGAGCCGTCTATCAGAAGATAGTTCAGACAGAGCACACTATTCGAGTATGTATGCCAAACTAAGTACCGCAAGTCAATCAGTATGCTTTCAAAGTACAGTGGTGCGTGTGTGATCGTAGCTCATGGGCACAATGACCACTCTTGAGGCCAGCATAACTGGATCACGAGAGCTTGCATGAGCAACAGTTAATGAGGTATTCCTACCTTCTGTGAGTCCATGGTTCAAACAAATATCAACACCGTCTCCAGCTCAAGGGAGCCTGTTGGTCCACCCACCACTGAGGATACCATCGCCTCAGCTACCTGCCTGCCTGCAACTGTGCTAATCACCATACAACACACTCCTGAATCTTATGTTGTGTTCCACTTACAGATGTATTCCTCTCCCCTTCTTAGCTTTCAGCAGCGCCCGCCAGTTCTCTCCTCTTATCCTCTGAATGTACACTGCAGTGGCATCATCTTCAGGAGACAGATTCACTTCCTAAAGATGGTGATGCTGCAGATGCAGAGCCACACATATCTGAGGGAATGCACACCTCTAATCCTCCTACACCAGTCAAGCAACACACCGGGACACAGTTTATGAGAGGCTCATACTGATTGTGCAACAGCAGAAACATATGAAACAAATAGCGCGGGCAAAACTCGGCAACTCCCAGGAAAAGAGAGATGCCATGAAGGGAGCATCCACAGGTGGATCTGGTCTTCTGCAGATAGCTGTACTGACATCAAGGTGGGTCACCAGAGGGTGAAGATGTTGGTGGAGAACATATCATCTACCAAAGAGAATGTTATGTGGGCAATGACCCTTGCCATCTAGCACATCCAGGGGGAATTAGGCTAGATCATTGTTAGCCACGCACATGAAGGGGTCCATAGCCAGCACGCCACCAAAGCAGTCTTGGTGGATGGTGACATGCTCCCCCCTTCAAACACAAGAACATAGCAAGTGTCAAAGAAGGTAGACACTTCCAAATGATAGATCTAAGGGTAAGCGGTTGAGAGTGGTAGCAGGTCATGGGTGTTGGAGTTGAGAATGATGAGTGGGCATAGGTGTAGAGGAGGAGGATGGTGGCAGGGCATGGGTGTAGAATTAACATAAACATGTCAGTATTCCACTTAATGAATCCAATGGTCATTTAGTGTCTGTCATAAACGTCAATTAGTGACAATTACAAGTACTTTAACGGTGCATATATTTGTGTTCAGAAATAGTTATCAACAAGGACCTGATAGTTGGCGCATCCTTCCCCTTCATGACCACCTCTGCCCTGAGGTGGTGTGTGTTCATCTGCATCAACACTATCACTATTAGAGACTGCGGTCACATTGTTCGTATCTGGAGGCATGTGGTCATTCGTCCATAGGCACATGTTGTGCAGAATAGTGCAGATGACAACACACTTTCCCACTTTCTCAGGGCTGTGAGACATGGCTTGAGTGACACACCTGCCTGGTGGAATCACCTGAACCTTCCCTGAAGCAGGTCAAATGTGCACTTAAGTCCAGATGTGTGCCTCGTTATAGGCTTCCTACTTTGGGATAAAGGTAAAGGTAAAAACACTTGTTTTGACAGGATTGTTGGTTGTTGAAGTGCTCATCAATCTAAGCATTATACTGAAGGGCGTTGTATCCTTTCCCCCTACAACACTACGGGGTGTGTGTCCTTTGAATATCGAATGGTCAAAGAATATAGCCCATCCTGCTCCATGGTAAAGGAGTTCATCCTCGTTTTACTTCCCCAACTACAATTGCATTGGTGGAGAGTCTGGTCATTGAATGCCTTTAGGGATGTGACTGAGACCTTGCAATAGGCAAGGAATGGGGTACCTACTTTTATGCATACCTAGCTAGCCAACTATATTATTGCCTCAGGTCACACTGTATCAGGGGGTGTGCGAAATATTGCCCAAGCCCTATCTCCGGCATCCTGAACTAAGCATAATGGGAACTCTAGTCCCATCAAATACTTTGTGTTGTAGAAAGCTGTGGCTCAACTCTAAATAATACAGCAGGAAGCCAGGCAGCAAAGTCAGAGACAAAGTTATTTCTATACAGCTGAGAAGAAATGGACAAAGAAACCGGAATAGGATTGCGTCCCAAAATGGAGCCCCTGAGCACAAAAACCTCAGGGTGTTTATACAGTTTTACACAATGGGCGTTATACAGAAAGTCAGTGTGCTACATTTAGTCTGTGACATTACCAATGGACCTCCTAATGATACCTCCTGGGTGCATGGCTTTAGAGGACCATCCAACCTTGTTTTGTATTGATTTTATGCATAACTTTTATGTCTTGCACAAATAAGGTTTTATTAATCGATTACTTGAATGGTTGACCATCTGAGCTTGATGTAATACTGCTCGGCACCACCACTCAAGTGCCATGGATATCCTCATCTGCAGGAGCTTTCCATTACACCTAAAAGTACCAAACTGCAGACTCAGCATTTGCATGCCTTGTGCTCCAGTTTTCACGCAGCTTAACCCGCCTTCGTTACACAATGCTGGGCATGTACGTGGGCATACCTCTGCCTAGGACAATGGCTTGCTTCATCCTCACATGGAGCGATGGGTACTTGTGCACTTGCCCGCCAATCATTGTTCATTCTGCACTAGCTCCCTTTGAACAGCTGTGTCTCGTATATCAATGCCACAACCATGGCTGCCATCCAGCACCATTTGTATGTCGACGGGCCTACATTAAAATGCTATTAGTTTCCACATTGTGAATGGGCTTACAAAGCACTTCAGGTTGCCAATGCCCAGGCCGGTTGAAACGCATAGCCCATGTAATGTGGAGGTCTTGCAAGCATGTGCAGCATGCAAGGGGCTGGGTGTGGGTATGCAAGTATGACATGTACAGCACTGCTTCTCTGTCACACCCCCACAGCCTCTCACACCGTTGTCCTTTCTTGCTTCCCATATGCATTGCATTCTCCGTTTTTCTACTTACCCCAAATCCAGGCATGTACTCTGTAATCTGTGGGTGTTGATGCATCCTGGTAGCATGTTGTTTCCAAAGAACAATGGCATCCTGGGTGGACCCCGGAAAATGAGCACAACAGTGGCTCACAATCAGATCGGCATAACAAGTCATCTGTTTGTTCAAAGAATCAAACTGTTTCCTGTTGCCCAAACTTGCTCCACTGCCTGCAGGGGCACCAGTGGCACATGCACAATGCCCATAGCTGCAATCACATTGTGGAAGTGTGCTGTGGCGTAGAAACATGCCATCGGTGTGTACACGCGGGCTGGGTTTGTGTACAAGCAGATAGCCGGGTCTGCATGTCCCTTCAGTGCATCCAACACCTGGACCAGTACTTTTGGAGATGGTTTTCTAGGACATGCCGTGCAGCATTTCTGCAGTGTGCCTGTGCTGCAATTTCACCTCCGCCTCAGCAGGGGTGAGATTGCAGTCCTGATGTTGATTTCGCTCTGGAGGTCCTGCTCAATCAGGGTCAGCTGGAATGCAATGGTATCCTGGATCAGGTGATAGAAGGTGATTATTTGTTCATCAGTCAGTGGCCAGGTGAAAAGGTACGTGTGTGGTATATTCAACACACATCTACCCTGCCTTTGAGGTGGCTCTGACTTTGCCTACTGGGGGATTGCACGCCTCCGTAAGTCGATGAATAGTAGAAACTTGTGAAGGACATTGTTCAAGTCTGCTAGAGGCTGCATGTTACTTGGAAGTGTGCTCTGGGAATGTGTTGGCCTTGAAAACCCCTTTTGATGGCAATTTGATGCACCTGAGGCTTCATTTTAATCACCTAGATGCATTGCCACCACCTGCTAGGTGGAGGCTGCTGCACCTTTTTGGGGGTGGAAATATTGCCTGTTTATGGTGATATTTTGGTTGTATTTTGCCATGTAATACTGTGGATTTAACTTTTCATTTTTGGTGTTACAACCCCTGGGGGACTTGGCGCTGGATGGACCAGGGACATTTTTGGCAGTAATTCCTCCAGTGAAAATATGCAGTTTTGGAATGAGTAACTGGGGACATACAGCCAGATTTCTATGATCTTTAATCGGTCAGTATGGTAAACGAGGTGGTAATTCTGTTACCGCCGCTTTTTACCCTTGGCGGCAGACTCGTAATGAGGCCGAATGATTCCAAACACTACAACTGTTTTCCATCACACATTTTTGTGACATTTCTCTTTTACTTATTTTTTTAACAGTTGATCTTACCTTTCTGTATGAATGTCAACAAAAATGGCCAAAGCTGCTGGGCAACAAGACATGTGCACAAATGGAAATACATAGGAACATCAAGCAGCACAATCTACAATAGACTTCATTGGACTTACCTTCCAAGCAAACAGTCATCTCTCTCTGAAAACTGCTAATCTGTTTAGACTTTATAGGTTCTCCATCCAAAGGCGTCAGTGTTCTGTCCGTTTGGATACTTCACAGGCTGAGGTATACACAAGGAACAATTTGGACCACCATTTCACTTGCATTGAAGTGGGTCATATTTTGAGAGGAAAAAGTAAAAACAAACAAAACAAATCAGGGTATTGATTAAAAAAGAAGTGACAGTACAAGACACCAACCATATATGCAAAATAGTAGTCTTAAAAACAGAAAATGTTAGCACAAACACAACTCCCAACCACACATCCATCCCGTTTCCCCCAATACACCCGTCTATATACCACACTCCCCACAGACCCACACACACTCATGCACCCACACACGCACACACACTGACTCGTAAAAAAGTCATATTTGCTTTGCCTATACCTCTTCAACATGTCGCTCAACAGGGGTATAAACCAATCTTTATCACAACAGTCCTTTTGGCTAATCAATGTATCTGACTAATCCCATGTGAAGCCCTGTCTTTTGCTTCCTGGGATTTGTATCCCTATATTTAAAATGGAAACTACAAAACTCCCAGAACAATATGATATGATATGATAGTTTATTTATATAGCGCCAATACACAATGTGTTTCAAAGTGCCTCAAGGCAAGGGAGGGAACAATGGAAAAAACAATGACATTCTTACAGGCCATGAACAGTAAGGATGTGAAATTAACTATCGTACTCGGCCTGACAACATTTCAGATAGTGCAAGAGCTAAAACATGATAAGGAAGGGAGGGGGAGAGTGGGAAGGAAATGGAAACAGACAGGCGACTACCGTACTAGGCCTGACGACATTTCTGGTAGAGCCGGAAAAAGAAAAAAGGTGAGGGAGAGGGGTGCAGAAAGGTAGGGGAGGAACAAAACAAGCGACTATCATATTAGGCCTGACGACATTTCAGATAGTGCTGGAGGGGGTTGGGTAGGAAAAACACAGTAAGGGGAGGGAGGAGGAGACAGACGAGGTTGCTATCATACTAGGTCCAGGGACAATTCTGATAGAGTAAGTGCATAGAAGAAAGTAAGGGGAGGAGATAGGAAAAGGGAGAAGGGAAAGGAGGAGAGAACAGAGAATTAGCAGTCAAAAGAGTGGAGAAGCAAGAGGGGAGAGTGAATACAATTGCAAAAGTCAGTAGTAACACATAATGTTGCAAGCCAGGATACAAGATGAAGATGGGAACAGCATGATTCAGGGCCACCATGAGTACAAGATGCCAAAGAAGTTCAGCATGAGAGTTGAGAAAGGGGGACGCACCATGAATGAATGAAGTCCATAAAAGTCAAATCCAGCATTGTCCACAAGACGGTGATGGTGAAACCAGAATGTATCAGGACAGACTCCTGCAGAAGTAGGCTTGAGTGGGGTGAGGGGGGAGCAGGGTAGAATAATCAAGCAAAACAGGTAACACCTGTGTGCGAGAATGGGGGGGCACAAGGAAACATCATGGAGGACCAGAGGGAGTAACACATGTTGGTGCATGTCTACCTGCTGTCTGAGCAGGGGGTTGGGCCCTGGGTCCTCCTGGTCCGAACAGGTCCAAACAGAAATTCCCCTTTTCTTCGTCTGCCCTTCGCTTAGGACGCCCGGGCGAGAGACGCCCTTGATCTAATAGTTAGGAGCAGGAAGGAAGAGGCAGAGCTAAGAAGGTGGGTGGTGCTTGCTAAGTGGAGAAAAAGAGCGTAAAACAGGAAGGCACCAGGTGGGCGGGGCTTGCAAAGTGGTGAAAAAGAGCAGCAAACAGGAAGGCACCAGGTGGGCGGGGCTTGCTAAGTGGTGAAAAAGAGCAGCAAACAGGAAGGCACCAGGTGGGCGGGGCTTGCTAAGTGGTGAAAGAGAGCGGCAGGCAGGAAGGCACCAAGTGGGCGGGGCTTAGGCCAGGTGACCTAGATCCACTTGCACCTGCACCCCATCTGCAAAGGAAAAGAGGCTGGAGGGATCCTTAAGTAAAGAAAAAGGAGCAGCAAACAGGAAGGTACCAGGTGGGCGGGGCTTGCTAAGTGGTGAAAAAGAGCGGCAAACAGGAAGGCACCAGGTGGGCGGGACTTGCTAAGTGGTGAAAAAGAGCAGCAAACAGGAAGGCACCAGGTGGGCGGGGCTTGCTAAGTGGTGAAAGAGAGCTGCAAACAGGAAGGCACCAGGTGGGCGGGGCTTAGGCCAGGTGACCTAGATCCACTTGCACCTGCTCCCCATCTGCAAAGGAAAAGAGGCTGGAGGGCTCCTTAAGTAGGGAAAAGGAGCGGCAAACAGGAAGGCACCAATTGGGCAGGGCTTGCTAAGTGGTGAAAAAGAGCAGCAAACGGGAAGGCACCAGGAGGGGGGGCTTGCTAAGTGGTGAAAAAGAGCGGCAAACAGGAAGGCATCAGGTGGGCGGGGCTTAGGCCAGGTGACCTAGATCCACTTGCACCTGCTCCCCATCTGAACTCCACAAATAAACCAGGACCGGATCACTTGCTCGTGAATGAAATTGGGGAACGTACGAGCGCTGTTGTCCACATAAACTAGGAACTTCCTTGAGCAGGCCAAATATTAAAGGAGCAAACAAGGCTTTTCTGTTGTGAAACAGTCTTTTTCCTTCTCACTGAAGGTCAGATCAGGCTCCTTTTCGATGTCAGAGAAGTCGATGTTGGATTTGTGACAAAGAGAAATGATGATTATTTATTTTCCAACAGGTACAAAAGGTAGAAAAAAGTGGCAATACAATATATTTGTTGTAAACCCTTTTGAAAGATCTTTTTTTTGTATGTCAGCAAAACGTCAGTGTAGAGAAAAGCTCGAAAATAGAAGCAGTGGCTGCTCGGTTTGGGGTCTGGTTCATTTGTGGTCCACCAGCATAGCACATTGGCAGCGCCCCTTTGAAAAGAGATCAGTGAAATTGGCGGTTGATTACTTCTCCTTGATTAGCATTTTATAAGAGCCCCTCTGATACGTTATTTGCATTCCTATTTAGCTGTGATGTCTGTGGGGCAGCCATGATTAAACTTGTCACGGGGGCTGATTGACGGGATCAGATCTTCACTTTCTCCTCTTTTGAAATTAAAAACAAATGTGTCAGCTGCTTCCCGGGCTCGGGCGCTGTGAAGCTCGCCTGCCTTGTCATCGCCGATAGGTCAGGAATGTTTTAATTTTGGGGATGGATTCTGCTTGTCAGGCAGTGTGTGATGGTGTGTAGTTCTGGAGATGAGATGTGAAGGGTGTAAAACAAAGAACGGAAAGAACAGAGACAAAGGCGCTCGCATTATTAGACGGATTTAATTAGTCTGAATTGATATTATGCTAGATGAGGCAGCGAGCTGTGAAATTAACCCTTAATTACGGCGAGGACGCTCTTGCTCTTTAAGGGAGTCCCTACTTGGTAAATCGAGAGGAGGTGTGATTCTACCCCTTTATCTTCCCCCTCGTGGTGGGTGAGGGGGGAGAGAGGGTGGCCTGGTGCATTCTTTGAAGTTCATTAACAGCCCACGCCGGCTAAATTCACATTCAAAGGTTCTCGAAGCCAGCAGCAGAGCCCTTTTGTTTTGACACTGCCTTGTTGGAGCATGGAATCTAACAGTTGCTAAGACAGAACATCAGTGACTAAGTGCCATGCTGGACATGTGTTCTTCTGTTTAAATGTATCTGTGGCCTCGTCACACGTACATCCCCTGCCCTACCTGGCTCAATCTACCTCCCGTTCCACACAGAGCTGTCAAGTTTAAAGTGGCCATGCATGAGAAGGCCATCAAGTCCCAGAATTCATACATGCTGAAAGTAGCAATTTAATTTAGGAGAGGCTAGACAAGACCTGCTTTTAACTTGGAATTCTGGGACCCATAGTCTGGAATTCCCACATTATAAACCTAAGAGTACAATACCAAGAATGCCAAGGGACTTGACTAGTGTCTCCCAAATGGAATTGATAATGCTGGCATGTATGCAGGATTCCAAGCAAAAACCAGACTGGATTGTAGCTTTCCCGCCCTGGTTAAGGGGCCGACATGGCGTTTAATTGCCCGGAAGCCCAAGCTTTGGTAGGCCTGAGCGAAGCGGGCACCACCGCTCGGGCTGCGGGCCATTAAAGGCCATGTCTGCAGCCCCAGTCGAAAAAACTTGAAAGCTAGTCACACCCCGGAATTTCCCAGGGTGTGGATGCTTTTCATTTTTTATTGTGACAGAGGGGCGATGAGCTCTTCACAAGCACATCACCCGTCGGAGAAAAAGAAAATGCCTGCCGCCATTAAAAAAGAAAAGGGGCTCGATGACAGCAAAAATGGTAAACAGGCTCCAAAATGGCAGACTTCATCCAAAAAAGGACATAGTCCTTTTTCTATTTTTAGGCCGGCCATTCGTATTGACTTTTTTTTCTCCACTGTCAGCGGTGAGGCAGATTGTGATTGGTCACTCTGCCTTTCCCGGGTCCAAATGCCTTCTCATACATGGCATCGAGAAACTTGAGAGCTCTAAACTCACCCCTATGCTCCCAATCTCCCCTCATCACCATCCTGCTTCCAATGTGTGCTGCCGCCCAGTTTCCTGTTCTCACCCCTCTGGCCCTCCATCATTGGAACTACTTATACTACTGATGCCCATAAATTAAGGGTATTCCATCAATGACTGGCTTCAAAGTTGCACTTAAGATCACCTTCTGAGGCAGAGGGAGCCTTAATATCTCACATTAGTACACAGCACGCGCGGCGCAACGGGAATACAGCGTGTTGATTGGCTCATTTGCGAGCCATACCACACGGTATTCCTGTATACACCACAGCGTCCAGCGCATGCTGGGTACTGAGAAACGATTACCTTATTATGTCGCCATTCCCCTGAGTTCCGACCTCACTGATCTGCGCTCCGAAGCTTCTTTGTCCGCTGACTCGTATATAGAGAAAAGCAGCATTCTGTCCATTCACTGCCCGCAACCCGAAAGCCCCATATAACGCCTAGTTAAACATGAACACGACGGAAAGCAACATATCCTTCAATCTGGTAGGAAACAAAACTGTCGAGGAGTGGCTTATGGAAGCGGACACAGAAAGTGAAAAGGGACTACGTTTTCCATCTAATTCATTACATCAAATGAATGCAATGAGTGCCAATTCTTCTTCAATTCGCCATCAAGTAATTTCTCCTCTGGAACTTGCGTTACTTGAATTAAACAGATGTGAACAAAATACACAAAATGCAACAAAATGATCAATATACAGTTTTAATGGATGGCTAACCCAAAAAGGGTTTTGTCCTGCTTTTGAAATGGAACCCATTGAAACCATTGCTAAATATCTCTGTGCATTTTATGCGGAGGTGCGCACAACGCAAGCCACTGAATACCAACCGCAAAGTTTGATTTCACTGTGATCTGGTATAAATCGGCACTTAAATAATCCACCTTTCAGCCGTAAAAGTAATATTATGCATTCTCCTGAATTTACTGCAGCCAAACATGTCTTTATTGCCAAGATCAAACAAATCCGGCGAGATGCAAAGGATTTTACTCAATACAAAAATCCAAATAGCTACCCTGATCTGGCAAAATTGCGTACGTCTGGAATTTTCGATATTCACCATCCTCAAACTCTACAATTCAAAGTGTGGTTTGATTTACAAATACATTTTGCACGCCGTGGTCGTGAAGGACTGCGTTTACTTCCAAAGAATGCATTTGAAATTGTTACCGACGATAATGGCAAACAGTATGCTACACTAACCTACAATAAAATTAACAAAAACCATCACAAATTAATCGATCCACAGCGTTCCGAACTACGTGGAAGAATGTATGCCATTGGAAGTGACCCTAATTGCCCTGTGAAATCCTTGTTTCTATACATGTCCAAACTTCCTCAAGACGCACCATGTTTTTTTGTACTCCCAAAACGCTTTGCACCAAATGAAAGTAACAAAGAAGAAGTTTGGTATACAAATCGTCCTCTAGGAAAAAATTCACTTGGATCTTTTATGCAGCGTATTAGCCAACAAGCGCACCTAAGTAAGATCTACACCAACCACTGCATTCGTGCCACTGCTATTCAACTACTATCAAACGCAGGATTAGACTGCAAAGAAATTATGTCAGTAACTGGACACAAACATATTTCATCACTTTCATCCTACTGGAATCCACTTGACAAACAACGCAGAGACTGGTCAGCTGTACTTCATCAACCACAATGCACCACTGCAAAACCAAATGCTTCTCCTCTCTCCCTTCCAATTCAAACTATCCCAATCACTCCACCCCCCTCTTCATCCTCTACTGCTTTCAACACTGTAATGTCCAATATCTGTACACACAAAACCAATCCGCAATCCTCCAATTGCTCCTTTACTTTTCACGGTAATGTCAATTTCAATAGTGAATAATGCACAAACACTGCCACCAATCATTTAATAATGTTGTTGTTTACAACAGTGTTATCTACATTCCTGTTCAATTTGTTTCACCTATCGAAGTTTTAATTACCATTTGTTTTTTATTATTGCAGTATTAACACTTATTATTGTACACAATAAAATGTTTTATAATGCACATTATTGAAAATGCATTATTTTCTTACCACTATTCTATTTTAATGTACTCCCGTTTCAATCCACGTTTAATAAATATCTCTAAATAAAAAACGTGCATGTACACCTCATATGTTCTCCATGTTGCTTTTTATAATGTCAATATGAGTGTGCTGCACACAATTTCATATGTACATAGGCAACTCTGTCACCGCGTGTACTAATCGTGGTCAGACATGCGTGCATCTTATAAACGGGCACTTGCACTGCTGTCACAAACATATTCAACTGTTAGCCTTTCCACGCCCCAGGCTAGATTGACACATCATGCTGAGAAACCATCTATTTAAATTACATACTCCACTTTATTAACTACGGATGGATTTAGAAGTTTACTAAATTCAAAAAAACTTCTAAATACATCCGTAGATTTATGTTTATCACAGTCTAATTTTGTTAACACGGAACAACCAGCACAAAAATGGCACCCGGTTGATCCGTGTTAACAAAGCAGTATTCGCGGTCTAGTTTTTTTTTTAATCCAGCGCGTACTGCAACAAAACCGTTGCTGCGTGAAAGGGTTTCGCTAACAATCAGTGTTCCGGGGCTGCGAATAACGGAAAATCACTTTCCTGAAAGTGCAGTCCCGGAACACTAATGGCAATAAGCCACTCGGCGGTGGGCCAATACTGCCCCTGGGGTCTCGTTAAGGCCCGAGCGCATTACCTGAGGGGGTATTGACCCGACGCCTCGTGGATTATTGCTACAGTGCTATCCGCCCCCCACCACCACAATGCACAGACCCAATGAATTGCACATGTGTATATGTCTGTAAATTCTGCAAATATTGAGGTGCTTTCTCCAGTCACTGTAATACCTTCATCAGCAACATGTGGTCTAATGTATTAATTACTACATAGTGGCTCTGCAGTGAGACTGTTGCAGCTCTCAAAATGTGTTTTGTGCATTCCATTTGACAATAAATAGAGTACACAATTTTATTTCAGAGATGCATTTTTGCTTGCTTAAATAGTATGTTTATTTACGTTGTTTTGTAGTTTGAGATGAGGGATGTAGACAAATGCATGTGCACAGTCAGAGGGGAATTTATATGAAAAGGTGATAGGCTGCACTCCAAAATATTTCTTTCCTTAGTGGTGAGTTAGTTACAGTGAAAGGCTTTGCACAGAAATGTACAGTTACCACACATTCCGTTCATTGCAGCATCGAGGACCGCTAAGAATTTGGGGTGTAACAGGTTATTGAGAGACCACCCTCAACAGGGGGAGTGCCTTCCCTCCTCACTCAAAGTGTCACGCAACAAACTGTTTAACAGATTCTTTGCTTCAGCCCTACTTCAGATGCATATCATGCCCCCTGGCCCCTCTCCCCTGAGCTAACAATGAGCCTAGAACCAGACTGGTGTACGGGAAATATATTGTTATTTATTTAAATAAAAGTAATAGAAATTAGCACAAAAATGCCAAACACCATTTTGTCTGTGGCACAACCCAACTTCTTGTTACTTGAATAAATTACGCACATTGGTTTCAAAACAACCTACAAATCACAATTCTTTACTTTCTACCAATTGCACTTCAAGAGATAATGACACTGATAATAACCAAAGCAATTATTATGTGGTGTTGTGCGATTTTGATTTTCCTGCAAGCTTAAAAGGCTAGCAGTAGGATTTCAAGATTGGTACAAATACATATGGCAATTATGATTTTGCCAGCACTTTAGGTTTAAAATAAACATAGGGTGGTAGCGGTTTGTTTTTCAGATGCCCCCCCACTCCCGACTTTGGTCTGCGTTGGGGAAGTCGGACAGACAAATTGGAACGATTTGGGGAATTTTGGATGTCAGATCTCCTCCACTGAACGACCTCTGTTAGGGGAAAGTTTAACAAAAGATTGGACTGATTTAAGAACAAAGATACCCCTCTTACTCAAAGAAGTCGTGATCAACAGGACAAAAAGGATTACCCAATTAAATTATAGGGTATAGTTTTCAGTGCACACTGGGAAGTAAGCTTTTTTAATTTAGAATTGAAACAAAATTCATCCCGTACAGTTCTGCCAAATGGGGAATTAATTAAATTTATATTTTTAGGTAAATACACTAAGGACGTACACAGTTTTGCTCCCTGCCAACTATAAAGGGAAAGGATGTAAGGCAAGCAGACTCCCCCACCTTTTGGTTTCCCAGGGCTCAGTTCTACTTAAATAGACAACCTCTGTTTCTAGTTCAGGAATGCCAGCTGCATCTCAGGACACTCTGGAAAGAGAAGGCAGGGGTCTGGACACTCCACTCTCAAAGATGGCCTCCCGCTGTCCACCATAGAACCCAGTTAGCTTTGAGGCTTTCCTAGAAATAGACAGTTCCACCCAGATGCACTCTCAGCAGTCTCCGCTGGTGTGTACTTACAGCTGTCAGATGGTAAGTTTCCACAGCCCTCCTGATGGTACATTTCACCAGCTCTGTCTATCTGCCTCTCCTGTCTGTGTGTGTTCCTCCTCCTAGTGCAGTCCCTCTTATATAGCAGCGATGACACCACCAATTTTACAATCTTGGGGAAGTGCCCTGCAATCATTCCCGCAACTAGGATCAGACAGTTACCCTTCTCTCTCCTCCCAAACCCAGCCTCCAAGTCACCATTTGTTCTTTCAATTTTTTGGCAAAAATTAGTTATGTATCATAACTTCATAATTTTACCATCAACTGCCATAATATACACATTTTTTGATTCAGCTAATAACAGGGAATTAGATAAGCCGACCACCAAGTCTGTACTATGTAGCATGGCCATGTGGCACCTTTCTGCCATTTCCATAAAAAGCATAACAGTTATGAATATCTAAGTTATTAACGATATCCCCAATTTCATTTTCCACCCACTCACCAACTCTCCCATTTGGAACATGTTCAGATCATCCAGAAACCTAGTTGAACTGGCCATTACAGTTCCCTGAGTTGCAGGTGGATGAATTGTATATCTCCAAAATCGCCTGGAAATTACATTAAATGTTTTACATAAATGAAATCAGTACAGTTTACGGTTGCTGAGAAAAAGGCCTAAATGATAATATTCCTTTTAAAATTAATTGTGAATCTTCATGTGGGACAAATGGCCATGTTCCTGCCTTCCGGCCATTTGTTTTCTCTGGGTCAGACTGTACGCAGAGTTTTTTTTATCAGTCTCTTTGTGTTGGAAGCTTGCTCTTTGAAGTTGTTGCCCCCATTTTGACACATATTAGTCATGCTCCAGCCAAGGGGAACCTTTCCTGTAGCCAATGCCTTCAGGTTCAGCAGGTTTGGAGAAAACTGAATTTCAACACCTTTAGCAGGGCACTTTATTGCAGTTGGTAATTAAATGGGAGATGTAACATCCAGACTAGCAGTGGGAGATTTCTTTTGTCTTGGGCTGACATTTTTTCATGAAAACAAAGTGGCTTTTCAAATGTCACTGGTGTTTTGGATGTGAAACACAATATACATTGCTTTTTGTGAATCTGCCCAGCATGTGTTTTCCCTGACATTTTTCTGTGAGCAGTGATATATTTTCACATTTAAACAGATTTTATTTGCACACACCTGTGCAAGCCGTTTTTGTGTCACTTTTTTAAAATCTTGTTTTCCATGTGAAAGAGATGGGAATGACAGGTAGGCCCTCTTTACACATGACTCTTCCATTTTAATTGAAAAAAAACAAAGGCCTAGCCATTTTTGTTTCAATGTTTAAAATCCTGCTGTTCATGAGAAAGGGACTTCTGTTTGAGGCATTTGAATGCACCCCACAGGGGACACCACAGGCGTATGTGGTGTGACGCATCAACGCATTTTGCTGAATTGTGCCTGTTATCTCTGTGCATGCTTACATTAGGCACAATCTGTCAAAATGCTTGGCTAGGGGCGAGGTTGCAATACCAGTCCCCAATGCACATCCCCACTGTGCTTAAGCTTTTGTCTTGGTGCATGTCAGCAGGGTCGGACTGGGCCATACAATTGTCTAGGGCACCAATGAAAAAGTGGCCAACCATTGCAAATGGCTATTAATTCCTTTTGTGACATTGTTTGAATAGTAACCAAGGGGGAATTTGTTGATAACCTGTGATGCAAATTGTGCTTTATAAAGAATATTCAGCAACACTGGTCAAAACTCGTAGAAGCACAGTGAATTAACCCATCAAATTGGGGCCCACTTTGACCCAAAAACGGCCCACACCAGCATTTTGATTTTGGTTCGCCCTGGGCCTATTGCCCTACAGGCCAGTTCGAGCCTACGCGGCAGAGATGTCTGAAGATTTACTGAATGCATGCAGTGACATACCTATTTTTTGTTTCAGCTTTTATTTGGTGCATAATCACCACAGATACGCCAACACTATTGCTTTGGAATGCAGCTAGGAGGGGGAAGACATGTGAGGAGGGACACAAACACAGCTTGTGGGTGTTGTTTTGTTATTTACCCACCTGCCCATGTCCATAATCTCTGTTGCCACCCCCCTCCACGCGTTACTAGTCCATCCCTGCCCAAAACGCATTCTCCTAAGGTCTTTCTGAACTAGCTCTATCAATCAGTAACATCACACTTTGGCCTCTCAGTGTAAGTTGTCTGCTGACATGTAATGGCTTAATCGCATCTGTAATATGTCTCAATCAAATGTGCCATGCATCCACTTTATGTATATCTGTGATTGCACTGAAGGACTTTTAAAAAAATGCATTGGCAAAGCCAACAGTTTCTGCTTGTGTATAGATATTAGGTAGATGTTTGACAGGCACTGCTATCATATGCCCAGTTAATTGCACCACGTTCCAGCTGTTGCCATCTAATGGGCATGTAGTGCCATTATGGCAGCACCTGGTAAATAAATGCAAACAAGACAAGAGTGTGAGTCAAGGCTACCCCTCCCTTCAATGCACAGACAGTGCAAAGCAACCTACAGGGGGAAAAGGGATATTACCATTTAGCCATTCATGATCAAAGTTACAAATTATAATACTATTAAAAGAAAGTTTATTCTATTATGAAGTTTCATAATAAAAACAGAAACAAACATATGACTATCATTTTCAATCACAATACAAGAACATATAGTTCTAACTCGGGTAAGGTTAGTAATAAAAAAGTGTTTTCATGTACTGTAAACACAGTGCCAGCACATACCTACTTTCGACAGTATTGCGTGTTTCCAGTTCGGAGTTTATACAGGAAACATTTTTGATTAGCACAATTTGGATTATCCTCCGAACTTTCCTCAGGACGCTTGTGCTACAGGCAGTGGGAAGTTGTTATCAAAGACGTGTAGAAGTGGATGTTACTTGTCATCTAGATTAAAAACAAATAAAACTGTATTGAAATTGTGAGTCTAAAGTGTGTAAGATCAAGGAAATACCCATAACATAGGGTATGGAAGAGTGGAGGTTGCAACCTACCTACAATTTCTTTGCTGCGTCTTGAGCTAATATTAAGGGAGACGGTCTTCTATACAATCACGTGTTTTCAATTGCTCTGGTGGCTGCTGAAGTGAGGCGAGACAAGGCTTAGTGTACCCAGTTCGTCATGAAAAACTTTCTTGATCATGAGTGCGAGAGGTGTAAAATTACCTGCTAAGGGCTTCTGTCAGGAGAAATGCTGCAGAAGCAAGCCATGCTTGGAATCAGCACAACTCAAACACGTTCAGTGCTGCAGGTTAACGCTGCAAAACATAAAAGTGAAGCCATGTACGTGAGCACTGTGCTTTCTACTGACGATGGTGCGTCTAAGTAGTGGGTAAATGGTGATATTATGGCCCCAGGAAGTAGTGCTGTGTATAGCGTGTCATCGATGGGTCTAAAAGAAACATTTGAGCAAGCGTCTGAAGAGATTAATAATCAGTTGCTGGTGGCATATCCAGGCAGAAAGATTCAGCTAACTAAGCCCCTACATTACGTGAAAACCAAAGATTACTGATCTAGTTCGTCTGCAGCGAAAGCTAGCTCTGAGTGAGAGCGAGTGCCAAGGCGGTTGCTAAGCAACTAGTTCATGCAGCGTCTATGCTGCCCGGGTAAACTGGGCAATCGTAAACATTGTGATACAAAATGGGATACTCTTTGATCCTCGTTGATCTAAAGACAAAAGCATACTTCTCGCTATAAGAATTCAAGTAGAGTAGAATTCAAGAAAGGGCAAGTTTACCAATCCTGTACTCCGGCGTGTGTGCGGAGTAGTGGCAGCAGTCACGTGCATGCGTGTCAGCGAGATTGCTGCAACTGTTCAACCAACTTTATTAACCAGCGCGCGCAGCTACGCAACGCAGAATGTTATTCACGATTTTACCGTGGTAACTGGCCGTGAGACAAACATTAAATCCATCAGTATTAAGTGAAGTGAGGTTCCATATTTCTTAATTGGCTCTCCATGTTGCCGCATATTTCCACTAATCTACATTTGCGTGGTGAGCACTATTTCGGTCATTCGCATAGTTTGCGAATGTTCATGAGGATGAGGGCCACAAGTATTGGCTCAGGGCTCCCTCATAGAGGCATATCTTCATTGTGTGTGTTGTAGAGTCTATTGTCACCAAACATAGATGACATGGGTGAATAAATTACACAAATGAAGGATGACATATTTTAACAAAAAACACCAACATAGTCAAGTTGAAAACAAATTAACAACACAGGCCAATGTATACCTCTTGTAGAATAGAAACACATGCACAAGGTACTACAGGCTCAGTAGCAATATGAATATTCAGCATTGGTCAACAGTCTTATGTTGCAATGATCAGAGTTCTCAAAAGGGTGCATACATGTTATAATGTTGACATATACTTGGGCAGTACAGGCAAGGTATATTGCAAGAGGTATTGAAAATTAGAGCACATGGGTCACTGCATTGATCACCAGTATTTGGTTGTGAATGATGGAATGTAGGCAAGTCAGTTGTTTGACTGCAGCCATATAGTTCAGTTAAAGCAGGTTTACCACAAGCCCAGTTCTTCCTGAATCAGTGTATATTTGATGGCGTGCTTTGACAAAGAAATTAGGTGGTTTAACTTAGAAAACGTAGTTGGTCTTAGTCGAAAAACAGATTTGATTCTATTGAGACGTTTAGACCTTTCTTGATGGAAAATCCATTTTTGTTCTAGCTTTCTGGGTAGGAGATCCCGGTCTCCTCCTTAGAAAGGATCTTTGACTGTTTGAATTATAAACCAGAACAACTCTGTATGTTTGTGTTTCTTTGCCTTAAAATGTGCCACCATCGGTTTGTCTTCAACTTCATTTTTCAGGCATGATCTGTGTTCACAGATACGTTGGTGCATTTCTCGTTTACATTTCCCCACATAAATAAGTCCACAGGTGCATTTAATGCCATATATTGACCATTTAGTATTGCAGTTTGTGAAAGACCTATATTTCCATAGTGTCCCGTATAGGTCGATCTCTTTGAGATCTTGTGTGAGGGAACAGACAGAGCATGTCCCGCATCTGTAGTTTCCAGTCACGGGTGGTAAATTCCATAAGGTACTTTGCACAGTTGATGATGCTTTATTATAGGATAGTGTAGTATAGGATAGTATTGTATCCTATACTAATGATTTGTAAAAACAAAGGCCGTGGAGGTACAGTTTGGTCACACTATTTGGTGCGTCTTTTCTAGTTATCCTAACTGGTGTATCCCATCTGATCACCCTCTCTGGTGCATCTCTTCTGGTCACCCTCTCTGGTGCATCTGTTATGTTTGCCCTCTCTTGTGCATCTCTTCTGGCGACCCTCTCTTGTGCATATTTTCTACTCGCCCTCTCTGGTGCATCTCTTCTGGTAGTCCTCTCTGGTGCATTTCATCTGGTCACCCTCTCTGGTGCATTTCCTCTGGTCACCCTATCTGGTGCATCTCTTCTGGTTGCTCGCTCTGGTGTGCCTCTTCTGGTTTTCCTCTCTGGAGGATCTCTTCAGGTCACCTTCTCTGGTGCATCTCTTTGGGGATCCCTTTCTGGTACATCTCTTCTTGTAGCCCTCTCTGATCCATCTTTTCTAATTGCCCTCTCTGGTGCATCTCCTCTAGGCACCATCTATGGTGCATCTATTCTGGTCGCCCTCTATGGTGCATCTCTTCTGGTTGCCTTTTATGGTGCATCTCTTCTGGTCACCCTCCATGGTGCATCTCTTCTGCACGCTCTCTCTGGTGCATCTCTTCTAGTCACCCTCTTAGTTGCATCTCTTCTGGTCACCCTCTCTGGTGCATCTCTTCTGGTTGCCTTCTCTGGTGCATCTCTTTTGGTCACCCTCTCGTGTCCCTACCTTCTGGTCACCCACTCTGGTGCATCTCTTCTGGTTGCCCTCTGGTGCATCTCTTCCAGTCACCCTCTGTAGTGCATCTCTTCTGGTCACCCTCTCTTGTGCATCTCTTCTGGTCACCCTCTCTGGTGCATCTCTTCTGGTCGCCTTCTCTGGAGCATCTCATCTGGGTGCACTCTCTGAAGCATCTTATCTGGTCACCCTCTCTGGAGCATCTCTTCTGGTCGCTCTCTCTGGTGCATCTCTTTTGGCTCTTTTGACATAGCATGTAGATCACCCTTTACAATGATCCACTGACACTCTACTTCTGTAGCCCGTGATGTTGATTTGAGACGAGGCATGAATAGTCCAAACACTGGCTATGTCACATAGATCAGGTGAATCATAATCAACTCTCGCCAACACTTGATGCTTTTTATTGCTTTTCAATAAGCAAGACATTATATTTGTATATCAATTCCTATCCCTGCAATGATAACTCCAGCATTTCAATGAAATGGTGTTTAGTTGTTTCTTACCATGTTTTCATATTAGAAATTGTTCTCATGAGACCACTAGGGGGTGCAGATAATGATTGTCGCATGAGGATGAAGCGCCCGGCTCCCAGATGATATATGAAACTCTGCCATGGTCCTGATCGATACAGAGTACCCGAGTTAAGTGGTGAAGTGTTGCTGAAGATCAAGGGGTCTTGACTTGACATGCCCCCCTTCCTGCTACATGCACATACATGGAGGTGGAGAGACCCGATGTGTGATGGCTGAGATTCTGCAACAAATATGGCCATGGTGAGGTCTTTGAAGAACCAATGGGTCTGTGACCATTGGAGGATTTAGGCGCGGCCGGTAGTAGCTGCCGTGGTGTTGAAGGGAGGTCCGGCAATGCTCCTGGTGCCATCGACTGAACTAGTTCGGGCAATGTGCCTGGGTCCTGGCAGACGGTGCAGTGTCAGAAGTGACAAGGCCTGGACAGATTTTCGTAAACAGCAGACCCCAGGCACCCACCACGGTCTGCAGGCGTCAGTGCCAGAAGGTGGGTGGAAAGTACATTAATGCTTACCATGAGAACGGGCCTCTGCCCCTAAAGATGGAATCTTCAGTGCCTGCGGACGGATTGATCTGCATCTTTAACAATTTATTTACCCATCCTGGTGGCTGGATGAGGAGCAAGGTGGCCATGGGAGGTATGGTGATGTAGGAAACCTAGAAAACAGACTGTAGCCAACTGGCAGCTTAGCCTGGTGGCCGTGGATAGCTTTGGACTTTCGCATGGTGGTGAGTAGAAGGGACAGCTCACCAGTAATGGCTCAGCAATAGTGGGGTGAGGCTCACCCTTACATTGAACATGCCATGGGAGGTTGGTCCTGAAACTACTGCGTAAGACTACTAGAGCTTTAATTGCCTTCAGTGATCCACGAGTGGTGGCCCGGCTTTGAAGACATGACACAGGTGCCGTAGAACATAATCAACTCTCGACAGAGTAATAATGGACAATAGGCTGAAAGAACTTGAATGCAAGGACAAGGAGATGCAAAGTAAGCCTGATGATGTGGAGAGTAGAGAGGGGAGGAATAACATATGCCTGTGGGGCATTGCTCAGAAGGACAGGGAATCACCCTCTGATCTCGAGAGTTGGGTCAGGTGCTTGATTTAGAGCTTGTTAGGTCTCGAGGATTCCAAGTCGGTGGTGTTTGACAGGATTCATAGAGTAGCTGGTTCTGGGTCAAGGCCTAAATCGATAGTGGCCAAGTGCCACTACTTCAAAGATAAGGAGGCCATACTCAGGGAGGCTAGGAACCTGGGGATGATTGAATGGGAAGGAGCAGTGATCAAGTTGTTTCAAGATTTGTCGGCATACACCCTGAATCAATGAAGACAGTGTAGGCCATTAACATCTTGGCTTCAAACAGAAGGGATTAGATAAAGATAGCGATACCCCTTTGAGGTTGGGGTGAGAGTTACGAAATTAAGGAAGGGAATATGGAGGGCTGCTTCTCCATGAATTACGGGACCCAGGAATCGTTCTGAACATGAAGGACTATCTCAGATGAAGGAAAGGTTCAAGAAGGTTTTGTGAAGCTAGGGCGAGAAGGAAAGTGACTGGTGCATAGAGGTTCAGAAAGATGAACGCCTCACCCAAAAGTCTGCTTCTTAGATGTGCCTCTTACAATGAGAAATGTTAGCACAGCTTGGTATTTTAGTAATAGCAGAGGACGTCAGATGTCAGGGAGGGGAAGTAGTTGTTAACCAGGGATGGAGCACAGTGATAGGATTTTGTCCATTGGGAGCGTCAGGTGTGTAGGATATGCCCAGTGATACCTGGGCGTCTCGTGGGTCAAGATAATGTTCAACGTTTTCATGTGGGTTGCTCTGGTTGTTCTGATTCTCATATTGGGGTCATGGGGGAGTTTGGGGGACTTGAGGAAAGGATTGTTCGTTCTAGATATGAAGATGGCTATAGTTTACTGGATAGACTGCATGACTCTAGGATCAGTTTGAGTTGACAAATTGATCAGGCAGTATGGGTGATCTCGGGGTCAGAACACTGAATCTGAAAGGGCTCATTTACCGAATAAGTGATCCGTACTGTTGAGGGACCTTAGAAAGCTCTGCTTGGGTATTTTGTTTCTCCAGGAGACTCACTTTAGCATTGTAGACGAGGCTTGCTTGGGGGGCAAGATGATTGGACAGTCCTTCTGGGCTTTCGGAAGGGGAAACAAAAAGAGGTGGAGTGGGCATCATCCTGGTGAAGTCCCTGATACTGAAGGATGCTTAGTTAAAGAGGGTGTTAGAGAATAAGCTGCTCATGGTCAAGGGGTTCTTGGGAGGAAGGAGGGTCTTGTTGGCCACTCTATGCGCACCCAGCATTGGTCAGGTAGCTTTCATTGAGCCGGCCTTTGCTGCTGTGGAACAATGGACAGTGTCAGATTAAGGATTAACTTGGAACAAAAAGATAATCCTCAGGAGCCATGGTCGCTACACCCCTCCAACCCTGAAGGAAAGACCTGTTGGCTGGGAATAGAACCTAGCGACTGCGCCGTTCCCTAAAGCCATGATATTATTTAACACACACCCTTCCTAAATTTGGATAGGCGATGACACTGGAGCTACAGGAAAGATACAAGAACAAACATGAGTAAACAGGTAATATCCAGGATATTGCAAGTCCCTGAATTTAGGGCTTACCTTTTCACTTGGTGTGCCACACCTGGGACCTAATGTTTGGTGTCTGGTAAGCTTGATAAGAAGATTTAGCCTTACCAGTGGTCCTGAAGAGGAACAACAAATTATAACTCTTTATCTAAGAAAGTTAATTGCCTAAAGAGCCCATTCACAAAGTCTGTGATTCTAATTCTGGTTTTAACATGGATTATTAATATGCAAAAAAAGTTACTTCCTGGTACACCACACTGTACCAGGAAGTCCTCCTCCATGGTGTCCAACACTGCAGTCGAGCAACGCTTCATTCAACCTGCCCCCAATCTCCAGGGCAGAAGGTGAGTGCAGCATGCTGCAAAATGGTTCACCAGTCGCCTGGCCCTGTGTGGCTTCAGATTCCTGACAGCTGGAGTCACTGACAATAGTGGGTGGGGATTTCAATGTGATACGAGACCCTAGATTGGATTGGAAATCAGGGAGGGCTGGAGCCCAGAGTGAAATAAATTGGGAGAATGGGGAATTCACTGACCTTCTTGGGCATTATTTTTGGAGATCTAAGAATAGCCAAGGTGGTACAATTTCTTCTCCCCACTGCAAAATACACTCACGACAATTGATCTTCTTCTCATATGAAGGGAACACGGGTGAACTGTTAAGACAGTTGCGGTTCAGACTGTACTTTGGTCAGACCATGACATTGCTGTGATGACATTAACCTTGGGGGACTGTAAATTAGGAGGGCCTTAAGTGGTGCTGCAATGATTCGCTCCTTTGGGACAATGTATTTTGGGAGTTGGTGGAGAGGGAAAGTGGATGTTATTATGAGATGAACAATACAGGTCACGGTTTGCAACAGCACGTTTGGGAGGTGGTGAATGCCGCCTTTAGGCATTTCCTTATACCAGAAGGGGCTAGGAAGATGCGAGAAAGGGGTTTAGTGGAGAGATTAAGAGTGGATATTACCCAGTTGAGGGCCAATCTCAAGGGTGATCAGGATGAGGGGGAGGTCAACTTTGCAGTCTATCAGGGACAAAAGACAGGAGTAAAACTCCCTGCTTCTGGGAGAGGTTAGCAAAACCATTAACTTCACAAAACAAAAATAATATGAGAAAGGTCACCTTGATAAGCTGGGGTCCATTCTGGCCCATAGGCTATGAGCTGTCATGAACGAGAGAAGAGTAGAGCTGATATGGGATGGGGCCAGAGCGATGTCAGTGAACCTGAGGGGTTACATTACTTTGGGCGAGCTGAAGAGGGCCATTCAACATATTAAGACAGGGAAGGCATTGGGGTAAGTCGGGTTTAGGTCAGCTTTTTATAAACTGTTTGTGGATCTCCTGACTACCACGTTGGTTATGGTCTTTAATAGTATTAAACAGTGTGGTGATGTGCCCCCTCCTTCCTGGATGCCTTTATATTGGTAATCCCAAAAGAGGTAAAGGATTTGACCCACTGCTCAGTTTATAGACCAATATCACTCTTAAATATAGATGCCAAGTTTTTTGCATGGGTTCTAACGTCAAGACTTGTGATCGTTCACCAGAAATTGGTCCAAACAGACCAGGCCAGCTTCATACAAAATAGGCAAGGGGCAGATAACCTTAGAAAGATGCTGAATCACCTTACGCCCCCAGAGGCCAAGTGTGAGGGAGCCCGGATACTCTTCCTAGATGCTGAAAAGATGTATGATGGGGTCAGCTGGTCTTTTATCAGAGCGGAACTGCTGAAGGTGGGTATAGGGGAGATGTGGATGGGTTGGATTAGGTAATTATACTCAGCTCCCTCAGTCAAAGTGATTGTTAATGGGTTGGAATTCCATTCTTTCCTCCTCTATGGAGGTACTAGACAAGGCCGACCACTTTCTCCTTTGCTGTGTGCTCAAGTGATGGAATCATGGGCTACCAGCATATGAAGAGACCAGGATACTCAAGGAATTTCGATACAGGTGCCAACCTATAAATTAGCCCTATTTGCAGATGATGTTCTGTTGTTTGTGGCCAAGCTGAGGGAGTCTATCCCATACCGTCTGAAAAGCTTCCAGGAATATGGTAGAGTATCAGGATGGCTAGGCTTAACTGCATTATGATGACTCTTCTTCCCAAGATTCTATTCCTGTTTCAAATGGTGCCCAGGATATTGCTGGAAATGTTTCGCCAAATGGTTAAGCAGGCCCTGCTGTGCTTCCTCTGGAAGCGATCCCGCCCTAGAATTGCATACAAAATGCTCATCCTTCTGAGAGAGATGGGTGCTGTGGAAGTACGTGAGTTGCCATGGTATTAAAGGGAGGCACAGCTTTGTGTTCTGGTGGACCATCTTAAACCGCTCGCGTCCAAGCAATGGGAAGGGCTGGAAAAGTTTGTTTTGGCCCTGTTTCCCCAGGAGAGGGATTGTGGGCCCCGACAAAAAGGAATTTCTAAGAGAGTCCTGTAAAATCCAGTACTTTCAGTGCTATGGAATGTATGGAAGGAGGGGCGACATACTCGATGGCTCACGTCATGGCTCTCTCTCTACTCTATTGCATCTTGGCCCCACCAATGCGCGACTTGAAAAATCACCCGCTCGGTTTCCAAAGGTGGTTTGAGACCTGCTTGGAGAAAGCAGGACATATGTGGGGTGTGGGACACATCTCTCCATTGAACGTTTAGGGGAATACCTTCAGATTGGTGATCTTTTGGTATTTTGTCATATACAATTGAAGGTGGCATGCCAGGACCCGAGGTGGGGAGAGAACCTTTATAGGCAACGTATGGCCTTTGAAAATTTCGTTCTGAGAAGGGGGGATATGAAGGGTCTGGTGTCTACTATCTATGGTGAATCGCTCTTGGCTGAACCGCCAGGGGAGGAAAAAGATAGGACAGGATGGCGGAGAGACCTTGGTGGGAAATTTCAGATTCGGTGTGGTCTAACATGTGTAGGAAGGTTTCCCACGGTACTGTATTCATGCAATATAGATGGCATCCGACTAAATTTTAAATAGGTGGCATCTCCCCCCTAATAAGCTGGCGAAGATGTAACCTGGAGGGAGTCCAAATTGCTGGAATTTTAATTATGAAGGGGTTGACTGCTGGCACATGTGGTGGGAGTGTGGGAAGATACAGGAGTTCTGGACTAAGGTTATGTTATAAGTGAGGGAACTGGATGGTACCCAGAGAACTTTCTCTGCCTTGTTCTTATTAATATGGGTCTGCATGGATGGGGAGGAGGCGTTACATTGCAATCATATGTCTCATAACCTGTTAATAGATGCCGAAGAGCTGTGTTGCACAGCAATGGAAAAGGGCTACGGCCCCCTCGAAGAAAGAGTGGCTTCAGAGGGTGAGGGATATGTATTGCATGCAATATCTCACACATTTGTTTGATGAATCCAGGTGCAACATAGAGGGGTGGTGCCTTCCTTTTTTTAACGAAATATGGGAGGACTTCACGATCACTGATACGGTTTAGTAGCTTATTGTAGACACAGAGCAGCGAACTAATGTGTTTAAAGCATATCATGCCTAGGTGGGGGAGAGGGGCGAGTGGACAAAGGGAGAGGATAGCTGGTCTGGGGGAAAGAGGTCGAAATTAATGATAAGTTATTGCTGCTCGTTTTTTTAAACTATATTATTTGTGTTTTGTATATCTCTTTATGCCCTTATAAATTTATGAAGATTTAAATTTGAAAGAAATTGTTCTTATTCTTTGTGTCAGAAATCTAACAAGCAATGGCAAAAAACAACAGCTGTGTACTGCCATAATGATACTACATAGCCATTGTTGAACAACACATATCATGGGGATTTGCCATGCACTGCTAATACCTATACACAAACCGAAAATGTTGGCTTTGCCAATGCTTGTTATTAACAGTATTTAGGTGCGAAGACACACATACTGTTTATAGATCAAGTGGTGCTCGTCTTTAAGACATTTTTATTTCACAAATAGCCAATAACAGCTGCAGTTAAGTAATTATTTCTCAGAAGGCTACTCAGAAAGAACATTGGCATGCAGTCTTTTGGGTACTGAGGGGAATTTAAAGGGGTTGGAATTGCCATAAAGTTTTGCATGGTCATGGACAGTCAGTGGGTGGACGAATAACCAAACAACACCCCAATCTGTAAGTGTCCCTCCTCATGTGATCTCCCTCTTACCTGTACGCAAATGCAATAGTTGTTGCTTGTAGGTGCCGCTTAAGCACCACCTAATACCCAAATCTAAAAAGGACAGTGTATAATCCTCTGAGCCCCTGATCTGACCAATCTTGCTGCTATAACATGGCCTAACCAATCCCTCTCCATCCCTCAAAGGATGGCTTGGTGAATCCAGGTAGCCATCTGAACAGTTTAAAGAGTGACTAGATTTCTGTGCACCCCTTCCAGTATTACATCACTAATCCATTAGATGCCTTGTGCAAACGTTGCTCATATGCACAGGGTGTCCTTAATATCATTTCACAACTTACAGTAAGTTTGCTTCTCTTTTATTTATGTATTGCCCTATGCATATATTCGAAGAGCAACTCACCTTTAACAGGAAATAATGTACAGAGTCCAGGCGAGTATGGATACACCATAACAACAATAGTATCATGGGGCATATATTGGGTAGAGTTGGCTGAAGAGTCATTGTAGGATGAACAGCATATTCCTTTCAGAGAGACAGCAGTGAGGGTCTCGGAAATCACCTGTATGCTTCAGTAAATTCTCTTACAATAAGAAGTGGCACTTGAGAGCATTTCCTTAAACAAGGATCTCATAGTAAGTGGAGCCATGCGTTCCAGTTCAGATGTATTAGGAGACCAAAGGACCTGAAATTCGAGGCCACAGCGGGAGATGTTGATACATTGACCGAAGCATTCATTGCAGAGTTCACAGTAACATTATTTTGGAGAATGAGAATGAGACACTATTGCCGTAAAACCCTGAAATTGACACATGCAAATAGCCACTTAGCTTAGTATGAAAAGAGTATAGAGGAAGGCTCATGGGAGTTTTCAGAAGGTGAGAGTTGCAAAGTTCAGAACCTTCACATTGGCGTTGGGTGTGGTACTGTAGAATGTACACAATGCGTCCAACACAGTAGTCAAGCTTGATGAAAACAAGTCCAATCACATGGGATTTAGCGGCATGCAATGGGAGGATGGAGTCAGATTATGTGAATGCTGAGTTCGTTTTGTTGGATGTTTTAACCGGGTGATATCCAATTCAGGGGAATTTTCCACCCACTCCAAACCAGGTATGCACAATTCTCCTTTGTTCAATAAAGTTCTTCTTATGGACCTGTGACCCCAATTTAATAGAATTGATTTCTTACAGCTTCTCTCCGCTTTTCAGACAAGAAACTCACAGGGTTGCACAGAAAGTCTATTTATTAACAAAACAGAAATAATTGTATCAGATTACAGATAAACACATTATTTCTTCACAAATTGACAATAATAAGAAATAATCAACACACCAGTCACTTCAATTTTCAGTGCCACAGATATGAACATAGAGACTTTAATAACACCTACTTCACCATAAGTATCTATCCATTTAATTTACCCTGATCATGCATGCATCATGGATTGGATGCATGAGAGCCCACGATGAATCTTTAATTTGTTAAAACAACACATTAGTTAAAATATCGCTGACTATCCTCTTCTTGCTACTTCTCCTTTATTCAAAATACCACCCCTCCTTACTCAAAAGACAGGTCACTGTTTCAAGTCAATTGTAACAAACTATTGTACCTTTGGGTATGTGAATGGCTTGTAACAAAGAAAATCTATGTTCCGCGGTATGTTGGCAAAATGCCCTTCAGTGATGATTACTTTATTTGTCTAAGTATGCACACAGCGAGATGTCCTATGCTCTTCTATGGGAAAAGCCCCAAAATGTCGACCACGTAACTGCGAGTATGTAGTTACAGCGACTTTGGTACATTTCTTTTTACCGGGTCCCATTACTGTGCCCAAGCAAAGCAGGGGTTGTGGGGGTGTTCCTCCTTCTCCCTTGGCGCAGAAACAGGAGTCAGGGGTTGCAGGGGTGTCCCCCACTTACCATTGTGGTAAGCGGGGGACAAGAATGTTTATTAAAGAAAAAAGCACTCTGTGGCGTCAGCTCCAACCTACGTAAGTGTGAGCAACTGATGCTGCAGGGATAGCAGGGAGTCTGTGGCGCACACAGAAGTGTGCCGCCATAAGGTAAGTGACATGGGGGGTTTGGTAGGGGAATGAGGGCCGGGTGTCATGGGCAAAGTAATCTATCTGATCACTGCGCCTTGCCGTATTTGGTGTCAACATTTTAATTTTCGTCAGTGCAGTTACAGGCGGCGTAGTGATCACATAGATTTCTTCTGTGCTGCAAAAATGCACGAGGAGTCAGGGGAGCTCACTATCTATGCACCAAGGATCTAGTATATCAATTATATATGTTTTTCCAGAAGAACATACACGTCTGTACTGTTCCCTAACTTCACAGGATGCATAATTAATGTATCTATTCCCACCCCTCAGTACTAACAAATAATAGTGCCCGGGACTTACTCTAAATCTCTTTATAGGTTCACTCCACACAAGATTGCTTCCCTTTTTGACAATATTCACAACAGAATTTCTTTTTGACTGAATCACAGACAGTTAGTTACCATCTCGTATGGACTGCTTCGATTCTCCCCCTCTAAGAACAGCTAGGAATCAGTCACTAAGATCGGATCAGCTTTTCTCCACAACCTGTCTCCTTTCTCATCCATTGAAGAAGGCCTAAGACTTTATCTCCTTCTAGGCCTCACTTTCAGGGCTCTGATGATTAGCCAAAATGGGTACCAAGAAAAGAGCAATTTTGGATATTATCAATCCTCCTTTCTCTTCTTCTTCCCCATCAGTCAGTGAGTGAGCAAGTACGTTTCTTGTACGTCCATGAGTAAGTGTCTGAGTATCCTTTGTGTGTGTGTTTGACATTTTATAGACCAGAAACCACAAACTTTTCAGGTGTGTATGATTTCCCCAATCTAATTGGTCAATGTATATGATTGGATAGTTTTCCAAAAGTGGCATCACAGCAAACATATCCCAGTTTCCCTCCCATTTTATATGATGTCATCTCAGAGATGTCTTGCATCAAAATGTATCACATGCTGAAATATTAAATTCCATCTATGTGACGGCTTTAATAATTTGTTCACCAGATTCCTCTTTCTGTTTTATCATTATAGCATTAATAATTGCTTAGTAATTGATGTTTCCCTTTAACTCACATATACATTTATATTAAAAGTATTTTTCCATCTCAACATATTGGGCTTGTCCCTGTGAATGCAACGATATATGACAAACTTGTGTGTGCCCTTTCTTTGTGTCAAAATGCAAATATGCCTTATTTGCATATCAAAATGACATTGTAAAAAAATCATTTTTGGTCTATTCTACAGAGGATTTTCAGCAGAACATTTGGACTCACAAATGTATTCTCTAAGTGGTTCGGGTTACAGCGATAGAGGTGATATAAACAATGTTATGTATATTTAAAGTGAATTTTCCTTCATGCAAAAATATGGCATTATTTTCTATAGAGTTAGGGCTGGTCTTTATGGCCCAGGGCCTGGCTAACGAAAAAAGCCTTTGTTATCTGCAGTTCTTGGTGGTTATATGGTGTTGATTATGTGTCCTCTTGAGAAGTGTGCAGACCTGCAGTCCTTTCAAGTGTTACATTCTTTAATTCAGGAAGGCCTCTGAGATAGTGTTAATAGATTTGACTGAGCAGGCGCACGGGTTCATCTGAATGTAAATTATGTTTTTAAATGTTCAGCCCTAACACACCCTCAGACCAAGTTATAAAACTCAAGGCTTAAACGTTATAGCGTGGTCTGGTTTGCTTATTGAAGTAAGCATGCTTTAAAGAGTGTATTAGCTTGGGAAGGGAACTTATCTGTCCTCCCATCCTGTATGCTGGGGTTCGGGGGTTGTCCTTGTGAGTTAAAATGATTCCCATACATCAGAATTCAGTGCTGGCTCTAGTTAAAGTTGGTTTCAGTCACAATTGAAGCATGTTCCCTCATTTTAACAAAAGTTGCATCTTATGTTCTGGTACTTGACATTTTCATCACAGGCCTTGTCTCTATATCCTGGTTTTAGGTGACCAGAAAATATTACACATTTTTCTTGCATGTGTGTTGTTTCCAAACTGCTGTGCGCAGGCCGCAGGACACATGTTGTCTTTTCAGTTCACACTTGTATTCAATGGAGATATCCTTACATATGAAATAGTGGGATGTCATGGTGCAAGAGGTGGGACTGTCAAAAAAGTACCCGGGAGTTTCTGGAGCAAAAGGGGGATGGTGGTATTGCATGGAAATTGGCAAGAAGAAGAGGACTGTAGGTTTGCTAAATGTACATCATTTCATCTTTGCCATTTCTTGAGTTCTTCCTCTCCCCTTTCCCAAAATAAACTCTATGGTCTGCAATTTGTCTTATTTCATGGCCTCTCCCACACCTGCCTGCGGAAAGAATCCTACAGTAGGACTGTTTTTTTTTAACTAAATGTGCATATATCGTGAGCTCAGGAATCAAAATGATTCTACAGTTGTGTTATGTTACTTTGGATTTGCATAGCACACCTCTTCCATTTAATCAACCTTGTAGTGTTGTCATCAGGTCCAGTAGCCTTGAGAGTGACTAACCGTTTGTGTTTCACCAATGTTCAAATAAGGAAAGATCTATGAATAACATCCATGAAAATCTCTAGGCTTCTTATGAATAAAGTTAAGAGACTAGCTGCTGGTCTGATTTCACTTGAGTCCTCAGCTTTTACATGCCTTGTTCCTTCTCTATGAACTGCACTCCCCCTTCTCTCAGACAAATCTTGGAATGTGTCTGCTTTTGGAAGTTTATTGAAAACCCATCTCTTTCAGGTGTGGCATAACTATAGAGAGTGGGTAGCTAGTTTAGCAACTAAAGCCATTTATTGTGAGTGTGCAATTCATGAGTGTAATTAACAAAACACCTTTGATGTGGAAGTCAGTAGGATTATCCTAGTCTATAACTGACTGGATAAGCTTGAAAAACAGACTGGGCCAAATTGTATTTCATCTATTGATTTGAAGCTCAGTTACACGTTTAAGAGCTTTTAAAAAGAATGTTCAGAGTTTTCCTGAAGCCGGACCTTTGTCTCATCGACCATTGCCTATCCTTATAGAATCAATATTTGAATCAATGAATATGTATATATGTTTGCATTATGGTCATATATTGTGCTGGCTAGAAATCAAGTGAGTAATGCACAACAAAGGGACAATACAGTCACAGGGTACAATGCCGTGGATACAATTGGAAGGATAGAATGTCTTGGGTACAGTTTGATGGACATGGAGAGTGGGCATACATAGCGCTATGGAGAGGAGGTAGAAATATAGGAAGAAAGGTTGCACCTAATCTGGGTCGGGGAGGTTCTGCAAATGTGTTCCCACAAAGCTCTACTTGTAGGCGTGGGTGAGTATGTGAGTGAGTATGTTGTACTCTACCCATTCACAGGAGAAGTCTACTTAGGTTAAGCATTAAGAACTAAAATTGATTCTAATCATAGTAATAAAATAGAGGTTTTAAAATGTATTTGTTTAAGCGCAAACATCTCACCATAAACCGATATCAAGGCGCTGGACAAACATTAAACATAAAACAGAAAATATTGAACAGAACAACGAAACATAGATACATCCCATTAAATAAAATATCAAGTTACAAGGCAAAGTTTCTTCAATTTAAAAAGTTCAACACTCTTTAAAGTACATCAAGTGCATATTAGAACACACAGCAAGATTCCTACTGGGAACCCAACATGAAGGATACTAAAACCTAAGCTTGCCCGTGGGCAGTTAATTTCTAAACATTTTTGTGAAGACGTGTCAGGCTTTATCCAAAGATAGACAGTTGTGTCTGAAGGTCCTCCACGTCTGTTTGCAGGTGTAGTGAGTGGTGCTTTATATAGTTCCCTAACGTTACTTAACGTGTTTTAGCTCCACAAATATAAAGTAACATGGATGGTTGTAATCTTCCAACATCTAGGGTCTTAGCTGACATAACACCATGCCAGCCTCATAGCTGAAATCAAAGATAAAAGCACATAACAAATACGTCATCCGAGGATCCATCAAACACCACAGGAACCCTTTAGATGCCTTTTTGAGTTCGAAACTCCAGTGGAAATAATCACGCTTCATCAGATGACATATTCGAAAGGAAACTTGGAAAATATCTCCTACTGTGAGAATATCCCTACAATGAAGAGGGAGACATGTTGGGGTTTGCTGACACATTTGCATAGCAGGTCAGCCATGTTTTTACATTGAACAATACAGGACACCCACCAGCCCCTATCCAAAGATAAGAAGGACCACTTGTAATGTGGAAGACAGTAAACACAGGAGCACTTATTTATTTATTTATGTTTACATTTATAAAACACACAGAACCCTAAGGCATCAAGGCACTGTTACAGAGAACGCTCCAGAGTTGACTGTCAGGGTTAAGGGGTGTCTCTGTCAGAGGAGCTGCGCAGAATGGTGTCTTAGGTGAAGAGCCAGGAGGTCTTCTTGCGGAAGGCCCAGTATGATTGTTTCTGCTCTTAAGGTGGGTAGGAGGGCATTCCATTGGTTTGCTGGTCTGATTGGGAAACTTGAGCCGTCCGGTCTAGCCCATCTGAATTTCGGTGGGATGAGCCGGTTGGCATAGGTGGCTTTGGCTGGTCTTGATTAGTGTGCTTTGGTATGTTTGTTGAGATGTGACAGCAGGCCGGACTGTCAGATATGGGAGATAGCTCTCGTTTTGCCTCAAACAAATAATGCAACAAGCACACCTTCCGAGGCTGAGGGAAAGAGCATGTTGGAATGCTCAACATTTTGCCCAACTAATCTATACATAAGAACACGCAAATCATAATAGACATAGATTTTACAGTTCAGAATAATGTGTGCAGTTTAAAAGACTATAAGACAACATCATCCTATAATCAGCTAGTACTGAAACCACAACTATCAAATCTCAACATAGCCAGGCAGCTTGGCATCATCACACTGAAGGGTGAGACACTGTTTCACTGCTGTCCCCAGCATAAAGCACCCTAGCCAAGCGTTCTGAGGCCTGCTGCAGCACTTCACCAAAGGCCAATCCCTGTTGCATGCCCAAGACTCACCCCCTGCCCCCTAAATCCCATCCTTGCCCTGACGTCCAAGCTGAGACCCAACTTTGGCCTAAGATTACATCTCTGGGCCAAGGTCCAACCATACTTTAAGGGATATTCCTGGAGGAAAAGCCCATCACTGCTACAAGGCCCATTCCCCACAACAAGGCCCATCCCTGCCACCAGGTCCATTTACACTCTGAAACCCTTCCCCACACTGAGGCCCAGCCCCGCTATGAGGTCCATCACAACCCAGGGCCCATTTCTGCACATCACTTGTGTCAAAGAAGGAACCTAAGGCAATGCTGGTTCATCTCCATTTTGCCAATGAAATGAATTGCCACTATATTACTATTTTGAATACTCACAAAATAAAATGTGCACTTTCTTAGTTTTGGTGTTATAAAAATAAAAGCACCACAAACTATTATAATGCTACTAAAACCAACCACACATGTTGTGCTGCTATAAAGCAAACAGCACTAGATGTAACGTTTGATATAGCACACAACTCCACCATAACTTTGATACTCCTTATACTGCACAGATGAGGGTGCAGTGCACGAGTCTATATATAAACCGAAGGGAGCAGGGGAATGCAGAGCCGCATAAACATGAGTCCTGATGTGCTCTCGAGGGGACACTGAAGGATTGATAACACCCTCACCATAAACAAATTACATCTTGCTTTAAGGGATGACATGCCTTTCCAATCCTTCCTAAAGTAGGGCAATCAGAAGCCAGCACTTCCAAAAATAAAAATGCTGGATCAGAAATGCAGATTTACAGGCAAGCGAGCGTTAATCTGAGCAGCAGGGCTATCAGAGCCCAGGTGGGTGGAAATCAGACAGATATATGCATGCGTTCAACCAAGTCTGCCGACTACATTAACTTAAACAAAATAGCATACAGCTGATGGTACATGTAAAAAAAAAAAGAAAGCGCCACCAATTAACATCAGCAAAAGAAAGTGCTTCTTAATTCTGGGGCTGCTGCAGTTCCTGGACAGGACTTCAGAAGAGGCAACGTTCCTTTTGCAACTTTTTGTTGTTGTTCGAAGTGCAACAGACTGAAGTAGCACAACACTTCACCCTAGTTTGGAGGGGAAAGAAAGCAGTGCTGACCTGTGGTCCGGGAGAGGGCCACCAGCAGGACCTGCGTGGATAGTACCCAGTGGCTGAACTGCAGAGTGTGGGAAAGCTAAAGTCGGCGGCAGTGAGGTGGATCCTGAGTAAACATCATTCGAACTGGAGGGTCAGGAGGCAGGCTGTGTTGACCTGGCCTCAGCTGGGTACCCAGGGAAATGAGGAAGCTTTATATTGTAGCACCAGGAAAGCAAGCAACACCGCCTGCAGCATGTGGCGAATTATCCTTGCTTTCAGACCCCTGTGTGGTGACAGAGCCCGCACTGCACTATTGGACCAACAACAACAATGGAAGTAGTTCCGCCACAGACCGAGCACCAAGGGGGCACTTTCAAGAGGGTAAATCACCATCCTGTCTCGTATTTCTCCTGCAGATGGGCTGCAAGGAATACTAGGCGTGATACCGTCCCGCCTAGCACTACACAAGCACCCAATCTGACGCTTTCAATACCTTAAAGCAAAACCCTCCAACAGATAATACAACAATGGGCATGTCCCTGGCGATACCCAGCTCTACATACTGCAACATGCTTGCCACAATACTTACCATGGGAGTTTGCTAGAACTACCATGTGAATGGCTACATCATTGTAAGCCTCACCATATAGTGGCCCCGGAAGAATGAGGGGTGAACTACACCCCTCGTGTTACCATTTAATCCATAGTTATAACACATTTATTTCATTCCCTTCCTCACAACATGACACATACATCACAACTGCATAGGGCACATCGCATCTGTGTTTGTTCGGTGAGGCTAGCTTTTGTCAAATTAGGACATTCAGCTGCATGGAGGTAGCTATGATCTCAAAGGAGGTGTACAGGTGTTTCCCAGACAACCTCCACTGGATTCACGAACTAAGAATGGAGACAGTCTCAGGCAGACTCCCTAGACCTCCAGCGCACCTTCCCAGCCCTTCAAAGGACGCTCACAGCTTGAAGAATAGAGAGGAGCTAACAACCCTCTCACCTCGACAGCTCTTATAGACTGTACAACTCATTGGAAGCAGCCCCAAAATCAGCATATAGGGAAATCTGTCGCTGTTGTCCGGCGTTCAATATCCTTGTTTTCAAATTTGTCATGAGATCAAACAGACTTCAGGGAGCTTTCCCTGTGTGTTTAAATGCAACTAAGGGGAATGCGTAACTCACCAGGATATTCTGTCTTAGCCCCCTGGTGTCGGGAAGCAGAAAGAGATGCTGCGGAATACAGCCATGACTGTGCGGTTCTATGTTCATTCATTGACAGTCATTTTTATGACTGCCTTTTTTACGAGTCCACAATTCTGAAAAAGGTAATGGATTTATTTTGGGGGGTTCCCCCCCATACTTCCCCTGCCCAAACTATTGTTAACTACTCCCGACCACACCAACCCCTTATCTGCCCTTTTCCCACCCCCACAAAATTTCGATGACTTTTTTCGTAATTCTGTACTCGTAAAACAAGCAGTCGTAAAAATGGCTGTCAAACAACGGTATACCGACTGAGCTTTATGATCAGAGGCGCAGATGAAACAAAGCTGCTGTGGGTAGAAGCTTCTCTGTTCTTCTCAGTGAAAAAGATATCTGCATGCTTGCCAAAGGTATTTAAGAATCCAAACACATAGGCTAGACACAGAATCCTCACAAGCTCAACAAAGGTTTCAAAGGAAAGGGTCACCAGAGATAGGCCTTATGATACCCTGGCCCAACCCATGACATAAATCAAAATTCAGGTGCTGGTTAGTCTCTTAGCCAATCTCAGCTCTTGCCCCACCTTTGGCCCTAGATGTAAGCCATTCACCCAGGGCTCACGAAGGAGGAATCTGTGGTCCATATGAACCAGAAAACTCTGTCAGTCATGGTAGGATGGTAGGAAGTTTGAGCAGACGCTGAAGGAAGGTATTTGTCAGCAAGAGGGACTTTGAGATGTACGTTTTGCTGGAGGAACCTAGAGGTTGTAGGGAAGGAGTTACCATCTGGAGAGGAGTGTTGTGTCGAGGTTGGCGGGGGAAAGATATTTAGAGGAAAAGGAGGAGAGTTATCTGGAGAGCTGTATTGAGGAGGCTGGAGTTAGAGATAGAGAGGAATGACCGTCTGGGTAGTTTTATTGGGGGCATGAAGCGATAGAGAGCTTTTAACCCCCTGAAGAGTTGTATTGGGGAGGTTGGAGGGAGTGAGAACGAAGACCATCTGGAGAGGAGTACTGAGGAGGACAGAGAGAAGAGAAGCTGTTACCGTATGGAGAGAACGAGGTTGGACAATATGAGGAAATAGAAACTGGTTAGGTAGAGGGAGGAATAGTTATAGATGCTGAAATGGGGAAGAAGGAAAGTCCTCCCAAATAGCCAATGAGATCTGGTAGTTTTCAGAAGACCAGGTCAGCCAAGAGCAGACTGTAAACCAGGCAGCAGGAAAAAGATGATGAGGCTTCTTCAAGGGTCTGGGAAGGTACGATAGAGGCAGGAGCAGGTGTGCGCTCCAGGCACCACCAGCCCAACGCCGAAGAAAACCTGATGTCTGGCTCCTGAAAGAGTTGACCTCTGAAGAGGAACGTACCGTTGTTCTTTTCATCTTCGGGCCAAGACCCTGCAATATCTTCAAAGTCACACCATTGGGGCCAGAGGGCCACCACCTTGAAGCCTCCCCAACATTTTTCAAAAGCCTGCAACCAAAAGACAAAGAGCAGGATATTGAATCAGACTTCTCTGGAGGATAGCTCAAGGGCAAGGTGCTCGCCTTGGAAGCAATATGATGCGGAGCAACACAGGTTGATCCCAGGGTCCGCGCTTAGAAACCTCTGGGTATTAAGCGTGTTATAAATAACAATTACAATATACAATTGCAATTTACAAAGCCATGGCCAGGAGGGACCAATCCGTTGGAATGGTTGTGATATACATTTCCCATTCTTTGCCACTCTTTTGAGTTCCCCATCTCACACTTTGTATTGATTTCTCTGGATGTAGAGCAGTGAACACCCAAGAAACTGTTGACCTTGCTGGTTCTAGACCTATATTGAGAAGTTTATTCCTACCGCAAACGGCCTTGGTTATTCCCATTGACCCCACAGAACGTGGCTCATTTTGTATTCCATTTATACAATAAATCACCTATTGATATCCCAGATGACGTTGTCTTAGTTTTGTGTCCAGTCACAACACAGTCCTTACCAACCTAAAGTTTATAACATTCTAAAAATTGAGTCCCAAATGGTCCTGCATACCTACATGGCTTGCTCACATCTAAGCCAAATGTAAATCAAAAATGTACAAAAAGTCAAATATATGGTTCACCCTTATAGTTTCTAAAGGCTTACAGTTAACCTGATTAGTAACTATGATGTGTATACAATGGATATCCAGAGTGGACAACTGTGATAGCATCTAGATTGAGCTATTGGCAAACACTCTCTGCAAACACGATATGAGTGAGGTGCAAGCAGTACAGATAGTCGTCAGGGTACATTACACAGATCACATCACCTCGTCCTTGAAAGTCCTGCAATCGCTTATAATAATGGCATGATTTTGCTGCAAAAGCGTATGTATCGTACATACATCTCCAAATGCAAATGGTCGACAGCAATATCAGCCAACCAAACACATAATATCCCTCCCAAAAATTCCCAATGATTCAGCAGGCTAAATAAATGTGTTAAAGGAAGAGCCTGCCAGTCCCTAGCTTCTGGATCACTGCCCTATCCCAGGCCGATATCGGACCAGACGATAACATCCTAAGATTCCAAATTAGGGGTGAGAGTGCACCCGCCCCAAGCAGTGTATAGCCAATGGTACCACAGAAGATACCTGGCCTGCATATCTGACCCATTAAGTCCTTGGGCAGACCAACAGTTGCACCAAGCTCCCCATGTTCTGCATCCTGGTGCATGTTTCAGTGCAGTAAGAGAATCACACAAAAACGCCCAAAAATAAGATGGCCTTCTGGTATTGCAGTCATTTTAGTGCCATTCGAAAATCTAGAACATGAACTTTAGTACCACTGCGAGAAGGTTAACATTATACGAAGCAATGTTCTTCTTTACATACTGATTTTGTAACCCAGGGCATGCATTCTGATACAACAGTATTAGTGGATATTTCCTACTGAGTTGAAAAGAATGATAGCATTCGAGACAATGTAAGACTGTCTGCTAGAGTAAGAAGCATGCCTTGATGGAAACAGGAACACTGAACTAAATAAATAAATAAATAAATAAATAGGTTTTCATGCGGCTTCTGATTTTAGGTCGGCCACTTGAAAGCCTACCATTGGATTGATGAATGTGGAAATGGCACATTAGGGCTGCGAAAAGTCATAAAATTAATCTTGGCAGACTATTAAAAAAATGTTAATTAAGCAATTAGACATGACAGGCCCTTGCATTCATAGAAGATTATTGCACCCTCCAGGTGAAATTGTTAGGCACAAATGTGAAGGTCAAGCGGCCGCAAAAAGACATGTTTCGTGATAACTCTCATAAATGCTCAGTCCTTTATGTCTCGATCTCTGAGCGTCCTTTCCCGAAAGGTCTTTATTGAAATCACCATAGATCGGAATCATTTGAAACTTGGACAGTATAAAAACTTTACATGCATTGGCGAGTTTGGTTTTGGGAAACGCTCTGAAGAGATTGGCGCAATGCAAGCAGGATCATCACAATTCTATTGGGCAAGAACTGTACTGTGGAACATAAGCAGAGAGGATACCAGAACTGAACTGGAAAGGAGAACAGAAAACTACAAGAGCCAAAACACTTTGTGAAGCTAAGCAGCTAGAAGTAGATGCCTTGAACGAAATATAAATACCAATGGAAATTCTTCTTAGGGAATGAGGACTGAGCTCACCAGCCAGACAATAGTGAAATTCAGTCAATTTTTCAGGATATCAACAAGAGAGGCAAACGTTAATATGTACATAAATCAAGCATTAACGAATCAAATAACTTGACTTCTGCAGTGGATCATTGCATTTTACATTTGCAGGCATGACATTGGGTGTGTCCCAGAAGGAATGGACCCAGCTCAAAGAGCATGCAAGCTGAGGGGCCGGTCATCTTGTGAATATTGCTCATTCCAACGTCTGGCCACATCCACCGGTATACTCATGCATTGAGATGGAGCTTGAGTCCCACTGCTGCCTGACAAAACAGTCTCACAGCTGCTGCCCCCTCTCCCTTGCCCACCACCACAGGCATCAACACATACCTTACATCCCCTCTACCATTTTGCTGCCTTCCAAATGTCGCCTACTTCACCTCTTGAAATATACCACCATGCACATCGAGCAAGTCTTTTTACCTGTCCATGGCAGCCATGTCATGTTCATGTAACCCTATCTTTCAGGAAGGGGCATAGGGTCAGGCACAGCCATTCTTCAAAGGGATCTTTTAAAAATGTCTTGAATTACACTATTAATACCATGGGAAGGAAACCTCTCTGATGCTAATAGCTTTGTCATCCATGCTTGAAGGTGGACAAGGGTGGTAACTGCTTTGAGCTCTCACCTAGTCCCAATGTGTGGGGTCGGACTGGGGGCCATTACTGCATGTTCCCCAAGCCCGGGTGTTCATAGTATAGTATTAGGTGCGCTGTTAGTCTCTGGTGGCTTATTAAATACTTCTAAATGTTTAATTCAGCACCTAAGACACTCGGACTGCAGCTTGCACAGACCTGCAGGTTACTCAGACTTCTATGAAGACCCATACAATGCTTTTGTTCTCTGTACAATCCAAAATGGCCTTATCAATTTGACAACACACCTTTAAGTCCAAATTAAAGAAATGATGATGAGAGAAAGAGTGATCAAGCAAGAGAGAATATGAGAAGAGTAAGGGAAGGAGACGAAGAGCGACAGAGGAGGAAAAGAAGAAAATATAGTTGAAGCAATAAAGGGGAGGGCAGCGAGGGACACTGTGACTGTGAGTAAATGTGAGACTGTGTCTGAAACAGTGAGATTGGGTCAAATGAGACGCACTATTTCCAAGAGGAAGGACGGTTATATAGGACTGTGACAATGCAAAGGTACCATGGTGAAGGATAAGGTCTACGATTGAGGACTGTGACAAAGCACTGTGCTGACAGAGAAGGAGTAGGGTATAGAAGAAGAACTGTGACAAACAAGAAAGGCAGTTAGGACGGACTGTGATAAAGAAGAAGGGCAGAGGTAAACTAAGAGGACTGTGACAAAGCCCTGTTAAGAGAAAATAGACTTTGTGGCAAAGGAGCAATGTGGTCTAGGAGAAGACTGCAATGAAGGAGAATGGCTCAGATGAAGGAATGCTCTGGCGAAGGAGAATACTGGACGAAGAAGAAAGACGCCTGAAATACTGACAAAGAAGTATGGATTGACAAAAGTGAGGGTCAGTGATGAATTAGTAATGTGATGAAGGACAAGGACTGTGACAAAGGGTTTTGATGAAATGAAATGCATTGCTTTTACCACAAAATACAGTCATGTGAAGTTGAGAGAAAGAGAGAGAGACAGAGAGAGAGAGAGAGAGAGAGAGCGAGAGAGAGAAAGAGAGAGAGAGAGAGGGAGAGAGAAAGAGAGAGAGAGAGAGAGAGAGAGAGAGAGAGAGACGAATGTAAAAAGGAGAAAGGCTAGATGAAGTGATGCACAGAGGACATAAAAACAAGACTGTGACTGACTGAGAGACTTTCCTGAAATAATCAGACTAGGAAAAAGCAGAATGACTATTACACAGGAGAAGGACTTTGCTGAAAGAGAAGGACAGCGATAAGCTGTAATGAAGGAGGACTGTGAGGAAAGAGAAGGACTGTGTTGAAGGAGTGTGAAAATGGAGAAGGAATGTGATGAAGGAGATGGAGTGGTGAAGGACTGTGGCAAAGGAGAAGGACTGTGATGAAGAACTGTAATGAGGAGTAGTGTGATGAAGAACTGTGATGAAGGAGCAGCATTGTGAGAAAGAAGAAGGGCTGTGGCAAAGGAAAATGAATATGATGAAGGACAGTGTGATGAGGGTGATGGACTGTACCGGTGGAATCAAATAGGAGAAAGATTGAGACAAAGGACTTACAAATTCGAAGATCCGTGACAAAGAAGGACTGTGATGAAGGAGGACTGTGCTAGCGGATTAGATACTTTGATGAAGGAGAAGACTATGATAAATGAGAAACTCTGTGACAAAGGAGAACTGTTAGGAAGAATGCCTGTGATGATAGACTGTGACAAAGCACAAGGATAGAGATGAAGGTCCGTGCTAGGGTAGAATTTTCATTTCTGTTCCCATTTTTGGGGACCCATCAAAAAGTGCCCATGTTTATTTTTCTGGCTCCATTCTTTTTTCCAGACTTTGGACCTAATTTCAAGCTTGAATCTGCTGAATTACTGACAAAATCAGTTATCATTACTGCCACTCGGTCCCATGCACTTACCATGGGATTCAGAGTGGTGGTATGGGTATCAGGTAATAATATCGCCATATATATGGTCGCCATAAATAGTATCGCCAGGAAAATGTCGTGGCGATATTATTTGAGTGACCATATATATGGGACAGGGCAAAAAAAAAAATTTAAAACAAAAAAAAAAGAAAAAAAATATTGGGGGTTGCAAGGGTGTCCCCCGCATGCTCCATGCAATAATGTCGCCAGAAAAAACGGCCATTTTTCGGCGATATTTTTGCATGGCGAGATTTTTGTGCCGACATTATTACATGGAACCCTGGTATGGCAGTAATAGTCCTTATTTCTGCAGTCCATATGGCTCCATTGGGATTTTGGCAGATTTAACTCGAGCAGTAATTCCACCATGCTAAGTCCGCTGATTTGTGGTGTTACACTGGAGGATTTACCTTTAGCATCTTGCTGGAGGCAATTTATTCACTTCAATGCCAAACTCGTAGCTTAGTGGTGCGGAACATGAAGCAGTGGCTATAATGAAATTACCAGTACTATTTAACTGCACCACCAAATGTCTAATGAGGCCCTTTATCTTGTGATCTAGAGAAGCCCACTAGCACTGAAACCCTTTCTTAGTATATGGTCCTATTTTATCCCTGAGGCTCCTAGGACATGTGTGCTTTTTAAGCACCCAATTTTCCCTCCTTGCATGATTATATCACCATGCATTGGTTTTGGTGAGCAGGCTGGTTTCAGATATAATTTAGTGTTGGCTTCACCAGGGGTGCAGATGATTTACTGCACTACTATCTTAATGTACCTTAAAGTTCTTTTGCCAATTTGTTTGTGTGACTTTTCTGTATTTGGGGAAACCCTGAGGCTGCCTAAAATGGCTCTTATGCAATATAGTTTCCCTGAGCCCAGCCCTGCACAGTATATAGTGGTTGGGGCTGGTATATGGTGCACCCTTGCCCTCAAAAGGCCAATACACATACTGTGTGTGTCGACCTGGGTGTTTGGGAGGTGTTGGGGACAGTCTGATTGACTGGCCATCAGAAGCTTTCTGTAGCTGCACTTTTGTGTGTTTGTAGGGATAGTTTAGGTCAACCTTTGTGTTCTTGGGTATATCTAGGGGAGGCCCAAACCCTGCCTCAATTTGGCTTACATTTCTGCTGGTTTACGTAGCTGCTGGAGGGTTTTCCACAAAGTGACTGCTGCAATTTTAGGACCATTTCTAGCCCTTCCGTATCTTTCCTGTGTCCTTACCCTTAGCTCTGGCTTTGGTTTTTGGCTGTTTGATATCCTTCCTGAGCTGTCCATATGCTCCCACAGATCCTCATTAGCTGAGCTAGTGGAACGTAGGCAGCAGATTGTGGCTGCAGTCTGTCTGGTGTCTGGAGCCCATAATCGGAGTCTTTCATCCCTATATGCTGTTCACTGGAGGAGGAGCTTTTCTTTATTACGTCCTTGTGGCCGTGGAGCGGGCCGCGGAGTGAAGGCAGCAGAGTGTGGCTGAGCTGTGCATCCAATACTGGGATTGTTTCTGATCCATTTCTCTGTTGTGGTCCTGGGTTGTACTCCTGGTCTTACACCCGGGAGTATGTAGCTGCTGTCTTCCAAATGGCGGGTGGGATTTGGAGTTTGTGTGGGTTAACTGGGGTCACCTGCATCATTGATTCATCATGAGACGGTTAACTGCTGGCTGGCTGGTCTTTTTATCCCATTCGAGCTGTCAGAATCTGCTTGGTCGGGTTCTTCCATTCTCCTGCAGTCTTTATCCCATTTTTTTATGCTCACTGCTGGAGGGTCCTACTTCTGGGAAGGCTGTTTATTCTTCATTTTGGTCATTTGAGTCATTAATTGTCTAGGATTCGAGTTCCTGGATTACCGGATCCAGTAACTTGTCCCAAAACAGAAGACCTTTACTCACTGGGTTGTTTTGCCATTCCTGAGCCATGATTTCAAGAACTGCTCCATGAGTGTCACCCTCTGTGGCGTGGGGATGTAGGTTATTCTCAATACTTAACCTCAGGGGTCCAGTAATCCATGGCTGAGTGTTTCTGCAGTCCCCTTATTCTGCAGTTTGCCATATACTTCCATCTGCAAGAATCCTGCTCTGCTTTCTTTCTTCCCCGGCTCTTGGGTGTTGAACCTGCTGCTGGTGCTCTTCATGGGGGTCTCCTCTGGCATCTCCTAGGGTAGCTGTCTGCCTTTCTTGCATCTGTGGGGTAGAACTCAGACCTACCCGACTTTTCGGCATAACTGTGGCCGTGCCCACAGATGTTCTCCCATTGATTCCTATTGGGCACTTTTACCAACACTGAATGCTCCTACAAGTGACTTTCTAAGCTACTCACCTGAATATTGACATTTCACCTGCGCCCTTCTGGAGTCCCCAGAATGTTCCACAAAGACTTTGCTTTTAAGCTACTATCCCTGATTTGCTGTGTATTTATAAATCATGGCATTACACTACTACCTATTGAAATGTGCTAAATTGCTATATATCGTTAATGGGGACTTTGGTTTATAATTCCTGGAGTATGTTTCCTACATTTTGGTAGCCCTCTGTGCTTTGTGGTTATTGTTTTATTTTTTATTTTTTTATTGTGTATTTAGTTATAAACTTGAACACAAATTCATAGATCCAAAATTTACAATCAATAAGTCATAGATAAAAAGGATAAAAAAAGAAAAAAGAAAATGTTTCAAGATTCATACATCATATATAGATAACATTAAGATAAAAAAGAACTTGAAGTCATCATATCAAAATACACACATATAGCATCCTAAATTAACAATTTACAATTTGGTAAAAAATCAATGTTACCGGAAAAAAAGAAGAAGCAAAAGAGAAGGAAACTATTGCACTACATTAATAGCTCCACATTGCTTTTAACATATCTGATCAAGATTTATTGACTTCTCCCTCAAACTTGCGAAGATATATGTTGAGATGTTTCCAAATCTGAGTGATTGCAATTATCAGCCCTTTATTATATCCTGAGAGACAACGTAACCAAAATACTCAATTTTAGTAATGTATTTTTTATAGATATGGCTCATTTTGGAGCAGCCTGTCTATACATGACTAGCTGATTCTAACACACCATGATCACAGCATATTCTGCAGGTTCTAAGCTCAGCAGGCATGCCAGTCCAGGCTCCCCTTACTTCTAAGACAGCAGGCCTCATTACGAGTATGGAGGTAGCCATTCCAACCTTGGAGGGCCCGGTATTTCCCCATTCCTGGAACCCAGACCCGGTACATCCCCATTCCCATTTGAGCCCCCTAGGGTTCAATGGGAATGGGGAGGATGCAAACAACGGGCCCGTTAATGACGCATGTTTGCATCCTGGTCTGCTAGCGGGTCCCGCTAAGGACGCCTGTTGTTACCAGATGTCCTTAGCAGCACCCGCCAGCAGACCTCGTAATGGGGCGGTAGAGGGATAATGGGGCCGGCGTCATTACCCCTCTACCGCATCCTCGTAATGAGGCCCATTCAGTCTGTTTAATCTAATATCCATGAAGATTCTGCGGTTAGCAGGTGAGGGTAGCAGTTTTAGCTATTTTTGCATTTTTTATATTCAAAAGCATTTTAGAGAACATATGTAAAGATTTCAGTTTCGCTACAGCACCTTGACTGACCACCCAGTCCCATTTCCCTGCCACTTCTTTAAGACATTTTAGCATCCAACCCTCGCCATATTCCCATTTAGGGATCCACCCTATCTCCTGAAAGAAGAGAGATATTTTTCTTGGAATTTATTCAGTGCCTGTACATTCCTGCCAATTTGTGGTTATTGTGTCAACTCCTTTTCCTGCCTCTATTGGCTATGTGGCCGTGAAATGTACATTTGTCATGTTCATATTACTATTTGCTAGGAGTTGAATCCTGATAATAACTGATGATTTTATTGTGCAGGCTTCCTTTTTCATCCCATCCCTTACACATATGAGTACAGAGCCTGCCACCAGGTAGTGGTTTACACTTATGAGTGGGAGGGTTCTTCACTGGCCATTACTGTTTTATGCATACACTGTGTTTATACCATATGTTATATGTAACCTAAGTGTGTATATGAACTAATAGAGATTTATGTGTGACTTCAATACAAATGTATATTATAAATGTTCCAGTATACCAGTGTATTGTGTTCCTGTAGGCATTAACTATACTTCACTACCAGCCTTCCCCGTTCCAATGTGTTAAGCCTGGCTTCTCTGCCACATCTAATACTATTGAGAGATCTGGTTTATCCTTTGGTTGGAACCCTGTCTCGCCATTAGGCTAGATGGTTTGACTTCCATGGAAACATCCAAAAAACCAGCAATAAAAACCTGAATGGGAGAGGTGGCTGAATTTTGTCCGTTTGAAAATTCTGACCGGCCGAAAAAAAGTTCAACCAAATCCCCAATTTGGTGCTAAGGGCTGTGGAGGCTGTGGGGGTGTCCCCGCACCCTTGTTCACTATATTGTGATCAGGGGTCAGGGGGTGTCTCAAAAAGTTTTTAAAAAAGGAAAGGACCCTGCCGGGCCCGTTCCCCATCACGGAAGTGAAAGGGGACAGGCATCGCAGGGACACAGCGAGTTGGTGGCACATAGCGAAGTGTGCTACCACAAAGTAAGTAGGGGAATGTGGGTGCGTATGTGGGTCTGGGTGGGGCCAAGTCAGAAATGTTCAGGGGAGAAAAGACCGAAGGTTATTTCGGAAAAATAATCTTCGGTCTTTTCTCCCTCGAACATTTCCGTCATGGGCTTCTAACCCTGATCCACTTCCACCGCTAGAGGCTGTGGAAAAATCACTCTAACAGTCTGTAACAAAGGAGAAAGACTGTGATGGAGGAGGATTCTGACAAAGGAAACTAACTCAGATGAAAGACTGTGATGAACTGTAATGAAGTGGAATGAAAAACTATGATGAAGGACAGGCACTCTAGAGAAGGACTGAAATGGGAGAAATACCTTGATGAAGGACTGTGAAGCAGAAGGATTGTGGCAATGGTCTGTGATTCACTGATGAAGTAGAAAGATGCTATTATAATATACACAAATAGAAGTCTAAAGTTCAGATTATGTGGGAATAAGACTTGCTAGTTCCTGGAAAGATCAGATTGAAAAGAAGGAGGCTATCCCTTCTTAGTAGTACATCAAAATATTTGTTAGCAAAGCAATGGCCTCAGACCTATGAGTATTTGGGATGCAGACCTAGAAGGCCTCTCTATATGGCTCTCAGCTGTGGGGGGCCGCACATCTTGAATGCTGATATTACAGCCAAAAAATTCCAAATATTCCAAATATTGCACATTTTCAAAAATTCCAAATGCACTCAGTTTATCTGGAGGTTGTCCCACTCTCCCGCTTTTACTGAAACTGGGCATCACTGACATTGAGTCCACTGTAGTCTTCAAGCCAACGGCCTGTTGGATCTGTCTGCCAACTTCATGCTATATAGAAAAATATAGAGGCCGTGCCGGGTATCCTAAGCCAGAACGGTGGACTGTTCCTCTCTTTGTTCTAGCATATTAGGAACATAGCTATTAAAACTGAGCTTATGACTTATGACCATTTGGAATATACCTGGAAGTAAGAACACCACAACTTTCCAAATAGTAAAAAAAAAGCTGTATGCCCACAAACTTAATGCAGAGATCATAAAATGCTGCGTCTTTAGATCATGTTTATTTGCTGTCTACAACAGAGATGAACCTTGACAGATATTTTGATGAACCTCACTGTGGGCATGTACTCTGTATTTGAAAATACAGCTGGGCATACTGCTTTTAGCTCCTCTCTTAAAAAGTGGAACAAACCTGACCTGCAGAGCCTCATCTATCGTACAGACAAAGTAGAAACTTGGAGCATGTTTTGTTTACCTGTCTCTTGTATAACAAGATCATGAAAAGTTATCTAAGAAATGCTTTAATTAATCATGGGGTAAGACATTTATCTCAAGCTGCCAGTTTAGGTAAGACAACCTCTGAACCTGATGTCATTTATACAGATTGACATTATTTAGGCAGAGAATGGGGTTGTGATATCTGAAAATCCAGAAACAAGGGGAATCTCTGAAGTCTTCTTAATGAGTGGAAATAATTCACGTCAAGTGTTGTGAACGTTTGACCTCTTCTCTTTAGCTAGTCGGAATTGTATCTGTATCATGTTTCTCCTGTGTATATGTAGATGCTCATGTTGGTGTGTAAAACAAACTGTTGAAAAAAGCTCTTGATGATGATGGTCCTGGTCCATGGCACTCTCTGCACCATGGAGCAGTTGATTGTTATGGATCAGGAGCCACGTGATTCTATTCTTTAACCACACTGCACTGCATCACGGGAGTATATCAAGCAGCTTGGAAACCAAAAATCATAGAATCCGCATGTGACACCTTTCCCCAGATTACACAATGGCTCTAGCTTCACGCAAAATACCACTACCCTAAAAGAGCTTTCTGCATGATGGGCTCTCTCTACGTCACTGAGCAGATGATTGGCATGTGGGCCCTCTGCATGGTGATAGTGTGCGGTATAAATGTCCTTTAACATTAATATTAACTACTGCAAAAGCTCACGCAGAGAACTTCAACTTCCTCTGGTGACGAAAACCGCATGAAAAACACATTTGGCAATGAATGTAGCATGTATGTCAGCGGAAAATGTTCACAAAGATTACAAATAGTCTAGAACGCTCAGTAAATAATAGGAATGGGACTGTCGCTTATTAACCAGGTTGTATGGACACTCCCTCCTTCTGGCTCCTGCAGGAAAAAGCAGGGTCCATGCTGGAAAACTAGAAGTGCATCTTCTTGGCTACACAGGTGGCTACCATAGGCAGGGTTGCGAAGTGTATTGGGGAAGTTCTGAATGTGTTTTGTGTGACCCCAACACAACATTCTTTTAAGCTGACCGAGGTTTGTATGTGTTGGAAGCATTTACTAAACCTTCCACAGACACATCAGTAATATCAATGTTGCCACTTGCAGTTTCTTCACAGAAGCAATCAAAACGGAGTCAGTGGGAGGTCTTCGGCCACGTACAATAGAAATAAGTCGTGGGGAGTCGGTTACAAATCACTGATGTGTCCCTGTTCGTTTTAGCATATTCTGTATGTCACCTGTCTTGTGTAGATGTCATTTATATGACAAATGAACATGACTCAAACCACTACGTGTTGAATCAGGTATACATAACAGGCGTGCTGTGCTATTCCTGCTGGGAGACAATTGAATTGCATGTTACTGTGCAGTTCACAGGTTAGTTCAAGGATGTCTTTTGGTGAATGTTGATGCAATCCGATATAAACTTCATGCATTTAGAGTTCGGCAGTGGCAGCTGGCCTACACCGGACGCTATGGCACCAACCCCTAATTTTTCAGCACTGCCCGGTCTCAAAAATGAACCTGCCGAAAAAAGCGGTTTTCTAATTGCATTGTGGGGCGAGTGTCTTTCCCTGATTTCATAACGCAACTGTAGTCTTTGCATTCGCAAAGAATCTAAACATATTTAGAGTCTTTGCACATCTGAAGGCTGGTGGTGTTCCTAATTCCTATCACTGGGCTGTACATGGGCCAGGACTGAAGGCATTCATCACCACGACACTGCCTCAGATACAGCCCCAGGAAAGGCTTTGACTTCATGACATTCATTTCTACTATTTATTGTCACAGGAAATCCAGCCCATGCAGTGAATATATGCCCTACAGCCCTACCCTTCCTGCCTGCTTCAGGGCAGGGGAGGGGTCACAACGCTGACACATGGCCTGGTCTGATTCTAAAACAGGGAAAGTAAGGGGTAAAGAAAGGCTCCTAACCTGTCCTCATGCCTCCGTAACATGCCTGGGGCGGGGGAGGAGTGTGTATGTGTGCACGCGCGCATAGACCTAGCCTAGCAGTTTGGGCTGGGCTGCTTCCCTTTGCATCGCTACCTGACTGATTTGCATATGGCTGGGACCCTTTTGCAATGGTGCAGATAGGCTAAATACAGTGGTGTGGAAGGTTGCCCAGAGCAGTATGAGTGGTTGAGATTCATTCAAAACCTTGCACCCATCACCTTTGTGGTTATAGTTTGTCTCCCTCTGTGAGACAGGGTATACCCAGAAGTGGGTCCTTTGCTCACTGCGTCATAGGGAACCGAGCTGCACCTCACTTATGAGGCCTAACAAGGCTGAAACAGGTCTGGGTTGATAGTGTTTCTATGCAGAAGGGGTCTGGCCTAGCTGTTCAGGCTCGGCTGCTCCCAATGGTGGCAGTGTCAGACTGATTTGCATATGGCTGGGCGCCTTTTGCAAGGGCACAGACGGGTTAGAAATCGGTGGTGTGGAAGGTTGCTCAGAGCAGTGCCAGTGGTTCAGATTTATTCAAAAACTTCCACCCATCACTTTTTTGGTCAATGCTAAATGCCTGCAGCTGGAAATAATTATTTTTCATTTGCAAGCATTTAACATTAATATGGCCCATTTTGCTATGTAAAGCCATTTAATTCATGGAGAGGGAGGAGATCCACAGGGCAATATGGCATTACTGAGCAATGGGCATAGTCAGCATGATTGCTTTTACAGTGGCAAATACTGCCATTATTGGGCAAAGCCAAGAAAAGTGTGTTCTTACAGTTGCAGTACTAAAATTCCTGGGAAAAGCCAATAAAACTGCATACCTACAGTGGCTGGCACTATAGGCCTGAGGTGTAGTGGGCAAAGCCACCATCTATATATACTTACAATAAGTGCATTGATCGTATTAAGCAAAGCCAAGAGAGGTGTGTTCATTCAGTGATATTACTGGCTTTATGAGGCAAAGCCAAGACAAGTGTATTCTTACACCGGCTGGGACATTATGGGCGTGTTCTTAGACTTAGTGCACTGGCCTTACTAGCCAAACTCAAGACAAGTGTGTTCTTACAGTAACAGTACTGGCATTATTGGGGAAAGCCAAGGTGAGTATGTTCTTACAATGGCTAGCAGTGCTGGCCTTAGGCTTATTGGGAACAGGCTTCATGGATGTGTTCTTAGGTTGCAGCACTGGCATTCTTGGGACAAGCCAATACAATTGTGTACCTACAGTGGCTGGCACTACAGGCCTGAAGCGTATGCGGCCAAACCAACATGTGTATGTTCTTACAATAAGTGTATTAGGCAAAGCTAAGCCAAGTGTGTTCATACAGTGATATTACTGGCATTATTTGACAAAGCCAAGACAAGGGTGTTCTTACAGCGGCTGGTAGTATTGGCCTTAGGCATAATGGGTAAAGGCATTATGGGTGTGTTGGGTAAAGACATTATGGGTGTGTTCTTAGATTTACCGCATTGGCCTTACTGGCCAAAGCCAAGACAAGTGTGTTCTTACAGTGACAGTACTGACATTATTGAGCAAAGCCTAGGAGAGTGTGTTCTTATAGTGGCTAGCAGTGCTGGCTTTAGGCTTATTGGTCAAATTCAAAACCAAAGGTGTAATGGATGGAAGGTTTAGCATTAATCTTAACCTCTGGCATTGCTCTGGGCAACCATTCAGACCATCATTCTTCGCCTGCCAACCCATTAGAAAATGGGAAAAACCATATGCAAATCAGGCTTGGCCCCAGCCCAAAAGGGGCAGTCCAGCCCGGACTGCTTGGTCACATCCCTTCTGCACAAAACCACAAGCATCCCCAAACATGTTTCGGCCTTGTTGGGCCTCCTCAGTGAGAAGTAGCTTGGGTCTCTTGGGCCAGCAGGCACGGGACCCATATCTAGGCATACCCATTCCACTCGGGGTTACTAACACAAAACAAAGGTGTGATGGATGGAAGGTTTAGAATTAATCTTAACCTCTGCTGTGGGCAACCCTCCAGACCAATGTTCTTTGCCTGCCAAGCCATTTCAAAAGGTGAAACACCATATGCAAATTAGGCTTGGCCCCACCCCAAAAGGGGAAGTTCAGTCTAAACTGCCTGGTAACATCTCTTCTGCAGGAGACCACAAGCATCCCCAAACATGTTTTGGCCTTATTGGGCCTCATCAGTGAGGAGTAGCTTGGGTCTAGTCCAGCCTGAACTTCTTGGGACGGGAACGCTTACTGCACGTAGTGTTTAACTACACTACTCAGAAGTTATCAAGTTCCTGTTGGTCAGGAAAGTCCTTTCCCATGATTCATGCTCTTACTACAGCAACTGTATCAACATGCAGCGAGACACGGAATAGTTGTCTGTACGCACGGACCCGCTAGGACTGATTGATTTGTACTGAAAGCGGATAAGACAGAAACGCTGCAATAGTCTACTGAAGGTCTTTATGTAAAAATTTGAAATTGAGTAATATATGGGTATGATAAACTCTCCCCTTTCTTTTCAGCCGTCGTTAGTACTTCCTTGGCACATAGTTACAAAACCCTTTGGGGCGTTACTTTATTCCTGTTTTACTTCGTTCTGACAATGCATACTTCTCCATATTGTTTTTGGTTATTTTTATCACCTCCAGAGATATGTTTGGCGACTTGAACTTTTAGCAACTTGTGACTTGCTAAGAAGAGAATTTCACAGATGCCAATTTTAGGCAGTTATTTACTACTACATTTTAACCCAACTAGTATCTCGCTTTACAAGTGCATGCTGCACACCAATGGATACTAACTCAGCACAGGGATATTATATCACCTGTTCGAGCTCTGAGAAATGAAAAGCATACAAATATATATACATGATTCTCTTGTGCACATGGGTGTGGCCATAACTACAGATCTCAGAGATATATCACAGCTTCTCACAATGGTAATTGTGTAATAAAAGGCATAATACATGGCTAACCACAATATGGACATTTCCTGTCCTGAACATTATCTATCGTTGCAAATTTACCAAGAGATATGTATTTTTGTTTATGTAATTAAAGGATTGCCTAAGGACACACCTAAATCATCGCCTAGCGTGTAATGCACAACTGAATTCCTTATTTATTTGTGTCTAAAAGTTATTTTATTCTGAATGATGTACCACTCATCTCACGCCCCTCTCCTGGAACACTCCCCCGCCCCCCGGTCACACTGAACCAGGAATCAGGCTGGTTTGCAAAGTTAAAATATTTATTTATGTATTTACAATTTAATCAGACTATGTTTTAATGGGTACAAAATGATCTCCAATGGGGTGATGTAATACTAAATAATCTTTTTAATACACAAGGAGTAATAGTGAGCAAAACAATTCAGCACAGAAATAATACTTTTGTGTGTGTTCAGATCAAACAGAAGTGTGGTTACTATTTCCCCCTGCAAACCCCTCAACGCCCCATAGGAAATGTAAAGAGATAGGAGGAGAGAGAGCAGGTATTCAGGAATGGCAGAATTCAAACAAATATCAATCCCAATTTCCCCCAAGCAACACAAAAGAAAAACAGAATTGATTGGCAAGTGGTCAGGATGGTTTTAAAGTTATCTTGAGAATGGATTGGGTAAAAACACTAAATATGGTTTAAATTGCTGAAATTGTTTAAATTCTTATGGGAGCCGTTTTGGATAGTTACACACAAATGCAAGTAATGACTTAATACTAAGCAACAATTTGAAATCTCAGAATTAAGGTCGGGAGCAATCATAAGCTGTTTTACACGTTTAAGTATTTCCCTAAAACGAAATTTGTGGCAAACTTTTCACTGCCTGATAATCGTGACTATAGGAGAACCGTATGGATTTGCGATGCGGTTCTAGATGCTAATTAAAGCTGTGGATGTTAGCTACAAGCAGAAGTTAGAATATTGTTTCTAGCACAAAAAGTGAGGAAGTTATGGTCTTTTTAGTGGAGGTCGTTTTTCGAGCTAGGTGCAAGAATGGGAAAACGGGAATGCGCTTTTAAAAGGACAAAAAGGATTTCTTACACTAGAGGATGACTATGGCCCTCATTACAACACCGGCGCTAAACCATGGCACTATTAGCACCATGGTTGCTGCCGGTATTGTAACGAGTCCGCCATGGTGAAATGGGGAAGTACCACCCCATTCCAGGGTTGGCGGGGCGGTACTTCCCCATTTTACCATGGCCCTTTCCCATTCCCATTTTTGCCCCATAGGACATAATGGGAATGGGGAAAGGCAGTAATTACGGTACCGCAAATTGGAGTACCGTAATTAAAGCCAGGGTCCCTTTGCGGGTCCCTGCAATAACGGTTGGTTCCAGCCGCCGTTATGGGAATTGGGCGCTAAGTAATTACCGGTACCCTTACCGGTACCGGTAATCTTTTAGCGCCAGGGTCGTAATGACCCCCTATGAATAAACGGATACCACACAAGAACACAGCCACTTGATCAGGGCAACTGCCTGCAGTGGTCCCGCCTTCTTCAGATGAAAAATATCAGTGCAAAGATAGTTTTAGCAATACTAGCACAGGAGGAAGATAGGAGGGATAGGATCGAGAGTTCAGGCAATTCAAAAGTACTCCTAACAGTGCAGGTTCTGAAGACACGATAGGATGGATTTAAGATAGGGATTGGACTAAGCCAGGTACATATGCTAGTGACACAGTTCTATCTATAGATACTTACTAGATATGTTTCAAATGGAACCGTCAGGATTCTGGTCAGGGATTCTGGTCAGGACAGACTGCTGGGCACACCGGATCAGACTGGGTCTGTTCACAGCACGGCACAGGACTGGATCGGATCTGCAATGGCTCTGGTCACAGCACGGCACAGGACTGGATTGGATCTTTTGGTTCTGATGATAATTATTTTAGCAGGCAAGCAGTACAGCACAGCCCGGCTGAATGTTTGATGTTCCCCTGCGGTCTGCGGTTGGTTCTGGTTCTGGAAATTTAAGGCCTAGCTGAAAATGGTTCAGCTATACAATGGGCCTTTCTGCTTTGCCAAGTTTCTGGAGTCTGGAGCAAGTAAGATGGATAGTTCTTCAGCAGGGTGCTCTGCCAGAATCAGAATAGTGGGTGAATCTGTCTGTCTTTTTGAGTGCTGAGCTGTCTCTATTTATGCTTATGATAAAGGGTGTGTGTGTGCTGGTTTAGTCTAAGCTCACCCCTTTGACAGGGATTGGTCAGGGTCTCCTCTCAGGATTGATAGGAGGAGAAAACAATGTGTCATCTTTATGGTGTGCGTTTATGAGTCTTAGAGTCCACCCCTGGCCTCTTGAACACAAAATCTACTTTTGCCACAATACATATTTCCACATATGCAACCTCTATAACGACCAGATATACAGATTACATATTTTGTACAGCAGCTACTCCTCCAAACCCCGTAGCTGTAAGATCTTGTGTCTGCTTTTCCCAGAATTTCACCCTTTTCATCAGGAACGCAATGGGGGGTCATTACGACCCTGGCGCTAAGGGATTACCGGTACCTGTAAGGGTACCGGTACCGGTGATCCCTTAGCACCCAATTCCCAGCCGTTATTGCAGGGACCCGCAAAGGGACCCTGGTGTTCATTACGGTACTGCAATTTGCGGTACCGTAATTACCGCCTTTCCCCATTCCCATTATGCCCTATGGTGCAAAAATGGGAATGGGGAAGGGCCATGATGAAATGGGGAAGTACCGCCCCGCCAACCTTGGAATGGGGTGGTACTTCCCCATTTCACCATGGCGGACTCGTTAAAATACCGGCAGCAAGCATGGTGCTAATAGCGCCATGGTTTAGCGCCGGTGTTGTAATGAGGGCCAATGTCCGATTTATCAGCAAATTTCTACAAGTGTGTGCGTATAACGATGGCATATGTGTACAAAGTTTCATACTTCTAGCAGAAAGACATTTGGTGTAAACTCAAATTTTTTGCCGTTTCCTTACAAATTATGTCACACGATCTTGCCACCTCTTGAAATGTGCAGCCAAAAATTAGATTTACCATTCTGTTATTTTTGTGTTCTTGACAGTTTTCAGTGGCACGTTATATGTAATTAAACAAAATGTTGTTTGTGAATGTCCAGGCACATATGGTTGTTTGTCTCCGCCTCTTTTTGTCTCCCTTCAGTTCAGGAGCAGTCTCCTCCCTGTTTCCTTGGCAGAGGCCATTTTACGACTGTTCACAACTGGTATTTGCTTTAGCTGGAGGATGTCCATTGTTTAGTCCTGTGCTCACCAGCAATTTGCACCTCCCCATGAGTTTCAGCTGGGGGGAAGTGTCCTCCTTTTGTGAGGAAAGCTGTTATTCCAGTTTGGGTGGTTTTAGCCAGGCTCAAATTTAAATGTTATTTCTGTTGCATATTTCCTGAGTTTAAAACAAACTTGTGATTTACAAATATCAGCTAGAATACTTATTCAAGATTTTAAACCATGGGATAAAAACAGGTACAACATAGGTTACTCTCAGCAACAGGCCACTTAGATTGGAACATTTGATTTCAGTTTATAAAGGTTATAAAGTTTTAATCAGCTGTCATTCAGGCGGCAGAGGGTACTGCGCCGATATTTTGACAGATTCCGCAGGGCACTTTTGCTGTGGAAACCCCTTGATACTTTCAGCTTTTCAGGACATTGTATGTTCACAATGATTTCTTATACTAAGTGAATTGTAGCACCTAGCAAGAATTCTGTAGGTTTGAGGGTGTTTTGTACCGACATTCTGCAGTTTCAGCAACAAAGAAAAAAGATTTAAAGCAAGATTTTTTTGGATTTCCTTTAGCAGAGCACTGCTTTTCCCTCTGTACTCCATTTTCACTTGTTGTGGAGCCCAGTGACATATTTCAGGAGTGGGATCTCTGTTCCACCACTGACAACATGCGTGGTAGATTGGGCAGCCATCTTTTTGTGCTTTGCAGAGCACGATTTTCAGAGGTTTTGGGGCGCACAAAGGTTTTGCTGCCATTTCGATGTTTCTGGCACCATCAGAACATAGTGATGCTGCACGGCAAGGCAAAGGTGGGTCAAGACATCCCACAGAGCCCCCCCTCATGACTTGAGGTTGCCCGCATTTCAAGGGGAAGTCGGGAGATTGAGATGTTCTTTCTTTCTTTTGTCCAGGTGGAGAAAGTCGTCTGCTTCTCCCATCAGTGCTGGATCGACAAGCTCTCCTCGCCGGTTCTGGATGGGAGTATGGAGCGATACTCCGGGCCCCTTGGGTCTTTCCTCCGGCCCCCGAGTGGTCCTCCTAGGTACTTAGAATCCTTGGTTTCAGTGCTATGAGACAGAACAGAGCATGTTTATGGAATTTCCCCACTACTATTCATGTAGTGGGGCAGATGCATACATTTGACATACAATGTACAATATTCCCCGCCTGTATTTCCTAATGATTTTAACAGGTGGGATGGTTTTAACAGTTGGAATTTTTCTAGGGATCTGTAATGCCCCCCTCTGGGTTTCCAGTTGGCTCCTCTATTTGCCGCAAAGTATGCCTGGGTGGCAACTCTTAAGCTGATTTATGTGGACCCACTTGTCTTTCCCTTCTGCCAAACTCCCCTTGGGGATGCGAATTTTGTAGGCGATTGGTGAGATTCTGTCTACAATTTTGAAAGGACCCCACCAACTGGGGAGGAATTTGCGCTGTTTGGCTTGGTTCCTTTGGAAATTGTACAAATGGACCCGGTCTCCTACTTGGTATTGTTTTTTAGTTGTCTTAAGGTCATAGTGGGTCTTCATACTGTCTGCGGATCTTTCTAGATTCCGCTGAGCATAGGCAAAAGCATGTTGAAGGTGTTTTCTCAGATTCTCAACATACTCATGAGTTGTGGAGGCATTTATCAAGGTCTGCTCTTGGGTTCTGTAGAGCAGATGCTGGGTGTAAAGGACCGGAGGGGGGTGTCTGTACTTCCGCTCTCTATATGAGAGAGGAGAGGCGCAGAGGACCCCAGCCAAGATTCTCCATTATTGGTACGTGGTCTAACATTCAAGCCCTAGCTTCTCAGGAGGTGATGCAGGCTGGTTCTTAAGTACAGTGTAGTCCCCAAGCCCCCACAAAGGAATGTCCACACACTGTATTGGTTAAAACACAGTCTTTATATAATTAATATTCAAGGTTATGTACACTATCACAATAACTCAATTTGTGCTCTGAAAATCAACAATGGTAAATATATACAGTTCTACAGTGGTACCACAAATATTATCAGATATCATTAAAGTGCATCAACTCTACAGCAGTAGAGAGAGGAATGAAAGCAAGATGGTTGAACAATTGGAAGAATACTGGGCGCTACCGTTAAACACAGCTCTATGTGGAGATCCCCCCACCTGTGCAACCTGTAGAATAAAGATACAAGCCCAGTCCATATATAGTTCACACTAGACTTCCCAATAGTTCTGCAGCCCCAAAGTACCTGCCGTTGTAGCGTTCCTCATCGGGGAATCGGCGGCCCTCTTGAGTGCCCTCCCTTTAAGGCAGGAGTCACGGGTCATCGAACGTCCGACGGAGAACAGGATGAGCTACGACGGTGAAGTGGCAGCCTAGCGTCGGAAGCGGCCAGTTCTGTGCTCTGTAGACACGAGCACTTGAACGTGGTGGGGCTTGACGCGTTCTGACACTGAATTGGGTCCGTTACTCTAATCGGCAAGACTGCTGCAAGGCTGTGGGAGAGACCAGCGTTGTCGCTTTGTGTACGACCTACGCCCCTCGTATATTGAGTGCCAGCATCTGCGGCCCCGTACTTTGCCCAGGGCCCAGAGTCGCGGCGGGTACACTGTTGATACACGGTGGTGACACCGCGGCCCGTGATTACGGCGGTCCTGTGCCTGGAGCCGCAGCGGCAGGGGGCCCTGCGGGCTGCGTACGGCCCATTAAGAAGCCGAGGGCGGGCGGTGCAGTATGATCTACCTACCCTCAGAAGCACCTATGCAAGGGCTTGGCAAGAACTTGGTAAGAACTATTGATTCTTGAAACCCGGCCATTTATTTTTCCTGGGTCTCTGCTTTGGTCCCTGCTAGGAACAACGTTGGAAGGACCAAGTTTTCATATTGTATTAGGGCTTGGAGGACTAGTCATACGCTGATTTTACCAGGAGACTGTGGGTTACTCCTTGGATCCTGGTTTTATACATTAGGCATAATCAGCAGTTTTTTGTGAGCACTTGATTTCCTTTCAGATAAGTCTATAGTTCCCAGACTGTGGCCTGGTGCCTGCAATCGAGCTTGTAGGCATATTTCGCTCAGGGAATTGCCATTACACTGCTTTAAACAGTGACTCTATACACGTGATATTGAGTCGTCAGAGATTATTAGTTTGAGAAGCGTCTCAAGACTCAACATGCTTTCAGTCAGAAAATGGTCTGCGACGAGATATAATCTACGTAATCAGAAGAGCGGAACCCTGACAATAAAAACAAATAGAAGTAAAGGATCCAAAAAAGCACCTGTTGAGAAAGGCGCAATCACTGATTTTTTCTCGCTTCCCGACACCGCTAATATTACAATCCCAATGCTCCCTGTGGAAAAATCGACGGGGGGCCAATGTATGTGTTTATCTATGCAGAGATCTATGACTCCTTACCCAGGAAGCAACCCGGCTATTCAGAATGATAGTTACCAACATCTGCCTACTCACACACAGTGTGAAACATATAATAGTCTATCTGCCTCTCCAAACTTGGATGTACATCTGGAGTCATCAGAACCGGATTGCAGCAGGGATCAAGGAGAAAGTCAAATAACCTTGGGTGACTTGCAATCTTCGGTTGCATCCCTGCAATTTGCTTTAAATATCCTACTAAAGATGTGTGGGAGGATATTGGAAGTTACTCTTACTTTACCATCAGGAAATACAGCAAATAACAGTGATATGGATCCGCCTCACAAGGAAGAGAAGACCATCTCGCCAGACTGCCCGATGTCAGAAGACATCGACTTAAATGCCACAACGAATGTGGATGTTTTCTATTCACGGAAACAGCGATGATTGGTTAAAAGAGCCCTTGTGAGGAAAAAGCGCCAAATGGCAACCTTAAGACCACCGGACACAGTGGAGCAGGAAGAGGAAATCTCCACCCCTACTAAAGGCAGCACCCCTAAACAAGACAAGAGAAAACCTAAACGCATGGCACCTCTAGTGAATAAAGGCATTGCTAGCAGGGAGAGCAAGCTGACTAGTTGGCTCATTCTCGAGAAGAGCACCATCAATAATCCAGTTGAGGAGAATGACTCTAATAAAAGTATTATTGCACTTCAAGCGGAGGAGAGAGATTCAGATCATTCACCATATTCAGATGAGCTGAAGGATAACCCCGCATTTGATATTATTAATACCGTACCAATCAATCCAGCTCGAACAGACATAGGCCCTCATTACGACCCTGGCGGAAATCGCGGTGCTAAATGCACCTCGGAGCACGGCGGAAAGCTGCCGATACCGCCATGGGGGTTGGCGGATTTTCCGCCCCATTCCGACCTTGGCGGGGCGGTAAATCCCCAATCCCCATTTTACCCTTCCCCATTCCCATTTTTGCCCCATAGGGTATAATGGGAGTGGGGAAGGCGTTGATTACGCCACCGTAAAGTACGGTGGCGTAATTAACAACAAGGTCCCGTAGCGCCATGGATTTCTCCGCCCGGTAAAACCAGGCGGAGAAAAGCTCCATGGCGCTACGGGAACTCGTAGTAGGGCGGACGGGTCCGCCACGAATACCGCTGGCGTAAACCCACTCCGCCAGGGTCGTAATGAGGGCCATAGCATTTGCGCCACTAGGGGAACTCCCAAATGACGATAAAGGTAATAATATACCATATCAAGGTGGAAGGATATGTATTATCAAAAACCTGTACCAAAACAGAGATCATGATTGGCTCTCTAGATCGGCGCTGATGACTAGACTGTATTCTATACCACAGCTTAGAGTGCTGAGATCAGAAGATTTTGAATTCGTGGAGCCTTTGAAAGCGAAGAACTCTAACACCTTGGCATTACACTGTAAATTTTTAGCGACTGCTAACCTGATTCGCAGCTTCAAAGCAAGTCTGTGGGAAGTGGATATTGAAGTAGACGCCAACCCCAACACAATCGATCCACAATGGCCAATACATATACCAAGCACCAAAGCTGTTGAAACCATAGTTCCGAAGCTACCTAAAGGCAACGCAGTACAACTAGCTGATGTGCAGAATGTCCTTAAATGGCTTGCCGAGTCCCTACCGACGCTTTCCTTAACCCAATGAGATCAAAGTTTAATTACATGGAACTGTCGGGGATTCAGCCACTTATTATCGGCAGTGGGCTTATCTTCTTTGCTAGTAGGGAAATCTTGTATCTGTCTACAGGAGACTTGGCTCACTACTTGGACCCTTTTCAATGGCTATTCAATTCATCAGGAATTAGCCAAAAAGGGTCCCAAGGGAAGACCGTAGGGGGGCCTTATAACTGGAATCATACACCCATTAAATTCCTCGAGGATCCACTCGAACTTAGACGAATTTGTACTAGCTGTTGAGATAGAACTCACTGGCAAAGATAAAGTGGAGAAGATGTTAGTGATCAACCTCTACAATCCACCTGAATCCCCATATAGAGATCTCATTCAGGGTGCTTGCCATTCTCTGCTGATCGATTGGATGGTCGATTCTGACCGCACTCTGGTAACAATCGTAGGTGACTTCAACTGCCATATTATGGGACCGATGGGCAAGACTAATAATCCCTCGTTGAAGAACATTGGCATGATGTGGCACAAGGAGGCGAATGCTGAGAGACTGCTGTGGTTCAATTTTTTCAAAGCTTGGGATTTTGAAATCTTGAATGGTAGAACTTCTAGTGACTATCCAGGTCAATCTACATGGAGAAATTCTAGAGCCTGTAGTACACTAGATTACATCTTTGTAAGTCCCTCAATGGCGAATTTGACTGCGGACATGAAGGTCAGTGACAATCACTGGAGCGACCATTCCTCTCTATTGTTAACATTTAATTTTGTTTTACAACATACCTGCCCTCGACCGATTGGCGATCTGAGAACGAACCACGCCTCTTCAAATATTCGCTGGTCAGATAAAAATATCACAAAAGCCGTAGAAGCTATGAATGACATGACAACTATAGGCCATGCTGCCCTTTTCAGTATGTCCGGCAATGATATTGAAAAGTGGATAACTTCCTTCTCATACAACCACGCCGCTGTGAATATTAACATAATCGCTCCTGATGCCAAAATAACTAACATATTTGATGTCGAAATCAGAGATGCCAAAAGAATTTTAAGAGCAGAACTCAAGATGTTACATAAAAATTTAGCTACCTGATTTCCAGTAAGAAATGCAAAAATGCCTTTAGATCATGACTTAGACAAAAACGCTATGTGCTTAAACTAGCTAAATGGCAAAAAACAGTTCAAATATTATGTACAGGAAACTCCCGCTCTGTATGGAGTTTACTGAGTCTGGCCAGAGGCGAAACGAATAGTAGTCTTAACAATCCTATCGACAAGGGCCATTGGGAGGAATTTCTGAGAAGTCGCAATAACCATTCAACTGGTTTATCTATGGTGACGTCGGTCTGGAACAGCCCCGCTCCTCCCTTCAAGGTTTCGTTCAATTCACTGATAATTATGATTAAAAAACTTAAATCATCGAGAGCGCCTGGGCCCAATGGCCTAGCTAATGTCATACTAAAAAGCAATCCTGAATATTGGGCAGAGGTTCTGAAAATACTGTTTGAAAAAACTTTGAAAGATGGTCTTATACCGGACTCATGGCGAACAGCAACCTTTTTCCCCATATACAAGAGGGGAAGTCGTACAGATCCTTTAAACTATCGCTTATTATCTATGTTGGATTCCACGGGCAAATTATTTGCGACATATCTACTTCAAGAGCTCCATATATGGATGGACAGAGAAAAGATCTTGGATCAATTCCAATGTGGTTTCAGGAGTGGATATTCTACGGTGCACAACTTGACCATAATGGATATACTTCATAACAAGGCCAGATCTCCCAGTAGTCCACCACTATATATATTATTCATTGATTTCAAGGCTGCCTTTGATCTAGTGCCGAGAGACTTGTTGTGGACCAAATTAGAAAACCTGGGATGCCCGAAGGGAATACTATATTACCTTAAACAGCTACATTGGGATACCACAGTCTTTTAAAAATTAGACGCAAAGGGTAATATGACCAATAAGATCGATCAATCGCGAGGCGTAAAGCAAGGCTGTGTTACAGCACCAACACTATATAATCTCTTTGTTCATGATATACCAAAAGCCTTATCTGAAGTCCACAACTGTCCACCCAAGATAGGCCCCGCTCACTGTCCAGTTCTAGCCTATGCGGACGACTTAGCCATCATGGACAATACAATCAATGGTCTTCGAAACTCTGCAGAGGCATTATGGAGCTACGCCAATAGAAATGGCCTTACTATCAATCTAGACAAAACCCAGATGATGGTCATCAGCAATAAGAAAATCGCCAGAGTGAGTCTACAAATACAAGGGTCTAGAATTCAATATACTCCCTTCTATAGATACTTGGGAATTGAATTAGAGCCTAAGGGGCAATACAAGATGTGTAAGCAAGCCTGTATTACGAGCGGCACAAATCAGTGCTCTAATATATCGTTTTGCCACTTCTCACTGCGGATACACAGTTTGGGCTGCACAACAACTATATCTACAGGTTTTAACCCATATGATTATTTACGGATTAGAAGCCCTGCAGCTCATGGACTTGGGGTGGCTCCAGATATTAGAAGGAAAATTCTGGAAGAAATTACTTGGCCTCCCAAATTGTATACCAATGTCTATCCTAAGACTTGAATTGGGCTTGATATCTTTGAAAGCGCAAGTCCTCAGAAAAAGAGCTGAACTTTATTTAAAGATGTCACCACCTACAGAAAACTGTCTCCTGAATACACTGCACAATGAAATCAACAAATCTTCTTAATTTCCTCTCATGAAAAACAAATGGAGGAATATCTGGAAAAGATTGGCTGGTCTAATAGGTTCAACGGCATTCGAACCTCTACTTTGTGTGCCTTAGCTAAAAAATCTGAACTAGATGATTGGATTGAAAACTATGCACACTTGGAAGAGTTGAAATGTTACAAATTGGTCCAACACACGAGATATACTTTTAAGAAACCTGCTCCCTATCTATCTATGTGCCCCTCTCCGCGTTTAAGACGATTTATTCTATTGTTGCGGATGGACCAACTCCCGGTATTGGCTATTAGCGGGATTATGAGTAATCTTACCAAGATAGAACGATCCTGCCGGCTATGCATGAACAATATGGTGACTGAATCAGGTAAACATGTATTAACCAGATGTCCGGCTATGCTAAAAACCTATGCAACTTGCTATGGGGACTTGGTTCACCATTTGGACCACATCTGCAGTGAAGACTTTTGGTTTAGGGCGCTTAATGGTTCAGGAATGAAGCTCTATATTGCTTTATATAACGTATGGCTAACAATTGAAAAATTATTAGAAATATCTATATAGAGATATTCTACCTGTTCTTCATGATTGTGACTATAACTAGTCATACGGTTGTTTGCATTAGTTAAGGTTTACACGAGCTGTTGACACGCAAGTCTTATTACACAGTATGAATGCCTATTTTATATAATTTGCACGGTAATTAGATACACAAAGCATAAGTGCTGAAAGAGGGTTTAAATGTAACTTAGTGTAAATCTTACACTCAAAATTTTTCTTTAACATTTTGATATAAGGTTACCTGTTTTAACTTATTTAATGTTGTTAATATTTCTTATTTCATATCTTCGTTTTCTTCATTGATTATATTGTATTTATGATATTTTCCTTTTTCTTCTCAAAATAGAATTTTACTCTTTAAATTGTTTTATTGATTTATATATGAAAAGCTTATGTTAAGCTGTAACACATTAATAAATAAACAAGCTTCGGTCCTAGCGGTGCTCGTTGACAGGGAAGCATAAACGTCCTGCAAGGAAGAGGCGTGCGGGGCACATCGATGTCGATAGATCTGGAACGCAAAGAGTTTGAAGAACTTGTAGCCCCGCAAGGGCGTTGAGTCGTCGGTGTCTGTGTGGCCTTTGGGTGGCGGGAAACCCACCGACGGATGCTCCTCAGCGCGTCGACGGTCAGGCCTTCTCCAGCAGGATACAGCGGCAACGATGCGGACGAGAGCATCCTTGGATCAATGAAGTTCTTAGGCAAACAGGAGCACGGCAGTTCCAGTCGGTGACGGCGGTCATCGACAGTGGCGGACACCAGTCCAGGTGCTTTTCCTTGTGATTCCACGGCGGTCCCCTTCTCGGGTCGGCAGCCTGTCGAAGGTCTGTCTACCAGGGAGCTTTGGCAAAGATCTGCTGGTGCACGATGGTCCCTCGTAGCTCGGGAAGAGGGTGCCTTGCCAGGTCCTCTCTGGGTCAGTCCTTGGAGGCACAGCAGCTTTCAGATTGTGAAGGAAAGCCACAGCAATTCTTCTCATCCAGCAGGGCTTCAAGGTCAAGCTTCAGTTACTCCAGTTACTTGTCTTAGTGGACTTCAGCTTCTGAACATGAGTCCTAGCAGTGAGAGGTCCACAGATATACTGTTGATCTCCCATTCATTCTGCTGGGTCAAACTCAAGCATCCAATCACGACTAAGGGCATTCAGGCAGGCAGGCAGCCAATCAGGCACACGGTGCATTCAGCCCACTCACTTCTCTCCAGACACTCACAACAAGTTATTTGTATTGGGACAAGTACCCTGCCATTCAACACCCCACACTGCATTCATACTGGTTTCGGGCAGGGCTGTTTCAGTCATTGTGTCAAGCACCAGATACTAGACAACCACAACACAGAATGCGTATTCGTCACACACTCCATTCACCCAGGTCCCACCCAAAGGCGTACCCACAACATACAGTCGTTGAGAAGTCTCCAGCCAGTCTGGTCAGCACTTCCCCACACGACCATATATGGAACTTCCACCCAACAGCCAGTCAGGGGGAAGGGACAGAGTCAGGGCTTCCCGGGACTTCGGGAAGATCAAGGTAACAGGCGATGGAAGGCAAAATGCCATGGGGGCCATTTTGTTTCCATCAGGAATCTACCGATTCCAATGACAGGGCCTGGGCGTCCCAAAATGGAGGACGCTCAGGACACCAGTCAATTCAGCACGTAGCTGCCACCAGCCCGTACCCTGCTCTGTGGGTTACACACAGGTACCTGAAAACATACACTAGGGGCACAGGGTTGCACCCCTACCCATGGGTGCCATAAGGGTATCCCATGGATCTGTTCACCAAACCAAGAGAGAGAGCTGCACCGCCAAGAGTCCCACATGAACCCCTGTGCAGAAAACATGACAGAACACATGATAAAAAGCAATGAAGGGCAAGGATACGGAGGCCCTGTCCCTCCGATGCATTTCCAACATCACACTGGGGAAGCACCATCCTTCGTCCAGTCATAAGCTCAAACAGAGACATTTTTGTTGCAGAAGAAGGGGTACATCTGATGGCCATCAAGACAAGAGGTTATCGAATGTCCCAACTTGGCCCAGAATCTGCCACAAACTTTTTTAATATGCTCACAATTGTCTTGTTGTATCTCTCAACTCCACCACTAGAGGCTTGCCGGTAGGCAATGTTTACTTTCCTTTTGACCCCAGGTATCTCCCACATCTTTTTCATCACTTCGCTAGTGAAGTGGCTACCTTGGTCTGACTCAATCCTTTGGGGTAGTCCAAAATGCAAGAAGATGTGATTGATCATCAGGGCAGCTGCTGTTTCTGCCTTGCAATTTGGGGCCGGGAGACATTCCACCCATTTAGTGAACAAGCATGTTACGGTCAACATGTACTTGTTCCCCTATAGGAGCGAATCACGGGCCCGATGAAATCGACTTGTAAATCTGACCAAGGCAGTGTCATCCCCCTCTTTTGGAAGGGAGCAAGGTGTGTGAGTGATGTTGGCTGAAATTGTGCACACGCAAGACACCCCTTCAAGTATTGACCGAGGTCCTGCCCCATGTGTGGCCAGTATGCAACCTCTCGCAAGATTTCTAGTGTTGTATGAAACCCCCGATGACCGGCTGTGGCCGCATCATGGGCGTGATTTAGCATCAGGCTTCGGAATGAGGTAGGGACCACCCACTGGTCATGGCCAGCTATGGATCTCCTCACCAACAAACCGTCTCGGATTCGGAACATTTTTGGACATTTCATCAACACTCTGAGGTCCTCTTTCCCAATGTAATCGGTATCCATCAGGGGAAAGTTCTCAGGGTCCTCAATGTGCTGATAAAAGTTACTAATTATTGGATCCCCTTTTTGAGCTGTGATCAAATCAGCATCTGGGGTCTCCTTACTCCATTGTGCAGTTGAGTGTTCATTGTGAGCATTTGCCTGGGACCTAGTGATAGTAGTGACCTGGATTTCCCCCAACAGGGACTCGATCTCAAGTAGATCCCCTTGGATGGCTCCGGTTTTGGCCAGCTGATCAGCTAGGTCATTTCCAGTTTTGTCTGGTCCCTCTACTTTAGAATGACCCTTGATCTTTTTTTAGTAGATGGTCATCCCATTCGAGGTGACCAGATCATCAATATTTTGTATTAATTTCCCATGTTTCAATGGTTTGTTATTAGCACATAGCATGCCTCTGGTTTTCCAATTAACCAGGTGCTGCACGAACCCGTTCCGTACATAATCTGAATCAGTAATTATGACCAGTTCGTGGAGTTGGTGTTGGACAGCAGTGAGGATGGCTTGATGCACAGCCATCAGCTCTGCCACTGGACTACTTCGGGGACCGATTTTGTACCCAGCTGAGGGTTCTGGGGCATCATTCACCCATGCATTTCCTATGCCAGCCACAAGTTCCTTTTCCCCGTTGTTTTCAACATGGTCGGAGCACCCATCCACATAGACCGTGGGCATTCCCTCACACTGGTCTTCTTCATAGACTTGTTTGTGGGGAATTAAGGTATGCCTCCATGTTGTCCTTGATTTTAAGACTTTCGTCCTGGAGGCAGTTTTGTCTGGCACAATCATGCAAGTCAGCCAGACCTTGCGTGAGGGGACTCTTCATGTTTTGGTCATATCTGACCTCCACAGGAAAGCCTTACTTTGACAGAATCCAGGAACTAATTTGGGAATTACTCACATTTCCGGCCCGGATTCTGTCACTCTGAAGATATTGCAAAGGTTGGTGTGGAGTCTCTACTATGATGTGTTCCCCCTGGATAAACGGGAGGTAATACTTCAATGCCCACACCGTTTCCAGGAGTGCCTTCTCACAATCATTATTTTTTTCCTCTACCGATGATAACTCTTCCTCGCAAAGGAGATTACTTTATTGACCTTGTCATGCTTTTGAGATAATACTGCAGTCAAACATGTATATGAGAAGCCTGTCTCCAAGAAGAACTCCTTGTTTTTGATAGGGTAAGCTAGGCAAGGCGCTTGTGAGAGGCTTCTTTTGAGTAATCTTACTGCCTCAGCTTGTTCTGGACCCCGCTCCCACTTGACCACCCCTCCAAAAGATGGATCATGTGTCTTGTGATCTCTGCGTATTCCTCAATGAACTTTCTGCTGTAATTAGTTAGTCTAAGGAGGCGCCTTAGGTCCCGCAGAGTTGTGGAGTCTTTTATTTTCTGGAGTGCTTCCACTTTCTTTTCCTGGGGACAGAGACCCTGAGGAGTTATCTCATGCCCCAAGAAATTGACACAGGTTCTGCACCACTGTGCCTTTTGAAAGGAGAGTTTTGCTCCGGCAGCCCTCAACTGTGTCAGGACATAACGGATCTCCACTATGTGTTACTCCACAGTTGAGCTTTTGACTAGAACATCGTCTACATAGGCCAGGTTACCCCTTTGACCCAAGTCATGCCTGGACTTGTGTAGAAAGATGTTAAATTCATTGCTGGAGTTGATTTATCCGAAGGGAGTCCGGGTCCAGGTGTACTGCTACCCCCCGAAGGTAAAGGCCAGCATGTATTGGTCCTCCCTACTGACAGGTACAGTCCAGTACCCATTGGTCAGGTCAATGGCAGTGAATACCTGTGACCCCTAGATCTGGGCCAGCCCTTGGTCAATGTAGGGCAGAGGCCATCGGGAAGTATGGACCCGTTTGCTGAGCTCCCTTAGGTCAGCACAGAGTCTCCACTGGCTGTTAGGTTTCAAAATCCCCAGCACTGGATTATTGAAGGTGCTGTGGACTGGACAAATTATCCCACAGTACTCAAGGTTCTTAATTATTTCAGTTAGGGACTCCATTGATACGAGAGGCAAGCAATATTGCCTCACAAACACTGGAGTCATGCCAGGGTCCGTGGGAATTGTTGTTGTGTGGATGTCGGTGCGACCACAGTCATATGAGTCCACCGTAAAGAGATCTTGAAAATCTAAGAAAACTGGTTTCAATTTTTGCTTTTGCTCCAGACTTTCACGGGCATTAGCTAGGTTGACTCTCTCTTCAAACATATGCCTGAAGCCTGGAAAGACTTCCGGTTTGGCTATCTCAGTGGCCTCCTCCAGCTGGGTGGAGAAGTCCCTGGTCAAAGCGCTGATTTGGACTGATGGCTTCAGTTGGGGAAGGCAGTCCTCGTAGACTTGAAAGATCACCTCATCCCTCCTGAAGTCACAGGTCACAACTTCCTTACCATAAAGTCAGGAAGAGTACGCCAAGAAATTCCCCCATGCCAGGTGAAGATCCTGTCTGGTGTTGTGTCATCGTCACTATCACTGTCAAAACAGTCCTTAGGGATTGGTCCTAACAGTTCATTACCTAAATCTATGGAAAAATGTCGGTCATCAACCGCCATTCCAATATTGGTGCCTGCGGCCAGAGTGATACTCTTTAGGTCGCTGTTATACACCTCTATTAGAATAGTGTTGTGTTCTAGGTTGACTAGTGGTGTTGGGTTTACCCCCAACCCTTGGTATTGGAAATGAGCATTGAGATGGACATAGACATAAGGATTTTTCAGTTTCTGTCCTCTTTTAATTTTACTTCCAGTGAGAATTGTTGGGTCCGTTCTGGGATGGTGAGTCCATTCTGGGATGGTGGCTCCAATCTGAATTTCAACTGCATATGGCAGCAGTTGAGCTGACTGAAATGCTTTCTCTGGGTCATCAAAGTCCATGGGATTACCCACTAATCGGGACCAGGCTTTGAAGTTTATTAGGTCCAAACTAATGGCAAAGCAATTGCGAATGTCACTGCCTAAATAAAATGCTGCAGGGACATCTCACACGACCCAACAATTATGGATTATGCTCTTGTTGCCTATGGAAATTTTGAGCATACACCTGATAGGCAGGAGATGTTTGGAATTCAGTGTTTCCGGGTCCATTTCCCATTTGTTGAACAGTTTAATTGTGGGAATGGCTGGATCTTTTGGGAGTTTGCAGAACATGACCTCGCTGATGAAGCTCTTACCGTTGTTCACACATACTCGGGCGGGAACAGAGTCCTTCCCCTCATTTAACTGAATGGGGATGAACAACTGCACTCCAATTTTCTGAATATCAGCCAAGCTTTGAGCTGATTTCTCATCTTTTTGGAATATAGGAATGGGATCTTCTGATTGTGAATTTGTATAGAATTTCAGAGTGTTTCCTTCCAGTGTGGAATGCCACCTTAGACTGGAAGGAAGGTTGATTTTCAGAAATAGAGAGGACTCCCCCTCACCAGTTTGTTGTCCTACTGCAATTACTGTCACATCTGGGATTTGATTATTCTGGAAATGAAATTCTATTTGGTCAGGTTTGTGTTGAACCATGTGGCATGTGCCATTTAAACTAACATGGTTGACACTCTGTTTCAATTTTATCGGTCGGTTAGTCTGGGTCCAGAGGACCTTGTTTGCACAATCTATGAGGGGAGACAATCTCCGCAGGATGTCATTCCCTGGTAAACAAAGTGTGCCCTCTGGAGTCACAACTATGACCGGGTGCTTCACCTTGTGACGCCCAATTTTAATGTCCAAATCCGCAGTCCCCTCGATGGGAATTTCCTTCCCGTCGAAGTTCTGAAGTTGTGCAGGAAGGGGGGTGAGAGGAATTTGGTATTTCTCCCCCTTCCCATATTCAGTTGATCAAAGGCCCTTTTTGACAGAAGGGTAGCTTGGGATCCAGTGTCCACCAGTGCCAAAATTGTACACTGCCCCTGTATTTGGACCGGGAATTAAATCTTCCCTCCTTTTGCTCAAGGGGGCAAAGATAATGCACATTTTTGGCCAACTGTGTGTTAATTTCCTTGCTTTGGATACTGACAGAGAGTTGATTTTGGCTGGGTTTTGTTTGGGATATTGGAATCTGTAAGAAAAAGGTGGCAGCTAGATATGGGGGATGTTTTGGCTCCCCCCCCTTTTTGGAGGCGGTCACCAGGATGGGTTTGAACCAGGGGATTTTCTTGCTGGTCATTCTGCAATTACTGTCACATCTGGGATTTGATTATTCTGGAAATGAAATTCTATTTGGTCAGGTTTGTGTTCAACCATGTGGCATGTGCCATTTAAACTAACATGGTTTACACTCTGTTTCAATTTTATCGGTCGTTAGTCTGGGTCCAGAGGACCTTGTTTACACAATCTATGAGGGGAGACAATCTCCGCAGGATGTCATTCCCTAGTAAACAAAGTGTGCCCTCTGGAGTCACAACTATGACCGGGTGCTTCACCTTGTGACGCCCAATTTTAATGTCCAAATCCGCAGTCCCCTCGACGGGAATTTCCTTCCCGTCGAAGTTCTGAAGTTGCCCAGGAAGAGGGGTGAGAGGAATTTGATATTTCTCCCCCTTCCCATATTCAGTTGATCAAAGGCCCTTTTTAACAGAAGGGTAGCTTGGGATCCAGTGTCACCAGTGCCAAAATTGTACACTGCCCCTGTATTTGGACCGGGAATTAAATCTTCCCTCCTTTTGCTCAAGGGGGCAAAGATAATGCACATTTTTGGCCAACTGTGTGTGTTAATTTCCTTGCTTTGGATACTGACAGAGAGTTGATTTGGGCTGGGTTTTGTTTGGGACATTGGGAATCTGTAAGAAAAAGGTGGCAGCTAGATATGGGAGATGTTTTGGCTTCCCCCCCTTTTTGGAGGCGGTCACCAGGATGGGTTTGAACCAGGGGATTTTCGTGCTGGTCATTCTGGGTACTGATGATGGGCAGTTTTAACTTGGTCCCCACATCTACCCAGTCTGGATTTGGATCCTTTGGGACCCATTTTTTTTGCGAGGAGTTCCCCCATCCTGGAAGGAGAAGATCCTTTTCCCAGAATCCTCTGAGGAACCCTCTCCTTCAAACTGGAAGATTTGCACCTCCTCCACAAAATGGGCCCTTTTAGGCTCTTTATTTCTCCTTCCCACCCTCTGTTCCTTGGGTTGCAGACTTTCGGGGGGCAGGAGATTTTAGTTCTGGTTCCTGGGTTTCCAGGGGCTTTTCACAAGTAGAGAAGGAAGCTTCATCCAAGGCTTTACACCCCCCTTCCCCTTGTGCCTCCTCCCTGGGAACCGGTGGTTTGTCGGGGTTCTTCCCCCGTCATTGTTCTGGAGCACCAGACCCTAGATTTGAGGAGTTCTGAGCCGTCATGCTCATCTGAGGGTTCTGTTGAGCCCTCAGCATGCAACCCAGATCCTGTGCCATGTTTTGGACCTTGCGCTCTAGTTGGGACACCCGCTCTGGCTTGTACGGGGTCCTCAGATCTACCCTGGGTTGATCCCAGGAAGGTTAACTATCCCTTCTCGCAAAATACCCCTGGTTTGGAAAGTTTGGGTACCCCTCTACCCTTGGCCTCCCCTCTCCCGGATTGGCCTGTCTGGGCTCAGGAAAGTGGGGAAAGAAGGATGGGTTGTTTTGGGTTTTGAAGTTTGGTGGGTACTGGGGAAAGAAATTTGGCCCAGCATTTGGGGGATTACTGCCCTCCTGGGGAAAGTGAGGAGGGAAGTTTCCTGGGTTTGCTACTGTCTAGTTGGATCCCCCTCCCCTTTGGCTGGAGGAGTCCAACATAGCCCAGAATGGGTCTATTTCCCTTGTAGGGTGGGCTGATGTAGTCAGGGGAGTTAGGGGTCCCATTTGTGGGGTTACCTCCCTGGCTCCCTGTTTGTGATTGGCCCGCGGGCCTTCTGGGTTTGGGGTTGATTGGATTCTGCACGGGGAGGTTTTTAGGCCCCCCATCTCCAGATCTAAAATGGGGGCAACCTTCACCTCTGCCACCTTAGCAGCAGCAGGGGTGTTGGTTGGTTTGGGGTTTTTTCCAATATTTTTACTTTCCAACGGCTTCTGTACTTCATAGATGTGCATTGCTTGTTCAATGACCCAGTCTAGTGATCTTTTCTCATGAAAGTCCCTCACTAGCTGGGTCATAATATACTTAGTGAGAGCATGAAAGAAGGTGTTCACAAATTCCTTACTGTCAGTGTGCACCCTTCTAGTAGTCTGTGCAAAGGTGCTTTTCAATTCCTGAACAATGCCCTATAGGTGGACCATCTGGAATGGTTCTGATCCTCCAGCCCCGCAAAGAAGCTGGAGTACTCAGGAGAAAATATCCACTTTACATACTGAATACAGCTTTGGCTGTCCTTCAGATGGAAAGTTTCCATCATCTGCTCAAATAATTCAAGGTGCTCCCAAAACAAATATTTAGCATTTTTGTAGCAGGGCGTGATGACGCTCCTAATAGCTTTTATTTGTTTCAGGGGATTCTTGAGTAAAGCCCTCTTGACTTTGTTGGCCTTTTTAGTTCGGGTCACTCTGGTCCACTCATCGTCTGACTCAGATGCACTGCTACCAGAAGTGGCTGTCTGGTCTTCTAGACTCTCCCAGATTCTGCAAGCTTGGGAATGGCTGGCAGAATGTATGGGCCTAGTTCCTTGGGTCCTGTGGCGCTCAGAAGAGTCTTATGACTCTTCCTTGCTCCCCGGATTGGTTGAGTACCCCTCCCCCACTGTCCAAGCTGGGAAGAGGTTTTTAGTAAGCTCTTAGTGGGCCTAATCTCATGGAATTCCCCACCAAATTGTACTGTCTGATATCTGGGTAAGTTATATTTCTGAGGATCCATTTCTCTGATTCTCCCCTCACTGGAGTCTGCCTGATCAGAGAAAATGGCCCTAGCACTTGGGAACCTGTACATAGATGCCTGCCCATCCATTTCTGGGAGGCGCTGACCTATTTGCCCCATATTCCCCATTGGGTTGAAATCTACCATCCCCTTGGCCCTTGGCTCATGTGAGCCAGTGGACATGGGGGTGGCGGAGTCCATGGAATTGAATAGATTAAAGTCTCTGGTGCCAGGGTTCCTGAGGTTCTGCTCAGGGGTTTCCCTCTCCCATCTGGACTCATCTCTCTCAGCCCCGACTCCCTGATGGCATGCAAGAATCTGACCCTTTTGTTCTTCTATTAAGGCCTTACTGGTCTCTATTAGTTGTTCCTGCATGGCTATTTGTCTATGGAACCTGTCATTTTTTTCACATAGAGCCTCATTGTCTCTCTGTGCTTCATGTCTGATTTGGGAGTATTGGGCCAATGTTTGCTGCAAGGGGCTCACCTCCTGAGTTCTGTCCTTACTGGCATGGTCATTCTTTGCCAGAGCATCTTCCACCCTCCTGGTGTGCTCTAACAGTTTTTCATAGTCCATTTTGAGTTCGCCATGTCCCTGAGGGGCCAGATGATTTTCTTCCACCTTGGTTTTTAAATGGCTGACTGCCTGGCCTAATGCGTCCCTTTCCTGAATTAGAGTACCCCTCTGTGCAGCCAGGTTGTCCCTTTGTTTTTGAATGCACTAGCTTTCTGGCACTCTTCATCAAATTCTGTTTGAGATTCAAGGTCTTTAAGAATTAATTTATTATTTTCTTCTTTTATCTCATCAATCTGATTTTCCAGGGCTATTATCTGCCCTGCGCAGCCCCTATTCTAATTTAATTCCTGTTCCAGCTATTGTTGGCTCTGTAGTAGAGAATCCAACCTTTCTTGGCACTCTTTTTGTAGTGTCGTAGTGTCAGTAAGTTGGTGTCTTGCTCTACCCTCTCTTGCTGCAGGAGATCCAGATCTTCTTTTACTTGTCAGGTACTGTCTGGTTTCACTCTCTGATTCTTGGCTCTTGTGTAGCCTTTGCTCTGCAGAGTCCAGATCAGTTTGGGTCTTCTCTAGGGATTGTACCTGCCTTTTTGCCAGGTCTAAGTTTTCGGCATATTTTTCCTGTATTACTCCAATGTGGAGGTACAGGTACGCCACTACTTTGGCAATTTTACATTGCTCTTATTTTACCCTTTGGGCCATATACAGTTCACTAAGTGCCTGATGTAATGGACCCTGGTCCTGCCATTTATCTAATTCTATGGCAGTGATCTGTTGTTTGATTTCCTGCAGCCAAACATTCTCATCCAGCTCAACCCATTCAACCCTGACAAACAATTTGTGCAGTAGGAGTTCTTTTGCGATATTAATTTCCACTGGGGTCACCATTCCGGAAATATTAATTTCCTTCTAACTTATCTCAGGATTATTTTTAGCTTTGCAAAACAGGCCCAACTCCTTTGAGTATTTATCTTTAAGGATGTTTTTACAGTGTAGCAAAGTGTCGTAGCCCAACAAGGTATATGTACCCCGTCAATTAGCACGCTGTGTTAAACTGTCACAAGTGCTATGTCTAATTCAGGATCTTGTGACGAGCCCCAATCTGTAAGTGATTTCAATCCGGCAAACACCTAAATCAACGCCTAGCGTGTAATGCACAACTGAAATCCTTATTTATTTGTGTCTAAAAGTTCTTTTATTCTGAACGATGTACCACTCATATCACGCCCCTCTCCTGGAACCCCCCCGGTCACACTGAACTAGGAATCAGGCTGGTTTGCAAAGTTAAAATATTTATTTATGTATTTACAATTTAATCACACTATGTTTTAATGGGTACACCATGATCACCAATGGGGTGATGTAGCACTGAATAATCTCTTTAATACACAAGGAATAATAGTGAGCAAAACAATTCAGCACAGAAGTAATACTTTTGTGTGTGTTCAAATCAAATAGCAGTGTGGTAAATATTTCCCCCTGCACACCCCTCAACCCCCCAATAGGCAATGTAAAGAGATAGGAGGAGAGAGAGCAGGTATTCAGGAATGGCAGAATTCAAACAAATATCAATCCCAATTTCCCCCCAGCAACACAAGAGAAAAACAGAATTGATTGGCAAGTGGTCAGGATGGTTCTAAAGTTATCTTGAGAATGGATTGGGTAAAAACACTAAATATGGTTTAAATTGCTGAAATTGTTTAAATTCTTATGGGAGACGCTTTGGATAGTTACACACAACTGCAAGTAATGATTTAATACTAAGCAACAATTTGAAATCTTAATATTAAGGTTGGGAGCAATCATAAGCTGTTAAAAACGAAATTTGTGGCAAACTTTTCACTGCGCGATAATCATGACTATGGGAGAACCGTATGGATTTTGGATGCGGTTCTAGATGCGAATTAAAGCTGAGGATGTTAGCTACAAGGAGAAGTTGAAATATTGTTTCTAGCACAAAAACTGAGGAGGTTATGGACATTTTAGTGGAGGTCGTTTTTTGAGATAGGTGCAAGAATGGGAAAACGGGAATGCGCTTTTAAAAGGACAAAAAGGATTTCTTACAGTAGAGAATGACTATGATAGATACAGATACCACACAAGAACACAGCCACTTGATCAGGGTGACTGCAGTGGTCACGCCTTCTTCAGATGAAAAATATCAGCGCAAAGATAGTTTTAACAATACTAGCACAGGAGTAAGATAGGAGGGATAGGATAGAGGGTTCTGGCTATTCACAAGTACTCCTAACAATGCAGGTTCTGAAGACAAGATAGGATGGATTTAAGAGAGGGATTGGACTAAGCCAGGTACATATGCTAGCGACACAGTTCTATCTATAGATACTCACTAGATATGTTTCAAATGGAACCGTCAGGATTCTGGTCAGGGATTCTGGTCAGGGATTCTGGTCAGGACAGACTGCTGGGCACACCGGATCGGACTGGGTCTGTTCACAGCACGGCACAGGAATGGATCGGATCTGCAATGGCTCTGGTCACAGCACGGCACAGGAATGGATTGGATCTTTTGGTTCTGATGATAATTCTTTTAGCAGGCAAGCAGTACAGCACAACCCAGCTGTATGTTTGATATTCTCCTTAGGTTTCTGGGGTTGGTTCTGGTTCTGGAAATGTAAGGCCTAGCTGAAAATGGTCCATCTATACAATGGGCCTTTCTACTTTGCCAAGTTTCTGGAGTCTGGAGCAAGTAAGATGGATAGTTCTGCAGCAGGGTGCTCTGCCACAATCAGGATAGTGGGCAAATCTGTCTGTCTTTTTGAGTGCTGGGCTGTCTCAATGTATGCTTATGATAAAGGGTGTGTGTGTGCTGGTTTAGCCTAAACTTGCACCTTTAACAGGGATTGGACAGGGTCTCCTCTCAACATTGATAGGAGGAGAAAACCATGTGTGATCATTATGGTGTGGGTTTATGAGGCTTAGAGTCCACCCATGGCCTCTTGAACACAAAGTCTACTTTTGCCACAATACATATTTCCACATATGCAACCTCTATAACAACCACATATACAGATTACATATTTTGCACAGCAGCTACTCCTCCAAACCCTGTAGCTGTAAGATCTTGTGTCTGCTCTTCCCAGAATTTCACCCTCTTCATCAGGAACGCAATGTCCCATTTATCAGCAAATTTCTACAAGTGTGCGCGTATAACGTGGGTATAAGTGTACAAAGTTTCATACTTCTAGCAGAAATACTTTTGGTGTAAAATCACATTTTCTGCCGTTTCTTTACAAATTATGTCACACGATCTTGCCGCCTCTTGAAATGTGCAGCCAAAAATTAGATTTACCATTCTGTTATTTTTGTGTTCTTGACAGTTTCCAGTGGCACGTTATATGTAATTAAACAAAATGTTGTTTGTGAATGTCCAGCCACAGATGGTTGTTTGTCTCTGCCTCTTTTTGTCTCCCTTCAGTTCAGGAGCAGTCTTGTCCCTGTTTCCTTGGCAGAGGCCATTTTACGACTGTTCACACCTGGCATTTCCTTTAGCTGGAGGATGTCCATTGTTTAGTCCTGGGCTCACCAGCAATTCACACCTCCCCATGAGTTTCAGCTGGGGGGAAGTGTCCTCCTTTTGTGAGGAAAGCGGTTATTCCAGTTTGGGTGGTTTTAGCCAGGCTTAAATTTAAATGTTATTTCTGTTGCATTTTTCCTGAGTTTAAAACAAACTTGTGATTTCCAAATATCAGCTAGAATACTTATTCAAGATTTTAAACCATGGGATAAAAACAGTTACAACATAGGTTACTCTCAGCAACAGGCCACTTAGATTGGAACATTTGATTTCAGTTCATACAGGTTATAAAGTTTTAATCAGCTGTCATTCAGGCGGCCGAGGGTACTGCGCCCATATTTTGATAGATTCCACAGGGCACTTTTGCTGTGGAAATCCCTTGATACTTTCAGCTTTTCAGGACATTGTATGTTCACAATGATTTCTTATACTAAGTGAATTGTAGCACCCAGCAAGAATTCTGGAGGTTTGATGGTGTTTTGTACCGACATTCTGCAGTTTCAGCAACAAAGAAAAAAGATTTAAAGCAAAATTATTTTGGATTTCCTTTAGCAGAGCACTGCTTTTCCCTCTGTACTCCATTTTCACTTGTTGTGGAGCCCAGTGACATATTTCAGGAGTGAGCTCTCTGTTCCACCACTGACAACATGCGTGGTAGATTGGGCAGCCATCTTTTTGTGCTTTGCAGAGCACGATTTTCAGAGGTTTTGGGGCGCACAAAGGTTTTGCTGCCATTTCGATGTTTCTGGCACCATCAGAACACAGTGATGCCGCATGGCAGGGCAAAAGTGGGTCAAGACATCCCACATTATACTGACAGATTGTTATATTACATTGTAGGCTGTTGAATTTCACATTTTGAAGCGAACTTGAAGCGCGTTGTGCTGATGACATAAAATATAAAGAAAACGTTATCTACTGAACTATTGCGGATTTGAATTATTACTATTTCACCGTGAAATCAATGAATGTTTCATATACATTTGAAAAATGATATACTCCTTACTAATTTTGGCTGATTCTTTCAGCACTAAGGTGTGCAGGGGATGGGAGCATCCAATACTTTTGTACACTTTTCAGTAGCAGTCGTATTTCCAACCTCGTGTCAAGATTGAGTTACCTCCTCTTCCCCCAAAGTATCTTGTTTATATCTGAACTGTGGTATAATTAAGTCCACACATAAGGTGTGCACCTACACATCTTGTTCTGTACATTGCCAAGCTAAATGTCCCATATAGCTGTAAGAATTGATCCCACCTCACTTTTCACTAAACCAATACACTTGTCTTCATCCAAGTCCTAAGTAGGCTAATCAAAGTCCCTCTATAGCTCTTTACTCGGCTTGACAAGGTACTGAACTTTGTCAAGCGCACCCACTTTCAACCTGCAATCCTCATTCACCTCTGTGCAACGTTTCCATGTGGCATGACAATCTATACGTAATCAGTCCACCCATCTTCTTATCTTCAACCCAATCCATGTTCTTGTACCCTTTAACTGGTCAACTCCGTCTTCTGCTTCTTCCCCTGTTACTCCTTAACTTATCTGCTCCCTGTCCTCACTGTGGTACCTTCTGATTCGACACCTTCCCCCTCTTTGCTCTTCCGAACTATCTCTCCACTGACACCAAGTGTATCCCCACTTCATCAGGACATAGGAACGCCCTAAAAGCCAACTCCCTGCTGGACCACATGAATCTTCTCCTAACAGCATCTTTCTACACTGCCAACCGTGCGTGCATATATGCAAAAAGTGTACATTCCGCAAATGCTAATCTTTGTATTTGTCAATGTATGTGCTTCGTATGTCTGTATAATCCGAGCTCAATGTCCCTTGTTACATAATTAAATAACGGTATGCTTTAATGCACATTGTACTCAATTATAAGGCACCCGGACTAGGGACTGCTGTGCCAGACTGTATTTTGTTTTAGTGGTCTACAGCAATCTTTGCAAATACCTTATTTATCTAATAATAAATAAACATATAGACAATACAACAAAAACACTTCCTCCATGCACCTGACTTTCGTCTGTGCAATTATAATATTTCCAAGACGAAGTTAAAAAAAGTACTGAAAATGTCCAACCCAGTCTTAACACCCCAGTGCCCATGTGGTCCTGTTCCCCCTCCCCACCTCTAACCTGATTTGAAACCAAAATGTTCAAACCTCCAAATATAATTTTGAGAGCTTTTCTTTTTTTGGCTTCCTTCTGAATTAGCATGGCAATCGCTTGCATCGATCAAAAAAACAAATGGCGTGTTTTCATTTCTGAAAAGTCTCACTGCTGCAATGCACCATGGGAGATATATAAACTTTTATATAAAGTGTTTAGGGACTGGGGGACCCCCTTCTCTGTTGATTTCTTTTAAAACTACTGGGCAAATTTACACCAAACCAACATAAGCACATCTGTGACAAACTTGTTTCTCATTGGGTGCACATTCATGCAGTGCTTTTGTGCGATGCGTGTTCCATGGAAACATCTTTTTCTGTATAAGAAAATGACTGGCAATCGGCGGAAAAACATCTTTTGTTTTTATTAATAACTATTGAACTGGTTAACTGTTAACTGTTAAAAAGGTATTTGTACCGCGCACCGTCACCAACGGAATTGGTACCCAGGCGCTTTGGTGGATCTGTAAATGAGAAGGTGGGATGGGTTAGAAGGTGAGGCGGGAGTAGGATAGTGAGAGGAGTGGTGTTCTGTTGGCAGCTTCAACTCGGTATACACTGGGTGCTGAGCTTGGTGCGAGTATTGGGTCGATGCCAGTCCTCGTGTGCTGTTGGTGTTGCTTATGTGTTGTTGCGGTGTTGTGAAGTGCGTGCGGATGGTTGTGCGAGAGATGGTTGTGTGAGATTTTTGAGTGAGATAAGTTTGCAGAAATGCTGTGTTTTTTTGTTAGAGGTGGAGCTGTGCCTCTCCAAGAACAGTGACCAAGGGGTCCACGTCTGGATTCCCCTGGTAACTTAGGGTGAGACCCAAAGTTACTTAATATGCGAAACAAGGGGGGGTTCTGGGAATCCCTCTACAAGCACCAACACTGCCCATTGACTTGTTCTTGGGTGGATGGCCCCTGGGAAAGACTCTACCAAGTCTTTAGCTCGCTGTCCCTTTCACAGAGGAGAAATTAACTTATTTTCCCAAAATGTCCAGCTTGGAGGGGCCCACGGCAAGGAGTTGGACATTTTCACCCAAGTACATGCAGCAAGTCAAAACAATTGAATGTTGGGAAAACTAAATGCAAACTCATTTTATCTTTATTAAAGGACTACTGCTGTGTTTCTAATGGGGTTGTGGCAGCGGCCTCTCAGGTAATCAGTATGCTCAGAATGGGGTATTTTCTAAATGGTAAAACCCCCGCTCCAAACCTCCTTGGAAGCGCGAGACGCCATCTTCACCACTGGGAATTTAGGTAAGTGTGCCATGGCCCGTGCTCCCTTTCCCCTCCTCCCCCACTTCCCAAAACCCAATTTCCACATCCCCCACCCATCTCCACCCCTAACCCAATTACCTTGCGTTCCTTTGTCCCATGCTGACATGGGAACACTTGATGTTCCCGCCGCATCACCATTGCGACAATGGCCGCCATGGGAAGAAAGAATGGACTATGTGTAGTTTCTTTCTCTTTAATCCGCGGCGACTGTCTTGGTTTGTAGTTTTTTTCAAGTTTAGAAACAGCACACACGCCATTTCTCACTTGGAAAAAAACACTATTAGCATCCTGGTATAACATTCCGGGATGCTAACAGCAATAAACTCCTCCAGGCAGGGGCTTTACCAGGGTAGGTAATGCCCAGGCTAACATTAAAGCCATTGCTTCGCTCAGGCTTCTAACTGGCTTGGACATTACATGACCTGGTAAAGCCCCGGCCACTCTGGGTTTATTGCCTAAATATACAATTTCGGTGTTCCTGTTCTTTAGATGTTTCTCCATGTGAAGCTACATCTCTGGAGAGGCCAGCCTGCCATTGAACATCCCTACCAAAGACAAAGGAAACATACTATCAGCTTATGTGTGCAGAGCCCTTTTTTGTACCAGGTTGGAAATAACACAAAGAAGCCTTTGCTCCCCCTGGTACTTCATCTGGCCAGCAGAAATCTTGTCAAGTGAGCAAAGAAATATAATTTCAATGGACCCATCAGTCAATGTACAGTGCATAATTCATGAGCAGACTGCTTTGACTCATAGGACACTGTAGGCAACCACAAATACAGCAAGCCACATTATTATTTCTTATAGTGTTACTGAGAGAAGGGGTCAAGAATGTATCACTTTATTTATGTCCACAAAAACCCCTGTGCCCTCCTTGCTAATGATATTTACCTTTTTTGTCTTGCCATAAAATACCTTTAGCCAAATAGCCAGGGTTTTCATAATTTGTTTGGCGAACTGCCCCGATCTGGAAGACTTAAGGGAAGCAAAGTCAAATTGATACTTTAGATTGCATCCAAACTGATTCAATTAGCCTTTTATTGCAACAGTCTATGTTTCAGATACTTTGTGTGAACTTTTCATTAAAAGTTTTGTTTCTTGGTTTGTACTATGTGTCCTCGATGTTAATTTTCATCGATACATGCGTTTGAATTAATGCACTCGCTATCTACAGCTAAAGAATAGGCTTTGTTGTGGGGACTGATAATGTCTTTGATCCACAGATAACTTGTAATGTGAGTCGCTTTTGTTAGTAAAATGTGCTTGAGCTATTCGCCATTAACCAGGTGCCCTTTTCCTTCTGTTCCTGAACACCTCCATTAATGTCTGAACACTGGGATCTGGCAACATACCTTCTTTCATATTAAATAACATTTTATGAGAGAAGTTAAACAAGTTTGCAGTGTGTCATCTGAGGATTTGTTTATAATACAGGAAGGAATAGCAGAGAAAGTAGCACAAGTTAGCAATATTATTCCAAACATTACTGGTCCACTGAAGTAATAAAAAATGGCCTGGTACAAATTACAACAATAGAGACCAGAAATAATACGTAACAAATATGACTTATGCCCAAACAGCAGTGCCTAATTTGTGGAGGGACTTGTCAGTGCACAGCCCCGTTAGTTATTTCTGAGCACTAGCAATTATTTTTAAACTCAGCTTGATTATGTCGTGGTGTTTTGGAACTGTGATTATTCTAACTGTCAATCATAGTAACATAACAATCAACAACGGCGTGCAGTAGCCAGGGTCTTTGCATCCTGGGCTGGCTCATTATTATTCACAAACCTGATGACCTGGGCTGGCAGGCCAGGACTATTTATCAATTTTCATGAAAACAATGAGATGCAAGGTGACAATCCTGGGCACTGGTGTTAGCCATGACTGCACACTGCTCCACTCATCCTGCATGACATTGCTGTACATTCTTTAGTGTAATAACCAGCAGGGTGGGCTGACAACAACATGACAGTTATCATCCAACAGCCACACCACAGGGGCAAAGTCAGTGAAAAGACCCATTTGGAGCAGGAGAGCCAGTCATGAGTGTTACCCTAAGCAGGATGATCTTGCTGCAATGTTTGACAGACAACTCATCAGTTCAGTAATGATTTTGCCTACATTCGTCCATCAATTTACCACAATTGGAAAGTCTTTTTGCTCTTTTTTCCTGCGGTAAGATGTTTAACATGCTCCACTAGACATTGATAGGAATAGAGAAAATGTTTAACGAAGTGTTTTAAAGAAACACTTAAACATTTAATTTATTTCACAACACAACTAATATGTTATGTTGATTTCACCCTCAATGAACCAGTGGGAGTTGGAGCTTTAACCCCAAATATGATGACACCGTATGGAGCATTGTTGTGTAGTAATCCTCCCATGCATGTTGCCCCTTTAAGGGGATGTGTCCCTCCCACGTGTATTGCCACTTTAAGATGGGCCCACACTCTGTCATGGCCCAAGCTAATAAAAGGGAGCCCTGCAGGCACGTGCAATAGAACGGCTTCAGACTCCGGAATGGAATGACCTGAGACTGTGTCTCATTACGGCCTGTAGGCTCACCCTGTGTAAGCAGGGCCTGCAGGCCAGGTTGCCATGGGGCCCCCCTGCCAGCCAGACAGGGTCTGCATGTGTGGGTAAGGCTTGCCGTGCCCCTCCAAGACCGGATGCCCCCCCGGCATTCCCTCGAGGCACTGGCCTTCCGTGGTGCTGGTGTCCCATAGCACCACAGGGGAAGAAGCGCTGGGGCCTCCACTGTGATCCCGTACCCGGCGGTGAAGTAAATGAAGGGTTCCAGTCAGGAGCGAATGAGAGGAGGTGGCCCCCCACCTGCAGGCGGCAACAATGTCTTGTGTTGCAGTGCTGCCGGAGCCCCCAGCATGAGCCCGGGTCCTGCAGCAGTGAAATAGAAGTGCTCCGGTTGCCAGCATTGCTCCGGTACTCCGGTCAGAGCACACAATAAAGAAGAAGGAATACAGCATCCCCACCAGTATCAGGCTGCCAGAGCCCACATGAGCGGCATAACCTTCCAGAGTGGTGCCACGCCGTCACCAGAGCCTCATTGAGATCCCGGGCCCGACAGTGATATTTTAATGAAGCGCTCCAGTCTGGAGCGGTACCTGAGAAAGCCCCAGCATGTTCCCGGGGCCTGCGGTGGTGAAATTGATAATATGCTCTGGTCAGGAGCATTGCTGCAGTGCTCTGTTCGGAGCGCAAGGAAGATGATCTAAAAGTGCGCCACATGCCGGCACTTATGGTATGTGCCGAGATGGTGATCATCTAAGGCCCCTAAATGACCCAGTAAAATGGACATTTGTGCTCCAAGACTCGAAGGCAGCCATGTGCTAACAAAGTGTAGTATTGCACCAGCACCAACATTGGCCACACTGGGCCTCATTATGAGGCTGGCGGTAGCAGTGCCTGTAATACGGGCATGGCTGCCGCCAGTATTTTATTTTTTCCGGCGCCCAGAAATGGGCAATTACCGGGTTATTACGGCCTTGCCGGACCGGGTATTTGCCCATTTCTGGGTGCCGGGAAAAATTCTTCCCCATTCCCATTGAGCCCCTTAGGGCTCAATGGGAATGGGGAAGCCGGATGCCCCGGCACCGTTATGAACAGTGCTGGTGCATCTGACATGCTGTGCTTGCGGGTGAGGCTCTGCCCGCCTGGTCTGACCTGGTGGGCAGAAAGACACCCATGAGCACAACTCGTAGTTTGCCAGTCCAGGAACTACGGTACCGGCAAGCTTACGGGTACCGTAATTCCCGGACTGGCAACTTATAATGAGGCCCATATTCTCTAGCGTGGTACTTCCACCCTCAGGCTCCTCAGGATTCCAAGCCATGGCATATGAGCATCCTGCACTCTTGGCACTGCACACCTTACTAACAGTGCTATTCATGGGATTCTGCACGTGCAGGACTGGACAAGAGGAAGACCCTCAAGCACTGGAGAAGAAGTGCTCTGCCCTGCCAGGGGATCCAAGAAACTGAATCCCACTAAGCACCTGGAACACCAGGCAATTCCTGCACTGCCAGCCGGACAAGAACCTGTGCACTGCACCAGCAGTCGATAGACATGGCATAACAAGAATAAAAGTAATGATCTCCCGGCACAGCACCATCAGAAAAACAAATCACCCTGCCACAGAAGTCACCCTGCCACAGAAGTCACCCTGCCAACCCTACAAGTGACCTTAACACCATGCCACTAATGTCCCCTACTGTACCGTCTGAGGACCAGGGAGCTAGTGGCCCTGACTGCCTGCCACGAATGACACCCTGACTGCCTGCCACTAATGTCACCCGGCATGCCATGCCATTGAAGGACCAGGCCAATGTAGCTTGGGGGAGATACCTGCCAGCCCCCTGAGTTCAGCCAACAACTGGTGTCTGATCAACCAAACTTGTGGCCCTGACACCTGCCATGAGGAAGCAGTACATTGGACAAGGTAAGGGTTGCAGCTCCCCAAGAGTGCTTGCGTGCCCTTGTGTGCCCCTGGAGTGAGTGGCACAAGACTGGGGGGCCCATAGCCAAAAAGGGGGTGAGTGTCACCCCATGCCCTGTCAGCATTACGTGGAGCAGCCTGGACGCCTTGCCATCTGTCTCCCACTGCCCTGCCAGCAACATCAAAGGACTATACTGATGTGGCCCCTGGCAGGGGTGTTGCTAGGACTGGAAAAGATCCGGGGCTAGGCTAATGTCGAGACTGTCAGGATTCGGGGCTAGCTAACCTTTTGGTTGTAGTTCCTGATCTTCTATCCAGGGCTACAACCAAAAGACCCAGGGCAATAACCCCCTCACCATCACCCCTAGCAACGCCTCTGGCCCCTGGCACCCACCAGGTGCAGCTTTGCCGGTTTGTAACTGTACCATTGATGGACCTGGACCCGCGGAAGTGACTCCTGAACGGACACTGATGCAAAGTGAACTGATCTACTGCAGTCCTGCAATTGCTTAAAGAGGACTCAGTAAACATGCGTTTTGATGCTGTGAACTTGAATATTAGCTCCTTGCTTAAAGTGGTCTCAGTAAAGGAACAGTGATGTGAAGCTGTGCTCCCGCAGTCTGTACTGGTGCTTTATATGGTACCAGTGGCTATCCATGGGCATCAGGCAGTGGTTGCAATTCCATACCCCAGGTTAATAAAGGGTTTTGTAACTTGTGGTCTAACTGCCGACCATCCACCAGTAGTTCGCACACAGTGAATGTCACCTGAGGGTGATGGGTTGATATGTGTTTTACGTGTTTGAATATGTGAGCCCCATGTGTGTAGCAGTGGCATATCCTAGTGGTTGTTGATTCCATGATTCTGAAGTAGCCCAAGTAATGTTGTTTTGTAACAGGGGGGGATATTATTTATGTTGTAGTCGCATTTATTTGTTTCTTATGGAAAAGGAGGAGTGTTGTGTAGTAACCCTCCCATGTTTGTTACCCCTTTAAGGGAATGTGTCCCTCCCACATGTATTGCCCTTTTAACATGCTAATAAAAGGGAGCCCTGCAGGCACGTGCAACAGAACAGCTGCAGACTCCGAAATGGAATGATCTGAGTCCATGTCTCATTACAGCCTGCAGGCCCATCCTGTGTAAGCAGGGCCTGCAGGTCAGGTTGCCATGCCCCCCACGCCCCCTGCCAGCCAGGCTAGGCTTGGCCTGGCCCTCCAAGACCGGGAGTCCCCCCGGCAATCCCTCTAGGCACTGGCCCTCCGTGGTGCTAGTGTCCCATAGCACCCTAGGGGGCTGGTGCGATGTCCATGACCAGCCCCCCCCATAACACAAAAGTTAACTCATGCACACTCTAACGGTAAGAGCGCGTTTGCAAACAGCAGCTTGCAGTGCTCCAGCAGCAACCAGTCGGTAACTGACCCTCCCCAGCCCTCCCCACTCCACCTCCACCCACCTCCACCCTCCCCGATCCTGTTTCTACGAGAGACCAGTAGCCCTAGGGGCATTTAGGTGTCTGGACTCAAAAAAAAGAGCATTTTCGGGCCAGTTACCTTTCAATTGGAGCAGCTCTACCTGCTGTTGAGATCAGAATATAGCCATATACGTTTAGAATTTTTGAAACACTATTTGAATAATATTCAAAAAGTTGGGTGTATTCGCTATCAGTGGAGTATCTTCTATCAATGCAGAAGGCAAGTCCTTTGAGAAGGTTAGTTACACAGCAGTGCACATTATACATATCAACATTGATTAATGTATTCCTGGACGTATTATTTCACTGATTGGCACCGTCGTTCATTCATTAGTTCACAAGCCTCACTGGATGCTTGGTCAGGGTAAGGCACACCATTACCCCAATGTGGACTAGCACACAGACTAAGCACTTAAGGAATTTCGAACTGGGCCCGCCCTGTGGCCCACACATCATCTTGACTGAATCTTTATATTCAACACTGGCAGAGGCCTAATGTCAGGCATTTTTACTATTACGTGTAATGCCCCAAAGCTAGCCAGATGACTCTAGTTGCTAATACATTGAATTCAAACTTAACCAAACTACAATTTAAAGGTAATCAGAGTTGCCAACTGCCCCATCTGATCAGGAGGGTTTGCAGGCAGTGCTGACTTTTGATCCACCAGTTCTTCTTTGCATGTTTGCACTTGTAAAGCTACACCAGTAATAGCAAAAGTCAAGCTAAAATGCCAAGCAAACCCTTGTTACTGCCAATTCTATATGACGCAGACAACATCAAATGCTATCACTGCTCCAACATCTATGTTTTTATGTTCACTACCGAGCGAAGGAATCAGTGATCACTTCTTTATTTTTTCATGCATTTGTCAGGCGTACTTATATATTATGTTATGTTAATATACTTTTATACCGAGCAAAATTACCATAATAGTAGCTTCAGAGTGCTTAGATGTGTCTGCGGATTATACTGTGCCCCCGTCAGAGGTACCCAGACCTCGAATGAGCAAGGATACGATAAGAAGACGGCAAAGTGGGCAATAGATGCTACATACACAGGGAGGGTGGAATGCAACGGGAATAATGTTTTCTGATATCATTTGTACATGTCATTCGTGTTTGGTTGATTATAGTTCTGCAAAAGAGATGAGGTGGAAAGGTCCTAAAGTGGTATGATAATTGGGTTGTGTTCCAAGGCAGACTTGGAGAATTTTGAACTTGCATGCAATGTTGGGAGCTCAAGAAAGAGCACAGTCAAACCTGGAAGGTTAGTGGCTACTTTGCTTGGGCATCTTTATACATTGTACCACAGGTACAGCACCAACATGTTAATTCTCTGACTGTCACGCCTGAGCAAATATTGGCATAGTCAAAAATAGGCTGGGTATAAAGGTGATGTTGTTGGCAATCAAAGGGACAGGAGTCGAGTGGTTTATCGAGTAAGGTAAAATTGAAATAGATGTCAAACATGTAGTTTGTTGTGTGTAATGCTAAACATTATTTCATGATGTGTTGCCGGGGAAAACGAGCATGGCTCCTTTAAGGAAAGAGGGCACAGGACAATGGGAGGGAACGGGAGGCGGGTAGGAAGGGGAGGGCCAGGAGAAGGCAAGTTCAGTAGTTTGTTGAAAGGGAATAAATAAGGTTATGTGAAGTCTGGCTGCGGCTTCCTTGTTTGGTGGTACATTACATGGCCTAGTGAAGACCAACATCTGGCGACGAGGAGAACTGGCGAACACCACGTTGTAGACAGGTGGAGGCTCCCGCACCACGGAGCCCAGCAGTGTGTCAACGGAGGTGTGCCCAATAGCGAGTGGCACCGCAGAACCAGGAGTAGAGGGCACTGGTGATTCTGGCAAGTCCAGCAGTAAGAAAGACGAAGAGCACACAGCGGATGCAACACCCACAGCCCGTGTAGCAGTAATTGGAGGGAACCGTCTGCCCAGCAGTGATCAGCCCAACAGAGACGTGGGCGGGCACAGCCGAGGACTTGAAAGACCCGACAACATCGGGGATCCCACGGCCTACAGCCGAAGTGCCTGACGCCGCAGTAACGTATCTGAGGGCCCAGCTGAGCAATGCGAACCAAGTGCAGCCAGTTTGCACGCCTCCAGAACAGAAAGGAAAAGGAGGCAGGACACCATGCCGAGGATGAGACACGGAGAGAAGGTGACCTGTCGGACCATCCCGCCACTAGGAGCGGAATGGTAAGGAGGGCGGGGACTGCACAGCACGAAAGTGCATACTTTCGTACCCATCCCTGACCGGCACGATGCGGCTGCCATACACCCTGCAGCCAGTCATCACACGCATCCAGCAGCACACCACGTGAGACGCCACAAACCACCAACCCCAACCAATAGCCATACCGTGAATTGCCACGCAGTGCGGAGCAGCCAAGGCACACCCACCATATGCCCTGCAGCCATCAGATAACGCGCATTCAGCAGCGCGCCACGGTGGACGCCAAACCACGAACTGCTGTGCAGTGTGCAACTGTCACAGCACACCAACTTGCCAACACACTGAGGCCCAGTGGCCCCTTAAGACAAAACCCAGGACCGGCGTGAATCTGGCAACCGCTCAATAAGGCGGCCCTCCCACCGCACGCTACACGTGGCCCACCACACGTGCCACCTGGGAAAGAACAACGACAAACTGCCCGCTGGAGACCTGGAAAGCTGCTCAAGTGCCAATACAAACAACTCTTGCACACACCGCCTTCACTGCAATCAATCGGCGTGCAGCACAACACTGCACACACCTGCAAAGGCAAGAAGGGAGCGAAAAGGCATGAACGCACCCAGCGGCAATACATCATGTATACATCACAATACATCAATAGCTCCCACTGCAGGAGGCTGACAAGGAACAACAAAGGACAACACAACCACGAGAGCCCCTGTCATCATAACTACCCATCATGGTTGACCAAGCGCAGGCAGCCGCGGACGCAGGTGCACAAGCTCTGGAAAGCTCTAGGACCCACGTCACATGCCACCCTCATGAGACGGCCCAATCCATTTACCTTTAACCCACACCACTATCAAGGACAACGATGGGAGGAGTGGGTTGAGGAATTCAAGGATTTTCTGGGAGCGATTAGGGGACAGACCTCACGCAACAAGATAAACATTTTTTTAACAACCTGGCAGGAAAAGAAATAAAAGGCATAATCAAAATGATTCTGGCACAAGAAAGGACTACGTACCAACACCACCTTGCAGCAATCAACGTGAAACTCCTCGTAATCCCTAATGATAACTATGAAAGTTACGCATTTAACCAATGCACTCAACTCGCCCACGAGTCCATAGGGGACTTTGTCATTCGTCTACAAAGGAATATACTGCGGTGTGACTTTGCCAACTTCAATGAGGACGAAGCAATATGCCTGAGAATAATTGAAGGGTGCACCTCATCACTATTCTGGAAGCACCTCCTGAAAAAGCCCCTGTCGCTCCAAGAAATACTTGACCTGGCACATGTATACAAAAGGGTTGATGCCCAAGCAGTGGCCATCGAGAGCCCCAGAAAGTTCGATACCATTGCAGCCTTGGCCCCAAGCTCACTGGTATATTTCAGACACCCCAGAATATTAGGGATGCAAGGACCCCGGGGCCCACAACAACACCCCCAGAGTGACAGGCAAAGCTACAGGTGCAGGTTTGTGTACCCCCACAGAGGTCCGTGCCCACCCATAGGGCAACGATGCTTATGCTGTGGTCAAGAAAACCACTTTCAGGCCATGTGCAGGGAGAAACTACCCGACCCCGGCACTCATCGTCCAACACCACCATCAGCATTCGTAAGGCCTTCAGAACAACCAACGGAACCCATGGATCATCAGACCTTTGAAAGAACCATGAATTAACCAACCGCAACCGCTATGCATCCAGAAGTAATCAGAGCAATGGAAGACCTCTACACTGAATCATACAGGCGCCAATATGACATGTACGACTACCTGCCTCACGCAGACCCGCCAAACTACGCCTCTGGCCCAGAACATGCATAGCCGAACACTTACTCAGTAGCTTCTGAACATGACGTTGGTGCACCCCTCGCCACCAGACTGGTGCATGATCCTAATGAGAACCTACCACCACAACCAACACTGCCTGTAGAAGAAAGCCTGCACTACCTACATGACGGCTATGACAGAGAATACGTGAGGCTCCTTAGCACCTCCTTTTATGACTCTCTAACACCTAGAGTTGTCCTGCGAATGTGAGACACCCAAAACCAGTTTGTCGTAGATACGGGTGCTACTGTCAATATCATGAATGACCAATTATACTGCGCCATTTCTCCGTCGTACCCCCTGTGCAAATCCCACACCCACATCTTCCAGTGGGGAGCAACTCAACCACTCCAGTCAAAAGGGCAGTTCCTCTGCGACCTATCCCATAGGGGTCGCACAATATCCACCACCATCCATGTCATGCAGAGCTCCTCCATTGGACCTTGCCTCCTCAGTTATCAAACGGACAGGGCTCTCGCCCTCATCGACATCCACTATGATCCTTCAGAAGTCATACAAGCCCGTCCACCAGGCATGCAAGAGGTACACTCCATCAACCACCAACCCCTCAAAATCAATAGGCCTTAGAGCCCTTTTCCCCAAATTGTTCGAAAGGGGGAGCATGCTAAAGAATTCTGTCATAAGCCTACACATTGACCCAAGCATTCCCCCAGTACCACAGCACCCCCACAGAGTTGGTTTCCATCTGCATGCACAAGTCACGAAGGAACTACAACTACTCCTACAGAACGACATCATCAAAAGGGTCGAAGGACCCACACCGTGGGTGTCCGCCTCGTTGTAGTCACAAAGGACAATGGACGGTTACGCCTATGTGTCGACATGTGCATCCCGAACACAGCCATCCAGTGGGAGAGACACCCAGGTCCCAGCATTGAAGACATGCTTGTGCGATTGAACCAAGCCACACACTTTTCCAAATTAGACCTCAATCAGGGGTACCACCAGCTCATCATAGACCACACCTCCAGATCTATTACCACTTTCGCCACCCATTACTGACTTTTCAGATACAAACACCTCAACTTCGGGATCTCTTCTGCAGAAGAAATCTTTCAGCAGACGATACAGAAGCTGATATCCCCAGAAATCAACGCCCTTAATTACAGTGATGACATCCTCATTTTCGGAAAAAAACCCAGGAACAACACGACAGGGCACTCATGGCAGTGTGCAACATTCTCCATAACGCCGGTCTCACGCTTAACGGCCCTAAGTGCGACATCAACAAGACCAGACTACCGTTCTTTGGCCACACCTTCTCGAACAAAGGCATCACTGCCGACCCAGAGGAGAAAATCAAAGCCATCACCAGCCTAAATTCCACACAAACGTCACCGAATTACGGTAATTCTTAGGGATGGCAGGGTACTGCGCCCGATACCTACCCAACTATGCCACCATCACTGACCCCCTCAGAAACCTACTCAAAAAGGACTCATCGTTCGACTGGGACTAACCGTGCCAAGAAGCTTTTCATAACATTAAAGAAGAGCTAGCCAACCACTGGCAGCCATCCTGCTTTGACCCAAACTGGAACACCGCCATCACGGTCGATGCCTGCCCGGTTGGCCTTGGTGCCCTCCTGGCCCAATCCAACCCCACTGACAACAGCCACCACAACGTCATCACCCATGGCAGTAGAGCTCTGTCGCCCACAGAAAGAGCCTACTCCCAAGCGAAACATGAAAGCCTAGCGGCCGTTTGGGCCTGCGAAAAAGTCCACCATTTCGTGATAGGCAGGAGGTTCACCCTCATCACCAACCACCAGGCGCTGTTATCATTGTTCGGAAACCCCAAAACCAAGATGCCCCCCGCATCGAGAGATGGGGCATCACGCTCCAGGAGTATGATTACAAGATCATACACAAGCCGGGAGGGGATGCCAACCCAGCAGACTACTTGTCCTGCCATCCTGGAGACAACACCCTTGCCCACAAGGCTGAACACTACATCTACTATCTAGCCACAAGTGCCCTCACCATCACGCTGGATGACTTCACTGCCATGAGCAGGGCCGACCTCACCATACAAGCAGCAGTAAACATCACAAATGAGAACAAGTGGAAACACATCCACACGGAACACTTTGTGGAAGGGGAGGTCAATAGCAATGACCTAGCACAGCTAGCCAAAATAAAAACGGAACTCGCAACAACAGAGAAGGGCATACTACTAAGAGGCAACAGACTGGTGCCCCACAAACATCTCAGGAAAGGGCACAGAGGAACTAAAAACACCAAGAAAATCCTAAGACACCAAGTATGGTTCCCATCCATGGACGCCATCGTCGAAGATGTGCTAACTCACATCGAGCCCTGCCAAAAAGTTGCCTCAAAAACTAACCCAAGTCCGCTACAGCTAGTAACCCTGTCAGACATGCCATGGCAGAGAGTCACCCTGGACTTCTACGGGACCCTTGAAGAGGGAGGACACCTGCTCGTCGCAATCGATGAATACTCCTGCTTTCCCCTCATCAAACATGTACAGTCAACAGCGTTCTACCACGTGGCCCCTGTGATAGACGAACTGTTCAGTGAATGGGGAATACCTACCACAGTGTAGACCGACAACAGTTCCCCATTTCAAGGACATGAGTTACAAAAACTGGCCGCCCACCTAGGCTTCCACCATCAAAAGATCACACTGCTGTGGTCCCAAGCCAACGGTATGGTGGAAAGATTTATGGCCACTATAAAGCAAACCAGACAAAAGGCAGCATTAGACTAAATGCCACAGCCACAAGCGACAGATCGAATGCTACGGAGCTATTGGAGTACGCCGCATGAGGCAATGGGGCAAACACCCATGGAACTGATGATGAGATATAGACCACGAACCAGACTGCCCCAAATGGAAGACTACACACCCGAACAAGACACCGAGATCCGGTAAAGGGATGCAGAGAAGAAAAGAAAGGCCAAAGAATGGGCTGACTGGAAAAGGAGAGCCAAAGAGCAACAGCTCGCAATAGGGGAAACCGTCCTAGTGCGACAAAGACAACAAAAGAAGACAGACTCCCGCTATAATCCGGAACCATTTCTGGTCACAGCCATCAAAGGGCCGATGATGACAGCCACAAGAGAACAATAGAACAAGGCGATATAACACGAAAAATGTCATTCTTTCGGAAGTGCTATTTAGAAGAGCCAGAGCAGGTGAGACTCGAGAGTTGCCGGGAAGACCCCAACAGGTCACGCGAAGACCCCAGCGGCTGATCGAACAAATGTAACCCATAGACTTCCTCGCTAAGTGCGGGGGAGGTGCTGCCGGGGAAAACAAGGATGGCCCCTTTAAGGATAGAGGGCACAGGATAATGGGAGGGAACGGTAGGTCGGGTGGAAGGGGAGGGCCAGGGGAAGGGAAGTTCAGTAGTTTGTTGAAAGGGAATAAAGAAGGTTATGTGAAGTCTGGCTCTGGCTTCCTTATTTGGTGGTACGTTACATGGCCTAGTGAAGGCCAACATGATGCAACATGGTATATGTAGCAGAACTGCCCAACTGGCTGCAGAAATCTTGGTATAAAACTCATTAAAGCATTTGAAAGAGCATTAAGACAAAAGGAGGCGGAACGAAGAGTGCTTTCTGCAAACAGAACCAACAAGCAAGGTCAAATTGTGGCTGTATACTAAGAAAGTTACCACATAACCAAATGGACACAGTTTGCTGCTTTTTGTGTTGTCTTTTATGAACATGTTTACAGAAAGTTATAATAATAATTGATTATTTATAACGCACTTAATACTCTGAGGTTTCTAAGCGCAGACAGGGGATCGAACCTGTGTGACTTGCGTCATTTGCTTCCAAGGTGAGCGTGTTGCCCCTGAACTATGCTCCTGAGGTAACCATTGTTCTTATAATAAGAAAAATATTTTATTTTTTTAAATCGCTAGAAACAATTGTCTTATTGGGAATGGAGATATAATTTGGCAAAATGCACTACATCGGGATTCCTTACGCATAGGTTTTGTAGATTTTTCAGCACCATTCTTGAAGGCTGTGACTGGTTTTTCCTGTTTATAGTCCATTCTTTCTGTTTTCATCGCTGCGTGATTTTGTCTCTTTTGGAAAGTGTAACTGTCTTTATAAAATGGCTTTGCAGGACATTTTGGAGGTGGGGTTACTGCATTGGAAGCAGTGTACGGTGCGTGCGGATCCATATGGCGTCATTCGTGCCCCCTTTTCTCCCATATGAACGTTTGTGGTAAAATTAGTAGCAAATGGCATTGTAGCACATACACAGCACACAAGAAATACCACAAACTGTCAGACCATTCAACATATATGGCACTGAGTTGTTAGTTTTCAATCCAGGGATGGTTCTGGATTTCCGAGACTTTGTGCAGCAAGACATGTAAACCTCCTAATGTGCTTATGAATTGATATCATCAGAAGTGACGTCACAGAGTAGAATATTGCAAGAAGTGTCATCATTCTTTGACCCTCGTGGGCACCATGGGAAGTGACATTACATAAAGTTACTATGAGTAACCCAAGCCACTGATAACTTTGTCGTGTGCATTATACACATGGTCAATATTAATAACTTTTCCTCAACTCATGGGGTCTCATTAGGAGCCTGGCTATAGCCGAGCCCTTGTTAAGGACACGGCTGCTGCCGGTAATTAATTTTTACCGGGTCCATGGAATGGGCAATTACCGGGTCATGCCGAGCTTGGCGGACCCGGTAATTGCCCATTCCATGGACCCGGTAAAAATGTATCCCCATTCCCATTTGAGCCCCATAGGGCTCAATGGGAATGAGGATGATGCTAACAATGGGCCTGTTAATAACGGGCCCGTTGTTAGCATCCTGGTCTCCTCGCGGGACCCCCTAAGGACGCCTGGGGTGTCCTTAGCGGGTCCCGCGAGGAGACCTCGTAATTGGGCGGTATGGGGTTAGCGGCACCAGCACCTTTACCGGCGCTGTTAACCCCTTACCGCCCACCTCATAATGAGGCCCATAGTCTGGTAAACCACAAGTGAGGCTTCTAATTGGATAAGATGCAAACTAAAGCACTTCCAAAGACTCAGATAAGAGACAGAGGTTCTGATTCACAAAAGAGTTTTTCAATGGGATAATCACATAAAAATGTAAATTAGGCCCAAGGAGATTTAAGGATTTGCCCAGGGTCGCACGGTTTGGTTAGGTGGGAAAGGCTCATTAGGGCCTGTTGTGCATTTGAAGAATTTGGTTATATATGTTCCCAGCTTCAGTCCATATAAATATTTGTAAAGGTTTGTGTTTGATGAGATTAAATAATACTTTCTTTTATAGCATGCCATGAAAAGTAGAGAAATTACATATAAACTTACCTGGCATTATATAAATATTTATAGAAACGTAGACCAAAAACAGTGTGGTTTTAGCTTAAGTTTACCAATTATAAACGAAATGTTGCAGTATTATTATGCAACGTATACTGAAGGTAAACACATCTTTTTCGTTTTTAAAATTGAATTTATTATCCAGCACAGCCTGCCGCTTTATGCTCTCCTCCCATTTCTTATCCCACCCAGTGCTCGAGTCATGGGGCACCCTCAATTGGTCTGTTAAAGAGTCCCCACACTTTTTGTTTTATCACTTGACCCCTGTACCCACCATTTACATCTCTTAAGGGTCAACAGCCCCCCCTTCTAATCTCTCCTGTTGTAATGCTTTTCTGACACAGACTCAAGTGTTAGACATCTTTTGCAGAGGATGCTGCAGGGAGCAATATCACATGGAAGTATTGGAACCAACCACTGGGAATGCTGTGATCATCTGCCCTGTTAATAAAAGTCTGGAATTTTCCCCGTCTTGGACAGGGTGTGCAGACAAAATTTTGTCAGTCCTGCAAAATACGAGATGGTTGTCTCGGGAGCATAGCTCATGGGCAGCGTGCTCGCCTTGAAAGTAAAATGACATGGAGCACCACAGGCTTGATCCCCAGGTCCGTGCTTAGAAATCTCTGTGTATTAGGCGCGTTAAAAATAACCTATCATATCACCCTACTATTGTATTTTGGTATTCTGGTGACAACATACGACCAGAATCAAAAACTGTCATAGAAAACGTTACAATACCGGGTGTATGCCTCTATGGAAATCATTTTGAGTGTCTGATGTTTGTGTACATTATATAGTGTGTTTCGTGTAAAATACACTATGGTTCTCTACTGGTGATATATAGATTGCTTCCTTCGGATTCCAATCATTTTGACTGTGTTGTTCTTTCTTGATTTCTTGACCACAGAGCATGCACTCAGTGGATGCCTGTGGGAGTTTAACCAGTTAAACCCATGTCACTTGCTCACTCTGCTTTCCTTTAATGAACTTTCCTTTCTCAAATTAATACATGTACACCTCTTTCAGCTGTCATTAAAAAAATTGAAAACTGTATTTCAGGGAACACAATTAGTTATTGTGGGGTGTTACTCACCAGGATCATGAAACAATAGCAAGTACTCAACGATTCAATAGTGAATTTAAATTCATGTGACATTTAATTACAAAACAATCTGAAGACAGAGGCGAGCACAGTAATCAGTGCATAATACAAACATTGCACAGAGTGAACCGAAATACCCTAAAGGGCATGAAGAAGAGAGAAAAAAGGAATATCCCCTAATGCGAAACGTCGTGTTGGGTGATTCAGTCTACAGAGCTGAGGCGTCTGTGATGGGACTGAACTGTGTTACATTTTCCATCAAATGTTTGTCAGCTATACAATGAGCCCGGAAGTGATAAAGTCACGTGAGCCATAACTTGGTCGTTCATTGGAAGACAGGCAAACTCAGTTTTAAACCCATGTTTTTACATTCGATTGCCAAAACATCTGGATAGCACATTTGTGGTTTGTGTACCTTCAATGCAAGAAAAACCAGGCACCACCCAAAACAATATAAATGTTGAAAAATGGTGCTTCAGTGGTCAAACAACCAATTTAGGTAGTCACAGTTTCATGTCTTAACAGCTAAACCAGACAGAGATAGCACAGAGATATTCTTCCAAGAAGGAAGCGAGAAGGGTAGAGCTCATGAGCATATGGAGGCAGACATGTACACTACCCCATGTTGGCATTGAAAGAAACAATTGGCACTGAAGAAATTATACTACATAAAAATAATGATTAAGCAAAAGTGAATTTAAGGAATTGGTGGTGTTTGTATATCAAATTGGACAAGTTACATTGTGTTACAGTAATTTATAGGGTGTGAATGTTCACCCCAAGGGGCATCATGGTACTGAAGCTGATAACCTAATCGTGAGAGCAGCAAGACATAAGTGTGGAAAGCTAAAGAAATCAAGCGTTTGAAGGAGCTGACTGGTAAGGAGTCGCAAAGCCATCCAGCCTGTACTGAGAAGGATCTACCACCCCATCACTTGTAGCGGAATTTGGGTATTTGAATCAGACGAGCAGTGGAAGGTTGGAAGGTCCTAGTTAGTCGGTAGGGAAAACATGTATTCCCTAGAAAGAGGGTCCAGACAAGTGGGTGGTTTTATAGACAAGAGCAAGGGTCTTGAACTTTACCCTTTCCATAACTGGTAACCAGTGGCGTGAACGATGAGTGGCTGTGATATGAGCAAGATCTATGAGTTAGCCTCATAACTAACCAAGCAGCTGGATTCTTTATTGTCTGCAACCTGAGAATTGTGGAGGTTGGTACCACTAGATAAATTAGTTGTGGAAACCAAGACTCTTGATATATAGGCATTTGCCAATTGATCTCAATGAGAAAAGGAAATGAAGTCAAAGACGCAGTAATTGCAGTGAAAAAAACAAAATGGCATTGAAAGAAATTTCCTAACAACCCTACACATAATGTACAACACACAACCATAATAAATACCTGCTAGACAGCAATGAAGGTAGCTCCTAGGGCCTTCATGTTATAATACACTATGGGGTAATAACAACTATTTGGTTGCTATGTGCATTCTCTTAAAGTGGTTTGTGAGTTGTGTAGATCACATCCAATGTGACAGGTGAAATGCACATCAGGAGAGCGAAATGTTTGGTGTGCTTGTGTAATGGCAGAATTGATATGTTTTAGACTTCACTCTACATCTCACCACTCACTGATCACCCCACTTAATCCCACCTTCCCCTTTTTTGAAGCTCCCCTACTCCACCTACCCATCTGAGGTATCGCTGCATGTATAACAGGAACATTGGCTGTTATACCTAATGTTTTTACTATTATTCAATTGTAATGCTCTGTAAAAAACATACGACTAAACTTCTGCCCACAAGATTCTCTCTATAGACTCAAGATAGAGGTGCGATATGGTAGAAGGATAGAATGATGGAATCTGGTGATTTGCCGTGAGTGTGGGTCAGGGGTTTGTGTACTTTGGCCAAGGAAGAGTCAGAGAGAGTGGGCTCCCACTGTAGGTGGAGTTTGGTCATGTTGGTGAGGTTGTGGTAAGCAGAGAACTTAGCCATCAGAGTGACAAGTAAGTTGAGTTTTCAAAGAAGAATGTGAGGGTGCTAGGTGAGAGGGGTAGATGAGTAGAATAATAAGAGGGGTGGGAGAAAGAAGTTTAACAGATGTGTTCAAAGGAGGAGGGACAAGAGTAGCTGGTGGTATGTCCTCCCTAGACTGCTGTGTGCTCAGCAGTTACTACCCCATGGCAAGGCTACTGGAAATTTGGTCACCAAAAAGATACAACGTTTTGTTGAACGCTATCGAATTTTGGACTCAATGCAGCCAGAGTTTCACCTTGAACACAGAACAGAGTCTGCCCTAGTAAATGTTTGGGATGGCATTGCAGCAAATGCTGATCAATGTCACCTATCTCTTTTGGTAATCTCTGGTATCTCTGTTTAGCAGCGGCATTCAATATGGTGTACTACAAGATTCTTCTCTCTTGCCTTCAAACTGTGAATGGGCTTCCAGATCATTCTCTCAATTATTTCCATTGCTTTCTTTCTGAGATGTCCCAAGCAGCTGGCCTTCATTTTCCAAGCCCAACCTTGCTCTCTACTGTGTTCCATAGCAGTTTGTATTGTCATCTCTGTTGTTTAACATTTTGCATGCAACCAATGATGACCATTTTTTGCAGGCAGGTTTACAGTTTCTTTCAAACACTGACAATCAGGTTTTTTAAAATGTTTTATTGGGTATTCATAATGTGCCTGTACACAATGTGTTTGAAGGCGCAAACAATGTGTTTCAAGGCGTAAAGTGTACGTGAAGACGTGAGGCCTATTGTGTACAATTTCCCAACTTGTGTCATGCCTTATTGAGTTGTCTCACTGGAGCTAATTTTATTGGGACCAATAATGTTGTTAAAGGAATCAGACTGCTGCTGCTCTCTCCCCCTTTGTTATTTAGAGCTCCTACTACTTGCTCCAATAAAAAACGAAAACGTAGGTGTTGTCTGGACCTCTGATATGAGTTTATCGATTCATGTCAAAGAAGTCATACGATCTACCTTTTTTGCCTTGCCTTGGTTAGAACAACCCTCCATTTTTAGGACCATCATGTGCAAGTGGTGGCTGCCCTTATCAATGCAACTCTTGGTTATGCCAGTGCATTGTATGCAGGCATTTCTCAATATCTTCTGCGCCATCTTCAAAAAGCAGCGAATGCAGCTAATCACTGATCTTCAGCCTACTCAAAATAAACTCAGGGACTCCTTATAGACAGTCATTATACTGATTACTTGTCCAACAACGTTTTTAATGTAAAATACTTTTCTTTGTTTTTAAATGTGTTCATGGTTTGGCCGTTCCATACCTGTTTGAGATGATCAAACCACATCAACCACATAGGTTTTTGCTATCACAAGTGCAACAACTGTTATTCATCTCTCACACTTGAAAGACAAGAGGAGATTAACCCTGTATGTTTTCAGCCCTCATCTTTGAAACCATCTTCCCCCCCCACCCCTCATTCCCTCAATCCATAAGTCGCAATCCTTGCTTGTTTTTCAGGAAAAGCATGAAATCCTATCTCTTTCAATAACATCCCTCTTTCGTGCTAGTCAATCAGTATCTGCATCCTGATGCAGTTTACTCTGACCGCCATCTTATAGTTATGTTGTTTACAGATATACTAAATCAATCAAACAATCCATCCTAACTGATCATCAGACCAACACCACAGCCCTTTTCCTATCAGCTAGGTGAGTAGGAGAAGTCAGCAAAGACAGAGAGTGGGCAGAGAGGGGTGGAGTCAGTGTACAAGTGGCAAGAGTGGGTAGCCAAGTCTCAGCTTCAGCCATCACAGATTTTAGGATAATGGAGTTATAAGTGGTTACACTCCAGAAATTGCATGCGCTGTCCTCAACTCGCCCAATCATGCATACCTCTAACATTGTATGCTCCATTCAACAGTCTCCGCATAAACCCATAATTCACCCACAACACACAGTCATGAGCAGCACCATATAAACAGGAGAACTATACGCACATAGCCATACTATCTCATCTACGCACTCACAAAACACCTAGCTATACACACACAAATATGACATCTGATCAGCAACAGTTCCGCTCAAAACAAACGCTGCTATCTGCCGCACGCCACACACCTTTGACCTTATTCCACCCAACATGGCACTATCTCATCCATTTGGTATTTCCCCAACCATGTGGCCTTATTCCTGTGTCCATGAAACATTATTCTCATGCCCATATGGTATACCATCCCCTGTGGTACTCTCGCTGCACAGGAGGTATTATATTCACAGGATATGTGGTATTAGAAATGTCTGCACATTTTCTATTCATACTCTCTACCGCTGTAATATCACCCACCTACCAAAAAGGTATTATCAACCCCTCCCCCTGTGGTATACGCCCACCCACTGTCGATATGTTATTGCCACCATCCCAAGCTTCCAGCCATGTTGTCATGTAATAGAGTTTTACAAATATCGACTGAAACGTAACTAGATTGCATTCGAAAGCACCCACCAGAATGGTTGATCTGGGTCGAAATGATGGTACGGTCATGCAAACAATGTAGATATTCAGCAAATGTCTGATGGCTCTACTACGACCAGAATGTGTATTCATTTCATTGGCATAGGGGTATAAATACAACTAGTGCAGCATGAGTGTGTGGAACACGCATGGGGAATCCTGCATCCGTCTTTGTGGCTGCGTGCCAAATAAGAATCAAAATGTGATTTTTTTGCATGTGCCAAATTTTACTTAGTGCAAGCAAGGATATAAAATATAAAATGAACTGGCAATGGCCCAGAACACCATACGGATATGCTCCCTTTTGCTCAAATGCTTAAATCAGGGAAATTACTCTGTTCTGTACGTACATCTGCTGATGCCAGATAAACAATTGTCGATATTGAATTCCCAATTGCTCCATATATTTTATTAAGCTAGTATTTTTATTTATTTATTTATTGGGTATTTATAATGTGCCTATACAGCAAATCATTTGGATTGTTCAAGTGCAGGGGAGTGGGGAAGTGCCAGTCAGAGCAGAAAGCACTGATGCTAAGGAAGGAAAGGAAGTGCAGGTTGGAGTGGCGAGCGTGCAATTGCTGGCGTAGTAGGACAAAGGGGAGGAAGAGGGCACATGGGCTCATGAGCAAGCCCTGAGCAAGGCGAGTGCAGAGGGGAGGCCAGCCGGACAAGTGCCAGGGGAAAGCATAGAGTGCTGGGGACAGAACGTCCATGTGCTAACTGTGAAGGGCTGGATGGCTCAAGGTGTCAACTGGTCGAGTGGGGCCTGGTGCCCTGTAAGACGCAGAAGGAGCCAGGGAGCCAGTCAAATTGAGGCAGAGGAGGACACTAGCAGGGGAGGGGGAGAGGGAAGGAGGAGTAGAGAATGAGAGTCTTGAGAAGCTTCCAGAACTCAAGGAGATCCAGCTCAAGTCTGAGAGGGACAGGGATGCACCTGTGGTAGAGAGAGATCTACCCCACACTCTCTGCTTGGAAAAGCAACTGATCTGCAGAGAGTTGGAGCTAGAAGAGTGAAGGACTCAAGCCGGGAGGTATTTAGGAAGAGAGAGTTGGATGTTGAGAAAGTCTTGTGAATGCTGCAGAGGATCTTGAATATAATCCTTGCAGCAACCGGGAGCAAGTGGAGACATTTTAGGGCTGGATAGATGCACTCTCTGGGCCTGAGGCCAAGGATAAGTCTTGTAGTCCTATTCTGGATTTGTTTAAGAAGGCAAAGGGAGGAGTTAGGCAGATTGTGGTAGAGGCTGTTGTAGTAGTCCAGCCTAGAAACGACCACCGCTCTGGAGACATTGAGCTTCTGTGGGAAGGTGAGGAAAGGGAGAATGCCTCTGAGGAGGTTCAGCTGGAAGTGGGTCTTCTTGGCAAGGTCAGTGGTGGGAGGATAGAAGGAGAGAGGAGTTGAAGTTGACACCAATATTTTGTGCCTCACAAGAGTGTAGAGCAGGGGTCCAGGAAGGTCAGGCAGAGAAAAGGAGGAAAGAGGGAGCTAGGGTCCCAATGCAAAGGATCTCAGTTTTACTGGCATTAAGGCAGAGACCGTTAGCAGCACACCATGCCTGAATAGCACCCAGATAGCCGGAAATGAGAGAGGAAACAGAGGAGACAATGGAGGGAATCTTGAAGGAGAGCTGCCTGTCGTATGCTTAATACTGGAAGTGAGGAGAGAAGGCAGAGATCAAAGGGGCTAGAGAGGTAAGGTAGATGTTGAAGAGCCACGGCAAAAGGATAGAGCCCTGAGGGACATTGCAGGTGAAGAATGTGATGTAGGAGAGAAAAGGACCCAGTTGAACCTGGAATGGTCAGTCAGGGGGGAAGGAACTTAACCAATCCAGTGCCATGTCTGTGCCAGGTCCATGATGCCAGTAACAATTGGAATTTGAGCTAGGGCTAATCAGGCAAATTCTGTTGGATAACCCTTGTCTGATTAGAAAGGTGTTAATCTGTAGACTAGCATTCTGCTGGAGCCACTCAGCCAATCAGAGAGCATGGGAGAGAAGTTTTACCTATCGATATAACTGCGGATTCAGGGTTGTCTATTGACCTCTTTCTGCCTGCCCACTGTCTGCCTCCCTCATCACCTCAATCACAGTACCCCCTTGTCCTGCTCTCTTTCTGGGTCCTCGGTCACCTCCCACATTTTCCCATTATTTAATCATTGAGCACTTACCCCATGGACTGCACAAATCTCCTCTTTTCTTTCCTCAATGGCTTCCACTGAAACTGAACAGGCTCTTGTTCATTTCCAAATAAGCTCCCCTTTCATTTCATCCGGCCGCAGATTTTTAGTTACCCTTTCAATTGACTTCAGTGTTTTATCCTCTAGAGTAACTTTTGATTGTTCTAAAAATGCTCAGTCGGTGACTATAATAAATAAAGTGAGGCTTGTTTGCTTAAGTGTACTTCAAGGGGTATCAGGTAATATAATCCCCATAAATAATGTTGCCATACATATAGTCACCAGGAAATGGCATAGGCAACATTACTTATGGGGATCATTTATAGGGTAAATGGCAGCGGGGAATGTGGGAGGGTCCCCTGATCCCTTTAAAAAAATATGGGAGTTGCAGGGGTGGACGACGCAGGTTCTGTATGGTAATAACACTGCAACAAAATTCTGCCATTTTTGTATGACAACATTTTTGAGGGCATATCGTCATATGGAGCCATTCAAGGTATATGGCCTGAGCCTGTTAGTCATTTATTTCTCCTCGTTTTCTGTGCATTTTTGCCTAATATTTGTCTTCCCATGCATGTGACTCTTCCATTTCATGTAGATTTATTTCAATGTATCTTGTTTAATAATAGGTTTGCTCAATATTCATGTGTTTGTCCAGTAGCTTGCTACGAATCGATTTTACGAACCAAACATACGTGTTTTACGCATTCTGTTTGTAATGCCTTCCAAAGAAAAGAATCCAGATTGCTTATTGTTACTATATTGCTTTCTACATGATGTAAGTGATTCTATATTTAAGTCTATTTCCGTTTACGTACTCCTGTGTTTGTGTTATGTGTGTTGTGCAATGTCTGTTGAGCAAAACGACATTGACACAGCGCATTTCTATGATATAATAGTGAGAAAGGGTGAGTAACACGGAGAATGCATTTCTGTTTGTTTATTCTAAGCAACATATGTTCAAACCCGAGCACAGCCTCCCTCCTTCATTGGGAAGCAGCAACTGACATTGGAATTATTTCAATCCATAACAATCCACTTTGGATTACTAACTACTCACACATCTATTACTTAATCACATTCTAACATATACAAAAGGCACATTACAACATATCTCCCCTTTTCTGATATATACAAAAGGCACATTACAACACTTCTCCCTTCTTTATTCAACAAAACCACTCTTTACAATGGCAATCCTGCTTTTATTCCAAACCTGACCACCATTCACTCTCACTGCATTTTACATAACTGGAGTCACCTGCTCAGGGTCTGAATACAACACATCTTTCCTTTTAAGCAATTCCTTTTTATCCTTACCCAATCACTGCATTCCACCCTGAGTTCCTTATTACCTCTCCTCCTAATTTCTCTCATCACCCATTCCTCTTTCTTTCAAACTCTTTCTCAACTCATCGATCATGCAGTCTGACTCTCTATCTCTTCCCAACCAAGGTGGGCTCACCGCTGAATTGGCCTTTCGCCACCTAATGAGCTTGAACGGTGACACCTCTGTTGTGGCATGTGGGTACATCCTTAAAGCATACACCCTTTCCTTAACAGCAATCTTCTTGTCCACCCCACACGTACCAGTGATACAAATCGCTTCCATGATACACCTTATCATTCTCTCCACCATGTCATTTCCTTAAGGATGATACAACGCTGATCACTTGGTTTCATACCACATTTCTTTGCATATTCCAACCGCTTCTAACACGCTCCTGTAAATTACAATGCATTGTCTGTCAAGATACTACTGGCAATCCCTTCCCTGGCAAAAATATCCTGCAAAAAATCGACAAAGTTCTCCCCACTTATTTCCTTAACAATCTTAAATTCACACCACCAGGACAATAAGTTCCCAACAGCACTTTGTACTTCCCCAGACCAAACCCCATCTCGACGGGTCATAGAATGTCCATCGCCACATCATCCCAGACTTTCCGTGGCACATCGAAGGCAATCACGGACTGACCTTTCTCCATCACACCCTTACAGCCCTTTGTACAACCAACACAATCCATTAATCTCCTCTCAACCGCCCTATCAAAACCTGGCCACCAATAATCATTCATCAAAGTCGGTTTGGTCTTGCTGACACCAATATGACCTTTGTGCACTAGATCAATTATCCTCACCTTAATGGACTTGGGAACCACCGCCCTGTCCCATCGAAAAATGATGTCATCACTGCAGATTAACTCATCACGCAGCTCTCAAAACACCCTTTCACTCTGTACCATCTCCCCTTTTATGGGCCATCCTTATTCTACATATAATCTAATCTTCCATAAAATTGCATCTTAACCTGTGGCCTGCAACCACTCTTCCTTACTTACGATGCCTTCGTACATCACAGACCGTGATTCTGTAGACACAACCTCTTCGCTTTCCTCTTGACTTCTACCCAACCTTGACAAACAATCAGCCAACATATTGTCCTTCCCAGATATCACCCACATTTCAAATCTGTGACGCTGCAACCCATCTCGATACTTTGTCGAGGCCCTTGCATTAAAAAATAAATGGCCTTTAAAGGCTTATGATCCGTTTGCATGCACTAGAGTTGCCTGACCAAAGGTCTGCGACAAAGGCACCCTGCGCATGCGCGAAAGCCCAGATCAAATTACACACATTCGCACTGGTTTTCCGGACTAAGTAAGCTGAAACAAAGGCACCCAGCGCACGCGCGGAAAATTTCACCATGTTAAAGACTGAAGGATTCCCTCAGGAAAGCGTAGTGTAAGTATGAAACGCTAAATGAGTATATTAAGGGCATAATTTATATAACAAACAGTATAAGGCACCATAGAAAAAAACACATGAAGCCAACTGTTGTGAACCAAGTCACAAACCAATAAAGGAACCATACATTCTGTCAAAACGGCTATGATAGGATTACCAGGACTACCAGTGTTCATGGAATTCCCTGGCCCTGTTAAAGTAAAATGGGCAAATGGAAAAGGGGTTTTGTCCATTATATCAGGGCGGCCTGTGGAAATTCATATTCAAAGGACAGGAAAGTGTCATTGTTGATGCACTTTCTAGAATGGATTTACGACATTTACCCCCCACCCCCCCTACCAGATGAAGGTGATGGAGATCACATAAGTGACCTAGACAATGCAATCAGAAAACCAGTTATAATCCATCCTCGTCGCCAAATGTACGAAAGGGCGAGTGACGACTATTAAGATGGATTTCTGAATTCTGACCTGGTGGGCAGAGGTTCAGAAGGCCAACCTAGTTTCTTTGAACAGGGTAACCTTCTTGGCAAGCCAGACCAATCAAGGTAGCATTAATGGTGGTCAAAACTAGGTCTCACGAGGGGTGAGGCTGACTGAAAGACCTCAATCACCACACACAGTAAAAGACAAATCACTCCCAGTCAGGCGTATATATATTAAAAATACATTTGCATTTATTCAAGGCCTTTGAACTCTAACACAAAGCAATTATCAACAGTAATACTTCAAACTAATACAACACTACTATAACACATATATACAAGTGGCCTAAAGGGTTTAAAGCACAGAATGGTTCCACAACCTAAAAGGAAAGGGCGCAAGCAGTGCAAGTAGACTTTAGGCAGTTCTTCATCAATCAATTCCTATCTTAGAGGCAGTCCAGTCCCTACGAAGAGTGGAGCCTAGTGCTCAAATGTACTTTCCTATCCAGGTGCATGCGATAGTGCAGAAGGTTGGAAATGGGGTCTCTTGCAGGGGCAGTAGCAGCTCAGAAAGGTGGGTGAGGCAATGAAGAACAAGTTCCCACTATTCGTGGAGGGTCCACCCAAAAAGGCAGAACAGGTTCCAGGAGTTGCGAAAGGGATGGTATCTCAGGCTACCTGTGGAAAGGTGAGTGGCCCTCAGGGGACACTTGGACGTAAAAGTGGATGGATGCGCTAGGGGCCACTGGTAAGGCTTGCAAGTACTCACCAGCCCCCAGCTCACTTAAGGCCAAACTTCAGCAGTCAAGTCCACTTCAGTTGCAGGTTGAAATGTGCCAGTTGTGTGTCTCTGCTGCTTTCAGCAGCAAAGTTACAGCGATGATTCCCTGGTGGGACAGTGGCGATTTCTCAACTTCTGGTGAAGGGATCAGGCCAGTTTCACTGTAGCAGGCTTCAGGGCAGAGAGGGCCACAGCAGCAAGACACCTGCGAAGTTCGTCACCATGGCTGGGCGACATGGTAACCGCGTGCACGCCAGTTCGGATGCTCTCTCTTTATTCCAGACCTGTGAAGGCCAAGCATACAAAATTCCATGTGAGAGTGCAGTGAACACAGAGCTTTCAATCTACCAGGTTTCAAGTGTCAACTCAAAATGGCAAAGGTCCTGCGAAAGCTGGTCAGTTCACTAGTTGCCCCAGGAACACTTCCAAAGCGGCTTACTTGCAGGTTTAGATGAAGGTGCTGTGAATAGCTGATCCCACCATTCAAATGGGTCAAAGCGCCTTTGCAGTCCTTCTCGTTTGATCAGATGCAGAGGGATCCAGCGGGACAAGAGCGGGCTCAGGGTGCCAAACCTCTAGCGGGTCACCAGAGGTTCTTTGACTCGGTTTCAGGATACTTGGATCCTATGCTAGGTTCAGTGAGAACTCAAGAGATCGACCTGGCATGAGTGTTTGGAGCCTGCTCTTATCCAGAATCTCCTTCACACCAAAACGAAGAGGACCCAATGGTAGATCTGCTCACATACAGGCACACCAGACGTGGACCAATCATGGACCATGGTGGGTCCCAGTCCTTCCCAGCACACCACACTCTCTGGCACCCAGGATGTGTATTGGAATTAGACAGTCCAGCCCACATCCTGGAGGCCTACACACAAGGCATGAAGAAGCCAGCGAAAGCTTGGCATTTCACAAGAGAATGCATGCCCAAATAAGGACTGGCCCGGATTGGCTCGACCTGGGGAAGGTAAAGTGGTAAGATGGCCAAAGGACAGGACAAAGAACCTTGTGGCATGGCCATTTTGGAGCCAGGCCACCTTCCTGTGCCAACCGCAGTAAATGCGGTTTACATGGCAAGAAAGAGTTAAAAATAAGTGAAAAGATAAGCTGCCACCAGCCCTGACCAGGGCACATCTGCACTTCTCCTAAAAAATCCTTTGAGGGAGTCTAAGGCCTTTGGAAACGAAAGAAAGACCCAAGCGCACTGTACATTGTGCACTTGTAACATGTTGCAGAAAAGTTGCATCATTGGAAAGGACAAAAGAGAAACAAAGTCTCCCAGTACTGACTGCCTTTACGGGCATGTCAGTTTCCCCATAATAAAGTGAGCAAAAGCCCAGTGGAGTGCAGCTGAAAGCTGTGCTTCACTGGTAAAAGTCAGACTATGGTGTTAAAACAGCAGCAAACAGTTGGGGCGGGGGTACACAACTGGAGGGAAAATTACACATAAATGGGAAACATTCCTAATAACGACACAGAGAAAGCTTCTCTGATTGTTTATTCTAAGAAACATATGTACAGACCCCCAGCACAGCCTCCCTCCTTCATTGGAAAGCAACGACTGACACTGAAATCATTTCAACCCATAATAATCCACTCGGGATTACTATCTACCTCACACATCTATTACCTAACCACATTCTATTATATACAGAAGGTACATTACAACACATCTCCCTGTTTCTAATATATACAAAAGGCACATTATAACATTAGTTACCTATCTAAAGAGCCTGCAGTCCTTGGATATGTATCTCTGCTTCTGAAACAATCTTAAGATTCTCCTTTTCATGAAGATGTGTGTCCTGGTCCTTCCTGGCACCAGGAACTCAGAGTTATTGTCCTTTTGTTAGTTCTATGTTACATTGTTGTGGCACATAAGGAGGCGGGCGGTCACCACCAGCATTGGCTGCACCCTTGTTGTGATCGCTTTTAAAGGTCTATACATAGCTAGAAAAATGCCTTCAACCTTTATCTACACATCCACGTCAGTTTTGTCTGGTAAACAAACATATTTGAATAGCCTATTGACGGCTCTCCACTTGTCCTCTGCAAACCAGAATTATGAAGCACATGAACACAAGGGTCAAACCACTATTCATTGACTTGATCAAGGACTCTGGTATGAAATGTTTATATGGGAAACTCAGTGGGACAGATGTGTTCAAACACGTTACAAGCTAGTCGTGTTTACAGTCAGTGATACTGACTGTGTACCTGTCTAGTCAGAAAGTGCTTGTTTATTGTTTCTAATTTGGAGTTTCAATTATGTAAGTATGGTTGATATGTATGTTCCCATAATCCACTATGTGCACTGTCACTATGGGGGACAGCAGAACATTTGTGGCACAAGGATTGAGACTCAAGACTTTTATTATTCTCGCAGAAAGGGTTGTATGATACAAGTTGGGTAATCTTCTAAATGGTCTGTGGTGCTGTAAATAGGACATAAGAAGGACAACTGACTCTTAAAATGTCAGGTTAAAAGTATAACGAAAATAAGTGTAAGGGGCTCTTCAAAGAAACCTTGTGTTTGGTATAAGCCCAATTTCGTGTTCTACAAAATACAGCTTTGGGGATATTGCCATTGCCAACTTTCCTTGGTTAACTCTCAGTCAGAGGAGTTTTATGTCACTCAGAATGCGTTCTTGAGTCCTTTCCCAGTGTTCTCCTGGAATGTAGACACCTCAAGCTGACCAGCTAAGGGTCGCTATCATAGGCTTGAGACAGTAATAGGCTCTGAAGGTGTTTATTCTTAATATGCTTCTCTGGGTATCACAGGGAACTTGAAACACGCCCCAGAGCCCAGCAGGATTTTGACAACATGTTTAATTACTGTCTAAGTCATGACAGGGATTGGGTCACCACACACCACGAATTGCACATTTTGCTTCCGCTCCCCCTATCTTCTCCTTCAACTCCTCTCTGGGTCGCCTTCCTAACTTCCATGTCATCTTCATCCTTCCAGCAAATTGTATACTGTTTTTCTAGAGTTAAACAATCCGATAATGAAATAGATTGGCCAAGTCATTTTTAGTTTTAGCTATTAGGTGGTGCTGAAAGCGCTACCTTTAAGACGATACTATGGTCATTAAGATAAGAGCTATTAACTGTTTCAATGCCTTTTATTTTGTGTATTTTTCCATACAGGTTGATTGGTCATCTATTATTGATACACATACTGTTTGGTGATTTACACATTAGGTGTTACTGGCTTCATGTAAATATTTTGACCCCATTATGGAATGAATATGAAGGCTGAAATTGAATTAATTGATTAGAATGTCAATTGGTATTCTGATTTTGACCCCAGAAGCTATGAATATTCATAATTTGGCCCTCACAAAAGTGACACAACACTGAACACTTCACCGAAACCGGTCGCCCATTGCAGAGATATCCTTTCCCTATGGCAAATGGATACTATGTGAAAGCAATGTTTTTAATGAATTGGTTTAGCATTATGCATATTGCATGAAGTGCTGTGTGGAATGCCAATTACACACTCGGTAGAGGGTGGAATAAAGTCATATTAAAGCCTCTACCTGAATGTAATTAGGCTATGTTCCAGATTTTAGTGTTTACTTGGTTTCATTCATTTAAGTCACTCACTCACTCCCATTAGGGGTCATCTTGGGAGTAGAGGAGATGGTTCTATGTTCATTCTTCACAGGTAGAGTGGACATGTAGTGTTATCTATGAATTGTGATACATTTATACTAAAGGTTTTTAATTTTTTTGAATTTGTCTTTTTTCTCCTTTTATATATATTCTTACATAGTCAGCCCCGACGATTGACCGAAATGCATTGGCTTTATTATATTTATTGTGGTTCTGGTTTCCTCAGTATGCACCTGCTTTTTTTTTAATTAAAAAGACTGAATCGCCAGCTTGTTCTTTACAAAGACAATTATTTCTATAGAACCTATCATTAATATGACATAAAGTATTGGTTCAAGGTCTTAATGACTTAATGGTGAGCACACAGTGCCAGGAGGTCTCTCTTGGTTTATCAATGGTTTTGTGATTTTCGGACATAGTGCCTTGGGCAGTTCTTTACTGCAGTGCTCCATACATGACTGTCTTGCATCTTTAATTTATTATCTTATATTTACAATATCTAGTGGTTCCCGCCTAAAACCCCCTTTTTCCCTAAAAGTGTTTGTCATTTTAATGTGCCGCATAAAGGTGGGCAAATGGGTAGAAGTTAATAATGTCTAGGTATGTACACAGTAAGATATAATTTTGACTCCCACAATAATTCTTCTGTGCTTGTGCATTACACAGAGAAGGAGTCAGGGGATCTCCCAATACACACACCATAGGACCTATGTTGTCAAATGTATAATTCCAGAAGCACATACCCTTCTGAAATATTTACTATGTTTGGAGGATGTACAATGAATTTATACATGCCACACCCCTCAATACCTTCACAAATGAAAAGGGCTGGGATTTAGTCTATTCCCTATCAGTGTATACTTACATAAAATGTCTTACCTTCCTTGGTTACCTTCCCTCCTTCTGAATTGGGTGTTTTCTGTTGCTTTTCCCCCTTAAGAAGGCCTGAGGTTTTAACTCCAGGTAGGCCTCTCTTGCAGTGCACCATTGGTAATCCACCATGGGCCCAAAGGAAAGCAATGTTATGTTAAATGAATCTGATAAAGCGCACATTCGCCCGAGGGCATCTTGGCGCTGCACGTGAGTAAGTGAATTTTAAAATATATCAGACTCTAAACAAACTCTAAAACAGATTGGTTTTCAGTGTCCTGTGGAAGGAGAGATGATCCACAGTTCCCCCTAGAGCCAGAGGGAGATCATTCCAGGCTTTTGCAGCCACCACAGAAAAAGCTTGCACTCCCTTTTGTGACAGTCAGTACAGAGGGACCACTACAAGAAGAGCAGACGGGGATTGCAGGGGGTGAGTTGACACATAATGTGAGAATTTGGTATTCAAATACTCATCCCCCTTGCCGTAGAAAGCATGGTGCACAATGCACATGGATTTTTAAAAAATCAGATTAGCAACAGGAAGCCAGTGCAATTTCCTTACCAGTGGAGACAGTGAAAGCAATGTATTCCATTTTCCTTTCTTCCCTTCTTCCCGTCAGCCTTTTAGTCAATCAACACCCAGTCAGTGGGTGAGCATGTTTGAGTGCCCAGAATCTATGGGTTTGGACTTTTACAGATGAGAAACCCTCCCTTCAGAGTTGGATATCAATTCTCCAACCAAATTGGTCAGTGTATGAGATTAAATAATGTTCCAAAAGTTACATCAGAGTAAACCAGCCCTGTGTACTTACTGGGCATATTAATGAAGAGGGCAGTCTAATGGGATAAAAATCTAAACCAAGTTTCCCTCCCTTTTGATGTGATGTAATCTGAGATATTTCTGCATTAAACAATTGTGGTTTTCTAAAACAGTATGTTCCTCACGTGTGATCGTGTTACCAATCGGATCGTCAGATTTCCCTCACTCGGGTGAATCCAATGATGTTGGTCGGATTTCGGCAAGACAAGTGATGTGTATGTGTGACAGATTTATGCTTTTCATTCTCTAATACTTTCACACAATAATCTTATCCCCAGCTCAATTTAAGGGCCTTGCTGGCACCGCCACTGGGATATATGAACCACTAATGTACAAAGTTTCTGTGCAAGAATATCTATATTTGTCTAATTTGTCCAATTAAACAAATATTAAAAGGAATGTACATTAAGCTGATAGAGCTTTTCACTCTGAACAATCGTTTTAAGAAGTACACTTCTACAACATTTCCTTCATAATTTAGAAACACATGTTATTCCACATGTAAAATCTACATGGTACACATTTTCTTTACATATAATGGGATGAATCACAATATGAAATGGCATAGCATCCCTTGCCTGTTAGCACAACCTTTGGTGTCATTCTTCTTGAAGCTCAGAGCTGGCCACTTATGACTCCAGAGAATGTGGTTGCCATGGGACTCGCTAGAAGGTTCTTTGAAATTCGGCTACCCATGCCATTTGTTGACATAGTTCTGACGCCTTGAGTAATTCCAATATCTGCTTGTCCTATGAGTCAGACTCCAAGTCTCTGTAGGTGTGCACCGCATCCTCCTCAATCTACCTAGCTGATGGAAAAATCTGATTGTGTAGGGGAGAGACTACTGCTCCAAATTTATTCTGCAACCCTTCTCGCTCCACACAACATCCACATCCACCAATATGCAGATCTACCTCAAGATATCCTCCATCGAAGATATTCACAAGCTCAAGGCTTAACTCACGTTAATACAGCTGTGGATGTCCAGTGTTTACTTGAAACTCAGCCTCTACAAGACAGAATTCCTACTGCTGACCAACAACACTGAATACCTGGACATCCAGATCTGGCTCTCTGTTATGAACCTCAAGGGATTAATGCCCCATCTGGTCACTTGTGCCATGTCCCTTGGGTTCAACACCGACAGACGACTCTCCTTCAAAGAGCACATAGCAAGGAAGATGCAAACGACTTGGTACCAATTTTATCCCCTATGGAACATCAAGCCCTTCATTCCAGAAAACAACTTCAGATCGTCTGTCCAAGCCCTGGTTCTCTCCAACCTGTATGGTGGAAATTCCCTTTTGAAGCCTTTCCGGCAACTACACAGGCACACCTGAGATTGACCTGCATGGTGCAGCAAGACTAATCAAAGGATACGGAAAATTTGACCACATCAACCTGACCCTCATCGAACTTCACTGGTTCCTGCTGCAAGCCTGTATCATCTTCAAATCCTGCTGTATCATCTACAAGGCTGTCACCCTGAAGTCCCCAAGCTAGCTTACCAAGAAACTCAGCATCTCCTGAAGCCTACGATCTACCAGACTTAAGGACATGTGCAGATATGAACTCTGCCACTGCAGGAAGGAAAGAACCAAAAGGAAGGCATTCTCTGTCTACGCCCCAAGACTCTCTCACCTCCTCCCTTTCAACATCAGACTCACCCAATAGCTTGTACAGTTCAGGAAGGAGCTCAAGTCCTTACTATTTAGGGAATGGTTCCTCTTTTATACCTAGGTCAACACACCATCAACTCCCTGTCCTACTTAAGACTGAGTGATTGGCTCCCTACTGTGTCATCCCCTCATTGCTTCTAGATCATCTGCTGCCAATTTGCCTGCCCACCCCATCCCCTGTTGTTAGCTCCTCAGGCCCTGTTTCTCTGCTTCCCTCACTGTGTTCTTCCCTCTATGATTGTAAAACACTCCTTTGCTTCCAGATGCTAGGTTTGCGCTCAATGAATTCCCTAATAATATTGTATTGTTAATAATTGTAATCATAGGGCATTTGTTTTCCTCTGCAAGACCTGGTCCCAGAACAAATAGAGCATGTGCTCCTTTGCTGTATCCTGAAATGTGTAATAAGGTTTTATATTCTAGCTTCAAAGGCCCTGAGTTTCATTTCTCCTCGGAAATCGACCCTCCTCCATGATCTGTTGGGGGAAGGAATGTAATTTTGCTCTCTAGGCCCTGTTGCGGCCATCGTTATAATGATATAATAATTATAATTATTCTTTTATAATGCACTTCTAATGTAACATTTATTTCTTTTCCACAATTCCAAACTGTATCTGTCACTTTAAACAGGCAAATATTATAACATGTTTCAATCAAACTGAAGTCAAAGTCTTATAATGCAGGTATGTGTATGTTTTATTTTCTAATGCTGATTCTAAGTCTTGTAAAGAAGTATACTCAATGCAGGCCAAAATTTGAGTTTCACGCTTTCATTTAGTAAAAGGTTGCTGAATACTTTCTAGTAACTGAAAGGACTTATTTTCTTGGCCTTGTCATTTACTGTGAACATATACACTCTTCTTGTAGATAGGCTGGTAATATGTCATGACCACTGTGAGGGGGCACAAGTTGTGCCACAAGCAGGCTCCCACCAGAAACCAGAGGGCCTTAATACTACTGCAAAAGGGCTCCTGGAGCCAGTCCTGGTGCCCTTTGCACCAGGCTCATATGTAGGAAGGAAGGGCTGTTCAAACTAGGTCCGATTTATGTACATGGGCCTTTAAATCCAACATGGAAGCACCCACACAGTCTAGTTCTAAGAACCAAGCCAAGCGATCTAGTGTTTTGGGTGTGGCAAGTCTGGAACTACTTTCCCTGGTACTACTTTACCTGGGCTATATAAACCACACCCTGACTGCAGAACATGCTTCGTGTTATTCTGCAACCAGAAGCGCTCACTGTTTCCAGCTCCTGGTCTTCAGCATCTTCCTGTAATCCTGCAAGAACAAGAAGAAGATTATTATGTCTTACCTGAAAAAATACCATCCAGCACTCAACTGGGCTGCAATCTGTGGAAACTGAGAGAAGAAGAAACATCACTCACCTGTGAGTACTAGCTTAAGGACTTCCGGCGAACTGATACCACAGCTGCTGTTCGAACATTGCGACCTGCAATAATGAGAAAGGGAAAAACAATATTAGAATGCGCACTTCCAAAACATCGAAGTCCATCAGTCTTACCTGAATTCCATCGCGCTAGGCCGCGCTTCCATCTGGAGCACTACAGCAACATCTGCAAAGGAAAAGAGACATATTCAGGTTCGCTTTCAATATTAAACAACCGCACAGCGCTGTACTTACCTTAACGGATTCCGAGGCCTGTTTTTCATCGTGCTCTCATCTACTCGCAGCACCACAGTGGCCTGTGAGGAGAAGAAGAAGAAAACACAGGTTAGCTTTAAAATACAATAAAGGCGCTGCGCTTTGCGCTTTCTCTTACCTAGAAACGTGCCTCTCCATCCGGCACGCCAGCATCAAGACCTTCGCACCTGAAAAGAAGGAGATAAAGACATTAACGAATTCCCACCATAAACAGAACAAAGACTTACAATTAACAAACCTACCTGCCTATCAGCAGATTTGGGATCACAGCAGGCCTGGGCCCAAGGAAGGCGTACTGCACCAGTGAAGCAACTCGGGCAGCTCGCCAACAAACATCAAGCGCCCCTGCGCAAGAAACACAGGACGGATAGCTCACCCTACAAATAACTAAGGTGAGAAAAGAACCTAGTGGGAAGGGATTCGGTCAGAGGGAGGTAGGAGAATCACCCATTAGAGACAGATCACAAATACTCCCTTCTGTAATTGTAGATTCATTATTCAGCACTGGGCAACTACGCATCCAGGGTTCCAGATCTCAGAGCCTTCCAGACACCCCTGGGGATATCAGGTGAGCGTAACAGTCCCCTGCAATTTGCCAGTGACCAGAGCCAAGCAACCAGGGGATACTTCATATTAAACCCAGGGTTCAACGTCCACTTGCTCCATGCATTAAATTGACTGTTAGGAGGGCATAATCTTTGAATGCCCTAGGTCCTGATGGCCTCTCCAATTTCACATTAAAATCACTGCCGCTTCTAAGGCCAGAGGTGCTGTTTCAATTGTTTTGCAATGTGTTTGGGTGAGCCAGGTGCCCCGCGACTTGGAGAGAGGCCATTGTGGTAGTTAACTTCAAAAAGGGCAGTAGGGCGTGTCTGGGGAATTACTGCCCAATCTCACTTTTGGATGCTTGCTACAAGATTTTCTCCGGCTTCCTGTTGCGCGCACTTGAAAGATGGGCTAACAATGCCAACAAGTTGGACTCCAATCAATCTGGGTTTCGCAAGGGAACTGGCACAGCTCTGAATTGCCAAGCATACACAGTATCTTTCTTTTCTTGAGGTTTCTAAGGCATTTGACTGTGTGGATCGAGCTAGGTTTTGGGGAATGCTCAAGTCATGGAGTTGTCCAGAGGCCTTAGTTCAGATGCTGGAACTTCGGCATAAAGACATCAGAATCAAGATCAATGTAAGGCTGGACAAAAAAGGCATGTGAACTGGATAGCCCAGCCCTTTAAGATGAGTAGCAATTACCCTGGAGATGGATGGGGATGCAGATTTGTACTCATACATCAATAATCAAAATGACTCAGGTAGTTGGCAAAAGGAAGACTGTTTTAATATCAATTATCTAAAACAGGGAGCCTAACAAACATCAACGAACTCCCTCGATCCTCTTACTGAAACATTCTTAGTAAAAACTGAGCTCTCATAAGAAAAACTCGTTATAAATGACATTAACCTAAATATGTACCAATGTCACCCTCCGTGGCAAACTACAAAAACCTATGAGTATGGGTGATTGGCTCTGAGTGAACATCTAAGTATACGATCCATACTAGTCTAAAAAGTGTGAATATGTGATTGGTTACTTAACATCAGGTGGGGCAACTAAACCCTCCCTTAAAAATGACCACTATGAACGTCACTAAATACACAATGTCCCATTGGTTTACACAACTATAGGACCCCTAATTACATGGTCCTCTACAATTGGTTGGCACTCTAACCTCCGTCAGTACTTTTCCATCTACGTTTTATAGCATGCAGGCTGGCCATACAGGTGCTGGTAAGCTCACCTTAACCATTGCTTCCCACCAATAAGTATATCAATCCATCATCACCTTAGTGGTCTACTGTCAATTAAGCTTTGAAGCTCGGCCTTGAGTTTGCTCTTAGCTCTGAGAAATTTAGGGAGTGAGAAGCACGGTCTGCCCTTATGCGTAGATGTGACCATTTTGCACGTCCAACTTCATGCTTCCATGTGACTAGAGACCATGGAATCAAACCTTTTGGTGCATTTAATGCTATTTTTTAATAAATCTCTGACGCATTCCTTGTTATGTTCATGCCTTCTGAACAGGAGTTTTGTTCTTTCACACAATTTTTTATCCAATGTCAGTGCACTCCAGTTTGATAAGACCTTGGCTTTTTTGCTCATCCAGTCACATCTGCTGAGATTCACTTTGTAATTCAATTTGCTTTTAACTGCGACACACAGGAAATTAGGCCTTTTTGCTACCGTCAAGCACTGCTATAATGCGTTGTGGCAACATCCATCCTTTACTTATCCATAAGCATATATTTATATTGGCGCTTGCCGCAATCTATTCACTATAAAGCCAGCCTCAAGATTACTTTCTGCTTGCGTTTCTTTTCCATCTGTACACGTGTAAAATGACTCAATGGGGCTGATTCATGGAACAAACGTGCGCCGAAAATCCCAGCGCAAGCAGGCGCAAGCGTGAGAAAGAAGCGCACGCGTGTGATTCAAGGAAGGCGCTGCGCATGTATACCACTGGTTGTGCGCCAAATCCGTGCGTGGCGCACGCGGGCGCACACGTCATCAAATGGCATGCGCTACACGCACAGCGAAAGCGCACATAGCGCGGCGCACACAACAAAAGTGGGCGGAGCAGTGGGCGTAACACATGGAATGGGGAATAACGCGTGAAAAAGAAGGTGTAACTGGGGAAGTACTGCAGGGAACTACACGGAACGCGCACACGCACGCGAAAAACCGGTATTCATGGATTCGAATACGGGAAACCTGCGCATGGCAAAAGAAGCGCATAGGCATCAACGCGTCCGCCACAGGAAGGCAGGCGGAAGCATCCCCATGCACAGTATAAAAGTGCGCGTAAACAACAAACACGTATATACCGCTACGATGAATGCCCCATTTGTCGCAGCACTGATCGTGGGACACCGCAGGAGGAGGACAATAGCCAGGGCAAACATTTTTTCATCCCGGACAAGCCTTTTTGGGATGCCTGAGGACCAGGTCTATGGCAGGTATAGGTTTCCACCTCGTATCATCCTAGACCTGGTCAGGGAGTGGGAAGATGACCTTACATCCCCCACCCTCTGCTCCCAACCTTTGAGCCCCTTGGAGAAGGTGCTCAATGTCCTGCATTTTTTGGCCACCGGGTCATTTCAGTGGACTACTGCCATAGTGGGGGGGTCTCACAGGCCATGCAGTCATGCTGCCTATACCAGGTCTTGGCAATCATGACAGCGCGCCCCTCAGTCTGCGGGCACATATACATGCCCAGAACACCCGCAGAAAGGCAGGCCGCTGTCCAGGACTTTTACAGGGTGGCACACTTCCCCAAAGTGCTTGGTGCCATAGATTGCACCCAAGTGGCCCTACGTCCACCTATGGCCACTGAGCACATCTACCGAAACCGCAAGCACTGGCATTCCATCAACGTGCAGGTGGTATGCGATGCAAAGGGAATCATCACCTCTGTCTATGCAAACTACCCTGGCTCCACCCAGGACAGTTTCATATACAGAATGTCCGCCCTGAGCCGGGCCCTGGAAGCTGGGCAGCATGGCGACACATGGCTCCTAGGTGAGTACAAATGCCTGTGCACATGCATGCATGTCACACACACACACAAATACACAAAGCCCAATAATCACAACCATCATCACCTCTCCAGGGGACAGTGCCTACCCTCTGAGCAACCACATGATGACGCCAATCTGGAACCCCACCATACCACCCCAGGTAAGATACAACGTTGCCCATATTGCAACCAGGGCCATAGTGGAGCGCACAATCGGAGTGCTCAAGTCACGCTTCGGCTCCCTTGACCGCTATGGCATGCAGCTACTCTAAGCACCCCCAGTAGTGTGCAGGATCATTGTGGCAGCATGTGTCCTGCACAATGTTGCAACACGGCAGGGCGTACCGGTGGACATGGTGGTGCCCCCACATCCCCAACCACAGGCACAGGCGCTGCCTATGGGAGGGGACAGGGCATGTGGTGAGGCAGCCTGGACCCAGCTTGTGGCCACATTTTTCACCTAAACTCCCACCCCTGCGGAGTGCACACAGGCCTGGCACATACCAGGTGACAATCGATGATGACAAAGAGACAGTCAACTGTCACAACCTGACCACCCTGAGAATGTTGCATTGTGTGCACATTGTGTGCATCCCTAGCTACTTAAACATAAGCAATCCTGTGTGACCAAAAGGCACACATGCAAGGTGTGAATCACACAGACCTGCAAAACAGGCCATGACTATCACTGCTATGTCACCCAAACCCTCCCAAACCACAACATGACATGGCAAGCAATAGCTATACACCAACACAGTACCAATAAAGTACACATTGACATGTGAAAAATGTAAAGTGGCATCACGCAATGATGCCTGACATGGAATCAGATGAAATGATTGACCAACAACCTCCCACCCAAAAGAAGTCATACCCAAATGCATTCCAACAGTTGTAGTTGTAACATAACAATGAATGCCTGTCTACATGCACATTGTGCATTGCAAAATCAAAACTGCAGCTTCTGTGTACCGTGCCCACCTCATGCAACACACTGCTCAGCGCACAGCATAGTGAACAGCCATTGTGTGTGACGCACACCCTGAGTATCACATCCAAGTGACAAAATACATCAAAAAGCATGTACAGGATCCACAATTGATCATGTGCTGCAGGGACACAGTGGGCACCAGAAGGCAAACAGAGTGTACATGTGGACATGGAAGGGTGGTTGTACATGTAGTGGATCATAGAGTGAGTGTGTGGGTCAGTAGGGACATGCACTCAATATATGCATGTGCAATCAAGTGACCATCAGTTTCCTCTACACATCACATGTGAACATTCACCATGTGTACACCCCAGCATGTCAAGCCACAACTATTCCTTCACACCTGAAAGGTAAACACAATATATGAACAGGCATTGATCAGCAGAATACATCATGTACATAGGATACTGCAATTACAATGTCAGGGTGGGGTGTGCATCACACTGTAGGGCTCGGCAACTGTCAATAACAAAACACCCCCCTTCCCTCACAAATCACCATGACCCACTGAGCAACTGCACCTGGGTTATTTAGCCTTCATCCTTGAAGTTCACCTGGCCACAGGATCACCCTTCCCCTTTGTCACCATCTCCCACCTTGTGTGCAAAAAGTGTCCAGCACCCTCAGATGCCACCTTGACTTGCAAAAACACCACATCAAAGAGAACTCAAAGCACGCCAACACAGAAGCCAAGCAAAAAGCCTGCAGGCAGTAAAACAAACCAGAAGACCCTCCAGTAGATGACTTGAAGTAGCAGTACGTCACAAAGCCAACGTACTACCACAATGACGTAACAACCAAGGTAGCACAGTAAAACAATTTCACAACAGGATGTGTACCATGTGTGGTACATAACACAGAATAATGCACCACAAACTGATGTGTACTGTCACTGCTCCCGTGTACAGGTGCAGGAGTGGCACGAACCAACCACCCCCACCGTGGCTGGGTGCCTGCAAGGTCAAACTTACACAGGCCTCTGAGACCCTGGTGGGGAAGGAGGGTCAGGGATATGCAGTCGGGAAAGGCATTGCTATACTGGATAACCGGGATGAGGGGCAGGAGAGGGGAGTAGGATTGACATGGGAAAGTAGGAAATGCACAAAACTGTACCACTCACATTAACACATACACAAGTACACCAAACCTGATCATCATGCACATAGTAACAAATTACTCAAATGGAAGACAAACAGAAACTTATCTCTGGGGTGAGTGCTGGCCTCCTGCCTGCGCACTCTCAGGTCCGGTAACAGGAGCAGTTTAATGCTGCAAAGAGAGCCACAGTTACTAATCTCTGCGTGCGTATAACACACAAACACACCACCATATATGCCCCAAAGTAACAAAATACTCTACAAACAAACAATCTGGTGTGGATGCTTCGTACCCATACGTAACATTACCCCTGTGATGGTTCATACACAGTCAATGCAGTAAGTCATGCGCCGCTGGGTGCGTTGCAAATGGAAGACCAATGTGTCACGAATCACACAACATGCAATGTTCCCTGGGTAAGCAGCCAGACACATATAGCAAGTAATGACTTCAGAACAAGTCATGTTCCACCATGACCCAAAAAAAATAGGTAGTGCATGTGTCAAATTCTACATGGTAATGAAATGCACTGCACACGAGTCTGTCCCTTGCTGTCTGTCCCTGTGAGCTGATTCTTTCTATGTCTCGGAATGCTACATGGCTAATACAAGTGCCTGAATGGACCATGGTGGACCGGAGGCTATGTGCCACAGGCCCTGCAGGTGCCCCAGACAACTTTCCCATCAATTCGCCATTAGTCCACCAACGCATCTCAGCTGTATTGTGCACTTCAACACCAATATTTGTCCAAGCTCACCGTCAGTGCTGCTACTAAGCATGCATGTGCAACTGGCCAGGTGGAAGGTCTGCTGCGCTGTGGCCCCCCTGTCCTGCTCACCTTGCCTGTAGTCCCTTGAAATACGTCAGCTGTTTTCGGATGTATGAGCGCAATCCCTCTGCCTCTGCTTGCGCACACATGTGCATGTCGGCACCATCAAACGTGTCTAGCTTCCAGACGTCCAATGGCCCATGTCTGCTGGCAAAGGTGGTCTGGAGGCTCATCCCTCTGCAGAAAGGGCATGAAACACATGATTAATGCTTTAAAATCACCTGTGTGTGTCCCTTCAGGCATTACATGACTGGACCAAGTCAGAGACGTACAACACAAATCACACCATCAGTCCGTCTTTCACAGGCAAACTGTTGAACACACCATCTATGCCATGAATTGCAGCAAGCACATGTACAGTATAGATAATAAACATACTACACAATGAACAGCAATGAATGAACACATCAATCATGAAACCCCCCATCTAGCGAATGAAGAACAGTGGTCAATAACATCCCTATCATCCACACTAGGGGTGTTAACACAAGTTTCACAGCAGCAGACATGCCACAGATATGACAGTTCAGAGCCCTTGTGTAATAGGCTGTTACACTGAACCATCCTTGCGAGCCCATGGATATGGGAAGCAGGAGTGGCATATGTGAGTCAAGGACCCCAAGCTGGAAACACATACACAAGACAAGCTTGAAGGGCCCAGCTGGAACAGACAGTGGATGCTCTCAAAAGCCACAAAGCGCCACACCGTCATATGAAAACACAATAGACAAAAAAAAATGTCAAACTATATTAACTAATTACTAACTATGAAAAACCTCCATTACCTATTTAAACTAACTATCAAAATGAAACTAAACTAACTAAACTAAAAGAAAAATCAAATATGGCCACATACGACCGGGGGGGAGACACCCAGGAGGGAGGAGGCACAGGATGCTGCTCAACACCCACATGTGATGATGTTGAGGAAAAAAAAACATCCATGGGCTCAACGCCTGCACAGCCCGACCTATGTGGGAGATAGATTGTCGTCCGAGTCTGGCTCTTCCTGGAAAGGAGGACGTGGCACAGGAGCCTGACCACACCTAGCTGCAGCTTGCCACTCGTCGGCAGCAAATCTGCCGGAGGGGTGAGCCTGGTTCTGTGCGGCGATCACACGTAGGTCTGCATGCAGAACCTCCCGTGATACACGTGCTTCCTCTTGCAAGGTAGCACGTGTAACACAGAGTTCATCCTGCAAGGCCTGGCTGGACAGCTGCTGCACCTCCCGGCAAGCATGTAGCTCAGCTGAGATGGTATGCTCAAGCTGCGCAAACCTCTGCTCTGCCCGCTCCATCTTGGACATCAGAAGGACACCCAAAGTGGATCTGAGGGAAGCATACTCTTACCTCAGGGCCTCCATTTGTGCCTCTGCATGAGCAGCAATTGCTTCACGCAGAGACGACATTTCAGCCTGGTGTGTCCTGTCTGAGGCCGCCATGCCAAGCCTGAGCGAGCGGGCCATGGACCGTGCTGCTGTAACGCTCACCTGATTCCCGCAGAGGCGCCGGTCTTGACTGGGTGAATGCCGTATCTTCAAAGGTGATGTGTAACACACGGTTGGCTCTTTGGGCTGGACCTCTGTGCACTGTATGTCTGACTCGAAGAGTAAGATGTCTGCAGATAGAAAATATGGGATTAATGAACTGGGGTTATTGGGTGCCTCTCTCCTCTTCCCTTTCTCTTCTCCTGTAGAACCCCAAAGGTTAACGCCCTCACCTTAGGTAAGTGAACGCCGAGCTCTCCATCTGCCTCGGGGCAGGGTGCCGTAACCAGTTTCTTCACTGGATAAGGGTGCAGGCCTCTTGACCTCAGAGGACTGCTGTCCGTCGTTAACTGCACGAACGGTAAGTTCTGGGCACTTCAAATGTCTTAAAAGTCTTTTGTAATTATATCTCTTGTTTTGCAGGGTTCCGGCGATGGCGGATGGCGGGCTGATGAGAGTTGAGGATCGAACCCGCGTGAGGAATAGAAGCGCCTGGAAGCACGTAAGTAAGCACTTGTAGCCTGCTTCACGATGCGCACTAACTGTCCCTTTTATTTTGCAGGTACAAGTTCGGAGCTTTAGAGAAGCTGAAGGGTGCTGGAATACCCACTGGATTCGGCGTGGGAAGGAGTAATGGCACGTGAGTAATAAAGTTGCCCAATGTCTTTAAACGCACCTTCTTTTGTCTTTCAGATGCGGTATGCAGCGCCGAAGGCCTCCGGAGCGTGCGAAGAGCTGGTAAGCTTTTGTCTTTCAGATGCCGGAATGCAGTGCGAAGACCTCCGGAGCATGCGAAGAGTAGGTAAGCCTTTGTCTTTCAGATGCCGGAATGCAGCGCGAGGCGTTGGTGACAGCCGATGGACCAGGTAAGAGATGCTCTGCCACTGAAGACTGTAGTGCTAACCTGTTCTTTCTTTGTCTTTACAGGTGCTGCTGAAGACTGGATTCCAGGATGGTAAGCCTTTGTGCCCTTAGGCCCAGGATCAGAAGCAGAAGACACGATGAGCGTTCTGCTGCAGAGAATGCAGAATAACGCAAAGCAAGATTCATCCATCGGGTGTGGTTTAAATAGCCTCCTGTAGTGCTTAGGTGTCTCCTTCCACAGCCACGCCTAGGTAAGAAAAGAGTTCCTGCTTTCCAGAAGAGTTCCAGTGTTCTGAACCTAGGGAGTGGCTCGTGCCCCACCCAACTGGAAAAGTAGTCCCAAACAGAAGAGGATCAGGGGTTCAACTGGCAGGTAAGTAAGCAGCATGGTCTGCTGCAGGTAAGTCCACCCAAGCATTATGAGCCCGGCGCTTCCAGCGCTGGGACTGGGCATCTTTATGAGCCTGGTGCCACTGGCGCCAGGACAGGGTCCAAAAGGTCCCAATTGGGACTGGCTGGCACTCGGAACCGGGGTTATGGGTCTGCTTCCAAGGGAGTCGGGCAAGTCCTGATCTTTTGGAAGCAGAGATCATGACAGCACCCCCCCTCAAGGCCCCTCCCAAACCGGGCTTCTCCGGGGGTTTGGGCTTGTTAGGAAATGTTCGATGAAATCTTTTGATTAGACGAGGCGCGTGGACATATTCTGCAGGTTCCCAGGATCTTTCTTGGGGACCGTAGCCTTTCCAGTCAATCAGGTAAAATAGTTTAGATTTGGAGATCTTGGAATCCAGGATGCTTTTGACTTCAAACTCGAGTTCTCCATCAACTAGGATAGGTTTTGGAGATGTAGTTAGTCGGGTTTGAGGTTGCACAGGTTTTAATAGAGAGACGTGGAAGACCGGATGTATCTTCATGTGAGGGGGCAAGTCCAACTTGACCGCTACTGGATTTACTATGGTAGTGATGGAATAGGGACCAAGGTATCTTGGGTTGAATGTGCGTGGTCCTTTTAGAGGTAGATATTTGGTGGATAACCAGACTTGATCTCCTACTTGATATTGGGGGGCTTCCTTCCGATGTTGGTCTGCTCCTTTCTTGTATTGTTCTTTAGCCCTTTGAAGGTGAGAAACGGCTTCCTTAAAGGCTTAGGTGATTGTAGAATGCAGGTGGTCTACTGCTGGTGTTCCAAGATCTTGGAGTGGATCCAACTCCGAGGTTCGAGGGTGACTACCGTATAAAAGAAAAAACGGGGTCTTCCCAGTTCCCGAGTGGACAGAGTTATTGTAGGCATATTCGGCTATCCAAAGGCTATCTTTCCAAGTTTTTTCAGTTTGTTGTAGCATGCAGCGCAAATACTGTTCCAGAGTTTGATTGGTCCTCTCGGTTTGTCCGTCGGTTTGAGGGTGGTGGCTGGTCGAAAGTCTCACATCAATTTGAGCCGACCGACAGCAACTTCGCCAAAAATGAGAAATAAATTGACTACCTCGATCAGAAATTAGACTTGAAGAAAAACGTGCAGTCGGACGATGTTTTCGAGAAATTCTCGGGCCAGAGTTGCTGCTGTTGGTAAGCCTTTGAGTTGAATGAAATGCGCCATCTTGGAGAATAGGTCCACGATTACTAGGATCGTATTGTATCCGGAGCATGGAGGTAGATCGGTGATGAAGTCCATAGAAAGCGTATTCCAAGGGCGAGGCGGGATGTCAATAGGGCGTAAGAGGCCGGCTGGTTTTTCCTTTTGACTCTTGTTTTGGGCGCATACTCCACAGGACATTATAAAGTCTCTGATATCTTTTTTCCAAGACGGCCACCAGATGTAGCGCTTGATCTTTTCCGAGGTCTTGGTCAAACCGTGATGTCCTTCCATTAAAGAATCGTGATAACAAGAGATTACCTTTTTCTGTAAATCTGTGCTGGGCAGGTATAACCGTTCTTGGAAATATAATAGGTTGTCCTTCACCGTAAAGTCCTTTCCCTGCAGATGCCAATTCTGTATGTCTGCTGGAGTTACCAGTAGCCTGGCTTTATCCTTAACTTCCTCTATGGATTGTGTGGCGATTACACCTAGAATTCTTTGTTCGGGAATGATAGGTAGAGGTTTAGGATTGATCAAATGTTCTTCCACTCCCATCCGAGAAAGGGCATCAGCTTTACCGTTTTTTGTACCAGGTCGATAGGTAATTATGAAGTCAAACTCGGCAAAGAATAGTGCCCAACGGAGTTGCCTAGAGGATTGAGCTTTTGCGGTTTTCAAATATTGCAGGTTTCGGTGATCTGTAATCACAGTAACGGTGTGTCGGGCCCCCAGAAGATAATGCCGCCAAGCCTTAAAGGCGGACTTGATAGCTAGAAGTTCCTTATCAGTAATAGTGTAATTGATTTCAGGAGGCGAGAATTTGCGGGACCAAAATGCCACAGGATGCAACTGATTGGTTTCTGGGTCCTTTTGTGATAGAACTGCCCCCATGGCAAGGCTCGAAGCATCAGTTTCAACGATGTAGGGGAGTTCTGGGCAAGGATGTTTTAAGATCGGTGCAGAGATAAATCTAGTCTTCAAATTCTGGAAAGCTTGTTCCGCCTCGGTAGACCATTCAAAACATTTGTTTTTCTTTAACAAGGCGGTGATGGGCTGGACTATTCGAGAGAATTCGGGGATAAACCTGCGGTAAAAGTTAGCGAAGCCTAATATGCTTTGAACACCTTTTACGGAGGATGGCGATGGCCATTTGAGAATTGCATCGACCTTCTTTGAATCCATACGCACTCCGCTAGGTGATAATATGAATCCCAAGAATTCAACTTCAGTCACGTTGAAAACACATTTTTCCAACTTAGCGAAAAGTTTGTGTTGACGCAATCTCTCGAGGACCATTTTCACGTGTTTCCGATGAAGAATAAACGAGGATGTCGTCAATGTAAACAACAACACACACATCTATGAGCTCTCTGAGGACATTGTTCATAAAATATTGAAAGGCGGCCGGGGCATTGCAAAGTCCGAAGGGCATGACCTGATATTCAAATAGCCCATACTTGGTGCGGAAGGCCGTCTTCCATTCATCGCCCTCTTTTACTCGTACCAAGTGGTAGGCTCCTCTAAGATCCAGCTTTGTATATATGCATGCTTTTCTGACTTGGTCCAGGAGTTCAGGGATCAAAGGTAACGGATATCTATTCTTAACGGTGATCTGGTTCAGGGCACGATAATCTATACAAGTTCTAAGGTCCCCTTCTTTTTTTGGAACGAAGAACAAAGCTGAGGAAGCAGGGGACTTGGAAGGACGAATAAACCCATTCGCTAGGTATTGATCCAGGTATTGTCGGAGGTGAAGATTCTCAGGCTCGGTGAGGGCATAAATTCTATTACAAGGAGGAGTAGATCCAGGTATCAGGTCTATCTGGCAGTCATAAGACCTATGAGGAGGTAGAGAGTTAGCCTGATCCTTCCGGAAAACATCTTCGAATTCTAGGTATTCAGGAGGTAACTGGGGAGCCTCTGAGGAAATTGCTGCCAGTGCAACACCAGGTCGAGGGTGACAAGTAGAGACACATTCTGGAAACTTAACCGTTCTTGCTCGCCAATCGATCTGAGGATTGTGCTTCTCTAACCAAGGAATTCCTAGAATAATCTGGAACTGAGGGGCCTTGATCACATCGAACACGATCTTCTCATGGTGTCTATCTTGACTTACTAGCGTCACTTCTTGGGTGGTATGCGTTACTGGTCCGGAGGCTATCTCCGTACCATCCACCGTAGTAATGACGTCCTTTACAGCCTTTGGACAAAGAGTCAGATTCATCCTCAAAACCATTTCATGATCCACATAATTGCCGATGGCACCGCTGTCGACGTAAGCTTCAATCGCATGTAATCGATCCGGATGTTCAGGGCTAATGAGGACCATAGGTATCACGAAATGCGAGGTCACGGAACTGGTTTTAACGCTCGGCAAGAGGACCTCTATTCTTGTCGGGCAAGGTTGTTTCCCTGCTCAGAGTTTGTGACCCTGGTAACTGCAGCTCCTACTGCCTTCTTGGCTGGTTTCACCGGACAGTCTCGAAGAAAGTGCCCCGAGTTTCCGCAATAGAGGCATAATTGCAGCTGTTTTCTCCTTTCCCGCTCCTTTTGTGTTAGAGGTCCTTTCAGGCCCCCTATTTGCATGGATTCCCCGGAGTCTACTCCTTTGGTAGGAGTTGGTGGTTTGGAAAATACTCGAGCATCAAACTTGGAACGATCAGCCTTCCTGTTCTGCAGTCTGTGGTCAATTTGAACGACTAAGTCAATATAGTCCGAACAGTCTTGCGGGGGATTCACTACTTGGGCTAACACATCTTTGAGCTCTCCACGTAGACCTCTATAAAACAGCGTAATCCTTTTGTCCTCAGGCCATCGAGTTTCCACTATCAGTCTGTTGAAAGACGCAATATAAGCCAAAAGGTCTTGATTACCCTGTCGCAATGAAAGAAGCTCATTGTCCAAGGCCTGCCCCTGTGAATGTCTTCCAAACAGTTTTTCCATACTGAGCTGAAAAGCTTGAAAATCATGGAGAACCGGATCATCTTGATTAACTAGAGGGATCGACCAGTCTGCCGCATTGCCACTAAGGTACGAAAGCACAAAAGCTACCTTAGCTTGATCAGTTGGAAAGGCTGCTGGCCGGCATAAGAAGTGCAACCGGCACTGATTAATAAATACTGCGAACCTCTTTGGGTCACCAGAAAATCGTTCGGGCAGAGCCAGAGGTACATCCCCAGGTAGGTTGATCTGTACTGGGTTCGTAGAGGATGTTGAAGGAAGATTTGCCCCTGATGCGGGTAACGGAGTTTGTCCGGCTTGTGACTGTAGCAATTGTCTAGCGAGATCGTCTGTTCGCTCCTTGGAAATAATAAGTTCCCTTCTTAGAGCATTCGTTTCCTGACGGGCTGCATGCACTTCTGCTCTTAGTTCCCCAAGTAACTGGGCTAGCTGGTCGGTATCTGAGGTTTCCATAGCGCCTGGGTGGGAGTTTTGCGGTAGGCTTTGCGTTCTGTAACGCTCACCTGATTCCCGCAGAGGCACCGGTCTTGACTGGGTGAATGCCGTATCTTCAAAGGTGATGTGTAACACACGGTTGGCTCTTTGGGCTGGACCTCTGTGCACTGTATGTCTGACTCGAAGAGTAAGATGTCTGCAGATAGAAAATATGGGATTAATGAACTGGGGTTATTGGGTGCCTCTCTCCTCTTCCCTTTCTCTTCTCCTGTAGAACCCCAAAGGTTAACGCCCTCACCTTAGGTAAGTGAACGCCGAGCTCTCCATCTGCCTCGGGGCAGGGTGCCGTAATAAGTTTCTTCACTGGATAAGGGTGCAGGCCTCTTGACCTCAGAGGACTGCTGTCCGTCGTTAACTGCACGAACGGTAAGTTCTGGGCACTTCAAATGTCTTAAAAGTCTTTTGTAATGATATCTCTTGTTTTGCAGGGTTCCGGCGATGGCGGATGGCGGGCTGATGAGAGTTGAGGATCGAACCCGCGTGAGGAATAGAAGCGCCTGGAAGCACGTAGGTAAGCACTTGTAGCCTGCTTCACGATGCGCACTAACTGTCCCTTTTATCTTGCAGGTACAAGTTCGGAGCTTTAGAGAAGCTGAAGGGTGCTGGAATACCCACTGGATTCGGCGTGGGAAGGAGTAATGGCACGTGAGTAATAAAGTTGCCCAATGTCTTTAAACGCACCTTCTTTTGTCTTGCAGATGCGGGATGCAGCGCCGAAGGCCTCCGGAGCGTGCGAAGAGCTGGTAAGCTTTTGTCTTTCAGATGCCGGAATGCAGTGCGAAGACCTCCGGAGCATGCGAAGAGTAGGTAAGCCTTTGTCTTTCAGATGCCGGAATGCAGCGCGAGGCGTTGGTGACAGCCGATGGACCAGGTAAGAGATGCTCTGCCACTGAAGACCGTAGTGCTAACCTGTTCTTTCTTTGTCTTTACAGGTGCTGCTGAAGACTGGATTCCAGGATGGTAAGCCTTTGTTCCCTTAGGCCCAGGATCAGAAGCAGAAGACACGATGAGCGTTCTGCTGCAGAGAATGCAGAATAACGCAAAGCAAGATTCATCCATCGGGTGTGGTTTAAATAGCCTCCTGTAGTGCTTAGGTGTCTCCTTTCACAGCCACGCCTAGGTAAGAAGAGAGTTCCTGCTTTCCAGAAGAGTTCCAGTGTTCTGAACCTAGGGAGTGGCTCCTGCCCCACCCAACAGGAAAAGTAGTCCCAAACAGAAGAGGATCAGGGGTTCAACTGGCAGGTAAGTAAGCAGCATGGTCTGCTGCAGGTAAGTCCACCCAAGCATTATGAGCCCGGCGCTTCCAGCGCTGGGACTGGGCATCTTTATGAGCCTGGTGCCACTGGCGCCAGGACAGGGTCCAAAAGGTCCCAATTGGGACTGGCTGGCACTCGGAACCGGGGTTATGGGTCTGCTTCCAAGGGAGTCGGGCAAGTCCTGATCTTTTGGAAGCAGAGATCATGACAGCTGCTTGCTGCTGGAGAAGCACCTGCCTAGCAGGGGGGAGCACGGATTGGGCCACAAGCTCCATGCTCTCAGCGATGTTCTCCATTGCTGCCGCTTGTCATTCAGAATTGGCAGTCATGTCTTGCTCCTACTCAGTATACTGCGGTTGCGCGTGGTGACCACGCTGCTGGGCTTGACCCCTGCGGGACCCAAGGACTGGGTGTCCTCATTGTGCTGGCACCGCCCACGGCTGCACGACTACATGCCCCGTCGACATGATGGCCCAGGCACATCAGTGACTCGTGTGGAGGGAGACCCTGCGTCCCGATCCACCACAGGCAGAGGTTCCAAGACTGTCTGACCCCTCAGTGCAGGTGTCGCGGACAGAGGAGTGTCCACATCAGAATCACTCACCCCTGACATATGGACCTGATGCTCCTCCAACTCGACATGCACGTCAGAGTGGTCATCAGGGCTGGACTCATTGCCAGCCAGAGACAAGATGGACTGTAGCGCATGTGGGTTTTCGTGGCCTACCACCCCACGACCCCCACTTGTGCCGGGTTGCTGTAGTGATGACAACCCTGTGCCTGACATGACAACACCATCCTCTGGTTCCATTGCGTCATCATCTGAAAAGTAGAGAGAAAAAAGGTCACTACACATGTTAGAAGAACACAACACACACACATGTTACACACAAAATAGAACCTGTCATGCATGCTGGATCAACTTGAAATTGCTTCTGTGATTAGGCATGTCGAAAGGTGTCAGTTTGCACTGAGGTGGGTCGATGCAGTGCAGCAAATATGTACGTTACTCACTACGTACATGTACAAGAACTTCATGATGTGTGTCAGAAAATGTGAAGGCAGTGCAAGGTCATCTTCAGGCATCACGTGCAATGTGCATTCAATGGGTAGCATGTCTACAGGTAAACCACCCCTACCCCCAAGTGCAAATGCAGGGATGCCTAGCATGGTATCAAAAGGCTGAACAGAGACCTGTGTATTGACAGACAGTGTTGACTAGCATCAACTGCATCATGTGAGTCAAGTGAGAACACAGCAAATGATGATGGGACAGTAAGCAGGACACATGATGAAACCTTTGGAGTACACCCATGTGTGAAGAAGACACTACACCAGTTGGACAGAGTCATTGGCCATTAAACAGGCTGAGGCCTGTGATCCACACAGACCGTCACACCCTAAACATGTGTGTGACGCAGGACTGAGCCACAGTGGAAATAGGAAGGCTGATGAAATGCCATGCAGTGTAGGTCCCCCTGGACTCCTACCACAATAATTATCCAGTCAAGGACACATAGGGGCATGAGTGGAATACATATAGAGCATGAATGGGCACTCATGTCCCTGCTGGGCATCTGACCTCTGCACAGTCCAAGTGAGACACCCTTCATCAAGTACAAAGGATGTACCACACAGCATATGTCTGGCAGATTGGCTGCTGGAAGTCAGCATGTACACAGGACGCATGAACAGGGAAGTACTCAACGGCAAAATTGAAGCATACCAGTGTTAAGGTGGAATTGGGGTCCAGAGGGGGGGTGGAGGGGCAAGGGAGCATGCCTACATGGAGTACCCGCATGCAGGCACAGGACACATGCACGTCAGTCATGCTATGACATAGTCCTTGGGCTGAGAGGAAGGTCACCCCACGTTACATGCTGAAGGGCCAGTGAGCTGGAACATGGACTTGAGGGGCATCCTGGTGACCAGCATGTGAGTAGGGTGCAATAGTGGTGATGCGGACAGTCCCCGTCCGCTCCACATGTCCACCATCCAGCAGAGCAGACATGCATCAGGGAAGCATTGCATTACTTGCAAATCAGAACCATGTACACGTGACATGTAGTGGCAGTCATGCACAACACATCACACAAGTGAAACACACATGTCCACAACAAACATGCAGCAACACTCACTGGACTGGGCATCAAAGTCCGGCATCTCTCCAACTCCTTCGACCGATTCAGATGGTATGAACTCCGCAACGAGTGACTCATGTGGAGTGAGGTCTTCCTCCTCAGGTGCAGGCCCACTGCCAGTCACCAGAGTCAAGTTGTAATTTGAGGCACGCTTAGCATTAGCGCTGCGTTTGAGGTCATTCCATTGCTTTTTGCACTCTTTCGCAGTGCGCACCTCATGACTGAATGCACTCACATGTTCCGCAACTTGCTTCCAGTGGGTATCACGGTGGAAAGCCGTAGTCTGACAATTAGGACCCTCTACCATGTCACGGCTGTGGCCCAGCACGTAGTCCACGAGGCAGTCCAGTTCCTGGTTGCAGAAAGGCTTCTTCCTCGATGTGCTGGAGGTCGTGGCTGTGTGTGGGGTCCCAGCCTGTGCTGCAGGTGCAACCTGTCTCCTCTTGGATTGTGGCGCAGACCCTGGCTGGCAAATGCTGCCCTGATCACTATGGCCAGTAGCACCGGTGGATTGAGCCAAGGGAGTGGCAGGTGGAGGGTTGACCAAAGGCCTGACTTGCGTCAGTGGCAGCTGGGTGCCTTCTAATGGGCCTTGCGCAGCAACATCCGCTGTGGCAGGGTCATTGACTGCGACTGTCCTGGTTGGCAGACTCACAACCGGGGTGTTGTTGGCTGCATCTGCCCCTGCACTTGCCAACACCCGGCTGGTCGGGGCAGTAGATGACATTACTGCCCCAGGGACATGTGTCTTGGTCAGGGCAGCCCTGCGTGCACCTACGGTTTCCCTCCTGGCCTGTTGGAAATATTCCAAGGGCTCTTCAAGTGGCGACGCAGCCTGCGCTGGCAGACCCTGAGCCTGGGTGGTGGTGTCCACAGCTGCACCTGCAGCTACCACTACCCTTGGGCCCGTGGCAGTCGATGAAACAGACTGCCGGGTCACACGGGCGCCAGTGTGAGATGCAGAAGCTGCATCTCCCGGAACCACAGGGGGTGGTGGCAAGACTGCACTGACACATGGCACAACATCGTGCTCAAGTGGCGCACCCCTGCCTCTTCCCCCTCTGTGGCCACCCTGGACACCCTGGAGTCCCCCTACTCCCTGGTCACCCCGGTCACGTCCCTGACCACGCCCGCCACAAGAAGGATGCCCAGCTGAGGCGCCCCTCACCTTTGGTGGCCTCCCAACCATGGCACAGATGGAGTAGTGCCGGCACAGATGGAGGAGTGCCAATGGGAGGTGTACACCACAATTGTCCTGGGCAATTGGGGTGAAGGGGGTGGGATGCAAGATGTTAACAGCCCCCCTGCACCTGCAAGGCTATATATGACCCCGGTGATGTAGTGACGGGTCACGCAACGCTCAGGCACCCCAAAACTGCAGTAAAACCATGCACGCAACCCTGCAGCCTACGTGCATGGAATCAACCTCCCGCAGTACGTGGTGGCACCCAGTAACACGAAAAACGCGTACGCGTGGGACACGCAGGCTACTATGACCTCGAAAATGGGTGCGATACACAGGGGCACCCGCAGTGGGAAAAATAGCGTGCGCGACTCACCGTCTGACTAGCGTGATAATGAAAAACACGCATAGCCAATACCCCCCAAAAGAAGAGATACGTCCTTGATCCGCTGTGAAGTTGTGATGGCGCGCGAAACAACACGAAGCAGCAACACACGTCAGTCTCCACGAAAGGCACATACAGCAAACTGCTGGCCCCACTCACCTTTAACCCGTGCTGAGGGAAATGCCCGCGCGCGTCACGTCACTTACGCGTAGGCCCTTTCCTCGGATTACACGCATTCACACATGGACGTGCAGTTTTTTCACGTGCGCTGAACCACTATACCCACGTCATGAGCTAAGGGCCTTTCCTCGAACTACACGCAGACGTGCAAGATTTTCACGTGCCTAATCACTCCATATCAAGCTGGCCACGCAACAACACATGGAAGACCACGCTCCTGCCCAGAAGGCCGAATTATTGACCCCCAGAGCCCCGAGCACACTCCCACCTGCCATCTGCTGCTGCCTGCCTGCCTGCTGCCCACGTGCCCTGCTATTTGGTGCCTGCACGTCAGCCAGTGTTCCAGTTGCTGTGTCCACCCCTGCTGGAACAGAAGACTCCCGACTGGGATACCATCACTCCACAGCCCAGCCCCAGGACCCAGTTGCCCACCCACGCCTGCCTCGGGGGTCGCCATGTCGGGGCAAACACCATCTGAGACCACTGGCAACCCCCAGCCAGAGAGGCTGAGGGCCACCAGCTTCAGTGTGAAGGAAGTTGGTGTCCTGGTGGAGCATGTCCTGGGGCATTTTGATGCCCTCTTCGGAACATCACGCGCCAACAAGGAAGGATGGGAGAGGATCTGGGACGACGTAGTGGTTGCCATCAAAGCGGAGGGGGTGGCAACCCGTGACATCAAGCACGTCAAGAAGCGCTGGGAGGACTTCAGGTCCAGGACCCTCTACAAGGCCCGGCGCCTCGTGAAGGGGGGCCAGGTCAGCATGAGTGACATCCAGATGAGGGTCCTGGAACGCGTATGCCCAGCGCTCCACACCCAGATCCTTCGGAGGAAGACCCGTCTGGAGTTGAGCGGTGAGTGGCCAAGCATTGGTGTGTGAGACAGGGCATGTTGCAGAGTGCTGGTAGTCTGATACTTGCCTGTATGTGTGACATAGGCCGTGTATGGATGTGTGTGTGCAGGGACATCAAGGTCATGCATGTGAGACCAGTAATGTTTGAACCACATGGTTCGTGCATGTGTTACAACATGGGGAGCTGTGTGCCAAATGCACACATGAAAGGATGCCAGTCTCTGTTCTTGGATGTGGAGGGGGTGTGAGGGATGGGTGCTGCTGTCATGTACATGTATGATGCACATGTGTGTGTGTCTGCGAAGTGTGGATGTGACTTTGAAACGCCATGGATGCATGACACATGTCCGTGATGATGTGTAGATTCATTCATGCAGTGCGGTCACCGTTGTATGCACTGTGTCTATCCACTGTGTCTGTGGTGTACAAGCCATGATGCATGACCCTCCGGTGATGTGTGTACATGGGATCAGTGTGAGCCATGATGCATGTGAGTTTGAAGGCAACATTTTGGTTAATAGAGGCCCTTGTACATGGATGCTGATGTTGATTGCAGGCGCCGTGCCTGTTTCTGCATGTGTGTTGCGTGCATTCACCCATGTGTTGTGGAGGGACAGGATGGAAGTGACGTTTGACACTGCCACTCATGTGTTATTGCTTCCTGTCTAGGGGAATATTGCACTGTACCCTGATGCTTGTGTTCTATGTCTCCCTCTACGCAGCGTCAAGTGAAGAAGAGGGCGGAGACGGCGCTCTGGAGTGAAGCGGTGGGGATGCCTCCACCGGGCGGTGACGCAAGGCCCAGCCACCCTCCCAGGACTTGCCATCAACCGGGAGCGAGGGAGCTGGTGCCACGTCTGCCACTACGGCTGTGGCGGAAGGGCCGGGTGAGCCCCCACAGGGGCTTGCAATGGTGGAAGACGGTGCAGAGACATCCAGGTTGGTGGTCTCCACAGAGGAAGAGGAGCCCGCTACTGAGCTGCACATGGGGCCTGGTGGGGGTAGTACCACTGGTGCAAGTGGTGAAGTCCAGGGCCAGGGTCAGGAGGCAGCACAGGTCACCGCGGAAGGGCCTGTGCATGTCGCTGATCTTGACCCTGTGACTGCACCACCATGCACCAGCAGGGATGCCCCATCCCAGGCCCGTCCGCAGGTAGGGGAGAGTGCCATGTCATGTGCCTCTCCACTACCTGCAGACGAGAAAATATGAACATATGGGCTCCATCCTGATTGGTGTCGCGTTGCGCACGTGTGACATTCGTGATGACGTGCGTTCTTCCTGGGCAGGGAATACACGCCATCACGAACAGCAGCGTTGCGATGTGGCACTGTTGGGAGGGGCCCTGGTCGGTGGGTTCCTACATGTGACGCGCACTCTGGCGGGCCTCTCCTCCTCTGTGGAGACTATACGCCACTCGTTCTCCCTGCTGTCTTCCGGGCCAGATTCCACCAGGGCCCCCTGTGGACCTGGCCTGACCAACACAGCCAGCTTGGTGGTAATCCCATCCCTGCCACAGACGGGAGTCGGCGGTCCAGCAGGGGTGGACACCACAACTGGAGACCAGCTGATGGAGGATGTGCAGGCATCATCGGACAGGGCACCTGGACAGCAGCAGCAGGAGCAGGCTCTAGGTGGGAGCAATGACGGCTCGGGGCCATCGACATCAGGGGGGCAGGCATCGGCCAGAGGGCAGGAGGACCCTGGAATGGGTGTGTCTTCCGTGTGGCTGCGGTTGGGCCAGCGTATAGGTGCGGAGCGGAGGCGGGAGGAAGAGGCGCGGCTCACCATGGTCAGGGCGGAGTTCTCCATGCGTCGGGCGTTGAGGCGGGCAGAGTGCCTCGAGGCGAGACCTCGGGGACAGGACAGAGGCCCACCTCCCGAAAATAGACATGGAGTTTGATGATGCCCTGGCCGACAACATCACTGAGTGAGCCGCAGGACTTGCCCGCCACCATTGTAAATAGTTTATAGTGTTAGGTTTCCTTTTCTTTTTTTTATTTTGGGGGCTTTTGGACTATGCCCCACACTTTTGTATATAGTTTTTTTGTTAGGTAGGTTATTAGATTATTTAGTTGGGCTCATGGACCCTTGAAAATTGTATTCTACATAGTTGGACGTTTTATTTGGACATTTTAATTTCATTTCACCATGGATCAATGGATTTACCTTTTTGCGTTTCATTTGGATTTGGTTTGGTGGACAGAGAATTTTAGCCATTTTTCTTTTGGATTACTTGGGATTTCTTGAGGATTTTTTTTTTTTTTCATTTGGCATGCATTTCATTTCATGTTTGCCATTGTAACGCTCACCTGGCTCCCACGGAGGCGCTGGTCTGGTCTGGGTTGCTGTGGCCTCTTCAACCGTGATGCGCAGAATTCAGACCACCGATTGAACTGGACCCCCAAATCTTGCTTGTCTGGCCTGTAGGAATATCCTTCTGCAGATGAGAAAGGGGATTAACTGTCTGCTGAATAATGTGCTTGCTCCCCCCTTTCCCCCTTCGTTCTCCTCGGACTTCCTCCAAAACCCCCGGTTTAAGCTCACCTTATGGTTTGGAAGGATGAACTCTCCATCCTGCTTCTGGTGCAGGGGCGCGCGTTCGTCCAGTTACTTCACTGGTTTTCAGAATGGCGCTGGGAAATCCACTTGACTTTACTGAGCTATACGCCTTAAGTATGAAGATGCAAAAGTTCAAGTGTGAGCCTCCTTTTATGTTGTCTTTTTCTGTCCTTTATTTCAGGTGCAGAACAAAGGCGATGCGTTGAGGGGTTAAATTGCCGGGGTAAAATCAGGTGAATCAATGATGAGGGCAACCCCTCTAAATGTCTTTATAATTCCCCAGTAATGTCCTTTCCCCATAGGGGCCGGGGTGCGGTACCTGCCAGAGATGTGGCGCCGACCCGAGATGTGGAATGGCTCACCAAGAATAGCCGGTAAGTAATATGGCTGAAAATCCGGCTTTCCTCTTGTGTTCCCTTGCTCACCTCTTGTCTCTTCTTCTCTCCCTTAGGTGCGGTGCAGAGATGTGGGGACCGGCACTGAGAGCCGCGATGGAGCCGGGCGGCGTCTCGGGAACAGGTGAGTGAAGCGCGGCGCTGCAGCGAGCAACGCAGTGCTTTTAAATGGAAGTCTTCCTTCAGGGATGCTGGCGTGAAGATTCCGGATGCAGGTAAGAAGGTTGAAATAGTTCTTGGTTTTAACCTTTTCTCTTCTCTTATTCCCTTACAGGTGTTCCAGGTTCAAGGCGGGCGTGGCTGGAGTCCAGGTGCAGGAGCAGACACGGTGAGCGTTCAGCTGCTGGGATGCAGAACAAGGCGAAGCATGTGTGGCTGTCCGGGTGTGGCTTAAATAGCCTTGGAAGAAGTTCCAGGTGAGTATTCTTCCACAGCCCCACCCAAGTAACAAAATAGTTCCTTCATAAAAAATAGTCCCTCCTAAGCCTCATTTGGCTTGGTTCTTCATGCAGCATGGTCTGCATCAGGTGAGTGTGCAGCATGGTCTGCTTCAGGTAAGTGCACCAAACACTTCCCTTTATGAGCCTGGCGCCTATGGCGCCAGGACTGATGTCCAACATGAGCCTGGCACCAACGGTGCCAGGACAGACTCCAAAGAGCCCCTATAAAGGGCCGTTGGGCTTTTACCCGGGGGCGTGATGCCTGCTCTGGGGGGTGCTGGGCCTGGCCTGGTGCTCCGGGGGTAGGCATCATGACAGCACTCCCCCCCAAGGCCCCTCCCAAGGCCTTTTCCCAGGAGGTTTCGGTTTGTTCGGGAAATTCCGATGGAACCTTTTTACTAGCCGAGGTGCATGTACGTGGTCGCTGGGTTCCCAAGATCTTTCCTGAGGCCCGTACCCCTTCCAATCAATTAGATAGAAAAGTTTTGATTTTGAGATCTTAGAGTCCAAAATGTTCTTCACCTCGAATTCAGGATCCCCATCGATCTGGATTGGTTCTGGTGGCTTTATTAATTTGGTTCCTGGTTGCACTGGTTTCAAAAGCGACACATGAAAGACGGGATGAATCCGCATGTTAGCTGGTAGATCTAGCTTGACTGCCACTGGGTTAATTATAGTTTTGATCGAGTAAGGGCCTAAATACCTTGGATTAAAAGTCCGAGGTCCCTTGAGTGATAAGTGTTTGGTAGCCAACCATACTTGATCCCCTATTTGGTATGGAGGCGCCTCCTTGCGATGCAGATCCACATTATTTTTGTATTTCTCTTGCGCATGTTGTAAGTGTGCAGTAGCATCCTTGAAGGCTTGAGTAATCGTAGAATGCAAATGGTCGAGGCTCAAAGGTGAGTCCAGGTCTGAAGTATGAGGGTGATGTCCATATAGGGTATAAAAGGGGCTCTGACCAGTTCCAGAGTGTATCGAGTTATTGTATGCATATTCAGCCACCCATAAAATGTCCTTCCAATTACCCTCCGATTGGTGCAACATACATCGTAGATATTGTTCAAGGGTCTGGTTCGTTCTCTCCGTCTGACCATCGGTCTGTGGGTGGTGACTGGTTGAGAGTCTTACGTCGATTTGTGCCAGTTGACAACACTTTTTCCAAAAACGAGAAATGAACTGGCTTCCCCGATCGGAGATTAGTATGGACGGGAATCCATGCAGACAGATGACATTTTCGAGGAATTCCTTGGCAAGAACAAAAGCTGAAGGTAATCCTTTCAACGGAATAAAATGGGCCATCTTGGAAAATAAATCCGCCACAACCAGAATAGTATCGTATCCATTACAAGAGGGCAGGTCTGTGATAAAATCTAGTAACAAGGTGTGCCAAGGTGCTGGTGGAATGTCTAAGGGTTGAAGAAGACCGGCAGATTTTGTTTTTTGACCTTTGTTTTGGGCGCATACTCCACAGGACATCACGAAAGATTTAATATCCTTTCGGCAGGACGGCCACCAGAATTGTCGTTTAATTTTTTCCTCTGTTTTGGCAATGCCAGGATGTCCTTCCATCAGAGTATCGTGATGACGGGAAATAACCAGTTCTTGCAATTCCTTTTCTGGCAAAAATAAACGTCCTTGGAAGTAGGGTAAGCCATCGTTGATTGAAAAGGCAGACCCCCTTTTGATCCAATCCAGCAAGGCTGAAGAGTCCAGGAATAGTTTTACCCGTGCTTGAATGTCTTCAAGGGTTTGTAAAGTGGTTTTCCCCAAGATTCTTTGTTCGGGAATTATCGGCACAGGTTCTGAGTTTGTGTCCATTTCTCCCATCCCAATTCGAGATAGCGCGTCCGCTTTGCCATTCTTACAGCCAGGACGGTAGGTGATTACAAAATCGAACTCAGCAAAGAATAAAGCCCATCCGAGCTGTCGTGAAGACTGAGCTTTGGCAGTTTTTAAATATTGTGAATTTCGGTGATCAGTGATCACGGTGATGGTATGCCTGGCGCCAAGAAGATAATGCCGCAAGCCTTAAAGGCGGACTTAATGGCTAATAATTCCTTATCGGTGATTGCATAATTTATCTCCGGCGGCGAGAACTTTCTGGACCAAAATGCTACGGGGTGCAGTTGGTTGGTTTCGGGGTCTCTCTGAGACAGGACAGCTCCCATGGCTAAGCTGGATGCATCGGTTTCGACTATATATGGGAGATCAGGACGCGGATGTTTCAAAATAGGTGCAGAGGTAAATTTAGCTTTTAATTCCTGAAAGGCCTGTTCAGCTTCCTCGGTCCATTCAAAACGTTTATTCTTCCACAAGAGTGCAGTGATGGGTTGCACCACCCGTGAAAATTCTGGGATAAACCTGCAATAAAAATTGGCAAAACCAAGCATGCTTTGGACACCTTTCACCGAACTAGGTGATGGCCATTTGAGGATGGCATCCACTTTCCGTGAGTCCATTCGGACCCCTTTAGGTGTCAGGATAAATCCAAGAAATTCAACCTCTGTGGTATGGAAAACGCATTTTTCCAGCTTTGCAAACAGTTTGTGCTGGCGCAATTTCTCAAGGACGGCCCTGACATGTTTTCTGTGATCAGATTCCGAAGAGGCGTACACCAGAATGTCATCGATATACACGACAACACAGACGTCGATGAATTCCCGAAGGACATCGTTCATGAAGAATTGGAACGCAGCAGGCGCGGTGCACAACCCGAAAGGCATCACCTGGTATTCGAATAGTCCATATTTTGTACGGAAGGCCGTTTTCCATTCGTCGCCTCCTTTAACTCGTACCAGATGATAAGCCCCCCTGAGATCTAACTTGGTGTATATACAAGCGTCCTTCACCTGGTCAAGGAGTTCAGGGATCAAAGGCAGAGGGTAACGATTTTTAACAGTTATCTGGTTCAATGCGCAGTAATCAATACAAGTTCTAAGGTCGCCTTCTTTTTTTGGCACGAAGAACAAAGCCGAGGATGCCGGAGACTTTGACGGGCGAATGAAACCATTGGCTAGGTATTGATCTAAATACTGTCTCAAATGCAGATTCTCCGGCTCAGTAAGGGCATAAATCCTGCTACAAGGGGGTTGTGCACCGGGCACAGATCGATTTGGCAATCGTACGATCTGTGAGGAGGTAACGTGTTGGCCTGTTCCTTTTGGAAGACGTCCTGGAAGTCTTGGTATTCCGGAGGTAGTTGCATGGAGACAGAGGTTACTGATGCTAGACTGACCTTCAGATTTTCTGGGTAGCAGGTTCATGCACACTCTGGAAAGGTTATTCTCTTCGCTCGCCAATCAATTCGAGGATTATGTGTCTCTAACCAAGGGATTCCGAGTATAACCTGAAACTGTGGAGCCTTGATTACATCAAACACAACTGCCTCCCGATGGCTGTCCGGACCTACAAGTGTTACCTCAGCTGTGGAATGTGTTACCGGTCCCGAGGCAATTTCGGTTCCATCGACTGTGGTGATGACATCTTTGCTGGTTTTTGGACGCAGGGGGAGGTTAATCCTGGAGACCAAATCACTATCCACGTAGTTTCCTATAGCCCCACTATCAATGTATGCCTTTATTGCATGCAACCGCTTAGGCTGTTCCGGATCTACGAGGACCATTGGCACAGTGAAATGCGAGGTCTGAGAGTTCGTTTTCAAGCTCGGCAAGCGGACCCCTACGCTTGTCGGGCGGGGTCGTTTCCCGATACAGAGGTTTCATGGATTTTTTCAGCGGCTCCTACCACCTTCCTGGGCGGCCTTGCCGGGCAATCTCGTAAACAGTGTCCAGAGGATCCACAATAAAGACATAAGTGCATCTGCCGTCTTCTTTCACGTTCCTTTTGCGTTAAAGGTCCTTTAACTCCTCCGATTTGCATTGGCTCTGAGGCTTCAGCCCCCTTGAGGTTAGCGTGGGTCTTGACTAACACCCGGGTCTCAAACTTGGACCGATCTGCTTCTGTAACGCTCACCTGGCTCCCACGGAGGCGCTGGTCTGGGTTGCTGTGGCCTCTTCAAGAGTGATGCGCAGAATTCGGACCACCGATTGAACTGGACCCCCAAATCTTGCTTGTCTGGCCCGTAGGAATATCCTTCTGCAGATGAGAAAGGGGATTAACTGTCTGCTGAATAATGTGCTTGCTCCCCCCTTTCCCCCTTCGTTCTCCTCTGACTTCCTCCAAACCCCCCGGTTTAAGCACACCTTATGGTTTGGAAGGATGAACTCTCCATCCTGCTTCTGGTGCAGGGGCGCGCGTTCGTCCAGTTACTTCACTGGTTTTCAGAATGGCGCTGGCAAATCCACTTGACTTTACTGAGAGATACGCCTTAAGCATGAAGATGCAAAAGTTCAAGTGTGAGCCTCCTTTTATGTTGTCTTTTTCTGTCCTTTATTTCATGTGCAGAACAAAGGCGATGCGTTGAGGGGTTAAATTGCCAGGGTAAAATCAGGTGAGTCAATGATGAGGGCGACCCCTCTAAATGTCTTTATAATTCCCCAGTAATGTCTTTTGTCCTTTCCCCATAGGGGCCGGGGTGCGGTACCTGCCAGAGATGTGGCGCCGACCAGAGATGTGGAATGGCTCACCAAGAATAGCCGGTAAGTAATATGGCTGAAAAGCCAGCTTTCCTCTTGTGTTCCCTTGCTCACCTCTTGTCTCTTCTTCTCTCCCTTAGGTGCGGTGCAGAGATGTGGGGACCGGCACTGAGAGCCGCGATGGAGCCGGGCGGCGTCTCGGGAACAGGTGAGTGAAGCGCGGCGCTGCAGCGAGCAACGCTGTGCTTTTAAATGGAAGTCTTCCTTCAGGAATGCTGACGTGAAGATTCCAGGTGCAGGTAAGAAGGTTGAAATAGTTCTTGGTTTTCACCTTTTCTCTTCTCGTATTCCCTTACAGGTGTTCCAGGTTCGAGGCGGGCGTGGCTGGAGTCCAGGTGCAGGAGCAGACACGGTGAGCGTTCAGCTGCTGGTATGCAGAACAATGCGAAGCACGTGTGGCTGTCCGGGTGTGGCTTAAATAGCCTTGGAAGAAGTTCCAGGTGAGTATTCTTCCACAGCCCCACCCAAGTAACAAAATAGTTCCTTCATAAAAATAGTCCCTCCTAAGCCTCATTTGGCTTGGTTCTTCATGCAGCATGGTCTGCTTCAGGTAAGTGCACCAAACACTTCCCTTTATGAGCCTGGCGCCTATGGCGCCAGGACTGATGTCCAACATGAGCCTGGCGCCAACGGCGCCAGGGCAGAGTCCAAAGAGCCCCTATAAAGGGCCGCTGGGCTTTTACCCGGGGGCGTGATGCCTGCTCCCGGGGGTGCTGGGCCTGGCCTGGTGCTCCGGGGGTAGGCATCATGACAGACATTATTTTATGCTTTAATTACTTTACATTGATTTTCATGTTAATACATTTTGATGTTTTACTTCAATGTGTGGTATTCGCTCATTGGGTTCATGCATGTCGACATGTGGGTTTACTCAATCAATGGCAACCAGTGTGTGTGTGTGACGGACATGTGTTGATGTACATAGTTGACTTTTGGTTTGTGTCTTGAGGCATGTCAGTGTGTGGTGGATTGGGAAATCATTGCGTCTCAAGAATGGGGTGGCATGCTGTGGTATTTTGGTGTAGAAGTGGGCCATGATTGTGCATCTTTATATCATGTAGGGGGGGACATGAGTGGGGGCCTGCTGGCAGGTGCCCCTCACTGCTGGGGGTAGGGGTGCTGGGGGACATGAGTGGGGCATGAGTGGGGGCCTGCTGGCAGGTGCCCCTCACTGCTGTGGGGTGGGGGTGCAGGGGGACATGAGTGGGACATGAGTGGGGGCCTGCTGGCAGGTGCCCCTCACTGATGGGGGGGGTGCTGGGGAACATGGGTTGGTGATCATATTGCAACGTGACATGTGGCTTGGCTGGGGGGCATGCCCATGGTGGATGGGCTGCCAGTGGGACATAGCCAGGGGTGCAGGGAAGTCCCCTCTGGTGTGGGCTGCCTGCAGGGGCCGTGGAGGGGGTAGAGGGGACACCTGGGAGGACCCACCCTGCCAATTCACGTGTGGGACTCCCCGCGCACCCCACTGGATACACGTATCCCACTCTGACAGCGAAATTGCGTGTGAAACTTCACACACACCCCCGAAATACACGTACCCCGCTCTGACAGCGAAATCGCGTGTGAAACATTTGACAGCGAAATCGCGTGTGTAACTTCCTGCGAACCCCAGTAATACACGTAAACCGCTCGCACAGGGTCAATCGCATGTGAAACTTCACGCGAACCCCAGTAATACACGTAACCCGCTCGCACAGGGCCAATCCGTGTGAACCTTCCCGCGAACCCCAGTAATACACGTAACCCGCTCGCACAGGGCCAATCACGCCGGGGTGTACATGTATTCGGAGGAGTGCGCGGGGAGTTTTGCAGGCGTTTCCGTGGTTGGGGGCCTGTGCGCCATGTACGGGATTTGTGCGCTGTGCATGGCGCACGGGGAGGGGTTGGGGACGTAACTGGCGCTGCTACAGGGTCGCTGCACCACTGTGCGCCACGGCTGGTTTTGGATGTTGAAATCCATGAATAAGCTGTGCGCGGAAATGGATTTTAGCGCACACGGCTGGCGCAAACTGTCGCACGTGCACACTGTGCGCCAGCCGCGTGCGACACCTGTGCGCTGGATTCTATGAATTACCCCCTATGTCTTCATCTGTTTCTGTGGCATAAGCTTCTTCACCTTGATCCCAAGATGTCACTTATCCTTGATACTTTCTTGGTGCCTTATAGAATATTTGCATTCACTGGTTTCCGCATCTCTTCACGGAACGTCATTCCAGCTCTGCATGACGTATACTGCCGATGGTTAGTGATGTTATCATTTGTCCTTGCCGTTTATTGGCTCTGCTTCTTCAGGGATTTCATTCAAATGGCCACCATATTTGCTTGTATGTAGGTATGGTTTTCTCAATGGGAACCTTGCCTCCAGGAGTCTCTTGGCTGTCGGTATTTTCACTACTACCGCACAAAGGGCCTCATTACAAATCAGGCGTTAAGGTTTAACGCCGTCGCTAACCCTTAACGCCTGATTCCGATTTTAACGGCTGTCCGTCAAAATTCGCTCCACTGTAGAATTTTCTTTCAGGCTAGAAGGCCACCAAGCCACACCTCATTTTTTTCTTTTACTATTCCCCTTCTGCTTTTTCAATGTATATTCCTTGTTCTCTAAATAATGCTCCATGACCATGATCTACACCAATGTAAAGACACGTTGATGCCTTAGCATGGCTAGAAAGACACATCAACCTCTTGGAAACATGCACCCTGTAGCTGCTACAACGGAATGTGCCACAGTATCAAAGAAGTACTCACATAACTTCACATAAAGCCATTTATTTGTACACAATCACCAGTCCATGCCCTCCATTTTGATCTCTCTTTCTACTCTCCACCACGCCTTGGACATGTACACGTCAGTAGCGTTGGCAGCTTTAGGTGCGAGGGGGTGGAAAACAGGCCACCAGCAGGAGGCTGGGGGGTTGCACTGAGCATGCACTGGGGGGAACCAGGTGGGGGTGACCACCCCTCTGCCCCCTCCCTAGCTCCGCAACTGGTACTTGGTGCTACATTTCAGTGCGGCACCCTCTTCGATTTTTAGGAAACTAGCCCCAGATACTCTCCATGTGCTCGTATTCATATTGTGTTTAAATCTCTCACCTTCTGTTAGAGCACTCTTGTACACTGAGGCTGTTCTGAAAATCAGCACAGCACAGTGGCAGTAATGTATTCATTACCCCTTCGCCCTTTCTTCCTGGCCTCCTTTCTTCCCTGTTAGCATGGTGTGTCAGCTTGTAAGTCTATAAAACAGTTTTCTACCAGCTGGGGAGCCAACATGCTACATGAATACAGAAGAGTGCCTAACCAAGAAGGTTTGTAATTCAGTAATTAGCTGTAATTAATGAACACAAAGTGAAGACTCATTTACAGTTTAAATTATCACATTAGCTCCTGTCACCCTCTATATACACAAAACAGCAGGAATTCAATTATTTTTTATTCTTCGGAGCTAATTTGAAATTTAAGGAATGCCATTACATGAAATAATAGGTAAGAGATGGAATAGGAATTGCTGAGAACAGTGGGTCGTTTTCAGACGGAAAAAAAGGAATTATATCTTTGAGGATTTCATTTTTTTTAAGATCAGAAAGCACATGGCGATGACGATCAGCTGAATCTTCTTTGTATTTATCGCCGCAGCATTGTGTGCTGCAGGGTTGTGAGTTTCCTGTGTTTTATCATGAGTGTCTTTGTATGTCGATGATATTATTTATAAAAGAATCGAATGCTTGAATTGATGGCTGCATGGAAGATGTCCAACCGAGATGCTGTCTGCAGCGGAGTTGCACCGTCGTCGAGTGGCAGCCATTGTTCTCTCATTTACGCCTCCCTACCGCAGACTAGCAACAGGGCCTTTAGGTAACTGGCTGCCTTTGTTGTCTGTCGCTACTTTGCTATGAAGCAGCCTCTATGGTACGTTTAAGCCCATGCGTCTTTCTACCGCCACATCGCTGCTGACACCATTCTTACAAAAGTTCAATGACAAAAAAAATAAATAATTCCGAGGTCCTGCAGGGCTGTCTCAGTACTAAGACGTTCATATCACAAACCCTTTCTTCAGAATTGCCCCCCACTCGCCCCCACCTCCGCCGTTTATTAACTGGGCCACGAAGCGTCTTTTTGTAATGTTTCGCAGGTGATGGACTGCTGGGTTGTGGTTTAGGTAGACAGAGGGAAGGTACTGATAAGCCAGGAAGAGACGAGTCTCTAAAGGAACTGCAGAGGTAATTAATGAATCCTTCCAGTAATTGGGATGGAGTAAGTCACCGTGATATTGTAATGATAGTCATCCGTACTGTGCCGGGCCCATCACTCAGAACAATCCCTCATCGTCCGTCTGATCTCAGACACTTAGCCATGCAAATCTCCCTGACAGCACGCTACGTCTCTGTCTCCCTAATTGGACAGTATAGAGTTGTTTATGGATATTGCAGGCATTTATACCCCAGTTGGAGGTTGTCCAAAAATCGTTAGCAAAGTTGCCGGAGCAGCCATGTCACAAATGTATTCCTTTTACAGTATCTGCTTGCTGCCTAAATATAATGGAATACACATTGTCTCTCAGGCTGAGCATCATTTGTATACAATACCACATTTTTCATTGCAACCTTTTACTATTGACTCTTGCCTTTTTTTCAGCTGGATTTCGAGTTTGTTGAAGGGTAGGTTTTGCTTATATTGAACACAGTCAAAGCTGTGTTATCCGGCACGCATTACCTGGAATGTTTCATAAACTGGCTGCTGTCATTGCTGGCAACAGTACTCTTCTGGTTAAGGAAATGCTGGATTACAAGTATTCGCTGCCAGATAACAGGGACTCCAAGCAGGTGAATGACGCAAAAGGCCCGGATGCTCTGTTATCCAGATGTGTTTGCTATGTTGTCTGCCTGCCGGCCAGTCAGAATATCAACATTTAGTTATCTGACGTTTCATTATCCTAGACCACTGGGTCGCCAATTGCTGCCAGACATCAGAACATTTTCTGTGTTATTATTTCAACACAGTTCCTCTGTTTCTCTGACGTGGCTAGCCAATTGGGGCTGCAGCCTACAGCTTATATGTGAGGTAACATCAACATATTCTGAATACAGCCTTTCAAGCCCTGGTCTTCCATAATAGGCTGTGTGCAGGCTCACGCCCTGGTGCCACCATCTTGTGTCACCACTAGCATCACCTGACAGGTATAGTTATCATACAAAATGCACAGCCTCACCAGATCAAGTACTGCTAACATGTAACAAGTGCAGCCTCAAAAGCCCATGCACTGTTATTGTGCGGCAAGAAAAACCTAAAAACCCAAGTATGTGTACATCCTGGCAAGTCCAGGGTCTACTATGAAATGGAAGTGCTGCATCAGATCCCTAAGTACAGCATCATAGGTCAAGTAAAGCTTTCTATAGGAGGTATAGTGCGTCCAGACATATCTATGTGTTGCCACTTCATGCGTAGTGTAGTAAGGAGGAGTGCTCGCTCCTTCAGGTAAGTTACAGACTCTTTATTGTCCTTGGTTGGTGGTCATTCAGGGTTCGTGGAAACGATAGTGTAGGTAGGTAGACAACGACACAAGTACTAACGTAGCACACCAGGTTCCCCACACCCATACAGGAAGCCTCTCTCATACAACTGCCAACCGTCCCTCCAGAACTCGGAAAACCCCACATTCCAAACCCCAGCAACTATGACCTTGCCACCCTGAAGGCACATGTGCCATTACAACACTTCCCCCTCCGTTACCGATTACACACAACAACACTTGAAATGAAGTGATGACCAGCACAGCTACACTTCCTAAACACAAAGGACACACTCCAAACTTTTCCGACACAGGGGCCAACTACATGGGCAAAAGCCAAAGTACAAAGGAACACAAAGGTGCATCTTTTCACCAAACCAACATTCGGACACTATGTAAATGCCATGCTGCACTTATAGGAACACTGCATTCTACCCCTAAAAGCAAAACCTTGCCACCAGTACACTCCACTACTCTGCTAAAACTACGCACCACTCCACTCTGTCCTCTCCAATTACACAATCTGGGAAGAAACACCCACCGACATGGAAAAAAGGCATAAAACCTTCCCACCTCAACACCCAGGACTGACAAGCAACCCTCGAGAGCAAACATCACAAAATATAGACACAGCCACCTGTCCTGAGCTGTGCCCCAAGTCCTCAGGCCTGCCACACCCAAGCGTACCATTACCCGTAATGAGCAACACTTAACTAACCAACCTGTCCAACGGTGCACCAACACCTTCCACCCTGGGCTGCCCCCCAGAGCATCAAGCCTGCCACGGCCGAGTACAACCTGCTCAACTGTGAGCAACACATAGCACAAACTACTCATCAGCCCAACTTTAAATCTCACCAACAGAACAGAGAAGCACATCCCAACAAAAATCAAACTCCCTAATGCTCCCTAGCACTTCGCACCGCACACCAAACTCGAACACCTACACCCACGGCAAACCGGTCACCTTACTTTCCTTACACTCCTTCGAAGGAAATAGCGGGTACCTCGCTGCACAAAGCGAAACTTGACCAAAAGGCAATGCAACGTTGCTAAACCATAATAATAATAGCACAAACTGCTCAACGAAACTTAGCACAGGTTATTTGCTGCACCTGCTGACCCCAGCACCACCACACCGGCAACCCCCGTTCTCTCATACCAAATGTTAAAATTCAGTACACCGGGACAAACCTGCAAAGAAAACAACTTGTCCAACCTCGATGCAATTTTGCTAAACCATAAACAAAGGCCCAATTGCTCAAAAGAACCATACCCAAATCTATTAGCTGCTCACACCTCCTCTCTGCAACGGCTCTGCAATTACTATCTAGCCAAGCCTACACAAAGGTAACTTCACCCCTATGCTTCCACGTCCACCAGAAACACTGCATTGCTAAACCAAATGCACCCTAATTACACTGCAAATTGTAACTTCTTGTAACTCCATTGCTCCCACCCGTCTCCATACCCTACGCCAAAGAACTCAATTTGTCCAGTGCAATGAATATCTTTCCATAACTGCACCCTTATCTTCACATAACCCCAAATCACAGAACTTAACTCAGTTATTTGCCTGCTAACCACCAGCCTTGTCCAACAGAACAGAAAGAGCACACAAATACACCAGCATGTAAAAACATGCATGTAATGCTAGCTACATGCATAAGTGTTGCATGCTAGACATGCAATCAATGCTCTTTGTTGCACAGTTCCTTATATCTTGGACAATGCATAACCACCCTCAGGTCCAAGCTGAGAGGATGGGAACTCCGCTCGATGCATGCTTTAAACCGCATGTTAGACCTACCGTTCAAAAATGTCAAGTTCCTTTCCTTTCCTCTCATTTTCCAAAAATGAGAACGCACAACAGTGGGACGTGTACACATTTGCTCTTCGCTTCTGGGACGGTAATATGTCTTACCCCAAACACTGTAATATCTTACAGTCTGGTTAGCAGCACATACACTGTAATGAGGGCATCCCATTTTGGTGTAAACTGACTGAGGTTTAAATATGCAAAGGTCCCTTTGTCAGACCACAAAAGTGCACTCCCTACTAGCAAGTGATTATTCCCCCTTGGCGAGTAGGAAATGGTGTGCTTCATGCATGTGGAGAACTACTTTTCATGCCAGGGGCTAGAGTCTTTAATGCCTGACTAATAACTTGCAACTTGGCATTTTTCACTCCGACTTAAGCAATAGGCCTCAAGCGGGGGGGCATTACCACTTCAGGTAGTGACCCGGGGCCCATAGTTACAGGTTAGTTACAGATCCTAGTGAAGCAAGGGCCTTAATGAAGGGCATTACCGGAAGTACTAAGCCCCCCCCTGCAAAGGGGCCTATTGCTATTAGTATCCTGGCCGTAAGACCGGGGTACTAAGAGCATTTCTTTTGTTCCAAAACGCTCTTACATTTCAGAATAGAAAAATACAATGTCAAAAAAATGGCTGATGGGGAAGGGAAATTGAAGTCCGTTTTCCCTTACTATGGCGGCCATTGAAAATGAATGTAAAAAGGTAAACAAAGAAAATGACTGCCATGGAAAGGGAGACGGGACTACAAGTAGTCCCTTCTACCTTTCCTTGGCGGCCATTCAAAAAATAGGGAAAATTTGAATCAAATAAAATGGCCGCCATGGAAAGGAGAGAAGGGACTACACATAGTCCCTTCTTCCTTTCCATGACGAGCTGTCATGGATCGGGAGTGGACGCGCAGGGTCAGAAGTGTTCCCAGTGTGTCCGTTCCTGTAATGGACAAAAAAGAAGGTAAGTGGGGTTGGCGGGGCAGGGAGGGGATTCTATGGATTGGGTGTGCAGGGGGAGGGAACAACACTTACCTTGATCCCCGGCGGGGGAAGATGGCAGCCTCCAGCCGTGTGGTGGCTCGGAGCGGGGATTACCCTGTTCTGAGCCTCATCATTATCTGAGTGGCTGCCACACCACCCCTCCCTGCCGGGGACAGAAAGGAAGGAACATTATGGGGAGAGGGACTCCCGGTCGGGTAACGTCCCGGTGAGGGCCAATGAGATCGCATGTAACAATCTCATTGTCCCTCGCCGGGTACTCATTTACTATATAATTCTAAATTTGGACTCATCTAGAAAGCGTTTAAGTGCGTAATTTTCCATTCAGTGGATTCATTTGCTCACAACTCATGTGGAAATTAGATATGTGGTAGCTTTGATACTAGCTCTTCATTCATTAGGGGTAGCTTTTGATTACTGAGCAATGCACAATACACAGTCACTTTATTACTTCATTAGCCTCATCTTCGTGAGTGCGTGCCCAAACATACTTGGGGGCTCCACAACCCTGTCTGCATGACCTTAGAGGTCTCAGATGAATGTCTAAGTATCCATGTTATTTTGCATGATTCTGGTGTGTTGCTCTAAAATGAATGTATGTGGTTTAAAGGCTAGATCTAAGGTGATTTAATGTATGAATAGCCTCTGAGTTATGTAGCAGTGGAAAACCTTGTTTGAGGTGGGAGCATGTCTTTAAATAGGTCATAATGGTAGCCAAGAAACTGTTTGGAAGGATGGACATCAAAGGCTCGGACACAGGCATGTGTGTTCCTTCCCTGGGAGCTGCTGGCAGGCTGTGCACACCTGATAGCCAAAATAATAATAATAATATTTGTTGTGATTTAGTTTACATTGAAATTTTTCACAAACATTTATGAAAATATCATTTAAGAACATATCATAAATAATGATATCAAAATATAAAATAAGAAACATATTTTCATAGACAACCAATAATACTTCCAACTTATATTAAACATTTCATTACTCTCTCAATCAGAGATATAGAGCCTATAAAGAACGGACATTAGGCTAAAATCCCTAGTTCGTCAATGAGGGATATATAGCTCCGGTTGCACTCCAAGTCCTTTAATCAGAGGAACATTAGCAGCTTTCAATGGCACATCTTTTACAGTGTGGCAATCTTCCTAGGTCGATTGTAATAATGACTTTGTTTCCTAGCAGATCAGATTAAACATGTTCTCTTTATCAGCTTCTTATATTGATATACCCAGGCTGGTTTTACCCTTCAGCCAAATGTTATATAGTGCAATCAGCAGGCACATGCTATTCGAATTGACATAGTGGAGCTAGAATAGATCCTCCTTAATATACTCATGACTATGTACATGCTTGCCAGAGAGAAGGTTAATTACACTTGTTATTTCATGACATTCTGTCAAAAGATATTTAGCCTGCTCCAACTGATCTTGCTCTTTACACAAATGGCATAATCGTAGTTCCATTGCAATCTTATCCCTTCTCCCAGTGACCATTAATGTAGGTAATTGCTCGAGTCTGAGTAATAATATGAAGCGTCTGAGTCTTACCGCTGGTCATATATTCAAATATCTCTGGGGCTTCTTAAAGTTATATAGTCTATGCTGCACAAACTGATAACTTTTTAGCTCCCGGAGATGATCATAGTTCTCCAGCCAGTCCCAGAGATCTATACATTTTCTCAGTGCCCTCTGTGCCGCATCAATATCACTCCCTGCCCTTAGTTGCCAACCTATTTCCACAAGTAGTTTAGTCATCTGCCTCTTAGCTGTACATGGTGGATTTCCCCTAGACATTTCCTGATGAACTGCTATTAATAGTCCATTCCTTGTGCTATTGGTCATTTTCAAATTTATTGCAGCACGCTTCTTCAGTACTATAGCTTTTAGGGAGATCAGCCCAAGTTCCAGCCTTATTATCAACATTGGTATACCAGGCGGTAGACCCAAGATGCATGGCCAGAATTTCCCTTCAATCACCTGTAGCCATTTCAGGTCCATATCAAAGAGAGCTTCAAGACCATATGTTATCATCTGGGACAGAACATTCATATGCAATAGACGCATGCCCCATAGAGTAAAAACTCCCTGCTTGATGGTAAATCTGCAGAACAAAGCAGTCAATTGTGCTGCTCTTATTGCACGTGTTTGTTTGCATGTTATGTAGTCACCAGTAAGTTCAAAATCGATGCCCAGGTATCGATATTGTGGAGTATACGCAATATTTACAATGCCTACCTTAAGATGCACTCGAGAAGTATTCCTCTTAGTATACCTCATCACCTTCGTCTTTTACAGGTTAATCCTGAGGCCATTTTCCCCCGCATATTCCCAAAGGGCTAAGGCAGACCTTCGTATCCCACTAATGGTATGATCGAAAATTACCAGGTCGTCCTCATAGGCTAGTATGGGGCAAAGGGCATCGCCTATTTTAGTGGGACAATTTATCACGGCAATTATGGCTTCAGGGATGTCATGGACATATAAATTGTATATTAAAGGTGCCGTGACACATCCTTGTTTTACCCCCCTATTTTGGAAGACATTTCCTGTAGTATATGACCTTCCTGATCTAATTTTAATTTTACTGAGTTATCTCGATGCAGCAGCCTGAGATAGCCATTTTGCTTTGCTCTCTCCTGCTACTTGCTTGTGAGTAACACTTATGTCTTTGCACAGCTCCACCCTAAATATGCACTGCTCATACTAATCTCTTTGTTTTTCTTCTACTTTTCTTTTTATTCTCCTCTGCTCAAAACCATTTTAACTTATCCCTATCATCTTTTTTCCTCAACGCCATCCCTCTTCTTGCTTACCTACTCTCTCTATTCACAAAATCTCCAGCCCCAACTTTCCTCACACTTCCTCTTCTCACATCGAGTCCCAGTGCCTCCCTACTTCACAGACTTAACATCAGTATGCTTGTACATTTCAGTCTCTTTATATTGCTCTTTGGAATGTACAATCTGTCTGTAAGAAGACTTCCGTTACCTCCCACTTTCTTCTTTCCCATTCTCCCTCTGTTTACTTGATTTACCTTACAGAAACCTGGATTTCTCCATCAGACTCTGCAACCCATACCTCCCTTCATGATCCTATGTATGCCTTCACCCACTCTCACTGCCCGACTGGTAGAGGTGGTGGTGTAGGACTAATCACATCTTCCAAACTGCCTATCTCTCCTACTCCCCTGTCTCCTAGTAGTTCTCCCTCTTTTGAATACAATATCTCCACAATCACTGCTCTTTATGACATTCATATTATATCTCTTTGTCAGCAACATGGACCCACTGATCATTTTATTGACCACCACTCCCAACTAATTGACTCCCTTCCTCCTCCCCATCATCAGCTCATTGTCACTGGTGTCTTTCACCTCCCCTCTCTCTCCACCACTCTATTCACTGACATTAGCTTTCTTCTCCTTAACCACTCACTCTCTTCTCTCCACTCTCTGCCCAGACATTCAAATGGTAACTCCCTTGACCTTATTCTCATTTTCTCTCAACTCTGTGCCTCCAATATCGCCACCAGTCCTTCTCCCTCTGATCATTCCATCATGTTTGCCTCAGTCGCCACTTCTTCTTCCACCCCACTCTCTCCATCTACCACTACATTACCAAGCACATGTTTCCCACCTCCAAATTCCCTATCTACCTCTCTGAATAACACCACTCTCTCTCCTCCAATGCTAAATGCACTGTACAATCCACTGATAAAGCCTTCACCAACTTCAATGCTGCTCTTAATTCTCCCTTCTCTCACTTCTCTCTTGCAACATTCACTTCTAAACCCACCCCTCAACAACCTTGGATTACACCTACTATCCACACCATGAACGCAACAATGAGGAAAACCCTTTGCACTTGGCAAAGATCTAGACAATCCTTGGATCTCCAACTCTACCTGACTGACCTTCAGAACTACTCCTCTGCTCCCAACTCTGCCAAACGTAACTTCTATCTCTCATTTCATCTCAATCCTCTCAACCTAGGTGCATCCAAAAATCTCTCAACTCAATTCTCCTAAACAGTGGTCGAAGTGGGTGGGAGTGGTTGGGAGAGGTGCTCCTCTACTTTTAATTTTATTTGGACTTGTACTATACTTTTATTTTAAAAAGAAACCTTTCCGGAATGGTCTACTTTTAAAATAAAATTGTCGGAATAAGTTGAAATTTGCACCTCAATGCACTGCACTCAACACTCCCTTAAACAGCAGTTGTGTTTGGGGGTTTGTATTGCATATATGAGGGGGTGTGGCAATGGGGTTTTCTTTTCATCCACTTTGACCACTGCTCCTAAACCCCCCACCATATTCTATACTCTTTCTTATAACAATGTATCTCTCTACTTTGCTTGACAAATGTCAATCATTCAAAATACCCTCGCAAATTACCTTCTATCCCTCCACCTGCTCACTTTTCTCTATCACCTCTACCCTCCTCTCTTGTTACAATGTCTTCATTTGCCCCCATGAACCGTGATACGATTAATTTTTTTAATCAAACTTTTTATTGGGTTATATACCAAAACAGGGTACGCAAGCATCTACAGTAAACCGTGCAATGGTGAAGATAATAAAGAGAGAAAGAAAACAGCTTGTTCCACTGACCTCTTGACCCGAGACCCTTGATTCCTCTACTCCCCTCCACCTTAGCCGTACTTTGCTCACTCCTCTTCCTCTGCCTTTTCCACTATACCTCTTCCTTACAAGTGTTTCGCCCTTACTGTCCCTCTTACTTCTCACCCCCATCCTCCTCAAATGTTCTCGTGCTTCTGCGGCCATTCTCACCACCTGATCCCATCTCTTTATTATGTCTTATGACGTCCATCCCTGCTCTCCATGCCTCAATCCATGGGGCTTCTGCACTTATCCAGATCTCTGCTATGGTTTGTTTGGCTAGTATGCATGCAGCTTTCAGAAACCATTTGGCATACCTGTCTCTTCATCCCATATATCCCCAGGAGTGCCCCTTTAGGTTCCAAATGCACTGGCCTCTCCAAAGCACCCTCCACGTTGTATGGACCCTATCTGAGTATTTGTGTAGTGTCAGACACTGCCACACCATGTGTATGTATGTTCCCCTTTGGTTCATAAACATGGGGCAGGTATTCCCACCCTAATGAGATTCTTGACCTCATCATGGCTAACCCTCATGTGCCCCCATCAACCATCTAGCCCCACAAATAGTGAAACCCATAGCTGCCAGTGTTGTTGCATATCTTACTTCCCAATTCAACTCCTAATTGACTGTGCCATTTTTCTATCATCCTGCAAGTCAGCTACTGTCATTCCTATCCTTAAGAAACCTGGCATAGTTCCATACGGTCCTGCCAACTTTCATCCCGTCTCTCTTCTACCTCACAATTCCAGAATCCTAGAACGGGTAGTTTTTAACCGACTCACAGTGGTCGAAATGTATGAAAAGAAGAAGTGGAACTATGTTCTCTGCCCTGCTCCCATCATACCACATCGCCACAACCCCTCCCACACACAATACAAACCCCCAAATGAATGTGCCTGCTGTTTAAGGGAACTTACAAGTGCAGTGCACTGAAGTGCAAGTTTCAACTGCTTCCATTCGGGAACAGTTTCTTTAAAAACAAAATATAGGAACAGTAAAACTCAATAAAAAAGTAGAGGAGCAGGGCATGGCTTGGCGCGCCATCAACAAGATCACCACCTAAGAGCCTCTGCATCGGGAGGGCGTAGGAAAAACATCCTTTTAGGGAACTGCTCCCTAAAATAAATGGTGGAATGACCCTCAGCGTGGCACCAGCTGCATCCTGCTAGGTTTGTTAGTCCTGGGAGTGTGGGCAATCACCTGCGGAGTGCTATTCTGGAAGAGCCACATGGTGGGACAAAAATGGCACATGCACATAAGATGGAGGACCAAAACTGTAGACATAATGTACAAAATAGAAGACAATGAGGAATCCATTGGGTTCAATTAGTTCGGTATCTTATAGCAGAAAACAAATACGATATTACTAACCCCTCAATACTTTGCAGATACTGCACTGCAAAACTTGACAACAACCAAATACCTTCACGGGCTATAACTAATAACTTTGAAATATTCGCACTGCCAAAACCACTCCAACAAATTAACTTGAATGAGCTCATTATAATCCAAACAGTGCACCCATTTCAAGCAGTAATACACATTCAACCAAAAACAGCAAAACTGCCTCCCTCTGAATTACTGAAAGGCATTTGTGGCAAAGTCGTTTATTTCTCAATAGATCTCAAAGAAAATGGAGACATTCTGGGAGTGAAACGGCCAATAGATCAATATTTGATTATCCTAGTGAATGGCCACTACTAGTGGACTCACATAAACTATAGCATCCAATATTTTAGACCACTTTACAATTCACCCAATGCACTCCAAAGACTCCATAGACGATGCACTGGAAACATACTAAATGCGGCAAACAAAAGGATATCCAATCAGCATATGGGAAAAAAGTGTAGAAGCACAAGCCTTTCCTATACTTTTTCCTAATGGAAAAGGTGGAATGTATGATGAAAGACCTACAAAAATAATAGCATCAGAATACCGCTCTTTACGAATGTATTCTGAACACCCCAGAGTCAGACAAAACATCAGACAAAACATTGAATACATATTCCACCTCCTCTTTGAAAGTGAACTAGCAACTCTATGTTGCAGAGTTGCACACACATTGAAACAGGTTCCAATTTTCAAGAATACGCCAACTGGTATCTAACTGCAAAAATATTACCACTGCTTCCATACCAAAAACCAAACACCTTTTGAATTCCTCCTACTGCAATCAATCATTGAAAAAGACTGTGCCATATTTCAACAAATAAACGTAGAAAGGTTTTTTTAATCCTGCATGGATTTTCTTTTTCCCAGAGACCCAATGATTATGCGAACAAACACAGGAACTGAGCACATTGCACAGTACACTGGTTTGAAGCATAGTACTTATAAAGTACTAACTATGAGGGTCCAAAAAGTACACAAATGTCTGCTATGCAATGCAATAACACATTGCAAAGTACCTACCCTAACATTTGATCCTTCACTTGACATACTATTACAGTACTTGCAGCCAATGCACAAACTCTTCAATGCATGCCCTCTCTACCCAATACTCTACTAACTACCCAAAAGCAATACATCATCACATAGTAAAATATCGAACAATCTGCCCAGTGGTGCTTCTGTCCACGGACTACCACGGTGTCCGTGGACACCTCAATCAAAGCATGGCCTTCTTCAACCTAAACAAATGCATTTGACCCATCTTTCAATCCCCCACCCTCTCCAGCAACTCTTCCCCCAACACACTCCCAGAAAATTAGGTTTCGCCCCTGTTTGCCGCCGTGCTATCTGCAGATATCCACAGATCCAACATAGTGGGCGCATCAGAAACCTCATGCTTCCCCCCAGCCAATCGGTAAGCACGTCATATGTCCACGGACATGACAGTGCCCTCCTAGCCAATCGGAGTCCTGTCCACGGAGCAAAAAGGGAAGTGAGTCTGCGGAGTGGACCGAGATATCACTAATTCTTTTTTACCTACATTTTGCCTGTTTTAAATAAAACTACTGGACGGATTTTCACCAAATTCACAAAACCATGCTTTCAGGGGCCACATGGCTGCTCCTGCTGCAAATTTGATGAAAAGCCATCCAGCGGTTTGAGCTGTAGGCATACGTTTTTTTTCCATTCAGTCTACAGAAAAAAATATAATTTGAGACCCCGCCTATAACTTTGCCCCTCCTTGCCAAAACCTCACCAAACTTGCCAGAAGAATTTAGAGTGGGCCATATACTTTTTTTTCCAGAGTTTGGTGAAGATTTGCCCAGGTTGAGCAAAATTATAAGCCACCCAAAAAGTGGTCTTCCGATGGGTTTAGCAACTTAACCATAACTACATGTCCGCTGCTTCGGGCTGTGTAAAAAAAAAAAATATATATATATATATATATATATATATACATATATATATATATATATATATATATATATATATATATATATATATATATATATATTTAGTAAAAAAAACTGTGTTAAAAGGACGTTATGGATAAGTTGCGCAACTAAAAACCTATGAAATTCAGTAAAAAAACTTTGTTAAAGGGACGTTATGGTTATGTTGTTCTACTAAAAACCTATGAAATTCAGTAAAAAAACTTTGTTAGGGACGTTATGGTTCCAAGTAAAACTGAAAAACCCCTGAAATTCGCCAGTTATGATAAGTTAAACAACCATAACTCGCGCCACCACTGTGCACTGATAAGACTAACACCCAGGACATCAAAAATGACATCACAAATGTCATTGATGACACCACTGATGACATCACATGTCTGGCTCCCCCTTCATTCCTTTACTGACATATCTAGGGCACATGGTTTTCTTCAGTAGGAGGCAGGAAATAACAATTGGAAAGGTACTATATTAGTAGAGTTATCCCTCAAGTTTTTTTTACAGTAATTCTCTTAGGGTATAGTCATATCATATGAAACATATACATAATGGACGACATAGGCTTGAAAGAAAACAATTATTTCTGTGCATTAAGATAATCATTAGGGTTATCAGCACTTTTGATATTTTTTTTTTATTACTATACTTTCCCTGTATATATTCATATTTGTACACATTTTACTCACACTACTTTCTTTAGGGTGCAGTCACATCATGTGATACATAGGGTAAGTTGCACCTTTGAAACAGAATAATCATTTCTCTACAAAAAGATAATTCGTTCGGTTATGAACACTTTCTGCTACTGCTATTGTTTTTTTTCTTATTTCGCTTTCCATCTATATACTCATATTTGTATGTGGTGTTATTTATTTGTGTTTTTTCTGTAGTAAGCAGGTTTTATTACTTACTTATTACATGTGTAACAGTATGCAAAACTGTAATAAGAAAGTAGTTATCATTTCAGTATTGAATATCGCAAAATGATGTATATTACAATTCCATCATGTATGTTGCACACAATGTGTATGTTTCTACATGAGTATGTTAGTATATTTCATAGAATTTATAATAGAATGTATTTATATCAATGTATTGATTAATGTACTAAGTAGCTAATGATATTTAGGCAAATGCTCCTTGACACTTTTTTGTGAACATTATAATAAGAATGCATTGCATAGACTTTTTATGAAAAGTAACTGCACATGTAATGTCATCAGTGATGTCATCAATGACATTTGTGATGTCATCTTTGATGTCATGGGTGTTGGTTTTAGCAGTGCACAGTGGTGGCGCGAGTTATGGTTGTTTAAATTACCATGACTGGCGAATTTCAGGGGTTTTCGGTTTTACTTGGAACCATAAAGTCCCTTTAACAACGTTTTTTTACTGAATTTCATAGGTTTTTAGTAGCGCAACTTAACCATAATGTCCCTTTAACTAAGTTATTTTACTGAATTTCATAAAGATTTTTTACTGAATTTCATAGGTTTTTAGTAGCGCAACTTAACCATAACGTTCCTTTAACACATTTACTGAATTTCATAGGTTTTTAGTAGCACAGTTTAACAATAATATCTCTGACTTTATGTACATGTAACATGGAACATACTGAACCCCCTGTACTGAATTTGATGTCCGCAAACTCTTCTAATGGCCGCGGACATGTGCGGACAACAGCAGCACTACCCAAAAAGTCTGGGGGGTATCTTTAATTGTTATATCATAACATATGAACACTGCACAAATTCACAAACCAGCACACATACACATTATATGTAGTAATAAATAAGAAGTGTAACCCATATGTATAACACATCAACCATTCATTTAAATACAATATGTTCTAAAATGGAATATACCAAAAGAAGAAAGATAGACTTCCAACATAATTACCTCACAGAAACTCCACAACTAAGAGCAACAGCAGATCATCAGACCAGTAAGAACACACCTTACCAGAAGCTAGTAAGTGTACTTCCTTTTACTCATATATTTCTAAAATTTCTGTATTAGATACAAAGAAAGTGATATTATTATTTTTTTCTCACAGAAATGTCTAGTACTCTGGAGTGGCTAGAGGAGCATTTCCCACGTGAGGAAATGTCTTAAGATAGTGAACCTAATGGTAGACACTTTTCTATATAAACCAATTAATACATATTATTTTATATACATTTAACATATACATTTTTTTTTGTACAGACCATACAAACATTGAAAATAGTAAACAAAAAGAAATATTGTATAAGACTCTCCAGCACATGGAAGAAAAAATGGACCTACTAATGGAAAATTTCAACAATTTAAAAAAATTTGTGGAGGATCACTTGAAACAAAAATCTAGAAATCTAGATACCATTGTCCTACATGTACCTGTACCCCTCACCATATCCCAGTTAATTATCCCCAAACCCTCTCCATGAATGAAAAAAACCTTTTGATGAGACTTCCATCCCTTCTTCACCTCAGATGAATTCTCTTGAAACCCCCAATTCTCCTGTGTTTGTCTCAGTTTCTGCTTCACCTTCTCTGTCATAAATTTAACATCCATATATAATAAAGTAAAATTATTATATTGTGTCCTAATGCATTTCTTGTTTTTTTTTAAAAAAAAGCAGTTGAGGTGTCCGCGGACAACGTGGTGTCCGGAATGTCCGTGAAGAAACGAAAATGGAGGTGTCCTAAGAACACTATTCCTGTCCGTACTGTTCACTAACAGGTTGAAACTGTTCTAAGAACACACGAGATGCCCGGGATATCCGCAATTAACCAAAATGGACATGTTATAAGAAAATTATGCCTGTCTGTAATGTTCACAAACAAGTCCAAACTGTTCTAAGAACACATTCGGTGTCCGGGATGTCCGTAGTCAAACTAATACACGCAGTGTCCTGAAAAGTTCATAAATAAACAAATTGGGGGTGTCCTGAGGACGTTAGACCTGTCCGTGCTGTTCGTAGGCAAGTTGAAACTGTTCTAAGAACACATCAAGTGTTCCGGTATGTTCGTAAATAAACAAAATGGGGGTGTCCTCAGGACACTATGTCTGTCCGTATTGTTCGCAGGCGAGTTGAAACTGTTCTAAGAACACAGGCAATATCCTGAAATGTTCATAAATAATCAAAATGGGGGTGTCCTGAGGACGCTGTCCGTATTGTTCGCAGGCGAGTTGAAACTGTTCTAAGAACACAGACAATATCCTGAAATGTTCGTAAATAATCAAAATGGGCGTGTCCTGAGGACGCTGTCCGTATTGTTCGCAAGCGAGTTGAAACTATTCTAAGAACACACGCGGTGTCCTAACATGTTTGTAAATAAACAAAATGGGGGTGTCCTGAGGATGCTATGCCTGTCCGTATTGTTCACAAGCGGATTGAAACTGTTCTAAGAACAAACGTCTGTTCGTAACTGTTCATTTTGCTTGTGTCGCACTTTTAATTAGTCTCAGGACCCGAACAGTGTCCGTAGAACACCAACGCGCATGCACAAAACAGTTCCCGTGCATTTGGTGTCCTGCGGACACCGCTTCCCTTCGCGGACATGTTTGCGAAGCTATCATGTGACCGAGCCCACGCTGAGCGTGTGTTCTGACTGCGGACACTGTTTGTGTCCCCGAACAATTTAAAACTACCTTTTCAGGCAATCCACAATATTTTTCGGTGTTCGATCTGTCCGCAGACAGCGCGAGTGTCTGCGAACCGTGAACAAACACCCCTATAAAAGGCCACACCCCAGAGCTCATCCTCATTGTGTTTCTGGCTATTTTACAGAACACAGTGCATTTATGCTGCCAATTTTCCAGATTTATTTCTGAAACCTCATGGCATCCATGGCTGCACTACTGCCATCTGGTGCTACATCTGCCTCAGCACCACGCCCACCCACTCCACCACCACCACCTCCCCAAGGGCCTGAAGAGAGGAACAGGAGTGAGGATGCAGAGGAGGATGAAGAGGATGATGAGAATGAGGTAGTGGAAGTCCCCACTATCAGTGAGTCTTGGGTGTGGTGGTTATTTACCATTCATGGTAACGGACCTAAGGCATGTGCAAACCAAGTCACCTGCAAAGAGTGGTGCTCAGTCGTGGGAGGCTTGGTTCGTACAGCTTTGGTACAACTACTATGAAGCGACACCTAAGGTCGTTCCACGATGGGGCCATTCATTGACTTCCTCTACTACATCCTCCGTTTCCTATCCTGTCATCACAAGGAACACTCCTGTGGGACAGCGTATTCCTCCAGCTGCCTCAAAGGCCATTCACAATGCTGATGACCCTTACCTTTCGAGGGTCACAGTTGTGTGTATGTACTGTGACGCAGTACTCTGCAGGGGGGAGAGACTTTGACATACTTTTGAGACTCTGGTCTCAGAGCACGAGAAGACCTGCTCACTACCTAAGTAAGGCCCATCTACATCTTCCTCTCTCCACCCGCCCTTTCTTATCCCCGTGGTTGGTGTCCCCCCTTACCCTCCTTTTCCCATCTCTCCTAGTGTGTTGTGTGTAAAAAAAAATAACAAATATAAAAAACAAAAATTAAAAAAATGTCTCTTTTCAGAGCCGCCTTTCACAGTTTAAAAATAGAAGTGAAAATATATGAAGCAGGGCCTTGTGTATTTTTTAGAAGTCCGCGGACAGTCCGCGAACATCTAAAATTTTGGGGTGCTGCCATATCATAACCATTGCAGTTTTGTCTGGGAGGAACTGGTGGCTCTGAAAAGAACCTTTTGGTGGTGTTTGTTTGTGTTTGAAAAACTTGAAATGCTCAACACCTACTACAAAATGGATGCTGTAATTCCAAAAAAGGTTGCAATGCATTTTGTACATTTCTCAGAAAAATCTGATTGGCAGCATAAGTAAGATGGACTCCATCTCTGCGAAAAATGTATGTGCTACGAAACATAATATTTTCATTGTGAAAACAGGACATGCCAACATCTCTTAGAAAGGCACAAAAAGCCTTATTGACATTGCACCTCGCTTTCTCCATTTGTGGACCAAATGAAGAGGAATGCAGCCACATTTGTCTCTGCGCAATCCGAGAAAAAATTACTTCAGAATTTGGAAACATGTCCATGACCTTCCCAAGTCCTTCTTTCATTGCACATTGCAAAGAAATTCCAGACACATGTCCTAAACTGTTCCCTCCACAATGAATTACAGTTATGTCTGGATGATGCTTTGTCTCCAAAGTAGCACAGAGAGGTAGCAAGTCCAACCACTTCATTCCACGCACTCCATGCCAGAGCACTTCCATATGTGGGAATCCAAGAACTACAGCTACTCCACAGCTTTCTGCATGCACCTTCAACCAATGTATCCAGGAGTCTCCCAAAATCCCAAAAATCTGTTTTCTGAAACACACAGCCATAGCTATCTGTTCTTCTCTCAGGAAAAAGAGTATCTGACAAACTGTCTCCTGGCACAACACACCCACTAAACTTTACTGACCAATCCCTTGCTCTGCTCATTCTCATTTGCATGCCTCCCCACCCCAAAATCCCCGGATGTAACACGCAATGTCCGCGGACTACTGCCATGTCCGCGGACATATCATAACATGGACAGTCCTTCTACCATTTCCATTTCACTCTCTGTGCCATTCCCTTATTGGATATAGCTAAGCAGTCACATGACCATCCACCAATCACATCCAAGACCTCTACGTCTAACTCCATCATCATAGATCAGCACTTCAAATGTACTGTTAATCACTCTGAGTACAAGTGTCATATCATTGGAAAGCACCTTCTACAAGAAATACTGTACAAGTCTCCAAGATTTCTACTTGCAGCTGCATGCATATCCATATGCATGAACACAAACTACAGGTATGCATATTTTCTGTATAGTACATGTACAATTCTTATAAATTCATATAAACAGATTAACTGACTTTTAACTTATATAGCCTATAAAATGAACTTACTGTCATTTTTCCCATCTGCTATAATCAACTGTCACTTCCAAACCTATCTGCTATTTAATTTCTTTTTACACACACATTTGCAATGCATGTTGAACTAACATATTTAAATTAAAATATAAAGAGTTCACATAGTCAAACAAAATTGCATGCACACACTATGTTCAAATATCAAACAACAATACTTGTACAAAAACATAAAAATCAATGTCTGAATTAACATCAGTGCTATATACAAACAAAATTACTAATGTGTTTCCTTTACAATTGCAATGAAGGCCACTCTCCTAAAAAGCAGCAGCAGAATTTGAAGTACAAACAACAACTAATAAGAAACCTGCTCATTCCACAACAAAAGTAAGTTAAATACCACCATAATATTTGTACTATTACTCAAACACACTGTAGGGTTAATTCATGCTATTTCTGCACCTAAAAACAGAGATTGTGCACCATTCTGTCCACAAATCCCCATTTGTTAAACAGAGATTTACAGGCAGAATGGCCCACAAATTCCCATTTTTCGGTGCACAAATGGCACAACTGAGCTCCTAGAATTTTGATATTATAGAACAAACAACTGTTTTAATTGTATATCATTAGATTTGTGCTTCTCCTCACCACTAGCTTACTTTCTACTGTCATCTGAATCCCAGTTTAGTAGCACATACATTCAAGAATACCCATCCCAACTAGTTGTAGTTGCCCAATGCACAATCACACACCATCACATATATCTTTAGCATCAGCTAAAGAATGCCTACCAAAAATCAAGTCCTTAGAAAGCAACGCAGAAGTAGAGAAAATGAAAATAGAACTGTCCAAAATAAGCATCCTTCTCTAGCAGAATTTGTAAAAAAAGTTCGAACAAAACAGCTAATACAGTCATTTATCAAAACAAAACAAGCTTCAAGTACAGAAACTTTGCCTCCTCTATCAAAATGTAGAAAGAAACAGAAAACAATTAACAAGAATTTAGCTACCACTACTGATAAAACTGCTCCTAAAAATCTTGATACAGTGCCAAGTAAGCATACCAAAAAATGTCACAGAGTCCTTCAAAATCTTATAAAAACAGGAGAGAAATCATGCACAACCCTTAAAAGCTACCATAGGAAATTAATCTTAGAAGCTTTGATAGACAGTGCAATCCTTCTCAAAAGAAAGTGATTTATTTTAGTGTTAAACAAAATGAAACCACTAACAAAACGAATGACTACATTACAAAAAAGACTTCTCAATAAACAAAATGTCAACAAAAATAACTTCTTAAATGTCTGTGGAGGTGAGTGGAGTCACACTACAAGCACAGAACCATATTTCAATGAAGACGCATACAAACAAAAGCAAACAAATACAATTGCCATACATAGCAGTGGACGAGGTTATGAAAACATTAATAATACCATAATGGAACAAGAAATACTGCTTACAAAAATATCCCCAGAAAACTTAGAATTACCTCTCAATTCAACTGAATCAGAACGTCTAGTATACAAATGGCCATGCACGTCAATGTGTAACATTCCCAAAAAATCTTTCAAGTCTTAACACCAATTCCTCAATCAGTATGTGAAAGGCAAACACAAAATCAAAATTAAACTACTGCAAAATATGGATACCTGTCCAGTGCGCAAGTACACAGGACTACAAGGACATTCATTGGCCTGAATTTCAGGACCTACTTGCAAAACCACCTTCCATCATATCAAAATAATATCAACACATCATTCAACTATAAGAAATCTAGTCTATAAACTGTACTATGCTAAAAGTCCTGTTTTAGCACTAGCCAATTTAAATAACATTCTTCTACATGGTACAGCAAAAGACCTACTTGAAGAAATCGACTATATCCCCAAAAAATATTTTGGAAGTGAAAGCCACTTACAGAATGAAATAGCTTTAAAACAAATTAGAAACAATTCTATGCATGGCAACCTTCTACTACACACATACACAAAAGAAATACTGAAATTTAAAAGTACATCTGCTGAAGTACAAACCATGTGTGTGTATGTTGCCGCAGAACTTTTTATAAAAGTAACACAAAAACTGTAGACCTGACATACAAAATAGAAGACAATGAAGATTCTAAATGGTTTGAATTAGCTCTCTACCTTATAGCAGAAAATAAATACAAAATAACTGACCCCTTAATACTTTGCAGTTACTGCACTACAAAACTTGACAACAACCAAACTCCTTCACGTGCTATCACAAATAATTTGGAATTATTTCCACTACCAAAACCCCTACAACAACTCAATTTATATGAGAGCATCATAATTCAAACAGTGCACCCCTTTCAAGCAATAATATGCCTTCAACCAAAAACAGCAAAATTACCTCCCTCTGAATTGGTGAAAGGCATTTGTGGAAAAGTAGTGTATTTATCATTAGATCTAAAACAAAATGTGCACACTCTCGTAGTGCACCGTCCAATGGAGCAATCTTTAATTATCTTAGTAAATGGTGTACCTACAAAAGACAACAAAAATTTGGCAACAACTGGTAGATTTACATAAAGGTAGACAAGCCTTGCAATATCTAAAAGACAATAATGAATACTACAAAGAAATTAATATTGAAGAAAACATGAAGGAAACCATTGAAATAATTAAAGAGTCACCTGAAGCTGGTCAATTTGAGCTTCTAGATCCTGCTACAGTATCCAATACTTTAGACCATTATACAATTCATCCATTGCACTCTAATGACAACGTAGAGGATGTACTAGAAACGTACCAAATGCGACAAAAAAAGGATCACCAATCAGCATATGGGAAAAAAGTATGGTAACACATGCTTTTCCTCTACTCTTTCCTACTGGCAAAGGAGGAAGGTACGATGATAGACCTATTCAAATAACAGCATCAGAATACCGCTCGTTACGGATGTATTCCGAAGATTCAAGATTTAGACAAAATGTGGAATACATATTCCACCTACTCTTTGAAAGTGAACTAGCAAGTCTATGTTACGGAGTTGCACACAAATTAAAATCAGGAACCTACTTTCAAAATATGTCAGCTACACAATTATTACAAAAAGTGCAACAAAAAGATGAGGTTTTACAATCAAGTATTACAAATCTATTAGCAAAAATGCATGGTACTAAAGAGTACTGGTTCCGACATCATGCAGATGTACGTTGTATGATAAGAAACCTTGGCCCACCCACTTGGTTTCTGACATTAAGTTGTGCAGAATATGCATGGAAAGATTTACATGATTTCTTACGCATATCAAACAAAAACAAAACAAACATAGATATACTAACACCTGGAGAACTTTGTTCTCTAGATCCTGTTAATGTTTCAAGATATTTTCACCATCACTTCATTGCTATGCTACACTTTATTTGTAATAAAACTGTTCCTCCCCTCGGAGAAGTGCAACACTTCTTTTGGATAAAAGAATACCAAGCCAGAGGAGCACCACATATCCACATGCTTTTATGGATTAAAGATGCTCCTAAATTTGGTCAAGACAATGATGCCACTGTGTTACAGTTTATCGAAAAATATGTCACTTGTGAAATTCCATCGGAAGCAACAAATAGTGATCTTCATGCACAAATTTTATAATTTCAAAGACACATATATGGCAAATATTGTCGTCACAAATACAAAAACAAAGGGAAATACTACACCAAATGCTGCTTTGGTTTCCCTAGACCAGTTACAAAAACAGGTCAAGTAAACAACTTCATGTCTTCAGTTAGACATAGTGTTAAAAGTAAATCACCTAAAAATACATATTACATAAAAAGAACAGAAGAGGAAAAATATATCAATGATTACAATGCAATAATTGCCCACTTATGCAATGCAAACATAGATGTGCAGTACATTGCAGACAATTGCACTGCAGTTGCACAATATGTTACAGCATACTTAACGAAGCAGTAAAAACAGAGCTCCAAGACCTCTGGAATGACCTGTCATCAGACAAAACACTGTCTCAGAAATTATACAGCTTGGGCATGAAAATGCTCTACCATAGAGAATGTGGCTCCTATGAAGCAGCAGATCGATTAACCAGTACTGCTTTGTATGGAAACTCTGAAAATATAGTAACGCTAAGTCTTGGTCCTGCTAAATCTAGAAAAAGAGTTCTGAAATCATACGACGATATAGAAACAATAGCCAAACATGATCCCAACAGCCACAAAATTTTAAAACCATGTGTCTATACCACGTAGCCCAAAACTTCACATACAAAAATAATATAAAACCTGATGAAAAAAAAGGTAGATACAGAGTGTCAAATTGTGAAGGCAGCTTAGTAAAACTCACCAACCCAAATTTAATTAATCATATCAAATTGTCATTAAAGACTCCTCAACATAAAGAACTATGTTACATGTCCCTGCTACAACTCTTTAAACCATGAAGAAAAGAAGAAGAAATACTACTAACTATGACTCCTACGAAGATGCTTTCAAAGCAAATGAAAGCACTATAACTGATGTAAACTTTACACACTACAAAACAATGTTGCACAATGAACAGCAACATGAAGAAGAACTCCAGGCCCAACTAGATAAGGACACTCCTGACAGTAGTCAACGTTCTGTAGTAGGAAGCCAAGAACCACTGGGACTCCACTAATAACAAATGAGTCAGGATTAGCTATGACAGAAGTAGAAAATACCATGTGTCAGTATGAAGATAAAGAAGAGTTAACTATTCTACAATCAAAACTAAACAATGAGCAACGTAGCATTTTTCAAGAAGTAACAAAAGAAATTGCATATGGTGTACAACATGAAAACAAAGAATGCACCTGCCAAAATTACAAACCTTACTACTGTACATCAGTGTTGAAGCTGGTTCTGGCAAAACATTAATCAGAATCATTAGCAAATTCCTTCAAAAATTGACAAACAACAAACTGTCAGCTGTTGTCACTGCCCCCACAGGTTTTGCTGCCTACAACATAGGCGGTGTCACTTTACACTGATTACTACTCCTGCCAGTAGAACACTAAAACAAATTAGATTATTAAACTTTCTACAGAAGCTGCAATGTAACTATGCAGAGCATTACAACAAATGAAAATGCTACTAATAGATGAAGTGAGCATGGTCTCCAACCTAATGTTGGCTTTGATTCACCTCAGATTACAAGAAGTACTCAAAACAAACTACGAAGAGCTCTTTGGAGGAAAACACATTATTGTTTTCGGAGATCTTCTTCAATTGACACCAGTGAAAGGTGAGCCTATTTTTAAAACCTTAGGACACAAACTCTGCCGTAAAACTGTTGGCAGCATAGGAAATGTCAACCTTTGTCAACATTTCCAATACAGAGAATTAACAGAAAACATGCAGCAATCTTCAGATCTCACTTATGCCAACATCTTAAAAAGTATTAGAGTTGATATACTATCTCAAGAAGCACAAGCAATATTGAAAACCCGGCACATTCATGCACTTTATGGCGATAATGCATGTGCTATGGATGTTATGGAACAATTAGCCCACAAAAATGTCAATTGTATGGCCTTGATGCCAACTCTTGGAAGCTGTTTCAAATTCAATGAAACAATGTTGAAAAAAGAAATGCAACCAATAATTGAAATTAGCACCACAGACAAACTAGACAACCATGGTGTGACACTACTGTTACGCTCACCTGGACCCCACAGGGGTGTCGATCGGACCCGGACAGCTGCGGTCTCCATCAACGTGATGCGTAGTGTAGAGATGACTGTCTGGACTGGCCCGCCTAGTCTTGTCTGTTGGACCCGAAGAAGTATTTTCCTGCAAGTGGAGACAGGGATTAGCCACCTGTGGGTTTTAGTGATGTCCTCCCAACTGTTCTCGCTCTCCCCCACTAATCACCTCCGATATCCCCTTAGTAACCTCACCTTATGTTTGTAAAAGATGAGCTCTCCATCCTGCGTGTCTTGCAGGGGTGCGCAGATACCAGTTACTTCACTGGTTTGAAGGCGTTGTGAGAGTTCTGGTAAGCATTGACTCTGAAGTCCCAGGCGGGATTGGTAAGTATCAAGTTCAAAGAGTTCAGTGTGCCCGATGTTCACTCTTGTCCCCTTCCTTCCTTAAGTTGCAACTGAGTTTGTGAGAAGAAGGTCTCGTAGCTGCTGCTGGCGTTCAGGTAAGAGTCTGTGTTACCCAACGCTGTCCGTTAGCTATTGCATGCGTTAACGTGTTGTTTTTTCTCCCTCTTTACAGATGCGGCATATGAAGATATGGAGAATAATACCGCCGGTGGTAAATCAGGTAAGTCTATGGTGGTAAGAGGTATTTGTTGATTCCCTTAGCTCACCTTGTTATTCTTGTGCCCCTAGGTGCCGGAGTACGGCGAAGTAATTATGGAGACAGTGCCGGATCGAAAGATGCTGTGAGAACTGGTGAGTATGGCGCCGTGCTGGAGCTGGCGAAGCGACGCGTGCAGGACTGATGTACTTTCCAGGTCGGGAGATGAAATGGATCCGGAATCAGGTGAGGAATTTGAAATAAGTTTAATTTCTAACCTTGTCCTTTTCTTCCTCTTTATTCTAGGAGTTCCGGATTTGAGGCGGGCGTGGCAGAAGACTGGATGCTGGCAGTAGGCACGCGGGCGTGGCAGAAGACTGGATGCTGGCTGCAGGCACGGTGAGAGTCACGCTGCTGGATGCAGAATAACACAAAGCATGTGCTGCTGTTCGGGCATGGTTTAAATAGCCTCCAAAGTAGTCCCAGGAAAGAAGTTCCCCAGGACCACACCCGAGTAAAAAATAGTCCCTGTAGTAAAATAGTCTCATCCAGGCCTCAGGTTGGCTTGGATTTATTTGCAGCATGGTCTTCATGAGGTAAGTAATGTCTATGAGCCTGGCACCTATGGCGCCAGGACTGATTTTTATTATGAGCCTGGTGCCTACGGCGCCAGGACCGAACCCAGACAGCCCCTAGCTGGGGCTGCTGGGGTTTTTGTAAATGTCTGGATGCCTGCTCCCGGGGCTGATGGGCTTGATCCGGATGCCTGGGGTAGGCATCATGACAACTACCCATGTGTGAACAAGCCACAACAAGACTAAATAGTTAAGAAAATTCAATCTCCAACACAGCTGGATTGGAAAAAATATTATAATTATTCTTAAATTGCAGAGTTATGCTTAAACGTAACCTTGACGTGGATCAAGGAATAGTTAATGGAGCACTGGGTACAGTTGTTGGCTTTCAAACAAACCCACATGACAACAACATTCAGTTTGTCAATATTCTCTTTGACAAACTTTCAGAAGTGAAAAGGATAGTACGCTCAACAGGTCAATTAATTCTCTTCAAAGACATGTATGTATGCAGAGAACAATTTTCTCTAACTCTTGCATATGCAGTCACCATTCATAAATCACAAGGTCTTACCCTAGACAAAGCATTGATAGACATTGGTAACACAGTCTTTAAAGAAGGCATGAGCTACGTAGCACTATCACGCTTACGTACACTTGACTGTCTATTTCTAATCAACTTTGATGCAAGTAAAGAAAACGCTGATATTCCTTGCATTTTAGAATACAATAGACTTTGTTCACTATAAACATATCCTGTTCCACAAAAAGTAAAATGTTGTAAAAGAAAACTAAATCAAACAGAAATGCAACAGGATGTCACTACAAATCCTCCAAAGAGAGAAAAAAAAATAATACTTCATCTGTAGAGTAGTTATGCCAAGAATTCTTTGCTCGGGAATTATTGGCACCGGTTCCGGGTTTGCATATGCTTCTCCGATCCCTATTCGGGATAAGGCATCTGCTTTGCCATTTTTGTGGCCTGGTCGATAAGTGATCACGAAATCGAATTCGGCAAAGAACAATGCCCAACGAAGTTGTTGCGATGATTGGGCTTTGGCTGTTTTTAAATACTGCAGGTTCCGGTGATCAGTGATTACGGTAATGGTATGCCTGGCACCAAGAAGGTAGTGCCTCCAAGCATTAAAGGCAGATTTGATAGCTAATAGCTCTTTATCGGTAATCGCATAGTTTAACTCAGGTGCTGAGAACTTTCTGGACCAAAATGCTACTGGGTGAAGTTGACCGGTTTCAGGATCCTTCTGGGACAGGACAGCTCCCATGGCTAAACTGGATGCATCAGTTTCTACTATGTATGGAAGCTCAGGGCATGGATGCTTTAAGACAGGTGCTGATGTGAATTTCGCTTTCAGCTCTTGGAAGGCCTTTTCAGCCTCTTCGGTCCACAAGAAGCGTTTGGTTTTTCGCAAAAGTGCTGTGATGGGGTGTACAACATGGGAGAAGTCCGGAATGAATCTGCGGTAGAAATGAGCAAATCCGAGCATGCTTTGTACCCCTTTGACTGAACTGGGTGGTGGCCACTTGAGAATTGCGTCCACCTTTCGAGAGTCCATTCGGACTCCCTTTGGAGTCAGGATAAATCCAAGAAATGCAACTTCCGTAGCATGAAAAACACATTTTTCCAATTTTGCATATAACTTGTGCTGGCGTAGTTTCTCAAGGACTGCACGCACGTGCTTAACATGGTCTGATTCTGAGGAGGAGTACACTAGAATAATATCTATGTATACGACGACACAGACGTCAATGAGTTCACGAAGGACATCGTTCATAAAATACTGGAAGGCTGCTGGTGCATTGCACAACCTGAAGGGCATCACCTGATATTCGAATAATCCGTACTTGGTGCGAAAGGCAGTCTTCCATTTGTCGCCTTTCTTGACACGTACCAGATGATATGCCCCTCGGAGATCTAACTTAGTGTAGATACAAGCATCCTTTACTTGGTCTAGTAATTCGGGGATCAGAGGCAATGGGTATTTTTTTTTTACCGTAATCTGATTTAATGTGCGGTAATCTATGCACGTTCTAAGGTCACCTTCCTTTTTTGGCACAAAGAATAAAGCTGAGGATGCAGGAGGCTTGGAAGGAGGAATAAAGCCATTAGCAAGGTATTGGTCCAAGTATTGCCGTAGGTGAAGATTTTCAAGTTCCGTGAGGGCGTAGATTCTACTGCATGGGGGTTGTGCACCGGGTAGGAGGTCGATTTGACAATCGTATGATCTGTGAAGAGGTAATGTATTGGCCTGTTCTTTTTGAAAAACATCCTGAAATTCTTGGTATTCCTGAGGTAACTGCACAATTGGGTTAACGACTGTTGCCAGGCCTTTGTTCAAAGTTTTCTCCAGGTAACAGGTGTGTGCACAATCCGGGAAGGTTATTCTCTTCTCTCGCCATTCTATACAAGGATTTTGTGTTTCCAACCATGGCATCCCCAGTATTATCTGGAACTGTGGGGCTTTGATTAGATCAAACACAATAGTCTCTTGATGCCCATCTTGACTAAACAGTGTCATCTCTGTAGTGGAATGAGTTACAGGCCCCGAGGCAATCTCAGTTCCATCAACTGTGTTGTTGACATCCGAAGTGGTCTTTTTGCAAAGAGGTAGATTCATCCTTGACTCCAAATCGTGGTCCATATAGTTTCCTATGGCCCCGCTATCTATGTATGCCCTTACTGCGTGCATACGTGATGGCTGCCTGGGATCGAGTAGGACCATTGGGATGATCAGATGCGAGGTCTGAGTGTCCTTCTTTAAGCTCGGCAAGTGGACCTCTACGCTTGTCGGGCGTGGTCGTTTCCCGAATCAGGCTCTATGCGGCTTTTAGAGCAACTCCTACCACCTTCTTGGGTGGTTTTGTAGGGCAATCCCGGAGAAAATGTCCTGAGGTTCCACAGTACAGACACAACTGCATCTGTCGTCTTCTTTCTCTTCCCTTTTGAGTTAAGGGTCCTTTAACCCCCCGATCTGCATAGGTTCAGAAGCATCTGTTCCTTTGGGGGCAACGTTGAATTTAACCAATACCCGATTCTCAAACTTAGCTCGATCAGTCTTTCGGTTCTGATGTCGGTGGTCTAGCTGGACCACTAAGTCTATAAATTCTGTGCAATCCTGAGGTGGGTTCACAACTTGAGCCAAGACGTCTTTGAGTTCTCTCCGAAGTCCACGATGAAACAATCTAATTCGTTTTTCCTCCGGCCACCCGGTTTCCACCACCAACCTATTGAAGGTTGCAATATAGGTTAGCAGATCCTGGTTACCCTGTCGTAAGGATAAAAGTTTGTTGTCCAGGGCTTGACCCTGTGAGTGTCTGGTGAATAGTTTTTCCATGCTCCTTTGAAAACCCTGAAAATCCCTGTCGTAAGGATAAAAGTTTGTTGTCCAGGGCTTGACCCTGTGAGTGTCTGGTGAATAGTTTTTCCATGCTCCTTTGAAAACCCTGAAAATCCCGGAGAAGAGGATGATCCTGGTTGACTAACGGAATGGACCAATCCGCTGCGCTGCCACTAAGATATGACAATACAAAGGCTACTTTGGCTTGGTCATTTGGAAAGGCTCCCGGTCTGCATAAAAAGTGCAAGCGGCATTGGTTCATAAACACGGCGAACCTTTTGGGGTCCCCAGCAAAGCGTTCAGGTGTAGCTAACGGAATAGTTCCTGGTAAAACCACTTGCACAGGATTGCTTGATGAAACGGGGGTTGGGTTTCCCCCATATCCAGGTAGGGGCATTTGCCCAGCTTGGTTTTGCAGTAGTTACCTAGCCAGATCATCAGTGTGCTCCTTTGAGACAATCAGTTCTCTCCTGAGGGCATTTGTCTCTTGGTGAGCGGCATGTACTTCCGCCCTAAGTTCCCCCAATAATTGGGCCAGTTGGTCGGTTTCCGAGGTTTCCATAACACCCGGGTGGATATTTTTAGAAATGCTTTGTGTTCTGTTACGCTCACCTGGACCCCACAGGGGTGTTGATCGGACCCGGACAGCTGCGGTCTCCATCAACGTGATGCGTAGTGTAGAGATGACTGTCTGGACTGGCCCGCCTAGTCTTGTTGCTGGACCCGAAGAAGTATTTTCCTGCAAGTGGAGACAGGGATTAGCCACCTTTGGGTTTTAGTGATGGCCTCCCAACTGTTCTTGCTCTCCCCCACTAATCACCTCTGATATCCCCTTAGTAACCTCACCTTATATTTGTAAAAGATGAGCTCTCCATCCTGCGTGTCTTGCAGAGGCGCGCAGATACCAGTTACTTCACTGGTTTGAAGGCGTTGGGAGAGTTCCGGTAAGCATTGACTCTGAAGTCCCAGGCGGGATTGGTAAGTATCAAGTTCAAAGAGTTCAATGTGCCCGATGTTCACTCTTGTCCCCTTCCTTCCTTAAGTTGCAACTGAGTTCGTGAGAAGAAGGTCTCGTAGCTGCTGCTGGCATTCAGGTAAGAGACTGTGTTACCCCACGCTGTCCGCTAACTATTGCATGCGTTAACGTGTTGTTTTTTCTCCCTCTTTACAGTTGCGGCATATGAAGATATGGAGAATAATACCGCCGGTGGTAAATCAGGTAAGTCTATGGTGGTAAGAGGTATTTGTTGATTCCCTTGGCTCACCTTGTTATTCTTGTGCCCCTAGGTGCCGGAGTATGGCGAAGAAATGATGGAGACAGTGCCGGATCAAAAGATGCTGTGAGAACTGGTGAGTATGGCGCCGTGCTGGAGCTGTCGAAGCGACGCGTGCAGGACTGATGTACTTTCCAGGTCGGGAGATGAAATGGATCCGGAATCAGGTGAGGAATTTGAAATAAGTTCGATTTCTAACCTTGTCCTTTTCTTCCTCTTTATTCTAGGAGTTCCGGATTTGAGGCGGGCGTGGCAGAAGACTGGATGCTGGCAGTAGGCATGCGGGCGTGGCAGAAAACTGGATGCTGGCTGCAGGCACGGTGAGAGTCACGCTGCTGGATGCAGAATAACACAAAGCATGTGCTGCTGTTCGGGCATGGTTTAAATAGCCTCCAAAGTAGTCCCAGGAAAGAAGTTCCCCAGGACCACACCCGAGTAAAAAATAGTCCCTGTAGTAAAATAGTCTCATCCAGGCCTCAGGTTGGCTTGGATTTATTTGCAGCATGGTCTTCATGAGGTAAGTAATGTCTATGAGCCTGGCACCTATGGCGCCAGGACTGATTTTTATTATGAGCCTGGTGCCTACGGCGCCAGGACCGAACCCAGACAGCCCCTAGCTGGGGCTGCTGGGGTTTTTGTAAATGTCTGGATGCCTGCTCCCGGGGCTGATGGGCTTGATCCGGATGCCTGGGGTAGGCATCATGACAACTACCCATGTGTGAACAAGCCACAACAAGACTAAATAGTTAAGAAAATTCAATCTCCAACACAGCTGGATTGGAAAAAATATTATAATTATTCTTAAATTGCAGAGTTATGCTTAAACGTAACCTTGACGTGGATCAAGGAATAGTTAATGGAGCACTGGGTACAGTTGTTGGCTTTCAAACAAACCCACATGACAACAACATTCAGTTTGTCAATATTCTCTTTGACAAACTTTCAGAAGTGAAAAGGATAGGACGCTCAACAGGTCAATTCATTCTCTTCAAAGACATGTATGTATGCAGAGAACAATTTTCTCTAACTCTTGCATATGCAGTCACCATTCATAAATCACAAGGTCTTACCCTAGACAAAGCATTGATAGACATTGGTAACACAGTCTTTAAAGAAGGCATGAGCTACGTAGCACTATCACGCTTACGTACACTTGACTGTCTATTTCTAATCAACTTTGATGCAAGTAAAGAAAACGCTGATATTCCTTGCATTTTAGAATACAATAGACTTTGTTCACTATAAACATATCCTGTTCCACAAAAAGTAAAATGTTGTAAAAGAAAACTAAATCAAACAGAAATGCAACAGGATGTCACTACAAATCCTCCAAAGAGAGAAAAAAAAATAATACTTCATCAAGTACCACAAACAAAAAAGAAACTATTAGGGAAAGTAAACCAGGTACTTCTGCAAAAAATGAAGACAAACTCGAAAAAAAGCACTCAGATACAGAACTACCTGGTCCATTTAAACTTTCAAATGTAATTGGTGTAAATTGCTACGCAAATGTAGCAATGAATATTCTCTTTCAATTACCACCAATTGTTGACAACATTTACTTGCACAGTACAGACCAATTGTGTTTTCAAATGTTAGTACTTCATAGAAACGCAACAAATAATCCTGACAACACGTATAGTGTTTATGGAATAAGACAACAATTGGACTAATGTGCTGGAATGGTGAAATTCACCATAAACTCACAGGAAGATCCACAAGAATTACTGGATAACAAAAACATACCTATAAATGAAATCTTCCAGATTTCATACATTTGAAAACATACATGCACTCTCTGCAACAATGTGACACAAGAACAAATCCCCAATGAGCGCTTCGTATATGTATAAATACCTAATTGTGAATCCGTTCCATTTTAGCAACTTGTACAAAATGCAAACCATGGTAGATTATGTACTACCTGAAATTCGGATAATCGCTCCACCTTACTAATACAAACACATAGTAAATACGTAATACTAATGCTTCTACGTTACAATGCAGATGGTACCAAAACAAAAACAACTGCAACCTAACTGGATTCACACATGGTCAAGTATCACTTGGTAAGAAAACCTTCACAACAATAGGTATAATCTACCACACAGGAGCCACAACCAATGCAGGTCATTATGCTACATATATAAAAAAAAATGTGGATGGTTCGAATGTAATGATAGTACCATTACTCTAATGCAGAGATTACCAGCAAATCTTACAAACGCTTATTTAATCTTCTTAAAACCAAAATGTATTAACTAAACTGTACTTAAACATTAACAAAACTTCTATTAAAAAACTATAAACTGTTAGAATATGCCAACAGCTATCTAACTGCCCCAAGATTTTACAATAACCAAACAGATAAATCGATACCACTTCATTATAACAAAAAATAGAGAGTTAGAATATGCCAACAGGTATCTAACTGCCCCAGGTTTCTACAACAACTAAACAGATAAATGAATACCACTAAATTATATAAAAAAATAAGCAGTTACAATATGTCAACGGATATCTAACTGCTCCAAAAATCTGCAACAAGCCAACATATAGAACATTAGCCAGAAACAACATGTGAACACGGAAAAGAAACAAACAAATAGACTGTAGCATAACAAAAAAAGGTATTTTTTTAATCCAACATGGATTTTTTTTCCCACATACCCAATGATTTTAGCAACAAATACGGAAACTGAGCAAATTGCACAGTACACTGGTTTGTAATCTACTAAATGGGAGGGGAAAAAAAAAAATGTTGATTATTCAATGTTATAAATCGTTACAAAATACCAATACTAACATGATCTTTTCTTTTATCACAGAAATTAACAAGGAATACATGTACTCCGGTTACTAAACCAAACAGTAAATACATTATAATAAGTATAACCATCGCAGCAAATCACACCCATAGTGGCTTATAATTTCAGTGTTTATAAATTTGGTCTTGTCCATGCACCCAAGACTGGATAGGCCACTATGGGTGTGATATGCTGCAGTGGTTGTGGCCACGGCATAGAGTCTTGGGTGCATGGCCAAACATTTTAACTATGCCATATGGGCACTTTTAATGTCCGCGAACATGACAAGTGTTCTTAGAACAGTTTCAACTTGCCCGCAAACAGTACGGACAGGTATAGCGTCCTCAGGACACCCCTATTATGTTTACTTACGAACATTTCAGAACACCACAAGTGTTCTTAGAACAATTTCAACTTGTCTACGAACCATTCGGACAGTTCTAGCGTCCTCAGAACACCCCCATTTTGTTTATTTACGAACATCCCAGGACACTTGATGTGTTCTTAGAACAATTTCATAGTGTCCTCAGAACACCCCCATTTTGTTTATTTACAAACATCCCAAGAGCCTTGATGTGTTCTTAGAACAATTTCAACTTGCTTACGAACAGTACGGACAGGTATAGCATACTCAGGAAACCCCCATTTTGTTTATTTACGAACATCCCAGGACACATGTTCTTAGAACAATTTCAACTTGCCTACGAACAATATGGACAGCGTCCTCAGGACACCCCATTTCGTTTATTTACGAACATTTCAGGACATCGTCTGTATTCTTAGAACAGTTTCAACTTGCCTGCAAACAATACGGACAGTCATAGCATCCTCAGGACACACCCATTTTGTTTATTTACGAACATTTCAGGACACCGTGTGTGTTCTTAGGACAGTTTCAGCACGCTTGCGAACAATTCAGACAGTTCAAGCGTCCTCAGAACACCCCCATTTTGTTTATTTACGAACATCCCAGGACACTTGATGTGTTCTTAGAACAATTTCAACTTCCCTGCGAACAGTACGGACAGGCATAGCGTCCTCAGGACACCCGCATTTTGTTTATTGACGAACATCCCAGAGCACTTGATGTGTTCTTAGAACAGTTTCAACTTGCCTACGAACAGTACTGACTGGTATACCGTCCTCAAGACACCCCCATTTCGTTTATTTAGAATATCCCAGGACACTTGATGTGTTCTTAGAACAGTTTCAACTTGCCTACGAACCATACGGATAGGCGTAGTGTCCTTAGGACACTCCCATTTTGTTTATTTACGAACATATCAGGACACCCGTACTGTCCACGGTCAGAACGAACACAACAGGGGTGCCTACCACCTAAATAAATACAACATTTAACCCATCTCTTACTCCCCGACACTCCCCAAACAGTCTTACACACCAAAACACTTTACTAAATAGTATTTTGTCCACCAAGTTTCACCTCGCTGTCCGCGGACATCCGCGAATCCAAGATGATGGGCGTTTCCAAAAATCTGACGCACTTCACGCTCTTCACCATCCAATCAGCGAACACGTTGCATGTCCGCGGACATGCTGCAAGCCGATTGGCCAATCAGGACACTGTCCGCGGAGCGTACAGGGAAGTGTGTCCACTGACCCAACATAGATATCACTAATTTTTTGTGACCTACTTTTTGGTCATTTTTTAAATAAACTACTGGACGGATTTTCACCAAATTCGCAAAAGCACGCTTTCGGGACCAAGCCGCTGCTCCTGGTCCAAATTTGGTGAAAATCCGTCCAGCGGTTTGGGCTGTAGGCGTGAGCAAAGTTTTTTCCCCATTCATTCTATGGGAAAAAAAGAAGTTTTGGGACCCCCCTATAACTTTGCCCTGCCTGGACCAACATTCCAGGACCCGACGAGTCTTCTTAGAACACTTTCAACTTGACACCGAATCCATTCTGTTTATTTACGATCATTTCAGAACAGCCGTGTTGTCCGCAGAAAAATCGAACACAACAAAAGTGTCTAGCACATAAAAAAACAGAACATTGAACCTATCTCATACTCCCCCACCCTGCCCAAACACTCTTACACACCAACACACTCCACTAAATACAATTTTTAATCCAAGTTTCACCGCACTGTCCGCGGTCGTCCGCGAATGCAAGATGGCAGGCGCCACAGAAAATCTGACGTGCTTCACGCACCACGCCGTCCAATCAGCGAACACGTCGCATGTCCGCGGACATCACGCAAGCCGCTCTGCCAATCAGGGCACTGTCCGCGGAGCGAACCGGGAAGTCCGTCCGCGGAGGGGAACAGGGGTATCACTCATTTTTTTGCCTTACATTTTGGTCATTTTATAAAAAACTTCTGGACGGATTTACACCAAATTTGCAATTTTGGTGTAAATCCGTCCAGCGGTTTGGGCTGTAGGCGTGCACAAAGTTTTTTCCCCTTATGTCTATGGGAAAAAACAAAAGTTTTGGGACCCCCCCCTATAACTTTGCCCCACCTGGACCAAACCTCTCCAAACTTTGCAAAAGTCCATGTAATGTATGGTTTGACTTTTTTTTACAAAAGAGTTAATGTTAAACCAACAAAAACATAAAGTCATGATGTTAAGGTACCGACATAATAAATATATTATCAATGTATTTTCAAAAATATTGTTTTTTAATATTTATCTTAGGTTGTAAACATTTTTACAGTGAAGATGATGGAATTGGTTTTTTGAATATTTGCTTGTATTTGATCAAAATGTGCAACAATTATTATTGATTTATGTTTTTAATGTGTATTATATTTGGGCTGCTTTTGTTGAATTTGAAATGTTGCCTTATTTGGTAATTATTTATTAGTAGAAACTGGAAGTTTATATTTGTCCTTATATACAGTTCAAAATTATTTACTTTAAGATCTATATTTCTTTGAAAACCTGACCAGCAGATAAAAACTTTGAATCCTTCAGAAAAGCTTACTACAGTAAAATAGCTATCTGAAGTAAAAATCTAACATCTAAAATTAGAGTAAACTGTTGACCATCAAAAATTACAGCGCATACTTTCTCCTCTGTTAATGTCCTGTAGACATTGAAATGTTTTGTCAAATATATATTCCATTTTCCAGTCAAAGCAACACAAAACACCAAAATGTGTCTCAAAGTTTCTATCCCGGTGGGCTGTTACAAAAGCAGCAATTCCTCAAAGAAACTGGCCTTCACCCCTTTCTAAGTCTGGCAGGAAGAAACTCAAGACGGACATACTGGGTGCTAACCCAGGCCTTCCTATCGCAGACACCTGCGTCACTGCATCTGCCAGAGAGACTCTCACCGTCATCCTCTTTGGCGTTCCCTCACCCGACCTATGGACTCTCCATATGACCGCTCTTCTCTCTCCTTTCTCTTCCTCACCCATTAATGGTGGCAACCAGCTCCAGCTCTAGGGTCATCATCAATGTCTATCACAATGGTAACATCATGGTACAGGGTCCTCAACCCAAACTTCTTCTCTTTGATAGGCTCCCCCCTCACCTTATTAACCTTCCTTCTCCTTCTGCACCAGCTCCTTCGGCATTCCTGTATCCCTTGCCAGCTGTGCCCACCTTGGCTCCCTTGCCGCCTATTAACCACACTCCTGCCCTCGCCAGGGCCTCCTTGCCGCCACCCCACAAATTGACAACCTCGGCAGCCTACTACTCGTTAGTTTAAGTATCATCCTCCTGAGTTGGCGAGGGCAGGAGACCTTCTCCCCCTGCTGCAGCAACATCCACCCCGATCGGCCTGCTGTCTGCCTGCGACCACATCACACCGCCATACGAATTCACCATGCCCCAGATCAACATCTTGCCTGCAGCCTTTGATGGCCTGGTGAGGCCACACTGTGGCACATTATTTGCCTGAAAGCTACTGCTACAATTTGCTTAGAACCTTTTCAACCGTAACGCTGCTTGCTGCCCAATCCAACGCCTGATTTAAAAATGGCCAGCGCAACGCGGCCCATAGCGAAGCTGTTGCTTCGTCACTAAGCAACTGAGCCTCTGTTTCACCCTATCCACTCTGCCGGCAGACTGGAGCTGGCCCTCATAAGAAGGCCAAAGAAAAAGGCCCTGTTTGCCCCTGAAGAACCATACGAATCATCTTCCTGAGTTGGAGAGGTCAGGAGCCCTTCTCCCCCTGCTGCAGCAGCATCCACACCGAGCGGCCTGTTGACTGCCTGCGACTGCATCGCACCGCCATGCGAATTCGCTGTGCCCGAGATCGACATCTTGCCTGCAGTCTTTGATGACCTGGTGAGGCCACACTGCAGCACATTATTTGCCTAAAAGCTTCTGCTACAATTACCTTCACCCATTTTCGACCGTAACGCTGCTTGCTGCCCAATCCGGAGACTAATTTAAAAATGGCCGGCGCAACACGGCACCCTAGCGACGCTGTTGCTTCATCGCTAAGCAACTGAGCCTATATTTCACCCTATCCACTCCACTGGCAGGCGGAAGCTGGCCCTCAGAGGAAGACCGAAGAAAAAGGCCCTGTTTGCCCCTGTTCCTCACGGGGAGACACGCTCACAATATATGAATTTGAGCACTATCATACCCTACCCATGACATTCTAGCGGCGAACTGTCAGCATCTCAGTTTCGTGCTCCCTGACCCGCATGATCCGTACCCCACCTACTGGGCTCCCTCACCACTTGACAGGCCTTCACTTTGGATGCTTGTGCCCGATTCCCACTTCATCAGCTGTCTACCATCCATGCTACGATCCAGTAGAACTTGTAAGACCTGTGCACTCATGTAATCCGCACAAGGTGCACGCCTCAGATCGGTCTCCTACACCATACTGTGCATGTCTATCTGCATCCATCGTATAAATATCTAGCATACCCATGAATGTTTGTGCGTAGCCCCGCTGACTTGCCGGCCTTGGCTCCTCTGCCCCCTTCTATCTGTGTCCCCCAGGCACTCTCACCACTTATGGGGGGGCTTCTGTCCCCTGATTTTCCTGTAATTCTCTCACAGATCGCAATATACTCCACATTACCATGCGCAATACTCGCTCAGCTGTCAAACACTTCTCTGACATCTGCAACCTCCTTGAACTCCTGGATCTTGATGTTCTTGCCCTCACTGAAACCTGGTCCAAAGATAACTCTGTCATGAGTTTTGACACACTTCTCCCAGAAGGCTAAAAGATACTCTCTCTGCCTAGACCAAACAGACCAGGTGGGGGAGTAGTAATGATTTTCCCTGAGTGGATCCCTGTGTCTGTCATTCCCACTCAGGCCTACTCATCCTTTGAGTGCTGGTCTGCCCAACTCTCTCATGTCTCCCTCTTCTCAACTCCTCCTACTATATGATCTCAAAATCCATCTTGACTCTCTTGATTCTTCATGACCTTTCACAGTCTATGCGACTCTCTCTCTCTTTCCATCTTACTCTCTGGCCCAACTCACACTGCTGGCCACACCTTTGATGCTTTCATCTCAACCAACATTCCTCTATCTATCCCTCTCACCACTTCTCTCTCTTGTACTAATTACACTCTCCTCTCTTCTTACTTGAAGCTCTCGTCTCCTCTTGCATCGGTAAACCCAGCACTACCTACCGTTTACAAGGTTACCCGACCCATCAAAAGATTGTCAGTGGCTGCCTTTACCTCTACCTACTTTGCTCCTTCTACTCCTGCGGCTGACTCCCACCCTGACACAGCCCTCTCTAAAATGTCCTCTCTCAGGTTATTTTTCAGGTGTTCATTACTTTTTTTAAAAGTCCAATGCTATTTTGTCTTGCATAATTTCTTCTAAGGGGAAGGTTAAATGAAGTACATTTGTATATTTCACTTTAAAATATGATTTTCGCTATGGGTACAGAAATACCTGGCCATATGTTATTCCTGCAGCTGATCATTTTTTTCCCATTTCCGTGCTGCTTAAATGTGGTTAGTTGGGGTTGTGCGATGTATCACAACAGTCACCAAGAGACCAGCCATACAACAAGCCACTTGGAGCAAGCACACCGCTTAATCAAAGTGTGTGGTCCATGGCAAACAATGTGATCTCACTTTGCATTACCTAAAATCATTGTGAGTTCTCAAAACCTGCGATCTTTTGTACATAACATTACTGGTGCAACAAAATGTTTGCAAGTGCTCCCCCTCCACCCACACACATTGCACATTTTGGGAACAATACGTTATGAAAGGAAAAAGTTATTAAGAAAACAAAACACCACAGTTTCACAGTTTTGAACCCATTCATTTCCCCATAGAGATAAAATGCTGTACAGCCGTGGCATGAAAGCCGCTGCGTAAATTTGGACCAAATAAGAAACAACTTGGTCACAAATTCGCTGGGCAGATTTGGACCAAGTAAGAAACAACTTGCTGATGTTGATTTCTTGATGACTTTGGGGTAAATCCATTCAGAAGTTTTTTAAATATTTGACAGAGAAGGATGTGCCCCCTGCTCCTTATAATATTTATATCAGCCTTGCTGATTTTTACAGCAGAGCGGCTGAGCAAGGATACTAACATTTGACTTGCGTGATGGATTTGGATGACATTTTCCAAACAAACAGTTTGCCTAGAGCCCCAGTAAAGAGGACATTTTGGGAAAATTTTGTTAGAAAATGAAACATTAAAAAGGCTGTTTTCAGCCTACTAGAATTCATTTCCCAGTTTGCTGTTTTTGAATAGCCGTAGTGAGAAAAACGCTTGATAGATTTGTACCAAATAAGAAACAATTTGGGCACAAAGTGTTGACTTAATTTCCTTGGCTGGTTTGGGGTAAATCCATCCAATAGTTTTGAAAATATTCAACAGTGAATGGGGTGCCCCCTGCACCTTTAAACCGTTATACCGGTCTTGGTGTTTTGCAGCAGAGAGGCTGAGAGATGCTAATCACTTTTGACTTGTTGGATGGATTTGGATGAAATTGTCTACACCAAGGGTTTGTCAAGAGCCCCCTTAACTGGAAATGTTGGGTACAATTCATCAAAAAATGAAAACGTTTTTAGGAAAAGATAAAAATTCAGTTTTCAGCCTACTCGCATTCATTTTCCATACGGTTAAAGTGCAGTTTTTGAAAAGCTATAGAAGGAAAACCGCTTGGCAGATTTGGAGCAAATGAGATACGATTTGGGCCCATAGTGTTGACTTAATTTCTTTGACTGGTCCGGAGTAAATCCACCCATTTGTTTTTAAAGTATTGGACACAGAACAGGGTGCCCCCTGCTTGTTAAAACCCTTATATCGGTCTAGGTACTTTGCAGCAAAGTGGATGAGAGAGGCTAATGGCATTTCCAGCATGGTTCTGGGATTATTCCGTCCAATAGTTGTTAAAATAGTTGACGGAAATGGGGGTGCCCCTTCTCCAAAAATGATAGCTATAAATGTGTCCCATAATTCATCAGCAAGGCTTTTCAGTAATGAAAAAGTCGCCATTTTTGTTTTGCTTGATGCCAGAGATAACCACAGTTATAATCGGTATAAACGGGGGTTAGCTGAAAGCGAAAAGTGGAAAAAATACCATTTGGAAGTGGAAAAGGGATAAAATAGCATCAGGCTGAAGGTGGAGATGGTGCAATAGATAGTACAAATATTGGATTAATATGAAGAACAGGGAATTGTACAGCTAGAGTAAGGTAAGTGTTAACAGGTGTGGCTGAAGGTTATGGATAATGGGTTACTTTAAGGAACTGAATGGTGCAATATGGAAAGTGGCCACGGCCAAAGGCATGGCTAGTGCGCCCCAATGAAGCCTAGTGGGCAACATGTCAAGGGGCCACAGTGAAAGTCTGTGGCCACTGGGCATGGCTAAAGGCCATGACTGTTGTGCCCAAAAGAAAACTAGTGTTGTGGCCATGGTCATGCCTGGTGGGACCGGAAAAAAGCTATTGGGGCAACATGTAAAGGGGCCACGGATAATGCCCGGGGCCACTGCTCATGGGTGAAGCCCATGGCTAGTGAGCGGGAAAGAAAGATAGTGTCTTAAAAGATACAGTGGGCATAACCAAAGGCCATGCTCATTGCCAGGGCCAAAGGCCATGGCTAGTAGGCCCAAAAGACATTTATACTTAGTAGGTCCAAAAGAAAGATATTAGCGGAGCACATAAACAAACTATGATATAACAAAACCCTTGGCATTCAATGAAAAAACCTTAGTTAAGGTGCAGTAAAGAGGCATAGATTTAACTCCAAAGGCCCAAGCTAGTGGGCCCGAAAGACATGTACAATGGCCACTGTGCCTAGTGGGTTCAAATGAAACATATTGGGGAAACATGTACAGTGGACATGGCTGAAGGCTGTGGCCCCTGGCAAGCGTCACATAGATAAACATTGCTCTAACAAAGCCCTTGAAATTGACTGACATTTTTTTTTGTTAAGGTGAAGTTAAGTTACGCAGATTTAACGCAACAAAAGCCTTCAAATTCAGCAGAAGTGGGAAGTCATGACCAGCTTAACTCTGATGAAAAAACTTTAGTTGCATGGACGTTAAGGTGAGAACTTAACACAACAAAGCCTCGGAAATTCAGCTAAACCCACCTTAACGCTGCACTCCCTGTTGCCCAGCCTATGACCACAATGATGACATCACAGATCACATCACTGATGACATCACTAATTACAGGTTGTAGGAGAACATTGATCGTTCACTGATGACATCACTGGTGACAAAACTAATTACATTGTATATAACAGATTACATCAATAAAGGTATTATACATAACATGATTAATAGGTTAGCTCATAAGAACTTTGATTTTCTTAATAACTATTTAGGCCATGGAACTGGCCATGACGAAGGCTGTGGTCACTGGCCATCATCAAAAACCATAGCTAGTGGTGGGTAGTGTTGCAAAATACTAATGTGCATGGTTAAAAGCCATGCCTAGCGGCCCATCACTGTTTTAAAACACACAGTGCGCAACCTTGATAGCTGTATTCAGTGGCCATAGCTAAAAGCCATAGCTAGAACTCATTAATATGTTAGAATATACAGTTGGCATGGCCAAAGGCTGTAGCCACTGGCGAGTATTGTGTTGGAGACCATGGCTAGTGGTTGGTTAGTGCATTTAATATATTGTGGGCATGGCCGAAGGCCAAAGATAGGGGCTGGTTAGTGTTGTATATAACACAGTGGGCATGTCCGAAGTCCATCGCTTATGGCATGGTAGTATTTTAAAATATACAGTGGACATGGCCAAACGATGCACAAACTGCTCATGGGCAAAGGCCATGGCTAATGTGGCCGAATTATAGATTATAATATATAGTGGGCTCAGCCAAAGATTGTGGCCACTGGCCAGTATTGTGCTAAAGCCCATGGCTAGTGGCTGATTAGTGTATATAATATACAGTGGACACAACTGAAAGCTGTAGCCAATGATGAAGGCCAAACTCTATGGTTGTTAGTGTTTTAAAAAGTACAGCGCACATGGGTGAAGACTCTAGCCAGTTTCCATGACTGATTAGTACCCATTAATTTGTTAAAATATATTTGGCCATGCACACTGACCATGGCTGAAGATCAGGGTCGGACTGGGACAAGAAATAGGCCTGGTCACCCAAAAAAAAGTGGCCCACCCCTCGCCTCAAAAAAGTGGCCCACCTATCACCTCACAACCCTTGACCTCTGATGAAATCACCAGAAGTGATGACCCCATCCCAACGTGACATCCCGGGAAGCGATGAAACACGACCTTTCACCCCTTGACAAAACAGGAAGTGGCATCAAATGGCATTGTTCCTAAGTACCCTACGAAAAATATGGTTATGATTTCACTAATGTGATTTCATATAAGAATGGATCACCATATGCATCATTAATATATGTGTGTGTAGATCCATATTGACAAATTACTGTGAATGCAAGCAGATGTCCAAGGCCAAATGATATTATGTTATTGTATAGCACTTACGCTTAAGCTCTTTTTTATAGAACAAATATATATACAATATCACCCAACCTGTGTTGGTACTCATTTATCGACCTAAGAAGGATGAAAGGCTTTTTGAAAGAAAAAAAAATGAATAAAATATATAATTGTTTTTTTCAATTTTTCTTTTCCAAACCAGACCATGCATGGCCAGAAACCGGCCCCCACCCCCCAGGGATGATTTTGGCCCAGCCACGGGCCGAAAGGCTGGGGGGCATATCTGACCCTGCTGAAGACCATCCTTAATGCTGGTTACGGTTATAATGTAATTAGTGATGTCATCAGTGATGTGATCAGTGATGTCATCATTGTGGTCATAGGCTGTGTAAGAGGGAGCGCATAGTTAAGGTGGCTTTAGATGAATTTCAGGAGTTTTCTTGCGTTAAGTTCTCACCTTAACGTCCATGCAACTAAAGGTTTTTCCTTGAATTTCTATGTTTATTTTACAATGTATTGCTCACCTTATTGCCACTGAAACTAAAGTTCTTTCCTTGAATTTCAAGTGTTTTGTTATTCCATTCCATACATAATTGAGAATACAGACAATTGGGCTGATGAAAACGATGTTTCATGTGTAGAAAGTAAAATAAAAAGAAATTGTGCACTACATTCCCGCCAAATAAACCTGTTCTTAAAAAACTCTGTTTGCATATTTACTTAACTTTTGAAAGTGTTTACATTTATATGTACTGTTGATGAATAGAAAGTTATTAAATTGTTAGTTACAGTAACTGTGTACACAGAATACACTCAATGTATCCTCAAATACATCTTTACAAGACTACTACCCACATACATATGTACATATGTTTTTTTTTAAAGGGTTTGATAGCCGAGGCTGCCAAGAATGCATGCACGGCTAAATGAGGCAATGACTGGGGGGTTGTTTACCCACGGCTTCCACAGGGGATAACCGTGGCTATAATGAAATACATAAGGATATGTCGTTTTTTTTTAACACAAACTGTATTGAAAGGATCAATTAAAGGTCTTTGATCCATTTATACATTATGTGTTTTTATTGCCTATTTTTATAACTGAAAAGTTGGCCCTGAAAAGGACCGTATTGGGGGAAAAAGAAAAAAGAGGTAGGAACTGGGAAGGGAAACCACTAGGATTCATTCATATACACAAAAGGTATTTATTTTAAGTACATTTGTTTGTGTTTTTTCCTTAAGAATAGGGTAAGAAAATTGACATATACCTAGCATCAAGTGTGCCACCTCCCACTTGGATCAAGCTGGGAAAGGTTTTGCACATCATGATAAAGTTAGAAAGATCAGGTGCAGGCAGGATGGACTGAAGTTGGGTGTTTGTTGTTGGAAAATAGCTTGTAATCATTTTGGAAGTCTGTGGTGCAGATAATAAATACAGCTCTGCTGATCTTACTCCATGTGCTTTGACCTTAGGTTTCACATGAGCCTTCCTATATAATTCATCATCTTCATCACAATGAACGTGGACAAGATGTTGAATTGACATGGATGTTCCCAAGCTTTGCAACGCTTGTGTGAAGGTCCCTTCTGCAAAACCTTACCACAGAAAGGCCTCTTTGATCTCCTTTTAGCTGTGTTGGTCCGCGGAAATATTGCCAACTGTCAGAAATGTTTTTATCAGCACATTGCTTCCTCTGGGGTAGTAGAGCTGAAGCCACCCACACCACCTCATCATCACTGCTGGCCGGAGTCATTTTGAAATGGAGGACCATGGAGGAAAAAAAATACTGCAAAAATACACAACACAAAAAGGACTCTGCACTTAATATAAAAAAAACTTTAAAAATAAAATAATAACAAGATAAAATAACAAAAAATGACAAAATACAAAGCACAAGTCAAAGAACAAAGGTATAGGAAGAAGAAAGGTAAAAAAGGAATGGATAAATCAAGGTACTGTTTTTAAGAGTTTCTCAATGCTTACAAAAAAGTTCACCCACCAAGGGATAAAAAGCAATGACAGAAAACAGGAAATAGGGGCTTGGGAGAGGGTATAACCGTGGTTATGTGAAATAGCAAACCAGAATGTGTTTTCCAAACACGCGAGTATGCCTAAGTGCAATGATGTGTTTGCTCCTAAATTATTGACCAATCATCTGAATGAATGAGGAGAACAGCCTGCATGTGGGAGTAGCCATGTCGAGGGAAGGCCCAATTGGTTTGAAAGCTGTGTTCAGGTGGCTATGTGGCATCACGCCAGTTTTCCACAGCTGATCAGATCACAGGCTGCGCTCCCCCTGCTTAGCCATGTCAACAAACGGCCCAATGACACACTGCAGTATATTAAAGCGACTACACCCATGCCATATGACAAGATCCACGCAGGCGAAATGACCCAATGGGATGTCGAGCTTCATTGATGCAGCTAGCTGTTTTCTCGCCTGTGGCACCAGCCACTCATATAGTGCACTCACGTTGTATGCCTAGACATGACTCCTGGCCACATCTTCAAACAGACCAATCACACATTGCGATGTATTGCCGTGGCTACTCCCACGCCGTGTGACGAAATCCACCCGTGCAAAATTACCCAATAATAAGGCAAGCTTCTTCAGCACAGCTACGTATCTTTGCGCCTGATGCACCAGCCAATCATATCATGCGCTGCAGCTGCACGACTACACGTGATTCCTATCTGCATCAACGAATGGTCCAATCATACGTTGCAGTGTATTGATGCGGCAACGCCCACTCCGTATGACGAAATCCACACATGCAACAGTGACCAATCAAGGTGCGTGGCAGTGCATAGCCGCAAAAATTCACCCAATCACAAAAGAATACATTTATATTGATCATTGCTACTAGTGCTTGTTAGTGAAAAGTTTACCAAATAACTGCAAGAGCATTTGGCACTTTAACCTTTTAATTGTTCCTCCTTTTTACCCACTTTAAATCTAATTGTCTTTTCCCTTTTCTTGTCATTTGTTCAGTTTGCCTATTTTTTTTTTACTTTGTTTCTTTTTTTACTTTTTCATTTTTGTGGCATTTTCTTTTTAGTGTTATCTTTGTGATTTTACATTTTCCTCCCCAGTTGGACATTTCAACATGTCTAACCATGACAACAGCAGCAAAAGTGATGAAACTGTCATCTGGGTCCCCAATCCATCGCCACCCAGGAAGAAAGCCACAGGAATAAAAACCCTGGCAGACAGTTATTTCAAGGTCAAAGAACACTGCTAAAAAAAGGAGGCAATGGAAATACAGTGCACATTTTGCATGAAGACTCTAAGACGTGGACCATCAAATGTGCTGTTGGAAAGCCTTGGAACATCTGTGATGATCAATCATCTGGTGAGAGTGCATTGGGATGATGTGGACGACACATGTTGAAAGTTGCACAAACACCACAATCTTAAAATGGATGGAGCTCATGCATTACATGCACAAAAATCACCATCACCTCCAGCACCTGCATCCACCAGTGGGACATCACTGACACTAAATGAACTCTCAACTTCTGCAAAAGTGTCAAGTTCACCTGTTTCAATTTTACAGACACCCAAAGTCTCAGTCATGTGTGATCCATTCCACCAATGGGTAGCCCTGGGAGGTGCCACAACTAAGGATTGCGAGAAATGTATATCTCAGCAGCAGATTAGCTGTCATCCTAAATGATTTTTTTTAGTGGACATTTCTTCCCCCCCTTTTGAGAAAATAAAAATAAAAAATGTAAATAAAAAACATTATAAATGTTCCTTTTTTATTTTAATTCCCTTTCTTATGTTTCATCTTTATGTGTTTTTCTTCCCTGTTCCACCCCCCCCTCTTTCATTCCCCCAAACAGCCCTTTTAAGGGCCACCCTTTAAGTTACAAAAATAGATGAAATTGAACACAGACTGCAAAAATATATCTGGGAGGATAGCTCAGCAGCAACATGCGCACCTTGGAAGCAAGACATCATAAAGCAACACAGGTTCTATCCCCAGGTCAGCGCTTAGAAACTTCTGGGTGTTTAAGCATGTTATAAATACACAACTAAGACAAAAAAAAGCAATTATGCAACTAAAAACAAACAATTCCTGTAACAGCCTGTGTGTATACATATGGCATTGTACATATATATTATATTTATGAGATGTCTTACCAAATACGTTTAAATGTGTCATCTTCCTTGTTGAATTATAGTAATTCTGAAACAGAATAAAATGTATTTCATTATAAAATAAAGAAGAATATTTATGTTTTTTTCATAATGGTACTATGTGAATACTGAATGTATTCCAAGTACACAACCAATAAAGGTTACATTCATTAATCATGCTACAGAGTAAGAAAACTTCTTGTTGAAGAAAAAAACTCTATTCACTTCTTTAAAATATTTAACAATACATATACATATATTTACAAGTTACATACTATGGGCCTCATTCCGAGTATGGCGGTAAGGGATACCGGTCACCGTTAACGAGACCGGTGCCGGTAATCCCTTACCACCACATTCCGAGTTCCCTTTGCGCCCTCGCCCTTAACGCCTGCTTTTAGAAGGCGTTAGGGACGAGGGCGCAAAGGGGCTTTTTAGCCAATAACGGTGACCGTAAAGTACAGTCACCGTTATTTGCAATTTCCCCATTCCCATTGAGTCCTATGGGGGCTCATTTGGGAATGGGGAAGGGCCCTGGGGAATGGGAAATTACCGCCCTGGTCAAATCGGAATAGGGCGGTAATTTCCCATTCCACCAGGGCGGTGCCGGGACGGGTCCGGTGCCGACCAAGGCACTACTACCGCCATTGGTTAGCGCCGGACTCGGAATGAGGCCTTATGTCACTTTCTACAAGTATATCTATATGACAGGTTGAATACATATTTTAACAATTGTATGAATGAACCTTATGTTAAAAAAAACCTTCAAAGAATAAGAATATCAAACAGAAGGTGTATCTACAGTGTAGTATAGATAAAATAAATGCTGTATGATTACCTCAACTACACTAGCCATTTAGGTAATTAAAAAACTTGGTTTCGCATCATCAGAGTTTCGAAAAAAATTGCCAACAATGTCAATACAAATAAAGGTATGAAGACATGCCCCCATTGTAACATTATTTTGAGTATAAATCGTTTTAAAGTGTAGTCATACCAATATTTAGAATAATAGGTAAACAATAAAACCGTGTGTGTAAACATATAAACACTTACCAAAAGCTAATGCAACACTTACAAATATAATTTCCATAGTTCTTGTGAAATCTGTGTGTGTCCTTTGGTTGGCCATGTGCACACATGAGAAGTTAATAGTGACATTTCAAAATGTATACATTATATTTCAAACTTTGAAAAACTGGCAATTGTTATTTAAACTTCTATTTGCTCAGATAGTTGTGTGCAGTGTGGAATACTTTTTTATGAAATCAAACTTTTTTTAAACAAATAATATTTATCTCTACATTGCCATTAGAGTAATACTCCTTTTTTTTAATTTGGTGTGCGACCTTTTTTTGGCCACTTACAAACTAAACAAGCTAATGACAATTTTCTATAAACTACTATAAAAAAGAACTTCCACGGTGTAATGACAGAATACATTGTACTACTTTTCTGAAAACTTCCACACTGCAAATAGAAGATCTTTAAACATTGAACAAACTAACACTTAAAGTAAGCTATTTTCATTGTTTGATTGAATCAGAACACTCTTTTAAAATGTTGTGTGCATCCTTATTTTGGCTACCTACACACATGACAAGTAAGACACAACGGGCCTCATTACGAGGTTGGTGGTAATATGCCGGTGCCTCCCGCGGGTTGCGGCCAAACTCGTAACACTGTTTCCGCCGCCTGATATTCCAGTGCGAACGGGATAATACAGGTGGCGATGAACTGGGATGTCAGACTGTGGAAATGGTAAGTCCTCATTCCTGTGGAGTTCCATTAGACTCCACGGGAATGGGGACACTGAAGCACTGGCAGCGTTGCTAATGGTGCCGGTACTTCAATGAAGAAAATGCTGGTAGGGACCAGAATATCTGGCAGGTCAAACCTGTTGGGGAATCCATGGCCCCTACCAGAATTATTGGAGTATGACAGTCCAGAAAGCATGCCACTACGTTGCTACCAGCACCATTGTTTCCGGACCGCCATGCTCGTAATGAGGCCCAATATATCTAAATCCTTCCATAAAACTCCTTTTAGTAATTAGATGTCATTTATTTTACAAAAATTGTACTTTATTAGTTTTGTATCTACATCCTACTGTTTACTTGTTTCATATGTAAACAGTCATGACCTTCTACACTCCCTAACACTCAAAATAATGTGCATGGAACAATTTATGTAAGCTAGTACTTATAGGGAACACTTCTACATATTAAGATGTAGAATGTTTTACACAATAAAACAGAAGTAGAAGATTGCTGAATGCGCTTTACTCTTCTGATTCATGTAATCTTCAGAATATTACCTCTACATTCTAGTAACAATCCATCTTCTACTTTATGTAAAACACTTATTACCCATTTCTTCTCCCATTTCAGACTTGTATTGTGCATGTTTATATTCACAAAGATATAAAACATATATTTCAAACAACATTAAGTAAGCATTCTTTCAACCCTTTGGAAATCTAGATTGGGGTGTGACTATAGAGTCCTTACAAACAAGCCAATCTTCTTCTGTACGCACCCATGTTTTGAAATGTCCACAGTGAATGGATGCCGCCTCATGATAAATAAGTGCACACATCTTAAATATTTTCTTACTAATAGAAACTTGACTATTCACAAAATTCATAACTGACGTGTTGATTTTACTACCATCTACACTGTTGTTTGAAACATAATCAATACATACTTATTGAAAAGTAGATTTTGCCGTGTAGATTGTAATTTACAACCACAGTCACTGCATTGAGTGTCATGAAATGCTTTAGTTAGAAGATCAAAATAATGTACACGTTTTTGATCAGACATAGGATCATAGTAGTGTCATCTTTGTTACATTGTGGACAGATATGATTGCACTTGTAACTAATTCCTACATATCTATCTGACTAACAGTTTCCTGCAGTAATACATCAAAGACAGTCATTACACATTTGAAGCAACATACACAAAGCTGCATTAGAATAGCATTAATCTCCTGTGTCATTACTAAATATGCAATGACAGTATGTCATAGTTGAATGACTTTTCAACTCAGGTAGATTCTGTGTTTTTTATTCTTAAGAGAAATGATTTTTTTTAATGTAGTTTCACTGACTCCTTATGTTTCCTGACTAAGTGTTTTGTAGGTGCAGGAATAAGGTTCAGGTGAGGAGCATACAGTACACGTAACCTGTTATATACTTCAATGCAAGAAATGTCAGCACCACTTTTTTTGTGTAAAGTGTTACGCTAAACAGATGGTAGGTGGTTGATCTCTCTACTCAGTCGGCTTCCTCGTATGGCACAGCCTAGCCCTCTCTCTGCACCTTGAGCAGGACTTCCTTAAACTCTGGAAGCTCATCAAGGCTTCTTTTCCTCCTCCTTCCCTCATTCCCTCCTATGATAATCCTACAGTTGCTTTGATTGGTGTCCAGACCCTTACGTATCCTCGGGGCACCTGACCTCCCACACACAATCGCCCCAGCTCCTGTCTACCCACAGCACTTGCCTTGAAACACCCTCTGCACTGGAGGTCTGCACTTATACCTAACATGGATCCAGCCCATGTAGTACTTAACATACCAAGCGCTTCATCTGTGGCTCATCCATGAGCTCAGACTCCCCAGCACTTACCACTTTCTTGCTGCACTTGCACATTCTGAATACTCAGAAGGCATGGTAGGTTGGTCCTTTTTTTCCTCCACTGGTTTAATATTGTGTTTGTAATGTGTTTCACTCCCTTGTTCCCTCCCTTCGCCCTTTGGGTGCTTTGAAACAGCATTTTACTTACGGTATAAGCGCCGAACAAGCAATCAATACATAAATAAAGCTGTCACTTTTCTTTCATCAACGTTTATTAAAAAATAAACCTTCAATATTTTCCAAACATGACAGAGCTAGATATGACATTCCTTGTTTAAATACTGTATGACCAATGCGCTGCCTCTAAAGTCACCCTTGTGATTTATGAATAGCAATTGCATTTGAAGGGTACAATGGAAATTGTGTTCTTTTCACAAAGGTATCCATAAAAAGCATGAAACGTGCAAAGGACCAAGACATCAAATGAGTTTCTTCTACACGATCAAACTTTACTTCAACATGTTCAATATTTGTACTGTGAGGAAAAGTGTGAAAATGCAATCACTCTTCCCATCACTCCATTGGCTAGACCAATTTCAACATTCAAGTTCCTCTTTAACATTACTCGTGCATTGATGCACTATTTTAAAACTGTTGCTAGACCTGCTATTTTAGAAATTAAATTCTCTAGTTTAACTAATAATACTTATGCTCTGTTATCCAACTCTAATGGCATAACATGACCATCTAAAACATCACACAATTGTATCTCCACAATATTTAGCTTGTTTGGCACTAGCATTGCAGAGTTAAACTTGTTACACTCTGCAAATGTGTACACCAAAGCAACACAATAAATCTTTATTTCCTGAAGAGTCAACATGATATCAGACAGACAGCAATCTGCATGAAACATGTTAGAAATCAGTCTTCCCTTTAAGACTGCTTTCATAGTCTCCTCAAGAACACATATACAAGTCTTTGTAAGAATTTCTGCCTATACTAGGTCTGCAGGTTGCCTCATATTAGGGTAAGTTCCTGGAATTCAAAACAATTCCAAAAGTTAACATTACCAATTCTTCCTATAGTTTTTTGACTATCAGTAGATTGCGGCATTTTGAGAACTAGTTGACCTTTCACAGGAGTTAATTGTAGCAATTCTCCAAAAACAAGTAAATGTTTACCTCCTAACAAAACATTGTTGTCAGTCTTCAAAACCTCTTGCATTTGCAAGTGAATGAAAGATAGCATCAAATTAGGCATTATGCTTACTTCATCTACAATTAAGGTATTTAACTTTCTAACAACCTTTCTTACTTCATGTATTGCACTTGATACAAGATTTAGATACTCTAGTTTTCTGTCATGCTCCACTGGTAGCATCAACAGTCGATGAAAAGTAACACCTCCTACATTGAATGCTTCAAAACCTGATGGAGCAGTTATAATACATGATAAAGAGCAATCAGTTCCATTTTGGATCATAGCTCCCATTCCATGAATTAAAAATTATTTACTTGTTCCTGCTTGTCCACTAACGTAGAACAATACAGGTTTTTATTGTACACCAGAGCATTCATGCTTGTCATTCTGTAAACCATGTAAGAACCTATCTTTGATTTTATAATAAACTTATTTTTTCTCTATATTAGGCTTACTAACTTTTGCATCTTCAACTTTAGGTTATTGCATTTCACTTTCTAAATCTTCCATGGCAAGCACAACATCAGTTTGTATAATTGGCTCACCAAGCACATTCTGACTTCCTGCTGCAGAATCTTGAATTCCCTCTGGAGCATCTTTTGACAATTCAGTGGCCAAAGGTTATTCTTGATGTAATTCTTTCTCCGGTAACTCCAAATACTGCTCAGATTTTGGATATGTAAATGAGATTTTTTTTAACAATGATTCTTCAAAAGTTTCAAAACTTCCATCCAAGCAAATGACTCTCTGCACACCATGGGACGAACAACTGCAAAAGACAAAAATGAAATAATTCCTTTTTCTCTGCAGTTTGGCAAAACAGTTCCATGTGGTTGATTAGACTTGCCTTCCCATGTCTCACTAGAAAGCCAGTACATCCATGTACATTGAAACATCCTCTGTCACTGTTTGCTTCAATATTTCAATGTGAGTAGCATTCTGCTACTTCATATAAACAATGATCCTCCAACTGAACAGAACAATTTGGATAATATGTATCAATCAAGTTGTTTTTCAGAATCATCTGTACTGCCAGGTACTGACTGTTTCAGCTATCTGCTGAATTTCACTCAAATACTTCAGTAGCCGATTTCTAGTACTAGATGGGCCAATACTTAACCAAAGTACATTAATGCTACATCCATACAGAGGAAAACTGGTTAGCCGATCTGCAGCTTGGTAGCTACCACACTCTCTATGAGAGAGCATCTTCTGACAAAAGCTTAGTAGTTTCTGACTAAGACTTTTATCTGCTGATAAGTCTGCCCATAACTCAGCTGCATTATTCTTTTCAACTTTTGTCATGTATGTTGTAACATAACGAGCATCAGCTGTTATATCATCAGCAATATACTATAATTCAGTACTTGCATTCCAAAGCTGAGCAATGACTGGATTATAATCATTAATGAAATGGCATTCCTTATAGGTATTTCTTGGTGACTTACCAGTAACATGCTGCTGAACAGATGACATCAAACTATTTACTCAACCAACTAGTGTCACAGGACTTGGAAAGCCAAATCTGCACTCAGAGTATTACTTGTCTTTACTCTTGTATTTTCTCTGACAGTAGTTACCACATTAGTGCCTTTGAAATATTTCCAACTTGTTCCCTAGATCAGCATTCACATGCTGAGCAGGAATGGAACAAGTAACATATTTTTCTATGAACTCCATCACACAGTCATCACTTTCTTTACCAAACTGAGGAGCCTCTTTAATCCACAAAAGCATATGTATATGCGGAGTCCCATGTGCCTCATAATCTTTCCTCTAAAAGCAAAGTTCCACAGTGCCCAATGGACCATTTTCTTTATTACATGTAAAGTGTAATATGGCTACAAATCTGTGATGAAAGAACCACGATAAACTTACAGGCTCCATGGATCACAATGCTCCTTGTGTTATGTGTTCTATGTCTTCTTTCTGTGGATTAGTTTCACAAATCCACTCTGCATGATCATCCCAACCATAGTCAGTGCAACTTAAAGTCACAAACCAAGTTGGAGAGACCAAGTTTCTGATCATGCATTGACCCTTGGAGTGTCAACTATGCCATTATTCCTTGGTTCCTCTCATTGTTACAAGAAATGCAAGTTTACCCTGTAAAACTTCGTTTTTTCTTCCACATGTTTCAGCATCTCATATGCAGAAAGATTTTGAAAACTAGTTCCTATCTGAAGTGAATGAGCAACAGCCTAACATAATGTTGAAAATTCACTTTCATACAATAAGTGAAAAATATATTCAACAATGGTGCGGAATGGGGAATCTTCAGAATACATTCTTGTACAACGATATTCTGAAAAAGAAATTGGAACCTTCCAATCATCCAATCTGCCTCCTGCACCAGTAGGAAAAAGTATAGCGAAACAAGAAGCTTCTAGCGTCTTTTCCCAGACACTGATTTGTGCTTCTTTTGTTGCTTTCATTTCATACATTCTAAACTGTCGCCCATGACTACACGTGATTGTAGAGGGTGAATAGTGTAATGTTAATACAAATTATTTTCTTCTGCAACAGATAGACATTGGAACTGACCTTCACTGCTTTTGTTTGTTGACTCAACATCAAGCCTAGACCAGTCTGGTACAGTCACACTGCTTTTGTATAAATCATTGTGCTCCAATAGAAACACCAATGCATTTTCCACCTTTCTAATATCTATAAGCTATTGCCAAATGCTCTTATCTTTAGGGGCAACACCATTTACTAAAACAAACAAAGAATTTGCAATGTCACACATCACTCCTAGAGTGTTAACATTTTCTTCCAAAATGACAAGCAAATACACAACTTTGCCTATCATACCTTGCAATAACTTTTTTTAGGCAGTCTTGACATCTTTTTTTAAAAATCTAACAAAAACTTGAAAAGGATGAACAGTTTGCAATTCAATCACTTCAAATATGTTCACTTTTCGAAGCACAACAGGGATATCATGCACTACCATGTTGTTCAAGACACTTGTTTGATTAAAAAACCTAACACAGGGCCTCATCAAGAGTTGGTCGTTATCTGGGCTGTAATACTTCCCAACTGCCCGCCAGTCCGGTTGTATTACTGCCGTATCATGGGTTGGAGGCTAACAAAGTCCCTATTCCCCATTGGGTCCAATGAGGAATTTTCGATGCAATTACCGCACAGTAATACTGCCGGCAGTAATTGCACCAAAAATTTGAATTTTTTCAGTGTGTTTACCCCCAGCCCTAATACTGTTACCGCTGCATTTAAGGGCTGCTGCTCAACTTGTGATGAGGCCCACAGTGTCTACATACATAAAGTGCCTCACTTGTGTAAAATCGTTCTTCTACAAACAAATACACATGAAGTTGTTTCCAAACATCTTCTACGCTCTGTGTTGGTCTTCCAGCTGGTGGTGGTGGTGGCTCTTGGGGAGGAGGGGTGGCAATAGCTCATGCCATTTTTAAGATAAATAGCAGTTTTGCTAATATTCTTTAAGTATGCGCTTTGTACTAGATTGTTAAAACACAATTCATTTGTATACATGAAGATAAACTTTAATGCTATTAACATTTTCTGATGATGCTGTTTCTTCCTTACTTTAGTTTCTCTGTATGTGCCTCTGATTTGTATGCATTGTGGGTCTTCATATGTATTGTTTGTACTAGCACAAGTGTGTAGTAAGTCTTGAATTGTTAGCTAGTTATTACATGTTTAACATTACACAATCACCCCTGATATCATGTAACCAATATTATAAACACAACCCCTTGTAGGAACTTTTCATCAAAATTAATTTCACATGTGATGTCATCAGTCATGTCATCAATGACATTTGTGATGTCATCTTTGATGTCCTGGGAGTTAGTCTTAGCAGTGCACAGTGGTGGTGCTAGTTATGGTTTTTTAGCTTACCATAACTGGTGAATTTCTGAGGTTCTTTAGTTTTACTTGTAACCATAACGTCCCTTTAACAATGTTTTTTCATTGAATTTCATAGATTTGTATTTGTGTAACTTAACCATAACGTAAATTTAACAAAGTTTTTTCATTGAATATAAATATATATATATATATATATATATATATATATATATATATAGGCCATGCAGTTATGGTTAAGTTGCTGTTTCCATAGGAAGAGCACTTTTTGGGTGGCTTATAACTTTGCTCTCCCTGGACGGAACCTCACCAAACTTTGCAAATAAAGTAGTTGGGTCACTCTGAATTTTTTTGCAAAGTTTGGTGAGGATTCGTCCAGGGGGGGAACAGTTATAGGGGGGGTCCCAAAACTTTTTTTCCCATAGACTGAATGGGAAAAAACTTTGCGCACGGCTACAGCCCGAACCGCTGGACGGATTTACACCAAATTTGCGGCAGGAGCGGCGGCCTGGTCCCAAAAGCGTGCTTTTGTAAATTTTGTGTAAATCTGTCCAGTAGTTCTTTTAAAAATGACCAAAATGTAAGGCGAAAAAATTAGTGATATCTGCGTTCGCTTCGCGGACGGACTTCCCTGTTCGCTCCGCGGACTGCACCCCGATTGGCCCATGGGCTTTCGTCATGTCCGCGGACATGCGACGTGTTCGCTGATTGGACGGCGAGGGGCGTGGAGCGCGTCAGATTTTCTGTGGCGCCCGCCATCTTGTATTCGCAGTCGACCGTGTACAGCGCAGTGAAACGTGGATAAAAAATTGTATTTAGTGCCGTGTGTTGGTGTGTAAGAGTGTTTGGGGAGGGTTGGGGAGTATGAGATAGGTTCAATGCTTTGTTTTTTTATGTGCTAGACCTTTTTGTTGCGTTCGATTTGTCCGCGGAGAACACGGCTGTTCTGACATTTTGTAAATAAACTAAATGGTGGGGTGTTTAACGGAGTATGTGTCATTTTTGTTCGCAAGGAAGGTAAAAATGAGCTATGAACACTCGCAGTGTACTTAATTGTTCGTAAAAACACAAACTGGGGGTGTCCTCAGGACGCTGTCCGTATTGCAATCTGTCTAGTTGAATGTGTTCTAAGAACACTCGCAGTGTCCCGAAATGGTTGCAATTACACAAAATGGGGGTGTTCTGAGAACGTTGTGTGTATTGTTCGTTGTCAGGGTGAAAGTGTTTTAAGAGCACTCCTTTTGTTCACTAATAGTACAATTTCCTAGGGGCGTCAACCGACTTTTTGTCCACTAAAGAAACGATAAATCCGGCTGGTGTGCGTCGACATTATGTGATAATCCTATGACTGGCGCTATAGACCTGGCTGACTTGCTTTTGCGACACTAAATCATATCTCCCGCCCCTAAGCCTGATATTATCAAAGCATTCATATTCCCCGCCTTTCTCCGTGACGTTACAGGGTGCGTAATGAAACGCAACCAGTCGTCTCCAGTACTATGCGACTTTACACAGAACCCGGAAGACAACACACATTATGTCACAACACAGCACGCCACAATTCGGAATATGAAACTGTGATTTAAAAGCAAAGAGCAAGATTGTAAATGTTGTAAAGTACATTTATTTGACATCAAATGTTTGGAGAATATTCAGCAATTTGCATTTGTCTTTGTTGTCGATCCGCAAAAGTTCATGTTGAGACACGCGATGTTCCTTTGCGGTACAGAGAGTGTTAGATCAGCTTACAACTCAGTGTGCCACAATTTGGAATATGAAACTGTGGTTTAAAAGTAAACAGCAAGATTGTACATTTGGTAAAGTACATTTATTTCACATGAAATGTTTAGTGAATATTCAGCGATTTGCTATTGTCTCTGCTGTCGATCAGCAAAAGTTTATTTGGAGCCACGCGTTGTTCCTTTGCGGTAGATAGGCTGTTGGTTTATGATAAAAGCAGTAAATGGTCGCTCTGATAATCGGAAGGTTGCTCCAACAACGAGCCATTAGACCACCCTATTGGTTGGTATGTTGTTTGTAGCCGCTAGTACTGCGTAAGGGCATATTGGTCCTTGGCGATTGTCCCATAAAATTGTGAGGGTCATTAAGTTGCATATTTGGACTTGCACCTGGCAGTTGAAGACCCCATCCGCTGGAGTCTGTAAATCGTGGCATAGACAAAATGGGGCCACAAACCTGTTTTAAAAAACATAAATTAGTCTCACCAGCCGATCTTCATTAAAAATTATCATTTTATTTATTAGGGCGTGAAACTATTTGCTATCGAAGATAGTGCAACAGAGTATGTTAATAATAAAATAATAATATTTTACCATTCATATAGCGCTAAGAACTGTGAGGTATGTAAGCGGTACTTATTATTAACCACGGTGTGTGGTGCTCATTTATCGACCACGGAAGGATGAAAGGCTGAGTTTCGCCTTGCCGGGATTCGAACTTGCGTTAGCAAGCTATGCACGGATGTCAAAGCGAGCACTGTACTCGCTGTGCCACTTGACAGGCTACAGTGAAGTGGCACGGCGAGTAGAGCGCTTGACCGCCTATAGACTGGTTAAATTATTTATATTAACCCACTCTGTGTCGTCTGCCTTTTTCAGAGCCCTCTAAACGACAGCGGATCAATTCGGCGGTGATAGTGCGCGGTAGAAAACATCATGCCACTTTCAACGAACAAGTTCAACTTCAGCGGTCTTTAATGCTACGCTATTGTAATTATATTTGGTATAAAGTAATCTAAAGGGTTACTTACAGTACAATTGCAATTTCCATTGTCTACGAGTGGTGCAGTCCCAAAATACGACTCCGCGTGTGCCAACGATCTTTCGTATAGTGATATAATATGTAAAAGTGGTTTCGTTTCAGAAATGTCATCTTTATCTTCTCTTACGTTTTAGCAACACTCCTTCAAGAGAAGTCTTTTATCACAATCTCTGTCTGTCAAGGTCAAAACACAATACAATCTTATAGTCTGCTTCGTGAGCCTCTCCGGGGCCCGAGAAAAAAATGGAAGCAGCTGACCTTCACTGTGAACGAGCATAAATTCTTACTTTGCAACATTCTGTGTAAAGCCATCTGTAGAAGTTGTGGAAGCAGCTGACCTTCACTGTGAACGAGCATAAATTCTTACTTTGCAACATTCTGTGTAAAGCCATCTGTAGAAGTTGGTTTTTGCACGCCATGTTTGTATATTGTTTGCGTGATATTAAAAAAAGTTTGTTTAAAGGACGTTATGGTTCTAAGTACAGCCGAAAGACCCCTGAAAATAGCAAGTTATGGTAAGCTATGAAAAATAACTCGTGCCAACACCATGCACTGCTAAGACTAACACCGAGGACATCAAATATGACATCGCAAATGTCATTGATGAAATCACTGATGACATCACATGTGTATGTACTTTTCATGGAATTTGTGTACTAGGGATTTTTATTATAATGTTCCGAAAAAAACTGTCAAGGATATTGCAATAAATATCACACCGTTATTAGTGCTTTGAACGATGCATTTATATCAATAAATAGCATTGTTTTATGGGATTCTATGTAGTATACTGAGCTACTAATGGAGAAAGATAGCATTGTGTGCAGAGTACAAGATAAAAGTATAATATTTGTAATGTTAATATGTTGAATAATGAAATGATAATTGTCCTGAATTGTTCGAAAATTCACAAAATGGGGGTGTTCTGAGGACGTTATTCGTATTGTGTGATTGCTTAGCTGTATGCAATGAGGGAATGGTACAGAGAGTAAAGTGGACGCCGTCCGCGGACACCGCGGCTGTTCGTGGACAGGGCGTGCTACATCCGGGTTTTTCCAGGAAATCCAACATGGAAAGAAGACTGTACGGATCAGCCAATCAGATGTCGAGGTTGTGGATTTGTGTTGAAAGAGACTGTGTGTGGTGAAGATGGCAGAAGTGGAGAAAGTCAGGGTGTTGGTGCTCAGAGATATGTTTGTGCACGGTTTACAGCAGTACGCTGAATGCAGGTATGTTGCAAAGAACTTTGATGTGAAAGGAGTGGAGGTGGTGTGGAGCACTGTGCCTGATTGCAATGTACAGGGAATTGTACAAGTTTGTGCGGATATGGCCACGATGAACAGTCCGCATGTGGTAGTTTTGCACTATGGTGCTTTCCATTTGGGCAACGTCAGTGCCCCTACTTTGTTGGCTGATTTGGAACGCTTGGTCAAGCCGTAATGAAGATCCTTCCAAATGCGAAAGTAATTTTTTCTGGATTACTACCTAGGGCAATATGGAACAATAGTTCAGTTTTTTGTCCTCAGCAAAACATTGCTAGGTGTGTCATCAACCGAGGCATGTGTGCCTTCATGCTTAGAGCTGGTATGTTCTTCTGCAACAATGAGAATATTGATGCCAGTAATGCTGTTAATTTTAAAGAAGATGGCATTTCTTTATCTTTTACCGGAAATGCCTTTCTATTTTGGAATGTAAGGGTTGCTTTGGAGAAGGTTATGTGAAGATTTTAGGAGTAAAGTAAGAAAAAAAAACAAGAAAAAAAATATAAAATAACAGGTGTCTGTCAAGCATCTGTAAAAAAAATGGGAAATGGGGCACACTATTTAAATTTACATTCACCACGCTCAGATTTTCGATGTGTCTGCGGACATGGCAGTAGTCTGCGGACATGAAAATCACTACGAGGGGGTTAGTATGTTCTATGTTACATGTCAGGGATATTATGGTTAAGTTGTGCTACTAAAAACCTATGAAATTCAGTGAAAAAACTTTGTTAAAGGGACGTTATGGTGCCAAGTAAAACCGAAAAACCCTTGAAATTCGCCAGTTATGGTAACATAAGCAACCATAACTCGCGCCACCGTGCACTGATAACACTAACACCCAGGACATCAAAGATGACATCACAAATGTCATTGATGACATAACTGGTGACATCACATGGCTGGCTCTCCCTTTTTATCCTTTACTGACATATCGAAGCCACATAGTTTTCTTCAGTAACAGTCAGGAAGTAAAAATTGAAAAGGTACTATATTTGTAGCCTTGGGGTCCTGTCACATCATATGAAACATGTACATAGCGGAAGATACAGGCTTGAAAGAGAGCAATCCTTTCTGTGCATGAAGATAATCATTATGGTTATCAGCACTTTGTCATAGTTTTACTTTTATTACTCTACCTTCCCTCTATATGCTCATATTTGTATACATTATACTCACTCTCCATAGAGTGAATGGGAAAAATGTTTTGCTCGCGCATACAGCCCAAACCGAAGGACGGATTTCCACCAAATTTTGATCAGGATCAGCGGCTTGGTCCCGAAAGCGTGCTTTTGCAAATTCTGTGAAAATTCGTCCAGTAGTTTTTTTTTTAAAATGACCAAAAAGTAGGTAAAAAAAAATTAGTGATATCTGTGTTCGGTTTGCGGATACACTTCCCTGTTCGCTCTGCTAGAAAGTGTCCTGATTGGCCAATCGTCTTGCGTGATGTTCGTGGACATGCAAAGTGTTCGCTGATTGGACGGCGTGGAGCGTGAAGCGCGTTAGATTTTTCAGTAGCGCCTGCCATATTGGATTTGGACAGCGCGGTGAAACATTGTTCAAAATGTGTATTTTGTAGAGTGTGTTGGTGTGTAGGAGTGTTTGGGGAGGGTGGGAGTGTGTGAGATAGGATGAAAGTTGTGTTTTTTATGTGTTAGACGTTCTTTTTGTGTTCGATTTGTTTGCGGACATCACGGGTGTTCTGAAATTTTCTAAATAAACTGACTAGGGGGTGTTCTAAGGAGTCAATATGTGTCCGTTTTGTTCGTAAGCAAAGTGAAACTGTTCTAAGAACACTCGCGGTGTCCGGGGAGTGTTCGTAGGTGGTGTCCTGAGGACACTGTCCGTATTGTTCTCTGTCAAGTTGAATGTGTTCTAAGAACACGCGCAGTGTCCTGAAATGTTCGCAAATAAACAAAATGGGGGTGTTCTGAAGACGCTGCTAAGAACACTCGCGGTGTCCGGGGAGTGTTCGTAGGGGGTGTCCTGAGGACGCTGTCCGTATTGTTCTCTGTCAAGTTGAGTCTGTCCTAAGAACACTCGCAGTGTCCTGAAATGTTCGCAAATAAACAAAATGGGGGTGTTCTGAAGACGCTTCTAAGAACACTCGCGGTGTCCGGGGAGTGTTCGTAGGGGGTGTCCTGAGGACGCTGTCCGTATTGTTCTCTGTCAAGTTGAATGTGTCCTAAGAACACTCGCGGTGTACTGAAATGTTCGCAAATAAACAAGATGGTGGTGTTCTGAAGAGGCTTCTAAGAACACTCGCGGTGTCCGGGGAGTGTTCGTAGGGGGTGTCCTGAGGACGCTGTTCGTATTGTTCTCTGTCAAGTTGAATGTGTCCTAAGAACACTCGCGGTGTCCTGAAATGTTCTCAAATAAACAAAATGGGGGTGTTCTGAAGACGCTTCTAAGAACACTCGCGGTGTCCCGGGAGTGTTCGTAGGGGGTGTCCTGAGGACGCTGTCCGTATTGTTCTCTGTCAAGTTGAGTCTGTCCTAAGAACACTTGCGGTGTCCTGAAATGTTCGCAAATAAACAAAATGGGGGTGTTCTGAAGACGCTTCTAAGAACACTCGCGGTGTCCGGGGCTTGTTCGTAGGGGGTGTCCTGAGGACGCTGTCCGTATTGTTCTCTGTTAAGTTGAATGTGTCCTAAGAACACTCGGGTGTACTGAAATGTTCGCAAATAAACAAGATGGTGGTGTTCTGGAGACGCTTCTAAGAACACTCCCGGTGTCCTGGAATGTTCGTAGGGGGTGTCCTTAGGACGCTGTCCGTATTGTTAGTTGTTAAGTTGAAAGTGTTGTAAGAACTATTGCGTTTTTCTGAAATGTTCGTAGGGGGTGTCCTGAAAACGGTGTCCGTATTGTTCGCTGGCAAGTTCAAAGTGTTCTAAGAACACTCACATTGTTCGCGGACATTAAAAGTTTCCCATAGATCATAGTTGAAATGTTTGACTCTATGGATGTGATATGCTGCGGTGGTTGTTGCCAGGGCATAGAGTCTTGGGTGCATGGCCATTTGGCCATGCACCCAAGATTGTATGCCCTGGCAACAACCACCGCAGGATATCACATTCATACTTGCTTATAACTTTGGGTGAAAAACAAATGTATAAGGAACAAAGGTATTAGATACTATGGATGTGATATGCTGCTATGGTTGTCCTTATTATTGTATACTTACTGTTTGGTCTAGTAATGGGAGTCCATGTTTTTCTTCTTCATTTCTGTGATAAAAGAAAATAGCATGTTAGTATTAGTATTTTGGAATGACTTATTACATTGTATAAGCAATATACTTTTATTTTTTTTCGACCCTCATATTTAGTAGAGTACAAATCAGAGTACTGTGCAATTTGCTCAGTTTCTGTATTTGTTGCTAAAATCATTGGGTCTGTGGGAGAAAAAAAAATCCATGTTGGATTAAAAAAAAACCTTTTTCTGTTATGCTACAGTTTATTAGTTTGTTTGTTTTCAGTGTGCACTTGTTGTTTCTGGCTAATGCTTTATACTTTGCTCTGCTGTATTTTTTTTGGAGCAGTAACAGATTCTTCATTTGTTTTGATATTATAAAATTTTGGAGCAGTTAGATACCAATTGGCATATTCTAACTGTCTATTTTTTAAATATATTTTAGTGGTTTTGATTTACCTATTTGGATATTGTTAAATTTTGGCACAGTTAGATACCAATTGGCGTATTCTAACTGTGTATTTTTTGGCCTAATTTAGTGGTATTCATTTATCTGATTAGTTGTTGTAGAATCTTTGAGCTGTTAGATAGCTTTTGGAGTATTCTAACAGTTTATATTATTTTAACACACATTTATAATTTTGGGACAGTTAGATACCAATTGGAGTATTCTAACAGTTTATATTTTTGTAACACAAATTTACTTAAAGGTTTAAATACAGTTTATTCATCAAATTTTGGTTTTAAGAACATCAAATAAGCGTTTGTAAGATTTGCTGGTAATCTCTGCTTTAGAGTAATGGTACTATCATTACATTCAAACCATCCACATTTCTTTTTTCTGTATGCAGTCTAGTGCCCTGAATTGGTTGTGACTCCTGCGTGGTAGATTATACCTATTGTTGTGAAGGTTTTCTTACCAAGTGATATTTGACCATGTGTGAATCCAGTCAGCTTGCAGTTGTTTTTGGTACCATCTGCATTGTAACATAGAAGCATTAGTATTACGTATTTACTATGTGTTTGTATTACTAACGTGGAGCGATTATCTGAATTGCAGGTAGAGCATAATCTACCATGGTTTGCATTTTGTACAAGTTGCTGAAATGGAATGGATTCACAATTTGGTATTGATATATATATGAAGCGTTCATTGGGGATTTCTTCTTGTGTCACATTGTTGCAGAGAGTGCATGTATGTTTCCACATGTATGAAATCTGAAAGATTTCATTTATAGGTATGTTTTTGTTTTCCAGCACTCGTAGTAAGTACATTAGAAATTCTTGTGGATCTTCCTGTGAGTTTATAGTGAATTTCACCATTCCAGCACAGTAGTCCAATTGTCGTCTTATTCCAAAAACACTATATGTGTTGTCAGGATTGTTTGCTGCATTTCTGTGAAGTACTAACATTTGCAAACACAATGGGTCTGTACTGTGTGAGTAAATGTTGTCAACAATTGGTGGTAATTGAAATAGAATATTCATTGCTACATTTGCATAGCAACTTACACCAACTATATTTGAGAATTTAAATGGTCCAGGTAGTTCTGTATCTAACTGGTTTTTTTGGAGTTTGTCTTCCTTCTTTAAAGAAGTACCTGGTTTACTTTCTCTAATTGATTTTTTTTTGTTTGTGATACTTGATGAAGTATTAGTTTCTTTTACTCTCTTTGGAGGATTTGCAGTGACGTCCTGTTGCATTTCTGTTTGATTTAGTTTTCTTTTACAACGTTTTAGTTTTTGTGGAATACGATATGTGTTTAGATGGGGAGTGTATAGTGAGCGAAGTCTATTATATTCTAAAATGCAAGGAATATCAGCGTTTACTTTACTTGCATCAAAGTTGATTAGAAATAGACCGTCAAGTGTACGTAAGTGTGATAGTGCTACGTAGCTCATGCCTTCTTTAAAGACTGTGTTACCAATATCTATCATTGCTTTGTCTAGGGTAAGACATTGTGATTTATGAATTGTGACTGCGTATGCAAGAGTTAGAGAGAATTGTTCTCTGCGTACATACATATCTTTGAAGAGAAGGAATCTAGCTGTTGAGCGTCCTATCCGTTTTACTTCTGAAAGTTTGTCAAAGACTATATTGACAAACTGAATTTTGTTGTCACGTGGGTATGTTTGAAAGCCAACAACTGTTCCCAGTGCTCCATTAACTAGTCCTTGGTCCACGTCAAGGTTACGTTTAAGCATTACTCTGCAATTTAAGGATAATTTTAACATCTTTTCTAAGCCTGGTGTTTTTGAGATTGATTTTTCCAAATTATTTAGTCTTGTTGTGGCTTGGTCGCACATGGGTAGTGTCATACCATGTACATCTAGTTTGTCTGTGGCGCTTATTTCCATTATTGGTTGCATTTCTTTACTTAGCATGATTTCATTGAATTTGAAACAGCTTGCAAGAGTTGGCATTAAGGCCATACAATTGACATTTTTGTGGGCTAATTGTTCCATAACATCTGTAGCACATGCATTATCGCCATAAAGTGCATTAATGTGCCGGGTTTTCAATGTTGCTTCTGCTTCTTTAGAAAGTATACCAACTCTCAAACTTTTTAAAAATGTTGGCATAAGTTAGATCTGCAGATTGGCGCATGTTTTCTGTTAATTCTCTGTAATGGAAATGTTGCCAAAGGTTGACATTTCCAATGCTGCCAACAGTTTTACGGCAGAGTGTGTGCACTAATGTTTTAAAAATAGGTTCACCTTTTACTGGTGTTAATTGAAGCAGATCTCCAAAAACAATAATGTGTTTTCCTGCAAAGAGCTCTTCATAGTCTGCTTTGAGTACTTCTTGTAATATGAGGTGAATCAAAGCTAACATCAGGTTGGAGACCATGCTCACTTCATCTATTCGTAGCATTTTCATTTGTTTCAATACTCTGCGTAATTCCATTGCAGCTTCTGCAGAAAGTTTGTAATAGTCTAATTTGTTCTGGTGTTCTACTGGTAATAGTAGTAATCGGTGAAATGTAACACCACCTATGTTGTAGGCAGCTAAATCTGTGGGGGCAGTGACAACAGCTGACAGTTTGTTGTTTGTCAATTGGTGAAGGAACTTACTAATGATTTTGATTAGGAATGTTTTGCCAGAACCAGCTTCACCACTGAAGTACAGTAGTATAGGTTTATAATTATGGCAGGAACATTCTTTATTTTCATGTTTTACACCATGTGCAATTTGTTTTGTTACTTCTTGAAACATGCTACTTTGCTCATTGTTTAGTTTTGATTGTAGTATAGTTAAGTCTTCCTTATCTTCATACGGACACATGATGATTTCTACTTGTATGATAGCTAATTCTGCCTCATTTGTTATTAGTGGTTCTCCCAGTGGTTCTTGGCTTCCTGTTACAGAAGGTTGGCTACTGTCAGGAGTATCCTTATCTAGTTGAGCTTGGAGTTCTTCCTCATGTTGCTGTTCATTGTGCAACATTGTTTTGTACTGTGTAAAGTTTACATCAGTTATAGTGCTTTCATTTGCTTTGAAAGCATCCTCATATGAGTCATAGTTATCTAGTAATTGTTCTTCTTTTCTCCATGGTTTGAAGAGTTGTAGCAGGGACATGTAATATACTTCTTTATGTTGAGGAATCTTCAATGACAATTTGATATGATTAATTAAATTTGGGTTAGTGAGTTTAACTAAGCTGCCTTCACAGTCTGTCACTCTATATTTGCCTTTTTTTCATCGGGTTTCATATTATTTTTGTATGTGTAGTTTTGGGCTATTTGGTATAGACACATGTTTTCCAAAGTATTACTTCTGTTTGGGTAGTATGTGTCAAATACATTGTTTTTTAAAATGTCTTGGCTGTTGGGATCATGTTTGGCTATTGTTTCTATATCTTCATATGATTTTAGAACTCTTTTTCTAGATTTAGCTGGACCAAGACTAAGCCATACTATATTTTCAGATTTACCATACAATGAAGTACCAGTTAAACAATCAGCTGCTTCATAAGATCCACATTCTCTATGGGTGAGCATTTTTATGCCCAAGCTGTATAATTTCTGAGATACTGTTTTATCTGATGACAGGTCATTCCAGAGGTCTTGGAGCTCTGTCTTTTCTGCTTTAGTTAATTATGCTGTGACATATCGTGCAACTGCAGTAGAATTGTCTGCAATGTACTGCACATCTATGTTTGCATTCCATAAGTGGCAATGATTGCATTATAATCATTGATATATTTTTCTTCTTCTTTTCTTTTTATGTAATATGTATTTTTAGGTGACTTTCCTTTAACAGTATGTCTAACTGAAGACATGAGGTTGTTTACTTGAACTGTATTTGTAACTGGTCTAGGGAAACCAAATCGGCATTTGGTGTAGTATTTGCCTTTGTTTTTGTATTTGCGACGACAATATTTTCCACATTTGTGTCTTTGAAATTGTAAAATTTGTGCACAAAGATCACTATTTGGGGCTTCTGATGGAATTTCACAAGTGACATATTTTTTTAATAAACTGTAAAACAGTGGCATCACTGTCTTGACCAAATTTAGGAGCATCTTTAATCCATAAAAGCATGTGGATATGTGGTGCTCCTCTGGCTTGGTATTCTTTTCTCCAAAAGAAGTGTTGCACTTCTCCAAGGGGAGGAACAGTTTTATTACAAATAAAATGTAGCATAGCAATGAAGCGATGGTGAAAATATCTTGAAACATTAACAGGATCCAAAGAACAAAGTTCTCCAGGTGTTAGAATATTTATGTTTGTTTTGTTTTTATTTGATATGCGTAGGAAATCATGTAAATCTTCCCATGCATATTCTGCACAACTTAATGTAACAAACCAAGTGGGTAGGCAAAGGTTTCTGATCATACAACGTACATCTCCATGACGTCGAAACAAGTACTCTTTAGTACCACGCATATTTGCTAATAGATTTGTAATATTTGATTGTAAAACCTCATCCTTTTGCTGCACTTTCTCTAATAATTGTGTAGCTGTCATATTTTGAAAGTGTGATCCTGATTTTAATATGTGTGCAGCTCTGTAACATAAAGTTGCTAGTTCACTTTCAAAGAGTAGGTGGAATATGTATTCCACATTTTGTCTAAATCTGGGATCTTCAGAATACATCCGTAATGAGCGGTATTCTGAAGCTGATATTTGAATAGGTCATCATCAAACCTTCCTCCTTTGCCAGTTGGAAAGAGTAGAGGAAAAGCACATGCTTCTATACTTTTTTCCCATATACTGATTGGCGATCCTTTTGTTTGACGCATTTGGTAAGTTTCCAGTACATCTTGTACGGTGTCATTACAGTGCAAAGGATGAATTGTATACTGGTCTAAAGTATTTGATATTGTAGCAGGATCTAGTAGCTCAAATTGACCAGCTTCTTGTGTTTCTTGATTTATTTCAGTTGTATCTTTCAAGTTTTCTTCAATATTAATTTCTTTGTAATATTCATTATTCTCTTTAAGATATTGGAAGGCTTGTCTAACCTTATATAAATCTACCAGCTGTTGCCATATTTTTTTGTCTTTTGTAGGTACTCCATTTACTAATATAATTAAAGATTGCTGCATTGGACGTTGCACTCCTAGAGTATGCACATTTTCTTTTAGATTTAATGGTAAATAAACTACTTTTCCACGAATGCCTTTTACCAATTCAGAGGGAGGTAATTTTGCTGTTTTTGGTTGAAGGCGTATTACTGCTTGAAATGGGTGTACTGTTTGAATTATGATGCTCTCATATAAATTAAGTTGTTGTAGAGGTTTTGGTACTGGGTATAATTCCAAATTATTTGTGATAGAACGTGAAGGAGTTTGGTTGCTGTCAAGTTTTGTAGTGCAATAACTGCAAAGTATTAAGGGCTCAGTTATTTCATATTTGTTTTCTGCTAGAAGGTAGAGAGCTAATTCAAACCATTTAGAATCTTCATTGTCTTCTATTTTGTATGATAGGTCCACAGTTTTTGTGTTACTTTTATAAAAAATTCTACGGCAACATACACATACATGGTTTGGTACTTCAGCTGATGTACTTTTAAATTTTAGTATTTCTTTTTTGTATGTGTTTAGCAAAAGGTTGCCATGTGTAGAATTGTTGCTTAATTTTTTTAAAGCTATTTCATTCTGTAAATGGCTTTCACTTCCAAAATATTTTTTCTTGATATAGTGAATTTCTTCAAGTAGGTCTTTTGCTGTACCATGTAGAAGGATGTTATTTAACTTTGCTAGTGCTAAAGCAGGACTTTTAGCATAGTACAGTTTATAGACTAGATTTCTTATAGTTGAATGATGTGTTGATATCCTTTTGATATCATGGAAAGTGGTTTTACAAGTAGGTCCTGTAATGCAGGCCAATGAATGTCCTTGTAGTCCTGTGTACTTGCGCACTGAACAGGAATCTATATTTTGCAGTAATTTAATTTTGATTTTGTCTTTGCTTTTTACATATTTATTGAGGAATTGGTGTAAAGATTTGAAACATTGTTTGGGAATGTTACACATTGACCTGCATGGCCATTTGTACACTAGACGTTCTGATTCAGTTGAATGGAGGGGTAATTCTAAGTTTTCAGGGCATATTTTTGTAAGGAGTACTTCTTGTTCCATTATGGTATTATTCACTTTTTCATAACCTCGACCACTGCTATTTATGGCAATTGTATTTGTTTGCTTTTGTTTGTACGCTTCTTCATTAAAATATGGTTCTGTGCTCGTAGTGTGATTCCATTCACCTCCGCAGATACTTAAGAAGTTCTTTCTGTTGACATTTCGCTTATTGAGAAGTCTTTTTTGTAATTTAGTTATTAGTTTTGTTAGTGGTTTCATTTTGTTTAACAGTAAAATAAATACATTTCTTTTGAGAAGAATTGCACTGTCCATCAATGCTTCTAAGCTTAATTTCCTACAATAGGTTTTAAGCTTTTAACCTGATTTCTCTCCTGTTTTTATAAGATTTTGAAGGACTTTGTGACGGTATATTTTGGCTAAAATACTTTTCTCGGTATGCTTACTTTGCACTATATTAAAATTTGAAGAAGTAGTTTTATTTGTACTGATAGCTGATTTTATGTTAATTGTTTTTTGGTTTGTTTTACATTTTGATAGAGGAAGCGAAGTTGTTGTACTTGAAACTTCTTGTGTTTCACTAAATGATTGTATTAGCTGTTTTGTTTCAACTTTTTTTTTACAAATTCTGCTAGAGATGGATGCTTATGTTGGACACCTTTATTTTCATTTGCTCTAATTTTACGTTGCTTTCTACGGAGTTGTCTTTTGGTAGGCATTCTTTAGGGTCTGTTGAAAAAAATAAAGAAGATATGGGTTGGGGTGTTCTGGAATGTATGTGTGCTCTGTGCATGAGTGTTTGAGTAAGATGATAAAGATGTATGTAATGGTGTGTGATTGTGCATTGGGAACTAAAACTAGTAGGGATAGGTATTCTTGAATTTATGTGTCACTAAACTGGGGTTCAGATGACAAAAAAAAAGTAAGCTAGTGGTGTGGAAAAGTACAAATAGTATATGTAATGTATACAATTAAAACAGTTGTTTGTTCTATAATATGAAAATTGTAGTGGTTCAGTTGGCTAATTTGTGTGTCCAAAAATAGAAATTTGTGGGCCATTCTGGTTGTAAATCGCTGTTTACGACATGGACATTTTTGGACAAAATGGTACAAAATCTCTATTTTAAGAAACCAAAATAGCTGGTATTAATGTTATAGTATATTTGATTAATAATATAAATAATATGGTGATATTTTACTTACTTTTTTTTAAATTAACAGGTAACTTCTTAGTTTTTCTTTCTTCTTCGAATTCGGCTGCTTCTTTTCAGGAAACTGGTCTTCACTGCAACTGTGAAAGCATCAAATTAGTAACTTTGTTTGTATATAGCACTGTTTTTAATTTAGATATTGATTTTTTAAATTGAAATCCTCAATGCCTTCTGTAAAACCATTAAACTAATTTATTTACATAAGATACATTGCATCAGTTCAGTACATATGATATGTTCTTAATGAACAAATTGTATTGAATGACTAACTGTAGCAAAAATAAAATATCTTTACTATGTCTTGTGAAATTTATAATATATTAGTGAATACCACTATTTCTGTAAGTAAACTGTTCTAGGTAATAGCGCCTCAATGTCATGTCTAATTTAAAGTAATTAAGTAAATAAATAAATAAAAACAAAAAATATGAAATTGTATACGTATTTTTATAAAGGTTTAAACATAGATTGTGTTTGCATGCAATTTTGTTTGAATATATGTAGTCTATATATTTCATTTAAAAAATGTTAGTTTAACATGATTTGAGTGTGTGTGTATAAAGAAAGTAAAAAGTATAAAGGTGTATAAGTGGTAGTTGATTTTAGGAAATTGAAAAAAGTACAGTAAATTTATTTTACAGATTTTACAAGGTAAAAGTCTATTTGAAAATGTGTTCATCTACCATAGCTCTCAACTCACACGCTTTTGGTGGGTGTCACACGCCTTGTAAAGGGCAGACTCACCCGCCAAGCCTCCTGCTCGCCCATTCATTCCAATGGGCGTCTCACCCGCTAAAAACAAAATCGGGTGATTTCACCCGCCTGTAAAAGAAAAATGGTTGAGAGCTATGTCATGTACTATACAAAAAATATGCATACCTGAAGTTTGTGTTCATGCATATGGATATGCATGGAGCTGCAAGTAGAAATCTTGAAGACTTGTACAGTATTTGTGGTAGATGCTGCTTGCCAATGATATGACACTTGTACTCAGAGAGATTCAGAGTACATTTGCCTTGCTGATCTATGATGATGCAGTTAGATGTAGAGGTCTTGAATGTGATTGGTGCATGGTCATGTGATTTTTGAGGTACATCCAATGAGGGAATGGCAGAGAGAGTGTAGTGGAAATGGTAGAAGGCTGTTCATGTTACGATATGTCCGCGGACATGGCGGTAGTTCCCGGACATCGGGAGTTACATCCGGGGATTTTTGGGTTCAGAAGTCATGCAAATGAGAATAAGCACTGAAAGGGATTGGTCAGGAAAGTTTGGTGGGTGTGTTGTGCCAGGAGAGATTTTCTGAGATACTCTTTTTGCTGAGAGAACAAAAGATAGCTATGGCTGTGTGTTTCAGAAAACAGATTGTTTGGATTTTAGGAGATTCGTGGATACATTGGTTGAAGGTGCATGCAGAAAGCTGTGGAGTAGCTGTAGGTCTTGGATTCCCACATGTGGAAATACACTGGCATGGAGTATGTGGAATGAAGTGGTTGGATTTGCTACCTCTCTGTGCTACTTTGGAGACAGAGCAACATCCAGACATAATTGTAATTCATTGTGGAGGGAACAGTTTAGGGCATGTGACTGGATTTTTTTTGCAATTTGCTATGAAAGAAGGACTGAGGAAGGTTATGGACATGTTTCCTAATTCTCAAGTGATATTTTCACGGATTGCGCAGAGACAAATGTGGCTTCGTTCTTCTTCATTTGGTCCACAAATGGAAAAAGCAAGGCGCAATGTTAATAAGGCTGTTTGTTGCTTTCTAAGAGATTTTGGCATGTCTTCTTTTCACAATGAAAATATTATGTTTTGTAGTACATACATTTTTCGCACAGATGGAGTCCATCTTACTTATGCTGGCAATCAGATTTTTCTGAGAAATGTACAAAATGCATTGCAACCTTTTTTGGAATTACAACAACGATTTTGAAGTAGATGTTAAGCATTTACAATTTTTGACTTACAAACACCACCCAAAGGCTCTTTTCAGAGCCACCACTTCTTTCCAGAGAAAATTACAATGTTTGTGATGGAGTAGTAACCCAATTTTTTTAATGTTTGCGAACTGTCCGCGGACTTCTAAAAAATACAAAGAGCCCTGCTTCATTTATTTTCACTTCTATTTTTTAACTGGGAAAGGCGGCTCTGAAAAGAGCCTTATTTTTTTTTTATTTCTGTAATTTTGTATTTTTTTTGGTTTTTCAGACACGACACACTAGGAGAGGAGGGTAAAGGGGGGGACACCAACCACAGGGATAAGAAAGGGCGAGCTGAGAGAGGAAGATGTAGAGTGGGTTTTATTTGGGTAGTGAGCAGGTCTTCTCGTGCTCTGAGACGATAGTCTCAAAAGCACTCAGAAGTCGCTCCCCCCTGCAGAGTACTGTGTCACAGTACATACATACAACTGTGACCTTCGAAAGGTAAGGGTCATCAGCATTCTGTATGGCCTGTGAGGCAGCTTGAGAAAGACGCTGTCCCACAGAGGTGGTCCTTGTGGTGACAGGATCAGAAACAGAGGATGAAGTAGAGGAAATCAACCTGCTACGTTCTTCGCAAGGTACAACCCTGCGAATAGCCCCAGAGTGAAATGACCTCAGGTGTCGCTTCATAGTAGTGGTCCCAAAGCTGTAGTTACCGTGCTTCCCGCGACTGAGTATCATTTTGCACTCATTGCAGGTAACATGGTTCGCACGAGCCTTAGGACCATTCCCATGAATGGTAAATAACCGTTCAGGGATTTCCTCTACCTCATTCTCATCATTCTCTTCTTCCTCCTCCGCATCCTCAGTCCTGTTCCCCTCTTCAGGCCCTAGGGGAGGTGGTGGTGGTGGAGGGGGTGGTGGTGGTGCTGAAGGCGGTGCAGCACCAAGTGGCAGTTCAGCAGCCAAGGATGCCATGTCGATGATGGTGTAGTCTGCAGGTGGTAGCAAAAATCACTGTGTTCTGAAGAATAGCCAGAAACACAATGGGAATAAGCTCTTGGGCGTGGTCGTTTATAGGGGTGCTTGTGCGCGGTCCGCGGACATGCGCACTGTGCACGGACAGATCGAACACAAAAAAAGGATCGGAAAGTTTCAAAAGGTATATAGAAACTCAAGATTGCTATGTGGGACTTGTGCCATGGTGAGATTTTATTGAAAAATATTATGGATTAATTGAAAATGTACTTTTAATTTGTTCAGGGACCCGAACAATGTCCGCATTCAGAACACGCGATCAGCGTGGGCGCGGTCATATGATCCGTTCACGAAAAAGTCCGCGAAGGAAGCGCATGTCCGCAGGACACCAAATGCACGGAGATTGGCTAGCGCATGCGCGTTGATGTTCTATGGACACTGTTCGGGTCCTGAACTAATTAAAATTGTGTCACACGTGAAACGAACATTTCAGGACACTGTGTGTGTTCTTCGAACAGTTTAAATTTGCTAGCGAACGGTAAGGACAGATATAGTGTTCTTCAGGACACGTTCAATTTCATTTATGTACGAACATTTCAGGACACCAATTGTGTTCTTAGAACAGTTTGAACTTGCTAGCGTACACTACGGACAGATATAGTGTTCTTTTGGACACTTTAATTTTTTTTTTTTTTACAAACATTTCAGGACACCGCATGTGTTCTTAGAATAGTTTCATCTTGCTAGCGAACAGTACGAACAGGTATAGTGTTCTTCAGGACACCTCCATTTTCGTTTATTTACGAACATTTTAGAACACCTGCACTGTCTGCGGACACCTACATTGTTTTTTTAAAAAAAACGAAACTATTTACAACACAATATAAAAATTAAACTTTATTTAACATATATTAATAATTTATGACAGAGAAGGTGAGGCAGAAACAGAAACAAAAACAGGAGAATTAGGGGTTTCATCATGATTGTTATTAGGTGAAGAAGGGATGGAAGTCTCATCAAAACGTTTTGGGTTATGGAGAGGGTTTGGGGATAATTGACTGGGATATGGTGAGGAGGGACAAGTACATGTGGGGCAATGGTACGAGGTTTTTGGTTTAAAATGATCTTCCACAAAAGTTTTCAAATTATTAAAATTAGTCAACTATAAATCCATTTTTTCTTCTATACTGTGAAAAGTATTATCCATAACAGGTTTTTCTGAAGTATTTTCTATTTTGGTATGCTCTGTACAAAAAATATATATATATATGTTAAATGTATACAAAATAATAATAATTAAATGGTTTATATTATAAAGTGTTTACCATTAGTTTCACTATCTTGTGACATGTCTTCATGTGGGAAATGTTCCTCTAGCCATTCCAGAGTACAAGACATTTCTGTGAGAGAAAAAAAAAAAAAGATAATATATTTTTTTATCTAATACAGAAAGTTTATAAATATATGAATAAAATTAAGTACACTTACTATTTCAGGTAAAATATGTCCTATGTACTCAGTGGGTCTGCTCTTGTTCTCAGTTCTGTCGTGTTTGTGAGGTAATTATGTTGGAAGCCAATTTATTTTCTTGTGGTATATTCCATTTTAGAACATAGTGCATTTAAATGAATGTTTAGTGTGTTGTATATATGGGTTACATTTCTTATGTATTAGTACATATAATGTGTTTGTGTGTTTTTTTTTAAATTTGTTAAATGTTCCTATGTTATGATATAACAATCAAACATACCCCCCCAGAGTTTTTAGGTAGTGGTACTGTTCTCCGAACATGTCCGCGAACATTAAATGAGTTCGCGGACATCAAGTACAGTAGAAGAGATTCAGTCAGTTCCATATGATATGTATATAAAGTGAAAGTCATTATTGTTAAGTTGCACTACTAAAAACCTATGAAATTCAATGCAAAAACTTTGTTAAAGGGACGTTATGGTTAAGTTGCGCTACTAAAAACCTATGAAATTCAGTGAAAAATCTTTGTTAAAGTGATGTCATCAATGACATTTGTGATGTCATCTTTGATGTCCTGGGTGTTAGTCTTAGCAGTGCACGGTGGTGGCGCGAGTTATGGTTGCTTAGCTTACCATAACTGGTGAATTTCAAGGGTTTTTCGGTTTTACTTGGAACCATAACGTCCCTTTGACAAAGTTTTTTCACTGAATTTCAAAGGTTTTTAGTAGCGCAACTTAACCATAACGTCCCTTTAACAAAGTTTTTTCACTGACTATGTATATATATATATTACACGGCCACAGGAGTGGCTGTGTAGTTATGGTTAAGTTGCTGTTTCCATAGGAAGAGCACTTTTTGGGCGACCTATAACTCCGCTCCCCCTGGACGAATCCTCACCAAACTTTGCAAAAAAAAGTATATGGGCCACTCTGAATTTTTTTTTTCAAAGTTTGGAGATGTTTGGTGCAGGGGGGCAAAAGTTATAGGGGGGTCCCAAAACATCTTTTTTTCCATAGACTGAATGGGGGAAAAACTTTGCGCAAAGCTACAGGTGAAACCGCTGGACGGATTTTGTCGAAATCTGCGACATGTACAAGTGCTTGGTCCAGAAAGCGTGCTTTTGTAAATTTGGTGACCAGCCGTGCAGTATTTTACTTTATAATTATCAAAAAGTAGGTCTGAAAAAATTAGTGATATCTATGTCCACTCCGCGGTCACACTTCCCTGTTCGGTCCACGAACAAGATACCGATTGGCTAAGGGGCTGGCGTCATGACCGCAGGCACGCGGTATCTCTGCCCATTGGCTGCTGCGAAATGTGTACTGCGTCAGATTGTTTGGATGCGACCGACATCTTGGATCCGCCGAAAGCGTAGCAACAACCAGCATATACATGCTCTATTCATGAAACTCTTTTGCTGTGTCACACAGCATTGGGAAAGTTTCAGACAATAAGACATGGGTGATCAATGCATTTGTTCTGGGGGTCGGTCTTCATGATGTAATTTCTATGGACACCTTGTACGCACAGTAAATGTGGGGTGCAATAACGATAGCACTTCAGTCCATGCAGTGGACAGGAAACTTGCTGTGAATGCATTATTTTTTCCGATGGCTATTAATATATTCATTAGTACACCGCCATGGGTGTCAAATGGTACAGTGGTTTTGGCCAGGGCCTAGAGTCTTGGATGCATGGCCGTCGGCCAAAGGCCGAAGGCCTTAATTCCAAGACTCTAGGCCCTGGCCACAACCACTGCCGCATGTGCCACCCATACATACACCCGTAGTGTTGCGGTTTGATTGTCAAGTTGTGGGGAGTGCGTGCAGTCTTGGGTGCATGGCCGAAGAACAAAGTGATCAGAACTAGACTTGGAAGCCACCGCACACCCATCCAATGTAAGATCTACAGACATACAGCTAGGAGTGAAGCCCCTGGGCAGAAGCACTGAAGGATAACACACCTATAGAATATCCCCCACTACCACACATCACTGAGGTGGTTGTGGGGAGACCCTGCACTCTTGGGTGCATGGCCAAAGGCCATGCACCCAATAATACACTAATACCTTCTTAATGACGTATGTTCTATGGCCTTTTTGTACGCACAAAAAATGAGGGGTCCAATAAGGCCAGTATTTCAGCACGTGCAGGGCACGGGGAAGTTGTTACAGTTGTAAGGACACGTGTGGTGTTAGGGAATACTGAAATTGACACTATGCCGCAATTGCTATACTTTTTCCTAAGTTGTTACTGTTGTAAGGACACGTGTGGTGTTAGGGAACATTGAAATTGACAGCATGCCGTAATTGCTATACTTTTTCCTAAGGTTATTGAATTCATCAGTACGCCGCCATGGGTGGCACATGCTATGGTGGTTGTGGCCAGGGCCTAGAGTCTTGGATGCATGGCCGTCGGCCGAAGGCTGAAGGCCTTACTTCCAAAACTCTAGGCCCTGGCCACAACCACTGTAGCATGTGCCACCCATGCATGCACCCATAGTATTATGTTTCGATTGGCAAGTAGTGGGGAGTACGTCCAGTCTTGGGTGCATGGCCAAAGGCCATGCACCCAAGAACAAAGTTATAAGTACTAGACATGCAAGCCACTGCACACCCATCCCATGTAAGATCTATGGACATACAGCTAGGAGTGAAGCCTCTGGCCAGAAGCACTGAAGGATATCACACCTATAGAAAAACCGCCACTACAACACATCACTGATGTGTTTGTGGAGAGACCCTGCACTCTTGGGTGCATGGCCAAGGCCCATGCACCCAAGACTGAAGTCATAAGCAGTGGAGTTACAAGTCAATATGGGTGTGGTGTAATGTGCAAGTTGTCTTGACGCCCTAGTGTCTTAGCTTCATGGCTGCATACGATGGTCCGAAAGTAAATTTATAAGTAGCTAATTTACAAGGACCATGGTTTTGATATGCAGCGATGGTTGTGGTTAGGAACTATACTCCTTGTACCTTGGTCGTAAGGCATAGGTGGTAGGTTACTCACCGAAGATGCAAGGGCCAGTCTACAGGCACTGCAGCATATTAGTGCCATAGATTAGACGTCTAGATTCCCATGTGTAGAACATGACTGCCAATACACTTACTCCTTACTTTGTTCAGAATCCACATTCATTTTTTAAGTGGCTACCGTAATTGCCGGAAGTATCACTTTTTCCATTTCTGTGATGAAAGAAAAAGGTGTGTTAGTGTTTGCATTTTTTGAAAATTTACTACATTGCATAATAGACAGTTATCCTTTTTTTTTACCCTCATATTTGGTTTACAAACCAGTGTACTGTGCATTGCGCTCAGTTTCTGTGTTTGCTTCTCTAATCCTTGGGTCTGGGGAAAACAAATCCTTGTCGGATTAAAAAAAAAAAAACGTTGTTTCCTATGGTACTACTTCCTTGTTTCCTTTGAGTGTTCCTTCATCTTTTTGATCAATGTTCTGTTTGTTGCCTTCCAGCCCATTTTTAACAACAGTTAGATACCTGTAGGCGCATTCTAACTGTGCATTTGTTCCTACAGATTTGTGATACTCATTCATTTGTGTCGTTGTTATATCCTGTTTCCTTCATCTTTCCCATTAATGTTTTGTTTGTTGCCTTCCTGCTGATTTTTAACAACGGTTAGATACCTGTAGGCGTATTCTATCTGTGCATTTGTTTCTAACGATTTGTGATCATTATTTATTTGTGTCATTCTTCCATCCTGTTGGGTAGTTAGATACCTGTGGGCGTATTCTAACTGTTTGTAGTCTTTCACATAATTTGTTGACAATCTTGAAATACACATTATTTCGTAAATTTTGGCTTTAAGAACATTTAATACGCATTTGTTAGGTTAGCTGGCAATCTCTGCTTTAGAGTAATGGTGCTATCATTACATTCGAAGCATCCAGAATTCTTTTTTAATGTATGCAGTGTAGTGACCTACATTGGTTGTAGCTTCAGCATGGTAGATTATTCCTACTGTTGTAAAGGTTTTCTTTCCAAGTGACACTTGACCGTGTGTGAATCCAGTCAGTTTGCAGTTTTTGGTGCCATCTGCATTATAACGTAGAAGCATAAGTATTATGTAGGCACTATTTGATTGTATCAGTAAGGTAGAGCGATTGTCTGAATTGCAAATACTACATAATCTGCCATGGTTTGCATTTTGTACAAGTTGCTGAAATGGAATGCTCTCACAATTTGGTATGGAAACATACACACATCTCTCATTTGGGATTTCTTCCTGTATCACTTTGCTACAGAGAGTGCATGTATGTTTCCACGTGTACGAAATTTGGAAGATTTCATTTACAGGTATGCTTTTGTTTTCCAATACTAATAGTATGTACATTAGAAATTCTTGTGGATCTTCTTGTAAGTTCATAGTGAATCTCAACATTCCAGCACAGTCGTCCAATTGTTGCCTTGATCCATGAACACTGACGGGGTAATTCATAGAATTTCACACAAAAGTGGCGCACGCGGCTGGCGCACAGTGTGCGCGTGCGAATCTCTGCGCCAGCCGCGTGCGCTAAAATCAATTTCCGCGCACAGCGTATTCATGGATTTTAGCCTCCAAAACCAGCGATGGTGCAGAGTGGTGCAGCGATCCTGCAGCAGCGCCAGTTACGCCCCCAAGAACGCCCTCGCGCAAGGAAAAGCCATCAAAATTCCCAATTCAGCGCAAAGGGCTGTGCTAACCCTGGACCAGTTTACAGGGCTGCCAAACAGCAAACGCTAAGCGGGGAACGTGTATTACTGGGGTGCGCATGAAGTTTCACACGCGAAAAGCCCTGTGCGAGTGGGGTACGTGTATTACTGGGGTTTGCGGGAATTTTCACATGCGATTTCAGCAGGGTAGGTGTATTACGGGGTTCGCAGGAACTTTCACACGCGAAAGGGCCTGTGCGAGTGGGGTACGTGTATTAAGGGGGTGCGTGGGAAGTTTCACACGCGATTGGGCTAGGTACGTGTATCTCAGGGGTGCACGGGAAGTTTCACACGCGAATGGCCTGGGTATGTGTATCTCAGGGGTGCGCGGGAAGTTTCACACGCGATTGGACTGTGTACGTGTATTTCAGGGGTGCGCGGGAAGTTTCACACGCGATTGGGCCTGGGTACGTGTATTTCAGGTGTGCGTGGGAAGTTTCACATGCGATTGGGCTTGGTACGTGTATTTCAGGGTTGCGTGGGAAGTTTCACACGCGATTGCACTTGGTACGTGTATTTTGGGGTGCGTGGGAAGTTTCACACGCGATTGGGCTGGGTACGTGTATTTCAGGGGTGCGCGGGAAGTTTCACACGCGATTGGCCTGGGTACGTGTATTTCAGGGGTGCGTGGGAAGTTTCACACGCGATTGGCCTGGGTATGTGTATTTCAGGGGTGCGCGGGAAGTTTCACACGCGATTGGCCTGGGTACGTGTATTTCAGGGGTGCGCGGGAAGTTTCACACGCGATTGGCCTGGGTACGTGTATTTCAGGAGTGCGTGGGAAGTTTCACACTCGATTGGCCTGGGTACGTGTATTTCAGGGGTGCGCGGGAAGTTTCACACGCGATTGGAGTAGGGTACGTGTATTACCGGGCTGCGCATGAAGTTTCACATGCGATTTTGCTGTCAGAGCGGGGAACGCGTATTTCGGGGGTGCGCGGGGAGTCCTACACGTGAATTGGCAGTGTGGGTCCTCCCAGGTGTCCCCTCTACCCCCTCCACGGTCCCTACAGGCAGCCCACACCACAGGGGACTACCCCGCACCCCTGGTCATGTCCCGCAGGCAGCACATCCACCATGGGCATGCCCCCCAGCCAAGCCACGTGTCACGTTGCCATATGATCACCAACTCATGTCTCCCAGCACCCCCACCCCCCAGCAGTGCAGGGCACCTGCCAGCAGGCCCCCACTCATGTCCCACTCATGTCCCCCAGGACCCCACCCCCCAGCAGTCAGGGGCACCTGCCAGCAGGCCCCAGCACATGTCCCACTCATGTCCCCTTGCACCCCCACCCCCCAGCAGTGCAGGGCACCTGCCAGCAGGCCCCCACACATGTCCCACTCATGTCCCCTTGCACCCCACCCCCCAGCAGTGCAGGGCACCTGCCATCAGGCCCCCACTCATGTCCCCTTGCACCCCCACCCCCCAGCAGTGCAGGGCACCTGCCAGCAGGCCGCCACTCATGTCCCACTTATGTCCCCTTGCACCCCCACCCCCCAGCAGTGCAGGGCACCTGCCAGCAGGCCCCCACTCATGTCCCACTCATGTCCCCTTGCACTCCTACCCCCCAGCAGTGCAGGGCACCTGCCAGCAGGCCCCCCACTCATGTCCCACTCATGTCCCCTTGCACACCCACCCCTCAGCAGTGCAGGGCACCTGCCAGCAGGCCCCCACTCATGCCTCCTCTCACCCCCACCCCCAGAAGTGCAGGGCACCTACCAGCAGGCCCCCACTCATGCCCCACTCATGTCCCCTTGCACCCCCACCCCCCAGCAGTGCAGGGCACCTGCCAGCAGGCCCCCACACATGTCCCCCAGCACCCCCACCCCAGCAGTGCAGGGCACCTGCCAGCAGGCCCCCACACATGTCCCACTCATGTCCCCTTGCACCCCCACCCCCCATCAGTGCAGGGCACCTGCCAGCAGGCCCCCACTCATGTCCCACTCATGTCCCCTTGCACCCCTACCCCCCAGCAGTGCAGGGCACCTGCCAGCAGGCCACCTCTCATGTCCCACTCATGTCCCCTTGCACACCCACCCCCCAGCAGTGCAGGGCACCTGCCAGCAGGCCCCACTCATGTCCCCTTGTACCCCCACCCCCAGCAGTGCAGGGCACCTGCCAGCAGGCCCCCACTCATGTCCCACTCATGTCCCCGTGCACCCCCACCCCCCAGCAGTGCAAGGGCACCTGCCAGCAGGCCCCCACACATGTCCCCCAGCACCCCCACCCCCCAGCAGTGCAGGGCACCTGCCAGCAGGCCCCCACACATGTCCCACTCATGTCTCATTCCACCCCCACCCCCAGCAGTGTAGGGCACCTGCCAGGAGGCCCCCACTCATGTCCCAGTCGTGTCCCCTTGCACCGACACACCCAGCAGTGATGGGCACCTGCCAGCAGGCCCCCACACATGTCCCCCAGCACCCCCACGCCCCAGCAGTGCAGAGAACCTGCCAGCCGGCCCCCACTCATGTCCCCTTGCACCCCCACCCCCCAGCAGTGCAGGGCACCTTCCAGCAGGCCCCCACTCATGTCCCACTTATGTCCCCTTGCACTGCCACCCCCCAGCAGTGCAGGGCACCTGCCAGCAGGCCCTCATTCATGTCCCACTCATGTCCCCTTGCACCCCCACCCCCCAGCAGTGCAGGGCACCTGCCAGCAGGCCCCCACTCATGTCCCACTCATGTCCCCTTGAACACCCACCCCTCAGCAGTGCAGGGCACCTGCCAGCAGGCCCCCACTCATGTCCCCTTGCACCCCCACCCCCCAGCAGTGCCGGGCACCTGCCAGCAGGCCCCCAACCATGTCCCACTCATGTTCCCTTGCACCCCGACCCCCCAGCAGTACAGGGCACCTACCAGCAGGCCCCCACACATGTCCCACTCATGTCCCCTTGCACCCCCACCCCCCAGCAGTGCAGGACACCTGCCAGCAGGCCCCCACTCATGTCCCACCATGTCCCCTTGCACACCCACTCCCCAGCAGTGCAGGGCACCTGCCAGCAGGCCCCCACTCATGTCCCCTTGCACCCCGACCCCCCAGCAGTGCAGGGCACCTGCCAGCAGGAGCCCACTCATGCCCCACTCATGTCCCCTTGCACCCCCACCCCCAGCAGTGCATGGCACCTGCCAGCAGGCCCCCACACATGTCCCCCAGCACCCCCACACCCCAGCAGTGCAGGGCACCTGCCAGCAGGCCCCCACACATGTCCCACTCATGTACCCTTGCACCCCCACCCCCAGCAGTGCAGGGCACCTGCCAGCAGGCCCCCACTCTTGTCCCAGTCATGTCCCCTTGCACCCCCACCCCCCAGCAGTGCAGGGCACCTGCCAGCAGGCCCCCACACATGTCCCCCCAGACCCCCACCCCCAGCAGTGCAGGGCACCTGCCAGCAGGCCCCCACTCATGTCCCCTTGCACCCCCACCCCCCAGCAGTGCAGCGCACCTGCCAGCAGGCCCCCACTCATGTCCCACTTATGTCCCCTTGCACTGCCACCCCCCAGCAGTGCAGGGCACCTGCCAGCAGGCCCCCACTCATGTCCCACTCATGTCCCCTTGCACCCTCACCCCCCAGCAGTGCAGGGCACCTGCCAGCAGGCCCCCACTCATGTCCCACTCATGTCCCCTTGCACACCCACCCCTCAGCAGTGCAGGGCACCTGCCAGCAGGCCCCCACTCATGTCCCCTTGCACCCCCACCCCCCAGCAGTGCAGGGCACCTGCCAGCAGGCCCCCACTCATGTCCCACTCATGTTCCCTTGCACCCCCAACCCCCAGCAGTGCAGGGCACCTGCCAGCAGGCCCCCACACATTTCCCCCAGCACCCCCACCCCCCGGCAGTGCAGGGCACCTGCCAGCAGGCCCCCACACATGTCCCACTCATGTCCCCTTGCACCCCGACCCCCAGCAGAGCAGGGCACCTGCCAGCAGGCCCCCACTCATTTCCCACTCATGTCCCCTTGCACCCCCACCCCCCAGCAGTGCAGGACACCTGCCAGCAGGCCCCCACTCATGTCCCACTCATGTCCCCTTGCACACCCACCCCCAGCAGTGCAGGGCACCTGCCAGCAGGCCCCAACTCATGTCCCCTTGCACCCCCACCCCCCAGCAGTGCAGGGCACCTGCCAGCAGGCCCCCACTCATGCCCTACTCATGTCTCCTTGCACCCCCACCCCCAGCAGTGCAGGGCACCTGCCAGCAGGCCCCCACACATGTCCCACTCATGTCCCCTTGCACCCCCACCCCCAGCAGTGCAGGGCACCTGCCAGCAGGCCCCCACTCATGTCCCAGTCATGTCCCCTTGCACCCCCACCCCCCAGCAGTGCAGGGCACCTGCCAGCAGGCCCCCACACATGTCCCCCAGCACCCCCACCCCCCCACAGTGCACGGCACCTGCCAGCAGGCCCCCACCCATGTCCCACTCATGTCCCCCAGCACCCCCACCCCCCAGCAGTCAGGGGCACCTGCCATCAGGCCCCCACACATGTCCCCCAGCACCCCCACCCCCCAGCAGTCAGGGGCACCTTGCCAGCAGGCCCCCACACATGTCCCACACATGTCCCCCTGCACTCCCACCCCCCATCATTGACAGGCACCGGCCAGCAGGCCTTGACACATGTCCCCCAGCCAACACGTCATCACAATCCAGATCCCTGACTCTTATGGCCACACAAATCCCACACCACAGCAACCCAGTCCAAACAACCAACCAAGCTTTACATCCACTCCAAATAGAAATCCCCATTACATGATAGATCACAAATAAGCAGTATGCGCATGAGTACAAGTCTGTCCGACCCACACAATGGCAAAACATGACTGAGAAAACCCGCATGTGACATGCATGAAACCAGTGAGAGAAGACCACACATTGAAGTAAGAAACAAAAATGTAACCAAGTCAAAAGGGAATGAAATAAAAACACACAATAATGCCAATAATAATGAAAATGTAGCATGTCCCAAAAAATGATAAATAAAAAAAAAGAGAATCCAAATTAATCCAAATGAAAATGTGTCCAAAGTCACCGTCCAACAAAGCAAATCCAAAGGGAAAGAAAAGCGTAATATCCATTGCTCCATGGTGAAGAAAAATAAAGATGAAGGAGAAAAATCCACTGTAAAACTATGTGCAAATAGCAAATCCAGGGTCCATGAGCCCAACGACATAAATGAAACCTACAATGAAACCTACCAAATTACTAACTATATACAAAAATGTGGGGCATAGTCCATGCGCCCTAAATGAAATAAAAAATAAATGAAACTTAACACTAATGAACTATATACAATGGTGGCGGCCAAGTCCAATGTCTCACTTGTTGATGTCATGGGCCAGGGCATCATCGAACTCCTGTTCAATGTCTTGGAGGCGGGCCTGTTCTCTGGCCCAGAGGTCTCACAGGGATAACGCCATGTCCACCTCCAACTCCCTGCGAATTCCCTCGAGGCAATCAGCCCGCCTCAGCGCCCTGCGCATGGAGTTCTCCGCCCTGACCATCGTGAGCCGTGCCTCCTCCGCCCGCCGCTGCTCCGCACCTATCTGCTGGCCCAAACGCTGCCACACAGAAGACACTCCCATTCCAGGGTCCTCCTGCCCTCTGGCCGATGCCTGCCCCTCTGATGTAGATTGCCCCGAGCCATGATGCCTCCCACATTGAGTCTGCTGCTGCCTCCGATGCAACTGACTCTGCCAGCACGACATCCAGGCTGATGGAATCCACCGACACCGTTGTGCACGTGCCCTGCTCGATGATGCCGGCACATCCTCCATCTGCTGGGGTCCAGTTGCTGTGGTGTCCACCCGTGCTGGACCTCCGACTCCCGACTGTGGCAGGGATGGGATCCCCACCGAGCTGGCTGCGTTGTCAGGGCAGGTCCACAGGGGGCCCCGGTGGCATCTGGGCCCGAAGACGGCATGGAAAACGACTGGCGCATAGTCTCCACAGAGGAGGAGAGGGCCGCCAGAGTGGCCGACACATGTACAAAACCCCAGACCATGGACACTCCCAACTGGGCCACGTTGGCACGCTGCTCTTCGTGATGACGTGCGTGCTCCCCCCGGGAAGCCCGCACGTCATCACGAATGTCACGAGTGCGCAATGCGACACCAATCAGGACCTTCTCCATACGGCCAGGGGTCCCCTCGTCAGCAGGTAGAGGAGTGTCAGATGACATGGACATCCCCCCTACCTACGGATGGGCCTGGGATGGGGCATCCCTGCTGGTGCATGGTGGTGCAGTCACAGGGTCAGGGACAGCGACATGCACAGGCCCCTCCGCGGTGACCTGTGCTGCCTCCTGCCCCTGGCCCTGAACTGCACCACTTGCACCAGTAGTACCACCCCCACCAGGCACCATGTGCGGCTCAGTAGCGGCCTCCTCCTCCTCTGTGGAAACCACCAACCTGGATGGCTCCACACCGTCTTCCGCCGTTGCAAGCCCCTGTGGAGGCTCACCCAATCCTTCCGCTGCAGCCGTAGTGGCAGACGCAGCACCAACCCCTCACTCCCGGACGATGGTAAATTCTGGGAGGGTGACTGGGCCTTGCATCGCCGGCCGGTGGGGGCATCCCCGCCACTTTGCTCCACAGCGCCTTCTCCGCCCTCTTCATCACTTGCCGCTGTGAAGAGGGAAACATAGAACACAAGCATCAGGGTACTGTACATTGGTCCCCTAGACAGGAAGCAATAGCAGATGAGTGGCACTTACAAACATCACTTCCATCATGTCCCTCTGCAACACATGGGTCAGTGCAGGCAAAACACATGCAGTAACAGGCGTGGCGCATGCTGTGAACATTAGCATACATGTCCAAAGGACTCTTCAAACATACAATGCTAGTTTGAAACTCACATGCATCATGGGTCATGCCCATCACATGCACACACTTCACCCTAGTTTCATCCATCTGGCCTCGGACACCCCAGACACAGTGGATACAAGGTTGAGTAGACCGCATCAGTGAATCTGAACATTGTCACAGACATGTGTCATGCATCCATGGCATTTCCAAGTCACAGACACGCAAGTCAGACACACAGACATGGACACCATACATGTCCATGACATCAGCGCCCATCTCTCACACCCCATCCATGTCCAATAACAGAGACAGCCATGCATTCATGTGTGCATTCCCCATGCTGCTCAGCATGTTGCATTGTAACACATACATCAACCATGTGGTTCACACATTACTGGTCTCACATGCGTGACCATGATGTCTCTGCACACACACATATGTACATGGCCTATGTCACACATACAGGCAAGTATCAGACAACCAGCACCCTGCAACATGCCCTGTCTCACACAGCAATGCTTGGCCACTTACCACTCAACTCCGGACGGGTCTGTCTCCGAAGGATCTGGGCATGGAGAGCTGGGCCTATGCGTTCCAGGACCCTCATCTGGATAGTACTCATGCTGCCCCGGCCCCCCTCCAAGATGCACCGGGCCTTGTTGAGGGTCCTGGACCTGAAGTCCTCCCAGCGCTTCTTGACATGATGGAATTCGCGGACTGCCACTCCCTCCGCGTTGATGGCAGTCACAATGTCCATCCAGATCCTGGTCCGTCCTTCCTTGTCGGCGCGCGACCTTCCGAAGAAGGCATCATACTGTCCCAGGACTTGCTCCACCAGGACACCAACTTCGGTGGCAGTGAAGCTGGTGGCCCTCTGCCTCTCTGGCTGGGGGTTGCCAGTGGTGCCAGATGGAGATGTGCCCAACATGGCAACCCCAGAGGCAGGAGTGGGTGGGCAACTGGGTCCCGGGTGCTGGGCTGAGGAGCGATGGAATCCCAGTCGGGAATCTTCGGTTCCAGCAGGGGTGGTCACAGCAACAGCACCCCTGGCTGACGTGCAGGCAGCAAATGGCAGGGCACGTAGGCAGCAGGCAATCAGGCAGCTGGAGATGGCAGGTGGGAGCGTGCTTGGGGCTCTGGGGGGAAGTAATTCGGCCTTCTGGGCAGGAGCGTGGTCTTCTGTGTGTGAACGCATGGCCAGCTTGATACGGAGTGATTTGGCACGTGAAAATCTTGCACGTCAGCGTGTAATTTGAGGAAAGGCCGTTAGCGCGTAAGCGCGTCAGTGCACGTATGCGATTTCATTGGAACAAAGGCCCTTAGCGAGTAAGCTTATCTGTGACGTGACGCGCGCGGGTGTTTCCCTCATAGCACGTGATGACAGAGCACACATGGAAAAGCTGCACGTCCGAGTGTCAGCGCGTGTAATTGGAGGAAAGGGCGGGTACACGCGTAAGTGACGTGTACGTGTGGGCCGGTTTAAAAGGTACATGTAGGATGCCATTTCCTTGTACGTGCTTTTTGTGGAGAGCGAGTGGGTGGATTCTGTACTTCTTGTCGGTTCACACGCGATTACTTCACAGCGTTTCAAGTTCGTACTCCCTGTTACCTCTGACAGCTTTCATTTTTCTACTTTTTTTGTGCCTGTTTCCTCAAACAGTGTTCACTTCTCCTTTTGTCCTGTCTCCTCAGACAGCGTACAATTCTTTTTTTGGCGATGGTGTTGCCAACGTGCACACGCGCATATTTTTCACGTTCTTGCCCCGTGTGTCGCGTACCCCTTCAGAGGTCATTGTAGGCTGCGTGTATCACGTGTACGCTTATTTTTGTGTTTCTGGGTGCCACAGCGTAGTGCGGGTTCATTTTTCCATGCACGTGGTCTACGAGGGGTTGCGTGCACGTTTATTTTTGTTTTGGGGCTGCCTGTGCATTGCGTGACCCGTCATCTTCCCCCAGGGGTCACATACACCCTTGTTAGAGCACTGGGGTACGAATTCCATCTAGTACCCTACCCCTTTGACCCCCAATTGCCCAGGACAATAGTTTACTGCTCCTCCCATACGCACAACAACATCAGTGCCATGGTTGGGAGGCGACCAAGCGGTAAGGAAGGCAAAGGTGGCCAACCTTCAAAAGGTGGACGTGGTGGGCACGGTAGGGGATGTGGCCAGGATTTGCAGGGTGCCCTTATTCCCCCATGTGTGGAGGACCAATCAGGGACACCCATGACAACCCCCCATGGTTGAGGGAAACGTGGCTGAGACCATCCCAGCTCAGCCCTTGTTGGACCAGCCCATTGTGGCACCTGACCTGGCACAGGATGACTCCCTGGCTGACTTCCAGGTCAGCAAGTCTAAGCCACGTGTGGCGGTGCAAGTTGTCACCAAGGCACGTGGATCTGGGGCAGCTATGTCATCTGCTGCCCCAAGTATGCAGGGTGATGAGGCTGCAGGGGCAGCTGCAGCTCCATCCGCCCCAAGTCTGACTCTCCCAGCCAGGACAGTGTCGGTCCTGGTCCATAATACTGATGTTTTCCCCCTGCCAACATCACACTTCAGACAATGCCTGCACCAAGCCCTATGGTCAATGTGCATTCGCGCACTCCAACAACCCAGTCCACCGGTGATTCTGCCCCTACTGACCAGAGCGGCGTTAGCCACTCTGGCTCCGCTCCACCTTCTAAAAAGAGGAAGAAGGGTGCTCTGGCACGACAGGCTGAGACCCCAGGCAAGGCTACACACTCCGGTACCTCAAGGAAGCCTTGCTTCAATGATTCGGAACTTAATGCACTTGTGAGCTATGTGTTGCAACATAGCCACGAAATAGTGGTGACTGCAGGGTCCAAGACCACACCTGGTCAATGTAAGGCACACTGGCAGACCATCGCCAACCACATAAGTGCCCTTGGATTTGTGAGGCGCTCAGCTGATGATTGCTACAAGCGGTGGAACAACTTGAAACGCAGAGCAAAGGACAAGCTGGCCTCAAGTCATGCCGCTACTCTGGTGACTGGCGGTGGGTCTCCACAAGAGGACAACAAACTCACTGAACATGAGTCTGTTGCTGGGACTTTCGTCACAGAGGAATAGATCCGAGGTGTGGGAGAACTACCCGATTATGACACATTGTCCGGTGAGTGCCCATGCATGTGTGTGTAATGCATGTGTATGTTGTTTGGGTGACGGGTTCTGATTGAGTGCCAGGTGAGGGTGTGTGTGACTGAGTAGTATGGGTCACCCATGTGGTTCATCCAAAACATTCTGCGGCCTTGAATTTGGGTGTGACACTATCCCTTCTGCCCACAGCCCACAGTAATTTAGCGCAACATTACGGCAGTTGCCCTTGAGGTGGCATCATGCAATGTTTGTATTTTTCATTGTTCTTTCAGGCTGATTGTTTCAATTCTCCCACTTTTGCAACACATTCATCAGCCCTATTGTGACATATGTGACATGCTTCTGTCATTGAAGAACCCCACATTGGCCCACATGTGTCACCTTGGTAGTTGAATGATTTGACCATTCAGGCTGAATGAGTATTGTCCTGATCACATGATGTTTTTGGGCCTGTTTGAATGTGGAACATGCTAGTTGTTTCCTGTCATGTCGAAGTGCACAACCATTGATGTGTACATGGCCCTGCAATCACTGTATTTTTGTACACTTGGTGTGTTGCAGTGTGTGGCACATGGCGTATCTTTTCACACTATGTGGCATTTTTCATCTCTTCATGTCCATCTCACATGGATGGGTGACAGTACTCATTCAGTGACATATGGATGTACTTGTGGAATGTACCACGGCTATGGTACATGCCATCTGTGTGATGGCATGTGTCATTTATGTGTATAGGACATGCCACTCACAGGCCAATGTGTGATGGCAGTGCTACCCAGCATGCAGCAAATTTGTTGCTCTTCCATCTTGGTGTCATCAGTGTCAGACTTTTGCCTCCCCTTCCAACTCTCTGACAGTGCATGCATGGGAGGGTTATAGTCATGTGGGACATGTGTAAATCATGTACTGGTTCTGTAGCTTGTCAGGCCTATTTGTGTGCTATGGTGCTAATGCCTGTTTCCATTTTTTGTCTTTCATGTTTTTGCAGGAGATGACGCACTTGATGCTGTTGAGGTTGAGGAGATGGTGCAGACCCAGGAGGAACCTGAGGCACAACCGGCCACCAGTGGGGGACGTGGTGTGGTGGTGTGTGAGAAGCCACTCTTGCTGCAGACGATTCTGTCCAGGGGTGTCTTTGGGTGCACCTCCCCAGAGCTCTATTCAGGTGTTTATTCGGATGATGAGATCTACGTGGCGTCGCAGGTAAGTGTTTCTGGAAGGGGTTCTGTTCTGTCCAACCCACCTGCACCAGGGGTAGAACCCTCTATGGGGATGTCAGTGTTGGTTAGTCAGCCTTTGGCGGTTACGGGTGCAGGGTCACACTCCACAACATCTGATCCTGTTCCTGGGCCAGCAGATCAGAGGGGGAATGCAGTCCTGCAGGCTCAGGCAGTGCCGGTACAGCAAGGCGCAGATCGCCTTGCCCCAAACAGGTGTGGTGCCCGCCGACGCGGTGGCCGTATGCCACCAGGCAATACTGCATGGGAACAATCCATTTACGGTATGGCAACTCAACAGGCAGCATCAGTTGAGATGATGGCTCAAGGAATGGAGAGTGTGGCCACTTCCATTGTCCCCCCTGAAAGGCAGATGGAGCTACTACAGCAGGCAACAGACTCCATTTGCCAATCACACAGGGAGGACATGTTGGCGTCCAACAGGGACAGGCAGGCGGCACTGGAGACTCTACGCCAATCGATATCAATAGAGTCCTAGGGCCACAGGGAAGCCCTGAGGGTAGAACTCCATCACCTCAGGGAGACTCTTGTTGACCTTGAGACTTCCACTAACTTGAGGACAGAACAGCAGCTGGAGCGGCTCACACGTTCACTCTCAGCTGAGATGCAGGCAACTCGGGAGGAGATCCGGGCATCACGTCAGGTGCTGCATGGGGATCTCCGCACTATAATCCTCCAGAACGAGACCTTCCACACCCGCATGCTTGCTGCCATGGAGGACCATACCAGGGCTTTGCGTGGGCTGCCTTCCAAAGCACCACCACCTCCTGTGGCAGCAGCAGAGGTTAATGAGAGTGACAGCAGCAGTTCTCCCACATTGGCATAGCCGTGCAGGCCATGAGCCCATGGAGGTGTTTTTTTCCCAACATCCACACAGGCGGCTGTTGGTGCGCACCCTGTCCTCGGACCTCCTGGGTGGCCCCGTCCCCGTCCCCCACATGGCCATTTTTGATTTTTTTAAATTTTTTTTTGATTTTTTGATTTTTGATTTTTGATTTTGGATTATTTTTTAACAGTGTGTTGCCTTGTGTGGCTCCCGTGGGCATCCACTGTATTCCGGCTGGGCACATGCAGGCTTGTCCTGAGTTTGGGTTCGATGCTTGGGTTCGTGAGACACACACCCCTCCTGCTTCCCATTTCCATGGGCTTGCAAAGGGTGTGACCAAGTGACAGTGATGTACACAGTGATGTTGGGCTCCCATGAGCTGTGTGGGCAGTCTGTAGTCAATACTGTGTAGACATTCCTTGTGTATATTGTTGTTGTATTGTACACTGCATGTTAAAATTATGTATGCTTCTGCTTCCATGTCTCCCTCTGAATTTGCAGGTTCATTCCTCATGTCTTCACAAGGCCGTCTATTTGGAGATGTAGTTCATGTTGTATGCTGTACACAGACAAGGTTTGAAGCCTGCAAGACTACAGTTGGAAGGGGGCGATGTGGTGGCATATTCAGGTTGTAAGACTACGACTACTTTAACTTAGTACTGTCATGTTTTAGTTATGTTTGAGCTTGTGTAGCTGCATTGTATTGTTGGTAAGTATTTGGTCATGTGTGTTGTTAGTTCAACATTACTGGGAGCATATTGTGTATGGCCAGTTTCCATTAGGGACACTGTACTTTGTGAGACTTGTGTCAGGTTTTCGGGATTGCTTTGTTTGCTCTCACATAGCATGACATGCCATGGTGTGTTGGGTGGTGGTGCTGGGGAGGGGTTGGGAGACATGGCACTGTTCTCATGTTGTATTTTGCAAGGGGGTAATGCATTTAGCAGCAAATGTGTCTTTTGATGACACAGCATTGGTGGTGTTTCTGTAGGTAGGGATGCACACATTGTGACACTTTCAGGTGACCAATCTCAGGCTGGTATGGTTGTGACAGTTCACTGTCCCTTGTGTCATCATCGATTGTCAGCTGGTATGTGGCAGGGATGTGTGCACTCCACAGGGGTGTGATTCTAAGTAAAGTAATTAGCCACCAGCTGCGTTCGGGCTGCCTCACCCCGTGCCCTTTCCCCTCCCATGCGCAGCGGGCGTGCATGTGGTTGGGATGTGGGGGCACCACCATGTACACCGCAGGCCCCGGCATGTTGCAAAGTTGTGCAGGACACATGCTGCCACTATGATCCTGCACACTACTGGGGGAGCGTATAACAGCTGCCCGCCAGAATGGTCAAGGGAGCGAAAGCGTGACTTGAGCACTCCGAATGTGCGCTCCACTATGCCCCGGGTTGCAATATGGGCTGTGTTGTATCTTACCTCGGGTGGCATGGTGGGGTTCCGAGTTGGTGTCATCATGTGGGTGCTCAGAGGGTAGTGACTGTCCCCTGGGGAGGTGGTGATGGGTATCATTAGTAGGGTTGTGACATTACTCAGTATCTGGCATGCATGCATGTGCTGTGGCATTTATACTCACCGAGCAGCCATGTATCGCCATTCCACCCAGCTTCTAGGTCCCGGTTTAGGGTTGACATTCTGTAAATGAAACTGTCATGGGTGGACCCTGGATAGTTGGCATATACTGAGGTGATGATTCCTTTGGCATCACATACATTGATGGAATGCCAGTGCTTGCGGTTTCTATAGATGTGCTCTGATGCCCTGGGGGGACGTAGAGCCACATGGGTGCAATCAATGGCACCTAGGACTTTGGGGAATTGTGCCACCCTGTAGAAATCCTGGACGGCAGCCTGCCTTTCTAAAGGTGTTCTGGGCAAGTATATGTGACTGCGGACTGATGGGCGTGCAGTCATGATGGCCAAGACCTGGTGTAGGCAGCGTGACTGCATGGCCTGTGACACCCCCCCCACTATGGTACTTGTCTGCTGAAATGATCCGGTGGCCAAAAAGTGCAGTACATTGAGGACCTTCTCCAGGGGGCTGAGTGCTTGGGAGCAGAGGATGGGTGATGTGAGGTCATCCTCCCACTCACTGACCAGGTTGAGTATTATGTGAGGTGGAAACCTGTACCTCCATACACCTGGTCATCAGGCATGCCAAAAAGGCTGGTTCCGGGTGTGAAAATTCTGGGCCTGACTATCCTCCTCCTCCTCCTGCGGTATCCCACGACCACTGCTGCTAGGAACGGTATGTTGATCCTGGCGTCTGAGCTTGCACTTTTATGCTGCGCGGGTCCACGTATGTCTGCTTCCTGCTGGCGTACGTGTTTACAGATTAACGCGTCTTTTTTGGCACGTGCGTGTGGGTGTTCCGCGCATTTGCCTCCTGTACTTCCCCGCCCACCCCAGTAATACACGTACCCCGCTCGCCCAGGCCCAATCGCATGTAAAACTTCCCGCAAGCCCCTGAAGTACACGTGCCCCGCTCACCCAGACACAATCGCGTGTAAAACGTCCCGCGAGCCCCTGAAGTACACGTACCCCGCTCACCCAGGCGCAATCGCGTGTAAAACTTCCCGTGAGCCCCTGAAGTACATGTACCCCACTCGCCCAGGCACAATCGCGTGTGAAACTTCCCGTGCACCCTATTTTTGACACAGCGGGTGTCCGTGTTTGTCGCGTACCCCTTTGCACTTCATTTGTCCTAGAGGGCCACAGTATGGGACATTCATCAGAGCTGTATGTACAGGCTTTTTGTTAGTGCACATTTTTTATTGCGCAGGGAAACTACCGCCTGCCTTCGTGTGGCGGGCATGTGTTGATGTACATAGTTGACTTTTGGTTTTTGTCATGAGATCGCCATTTCACTGCTGGGGGATGGGTGTGCAAAGGGGCATGAGTGGGGGCCTGCTAGCAGGTGCCCTGCACTGCTGGGGGTTTGGGGTGCAAGGGGACATGAGTGGGGGCCTGCTGGCAGGTGCCCCTCAGTGCTGGGGGGTGGGGGTGCAAGGGGACATGAGTGGGGGCCGGCTGGCAGGTGCCCTGCACTTCTGGGGGCTGGGGGTGCAAGGGGACATTAGTGGGACATGAGTGGGGCCTGCTGGCAGGTGCCCTGCACTGCTGGGGGGTGGGGGTGCAAGGGGACATGAGTGGGACATGAGTGGGGGCCTGCTGGCAGGTGCCCTGCACTGCTGGGGGGTGGGTGTGCAATGGGACATGAGTGGAACACGAATGGGGGCCTGCTGGCAGGTGCCCTGCACTGCTGGGGGTGCAAGGGGACATTAGTGGGACATGAGTGGTGGCCTGCTGGCAGGTGCCCCTCAGTGCTGTGGGGTGGGGGTGCAAGGGGACATGAGTGGGACATGAGTAGAGGCCTGCTGGCAGGTGCCCCTCAGTCCTGTGGGGTGGGGGTGAAAGGGGACATGAGTGGGACATGAGTGGGGGCCTGCTGGCAGGTGCCCTGCACTGCTGAGGGGTGGGGATTCAAGGGGACATGAGTGGGACATGAGTGGGGGCCTGCTGGCAGGTGCCCTGCACTGCTGGGGGGTGGGGGTTCAAGGGGACATGAATGGGACATGCATGGGGGCCTGCTGGCAGGTGCCCTGCACTGCTGGGGGGTGGGGGTACAAGGGGACATGAGTGGGGGCCTGCTGGCAGGTGCCCTGCACTGCCGGGGGGTGGGGGTGCAAGGGGACATGAGTGGGGGCCTGCTGGCAGGTGCCCTGCACTTCTGGGGGTGGGGGTGCAAGGGGACATGAGTGGGACATGAGTGGGGGCCTGCTGGCAGGTGCCCTGCACTGCTGGGGGGTGGGGGTGCAAGGGGACATGAGTGGGGGCCTGCTGGCAGGTGCCCTGCACTGCTGAGGGGTGGGTGTGCAAGGGGACATGAGTGGGGCATGAGTGGGGGCTTGCTGGCAGGTGCCCTGCACTGCTGGGGGGTGGGGGTGCAAGGGGACATGAGTGGGGGCCTGCTGGCAGGTGCCCTGCACTGCTGGGGGTGGGGGTGCAAGGGGACAGGAGTGGGACATGAGTGGGGGCCTGCTGGCAGGTGCCCCTCAGTGCTGGGGGGTGGGGGTGCAAGGGGACATGAGTGGGGCCTGCTGGCAGGTGCCCTGCACTGCTCGGGGGTGGGGGCGCAAGGGGACATGAGTGGGACATGAGTGGGGGCCTGTTGGCAGGTGCCACTCAGTGCTGGGGGATGGGTGTGCAAGGGGACATGAGTGGGGGCCTGCTGGCAGGTGCCCTGCACTGCTGGGGGGTGGGGGTGCAAGGGGACATGAGTGGGACATGAGTGGGGCCTGCTGGCAGGTGCCCTACACTGCTGGGGTGTGCGGGTGCAAGGGGACATGAGTGGGACATGAGTGGGGGCCTGCTGCTGGCAGGTGCCCTGCACTGCTGGGGTTTGGGGGTGGAGGGGGTCATGCGTTGGTGATCAGTAGTGCAAGCTGACATGTGGCTTGACTGGGGGGCATGCCCATGCTGGATGGGCTGCCTGTGGGACATGACCAGGGGTGCAGGGTAGTCCCCTGTGGTGTGGGCTGCCTGCAGGGGCCGTGGAGGGTGTAGAGGGAACACCTGGGAGGACCCACACTGCCAATTCACGTGTAGGACTTCCCACGCCCCCCAGATTTACACGTACCCAGGCCAATCGCATGTGAAACTTCACGCGAACTCCAGGAATACATGCACCCCACTCGCACAGGGCCTATCGCGTGTGAAACTTCCCGCGAACCCCAGATTTACACGCACACCGCTCACCCAAGGCCAATCGCGTGTGAAACTTCCTGGGCACCCCCGAAATACACGCACACGCTATTTTTGAACAGCGGGTGTTCGTGTTTGTCGCGTACCCCTTTGCACGTCATTTATCCTAGAGGGCCACAGTATGGGACAATCATCAGAGCTGTATATACGTGCTTTTTGTTAGCGCACATTTTGGCGCACATTTTTTTCATGCGCAGGGACGCTACCACCTGCCTTCGTGTGGCGGACGTGTTTAGGCCTCTGCGCGTCTTCGCCCGTGCACTGGTTTGCCCTATTCGATTCCATGAATACGTGTTGTAGGCGAGCGTGTGGGCGTTCCGCGCACTTGCCTCCTGTACTTCCCCCGTGACGCCCGCATTTTCACGCGTTGTTCCCCATTCCACGTGTCACGCCCCGTGTTACGCCTACTTTTGTTATGTGCGCTGCGCTATGTGGGCTTTCGCTGTGGCCGTAGCGCATGTCGTTAGATGACCTGTGCGCCGGCATGCGCCACGCAGGTTTTCAGCACACATCCCAGATTTTACTTGCGCACAAACTTCCATGAATCGATGTGCGCAGGTTTTGCTGCGATTTTCGCACTTGCACTGCGATTCGCATGGTTTTGCACGCTTGCGCAGGAATTTTCAGCGCACATTAATTCCATGAATCGGCTTCTGAATGTGTTGTCAGGATTGCTTGTTGCTTTTCTATGCAGCACTAACATTTGCAAACACAATTGGTCTGTACTGTGCAGGTAAATATTGTTAACAATTGGTGGCAATTGAAATAGAATATTCATTGCTACATTTGTATAGCAACTTACCCCAATTTCATTTGCAAATTTAAGTGGCCCAGCAAGTTCTGTATCTGAGTGCATTTTTCGGTTTTTCTGTTGCTTCTTTGCCGACGTCCCTGGTTTTCATTCCCTAATAGGTTGTTCTATGTTTGCGGCAATTGATGAAACGTTACCTTCATTTATTTTCTTTGCGGAATTTGCTGTTGAATTCTGTTGCATTTCTGTTTCATTTAATTTTTTTTTTACCATGTTTCACTTTATCTGGAACAGGGTATTGTTTCAGATGAGGGGTGTACAGTGAACGCAATCTATTGTATTCTAGAATGCAAGGAATATCAGCTTTGACTTTACTTGAATCAAAGTTTATTAGTAGTAGACCGTCAACTGTACATAAGCGTGAAATTGCTACGTAGCTCATGCCTTCCTTAAACACTGTGTATCCTATATCTATCAATGCTTTGTCTAGGGTAAGACCTTGGGATTTATGAATGGTAACTGCATATGCAAGAGTTAGAGAAAAGTGCTCTCCACGTACATACATATTTTTGAAGAGAAGGAATCGAGCAATTGAGTGCCCTATCCTGAATGTTGCTATCACATCGCCATGATTGAAATTCAACAACTGTGCCTAGTGCCCCATTAACTAGCTCTTGCTCTACGTCAAGGTTACGTTTAAGCATTACTCCACAATTTAAGGATAATTTCAATATTTTTTCCAACCCAGCTGTGTTGGAGATTGAATTTCCTAAACTATTTAGTCTTGTTGTGGCTTGCTCACACATGGGTACTGTCATACCATGTACGTCTAGTTTGTCTGAGGCGCTAATTTCTATTATTGGTTGCATTTCTTTCTTTAACATTGTTTCATTAAATTTGAAACAGCTTGCAAGAGTTGGCATTAAGGCCATACAATTGACATTTTTGTGCACTATTTGTTCCATAACATCAGTTGCATATGCATTATCACCATAAAGTGCATGTATATGCCGGTTTTTCAATACAACTTGTGCTTCTTGCGATAATACACCAACTCTAATACTTTTTAAAATGTTGGCATAAGTGAGATCTGCAGATTGCCGCATGTTCTCAGTTAATTCTCTGTATTGGAAATGTTTCCAAAGTTTAACATTACCTATGCTACCAATAGTTTTCTGGCAGAGTTTGTGGCCTAACGTTTTAAAAATCGGTTCACCTTTCACTGGTGTCAATTGTAGAAGATCTCCGAAAACGACAATGTGTTTCCCTGCAAAGAGTTCTTCATTTTTATTTTTAAGTACTTCTTGCAATCTGAGATGAATCAAAGCCAACATTAGGTTGGAGACCATGCTCACTTCATCTATTAGTAGCATTTTCATTTGTTTCAATACTCTATGTAATTCCATTGCATCTTCTGCAGAAAGTTTGTAGTAGACTAATTTATTTTGATGCTCTACTGGAACTAGTAGTAATCAGTGTAAAGTCACACCGCCTATGTTGTAGGCAGCTAAACCTGTGGGGGCCGTTACAACAGCTGACAGTCTGTTGTTTGTCGATTGTTGAAGGAACTTGCTGATGATTTTGATTAAGAATGTTTTCCCTAATCCAGCTTCACCACTGACGTACAGCAGTATAGGTTTGTAATTTTTACAGGTACATTCTTTATTTTCGTGTTGTACACCATGTATAATTTGTTTGGTTACGTCTTCAAAAATGGTGTGCTGATCGTTGTTAAGTTTTGCTTGTTGTACAGTTAAGTCTTCTGTATCTTCTTGATACTGATACATGGTGTTTTCTACTTCTTCCATAGCTACTTCAGCCTCATTTGCTATTAGTGGTTGTCCTACTGGTTCTTGACTTCCTGTTACAGAAGGTTGACTACTGTCAGAAGAGTCCTTATCTAGTTGGGCCTGAAGTTCTTCTTCCTGTTTCTGCTCATTGTGTAACATTGTCTGTAGTGCGTAAAGTTTACATCGGTAATAGTGCTTTCATTTGCTTTGAAAGCATCTTCATAGCAGTCCTAATTATCTAGTATGTCTTCCTCTTTTCTCCATGGTTTGAAAAGTTGTAACAGAGACATGTATTATAGTTATTTCTTTTGAGGAGTTTTTAATGACAATTTTACATGATTAATTAAGCTTCGTTTGGTAAGTTTCACTAAGCCCTCTTCACAATCGGTCACTCTATATCTACTTTGCTTTCAACGGGTTTTACATTATTTTTGTATGCAAAGTTTTGAGCTATGTGGTATAGACACATGCTTTCCAGAGTGGTACTCCTGTTCGGATATTATGTGTCCAGTAAATTGTTTTTTAGAATGTCTTGGCTGTTGGGGTCATTTCTGGCAATTGTTTCTATGTCTTCAAATGATTTTAGCACTCCTTTTCTACATTTTGCAGGACCAAGACTAAGCCAAACTATGTTTTCTGATTTTCCATACAAAGCAGTGCCGGTTAAACGATCTGCTGCTTCATAGGCCCCACATTCTCTATGAGAGAGCATTTTTATGCATAGGCTGTACAATTTCTGTGATAATGTTTTGTCTGATGCTAGGTCATCCCAGAGGTCTTGCAGTTGAATTGTCTGCAATGTACTGCACATCTATATTTGCATTCCATAAGAGTGCAATGATTGCATTGTAATCATTGATATATTTTGATTCTTCCCTTCTTTTTATGTAATACATGTTTTTAGGTGATTTACCTTTAAACTATGTCGAACTGAAGACATGAAGTTGTTTACTTCACCTGTTTCTGTAACTGGTCTAGGGAAACCAAAGCGGCATTTGGTGTAGTATTTACCATTGTTTTTGCATTTGCGGCGACAATATTTGCCACATTTGTGTCTTTGAAATTGTAAAATCTGCTCATGCAACTCACTATGTGTCTGTTGTGAAGGGATTTCACATGTGACATATTTTTGGATAAACTGCAAAACAGTGCTATCACTTTCGTGCCCAAATTTCAGTGCACCTTTGATCCATAACAGCATGTGAATATGTGGTGCTCCTCTCGCTTGATATTCTTTTCTCCAAAAGAAGTGCTGCACTTCTCCAAGGGGAGGAGCAGTTTTATTGCAAATAAAGTGTAGCATGGCAATGAAATGATGATGGAAATAACTTAACATTAACTGGATCTAGAGAGCAAAGTTCTCCAGGTGTTAATATATCTATGTTGTTTTTGTTGCTGTTTGCTATGCGTAGGAACTCATGTAAATCTTCCCATGCATATTCTGCACAATTTAGCATAACAAACCAAATTGGTGGTCCAAGGTTTCTGATCATGCAACGCACGTCTCTGTGCCATCTGAACCAGTATTCCTTTGTACCATGCATGTTTGCAAAAAAATGTATTATACTTGATTGTAAAACCTCATTTTTTCCTGTACCTTTTGTATTAACTGCGTAGCTGACATATTTTGAAAGTGGGTTCCCGATTTAAAAATGTGTGCGACTCCATAACAGTGTTGCTAATTCACTTTCATAGAGTAGGTGGAATATGTATTCCACATTTTGTCTAAATCTGGGATCTTGCGAATACATTCGTAATGAGCGGCATTCTGATGCCCCAATCTGAGTGGGTCTATCATCATATCTTCCACCTTTGCCAGTAGGAAATAGCAGTGGAAAAGCACTTGCTTCTATACTTTTTTCCCTAATACTCATTGGTGACCCTTTGGTTTGTCACATTTGGTAAGTTTCTAGTACATCATCTATGCTTTCATTGGAATGCAATGGATGAATTGTGTAATGGTCCAAAATAGTGGATACTGTAGCTGGATCCAGAAGTTCGAATTGTCCAGTTTCTGATGGCTCTTGAATTATTTCAGTTGTTTCCCTTAAACTTTCATCAATATTTATTTCCTAGTAGCACTCATTATTGTCTTTTAGATATTGCAATGCTTGTCTAACTTTGTGTAAGTCCACTAATTGTTGCCACATTTCTTTGTCCTTTGTTGGTATTCCATTTACCAAGACTATTAAAGAGTGCTCTATTGAACGTTCCACTCCTAGAGTGTGTACATTTTCCATTAGATCTAATGGCAGATAAACTACTTTTCCACGAATGCCTTTCACCAATTCAGAGGAAGGTAATTTTGCTGTTTTTGGATGAAGGCGTATAATTGCTTGAGATGGGTGAAATGTTTGAATTATTATGCTCTCATACAAATTGCGCTGTTGCAGGATTTTTGGTAATGGAAACAATTCCAAATCATTTGTAATAGCACGTGAAGAAGTGTGGTTGTTGTCTAATTTTGCAGTACAGTAACTGCAACATATTAGGAGTTCAGTTATTTCAAATTTGTTTTCAGCTAAAAGGTACAAAGCTAATCCAAACCATTTAGAGTCTTCATTGTCTTCTATTTCGTAGATGATATGTCCACATTTTTGTGTTCCTTTTGTAAAAATTTCTGCGGCAACACACACACACATGGTTTGGTACTTCAGCCGATGACCTTTTAAATGTTACTATTTCTTTTGTGCAGAATTGTTGCTACTATGTTCTAAAACTGTTGCATTTTGTAAGTGGCTCTCACTTCCAAAATACCTTTTCTGAATACGGTCAATTTCTTCTTGTAAATATTTGGGTGTACCATGCAGAAGAGTGGTATTTAAATTGCCTAATTCTGAAGCTGGACTTTTTGCATAGTATATTTTATACACTAAATTTCTTACATTGGAATGATGTATTGATATTCTTTTGATATCATGGAAGGTACTTTTGCAAATAGGCCCAGAAATGCAGGCTAATGAATGTCCTTTCATTCCTGTGTCTTTCCGCAATGGACAAATATCCATATTTTGCAGCACTTTCATTTTACTTTTATCTTTACCTTTTACATATCGATTGAGGAACTGATGTAAAGATTTGAAAGCTTTGTTTGGAATGGCACACATTGATGTGCACGGCCATTTGTAAACTGGACGGCATGGTTCTGCTGAATCGAGAGGTAATTCTGAGTTTTCAGGGGATAGTTTTGTAAGCAGTGTTTCTTGCTCCATAATGGTAGTATTGATTTTCTCATACCCTCGTCCACTGCTATGGATGGCAATTGTGTTTGTTTGATTTTGTTTGTATGCTTCTTCATTAAAATATGGCTCTGTGGTTGTTGTGTGACTCCATTCACCACCACAAACATGTAAGAAATTATTTTTGTTCACATTCTTTTTATTGCTGAGTTTCTTTTGTAGTTTGGTACTTACTTTTGTTAGTGCTTTCATCCTATTTAACACTAATATGACAACTTCCTTTTGAGAAGGATTGCACTGTCCATGAGAGCTTGTAGGATTAACTTTCTACGGTAGGTTATAAGGGGTGAGGATGATTTCAGTCCTCTTCTTAGTAGATTCTGAAGGACTCTGTGACGAAACATTTTTGCTAAAATACTTTTTTTTACTATGGGTTCTTCTTACACTATCAGGATTATTAGGAACATTGTTAGCTGTACTGGTAGGCGTTTTTTGACAGCATTCTTGTGTTTTCTGACACTTTTTGATGGAGGAGGTACAGTTTCGGTAGTTGTGACTTCCTTTATTTTGTTACCCAACTGCATTAGCTGGTTTGTACCAACCTTCTGTACAAACTGTACAGCAGGTGGATGCTTACATTGTGCACCTTTATTTTTATTTGCTCTACTTCTGCGTTCCTTTCTACTGAGTTGCTTTTTGGTAGGCATTCTTTGGTGTCTGTTGACAAAAAAATATATACTTTGGTCTGTTGTCCAATGTATGTGTGCAGTGTGCATGTGTGCATGAGTCTGATGGGGAAGCTCTTTGTCATGGTGTGTCAACGTGCATTGAACTCCTGCAATGATGTGGTAAGGCTACTTTACTGTTTGTATACTACTACAATGTGCTTCAGATGAGAGTGCAAAGGGGCCTACTTGTGACGAGAACCATTATTAATAAGCGAAATGCCAAAAACTTGCTACAGCATTTTCTTTTCACAATCTAACCTTCTAAGGATTACGTATGTTAATTGAGTACCAAACACACATGGATTTGTCAGCCATTCTGCCTGTTATTCTTTGTTCAATAAATGGATATTTGTAGGTAGAATGGTTTACAAATCAATTCTTGCTTTGGTGCCCAAAAAATCAAATAACACATGCAGCCTCTTTCAGGAGTAGTTACAATATAAAGGTCGTACTGTACTTACTTTTTTGTGTAAAATGAGCAGGTTTCTTCAGATATGTCGTCTGCACTGTAGATGCTGTTGATTCTCAGGAGAGTAGTCTTCACTGCGATTCAAAAAAAGAAACTCAATTACTTTGTATGTTTGCAGCAGTGATGATATTGCACACATTAATTGTGCTTCTTTCGTCAGAGCATTCAACTTTCATATTTCGACCAAGTGCACGTGTACATTTCACTTCACTCTGTGCAGTCTTTGCATGGTACTTGCAATATGGTACTTGAAAATCCTTCAAAATAGCAAAAACCTTTAAGGGTATGGAAATGCCTTGTTGTTTACAGAGTGTACTATGCATAGGAGAGATGTTTGTAAGCGATAGGGCATAGTACTAGATGGGGAAACATTTTCTACTTGTAAATTAAAAGCACGATGGTGAAAAATCGGGAGACCCTCAGAAGGAAATGTCACCACCGCAATCGGGAGCGCTTTCTATTCTCATACGATCACATTGCAAGTAGCATTACTGTAGGCCATACAGAGTACACAACTCCGACATTTTCACATACAAAATTGAGTTCTGCCCTAAATAGGCACGCTTGCAATGTATGTACAGGTTATGCGGACGACAGTAAGCAGTTGTGTGATTTGTGAATGACAAATCGGACATCTTGCACTTTAAAGGGGGAGCGTTGTTATGCATTCCCTATGGAGATTTAGCGGCATAATTTTGTCTAAATTAAATCATAAGGGTTTCACATGTTCTCTGATTAAAATATACACACCTGTTCTCTATACTCATGCAAGTGCACATGCATGGAGCTGTACCTAGAAATTTGTAATATTTGCATAGTAGCTTGTCAAGTAGGTACTTTGCAACGATATGCGACTTCCATTCAGAATCATCAACAGTAATTTTGAAGTGCGCAATGTTGATGACGGAGTTAAAATTAGCGATGTTCAATGTGATTGGTGGATGATTGTGCGACTGCTTAGTTGTGTCCAATGAGGGACTCGCTTTGGTACCGCTGTAGAAAGGGTGGAAGGAATGGGTAAGAGTTATGTGCCGCATGTAGGCAACGCTTGTACGCTGGTAGGGCATGTCACATACGGGTTTCTACAGCAAATCCTGCATGGAAAGGCGACTGTAGGCATCAGCCAATCAGATGTTCACATTACTCTTTTGTGTCGAAAGACGGTGTGCACACTGAAGATGGCAGAGGTGGAGAGGGTCAGGGTTTTGATGCTTGGAGACATTTTTCTGCAAGGCTTACAACATTATGCCGAGAGTAGGAATGTGACACACCATTTCGATGTGAGAGGAGTGGAGGTGGTGTGGAGCGCTGACACTGATGCGAATGCTGCAGCAATTCTGCAAGTTTGTAGAGACATGCGTACAATGACCACTCCTCATGTGGTAATTTTGCACTACGGTGCTTGCCATTTGGGATACGTGACTTCACGTACTTTGTTGGTAGATTTGGCACAGTTGGTTGAAGCACTCATGACCATCTTCCCAACAACGAAAGTAATTTTTTCTGCTTTACTCCCGCAGTACAATGGAGCAACAATTCTGTTTTCTGTCCAGATCAAAGCATCGGGAGGTGTATCATCAATCACGGCATGCGTGCATTTATGCTACGAGCTCATATGTTTTTTTGCTGCCACAATAACATTGCTCCAAGCCATGTGGGTAACTTTGAAGGAGATGGTGTTGCACTAACTTCTTTGGGAAATGCGATGTTCTTTTGGAACGAAAGGCATGCTTTAGAGAAGGTTCTTTAATGTTTGCAAGAGTAAAGCAAGGACAAAAAATACAAAAAAATACATAAAATACCAGATGTCTGTACGGTATCTGGCCGAAAATAAAAAAATGGCTCTTTTCAGAGCCCACCTTAAAGGGGGAAGAGGGGAATAGTACTTTAATGTACCGTCGTCATGCTCTGATCCTCTACATGTCCGCGAACATGGCGGTAGTTTGCAGTCAGCGCATATCACCAACGGAGATTCAGGGGTGGAGACGTTTGTAAATGAGAATGAGTGGAGCTAGGGATTGGTCCATGAAGTTCAGTAGGTTTGTTCTGACCGACGTACTTTAGTAAGACCATCTTCTCCCATCACAGGAGACCACATAGCCATGGCTTTCTATGCTTGAAAACAGATTATCTGGATTTTGGGAGACTCATGGATACATTGGTTGAAGGTGCATGCAGAAAGCTGCAGTTTATCTACAAATCTCGGATTTCCTCATGTGGAGTGCACTGGCATGGCATGCGTGGCATGAGATGGCTGGACTTGGTAACTCTCTGTGTTACTTTACTGACAGAGCGTCCTCCAGACATACTGCTCATTCATTGCGGAGGAAACAGTTTAGGCATTGTATCTGGAATTTCTTTGCAATTTGCAATGAAGGAAGGACTCGCGAAGCTCATGGACAGGTTTCCAAATTGTCAAATACTTTTTTCACGTATTGCCCAAAGAAACATATGGCTGCGTTCTTCTGCGTTTGGTCGACAAATGGAGAAAGCGAGACGCAATGTGAATAAGGCTGTGTGTGCATTTTTAAGAGATGTTGGCATGTCCTCTTTCTACAATGAAACCATTTTGTTTCGCAGCAATATCATTTTCCACAGAGTTGGAGTCCACCTCACATATTCTGGCAATCAGATTTTTCTTCGCAATGTGCAAAATGCATTGCGACCTCTTTTGCAATCACACTAACCTATCTGACATTCCATTTTCACCAATCCACATTTTTTGACCGACACAACACACCACCGAAAGGTTCTTTTCAGAGCCGCCACTTACGCCCAGCGTACACTTCATTGTGTTTGCTCTGCTTGCACCCTCCCCTTTTTCCCCTACGACTGTCCGTGAACTTTTTCAGAACTCCGCGGGGGTCTATGACCGTTACTTCATAGTTCTATTGTTATACTGAGAAAGGTGGCTCTGAAAAGAGCCTTTTCTGTAATTTTTGTTGTTTTCACCTTTATTGCTTAACAGCACAGGGCACACTAGGAGAAGAGGCCTGTTAGGGAGAATTCTCTGTTTAGGCTGAATTTCCTAACCTAGTGAGTCCCCCAGCAGCTTTGCTGGATTTCTGGAGTTTGTTTTTTCCATCCTGCCAAGAGTGAGACTCTTTTTCTCCCACTCTTGGACATGAATGTGTGTAATTCCTTTGAATGTCAATGTGTTCTATGGGCTATGGGGTCTTTTACTCCATAGGGTCTCATATGTTTTTCTATGTGTGTTGCACCGCACCCTCCGTGCCGTAACACTGGGGTGTCCTAGAGGATCCCCACCATAGACTCCATACCCGGGGACTGACTACTGTCTCCCCGGGCATGTAAAGTCACCATTGGCTTTACTCGACCTAAATTTACTAACAGAACAAGTACAAACCATCCTATTGTGGACGTACTAGTAGGGGTAATTCGACTACTCCTAGGTCTGTTATTCGAGGGGGCACTGTCCCGTCCCCCCTCGTCGAGTTTTGGCTGGTGGCAGTGGAAACTACTTGTTATATTTGACCCCGAATATAACTCTTTGGGATTCTTCCCTTTGTTGGAGGTTAATACTTTTTCTCCTTAATCTCTAACATACCACCGGTTTATTTATCTTAAATAAATCTATCGGTTGGTATTTTCTGCCAGAACTCGGTTTTTAAAATGGCGTCTGTGTTTGTCTCTGTGACTCCTAAACCAAAGGTTGAGCCCTTTGTTCCACTTTTGGCGGGCTTCTGTACAGAGGCTCTCCAAAGTGGTGCCATTCTGTCTGTGTACCACAGGGGGTGTGGGAGGGGGTTTAGGCACCCTGGACTGAGTTGCCTTGCCAACTCAAGTCGCACTCTGGTGTGATTGGCCCAAGTGGTGAGCCACCCCGCTCACCACTTAGCGTGTTTTGATTGACAGCTAGGCTGAATGAATGGGGGTTTTCTGCATAAAAGCAGGGCTTTTGGGACTGGATCTTCAGAAGTCGCCACAGGACCTAAGAATCCGACGAGGGTAAAGCTGAGCCGACCCGCAACGACGACACCTCCGGTGGAGCCCTGCTGAACCGACTCACCACTTCCCAACGACAGAGGAGATCTCCCGGCTGGAGAGTCTTCTTCCCCTGACTGGTGGGAACCGCCAGTCCCCTTTGCTTTTTCTTCGTTCCAGGACGTAGTGGTCGAATTGCCCGTGCAGAGCACCCCGGCAACCGGATAGCCACTACCCCTGTACCGCAACCAAAAGGTGGTGCCTTGTGACGGAGCACTCCGCGGCTGGTCTCTTCCCTGGTGGTGCAACGATCTTCAACTTTCCTTCGACGACGAGATCATCTCTTCTCTTGGCAAAGCCCCGAAGGTGCATCCACCACCAGGAACTACTGCCCCCGCCGGAGCTGTCTCTCCACAAACAAGGTACCGTGTCCGCCTGGCTTCCCTTGTGGTGGTTAGCGTGAGGTGTCTGAATCCTCGCCTCTCCATTGGGTCGCCTCCGAGCCTTCTTAACTTTCTGTTCTGAACTGGTCCAATCTTTCTATAACAATTTGCGACAAAGACTCGAAGTGCATTTCCACTGTGATACTCTTTGGGACATATCTCCGTGCCTCTCTCCGAGTGGGCCTGGCCTCTGAACTTTGCGATCTACAATAGACCCTGCCTTACTTGCCTTGCATTTGTTCGTAAAAGTGTTGGTACCGAGTTGATTTCATACCCTGCCTTTTCTCTCCCATCCTAACGAATATTAGAGTGCCATCTGGGTTAAAGCATTCACCTCTGTCTGCAAATAAGTGGTGCCGTTGAACCTAGACTGGTCAAACTATTGTTAGGGGGATTGATTTACTTATAGTAATTGTGATTGAAGTTGTTTGCCGTATTAGTGCCAGTGTGTTTTTCATAGATGTGTTTTTATAAATAAATAACTATATATCTTTACACCGAAGCCTTGTTCCGTGTTTGCTTGTTCTACTGTGTAAATTGCCCTATTTTGTATACTCCACATACTGCCTAACTCTTCTTGAGGGAAGTCTGACTGCTCAGCCACAGCTACCAAGTGAATCTGTGTGGTACAGACTGCTACCAAGTGGGTTTACTGCCAAACACCTGTAGTCCTAAATCTTTTGCAGTGGTCCCAGAGGGAACTGCACAGGTTTCCGCCTAACAAGGCCAAAGGAGGGTAAGGAAGGGACACCAGCCACAGGGATAAGAAAGGGCAAATGAACAGCGAAAGATTTAGGCTGAGCTTTATTTAGGTAAGGAGCAGATCTTCTCGTGCTCTGTGACTGCAGCCTGAAAAGCACTTCGAAAACTCTCCCCCCTGCAGAGTACCGCTTCACAATTCGTGCACACTACTGTCACCTTTGAAAGGTAAGGGTCAACAGCATTGCGAATGGCTTGTGAGGCAGCTGGAGCGAGGCACTCCCCCACTGTAGTGTCTCTTGTGGTGGGAGGATCAGACACAGAGGATGCTGTGGAGGAACTCAATCGACTACGCTCTTCACATGGCACCACCTTGCGAATGTCCGCAGTGTGGAACGAAGTGAGGTGTCGCTTCATGGTTGTCGTACCAAAACTGTACACCCCAAATCTCCTGCGACTCAGCACCACCTCACACTGTTTACACTTCACCAGGTTTGCACGTGCATTTGGTATGTTCCCATAAACGGAAAACAACCGCCACACCCACAACTCCCGCCGAGTGCTCCTAGTGCGGAGTTCCTCCACTTCATTCTCTTCCTCCTCTTCTTCCTCGCTCTCTACGTCCTCACCCATATATCTCTCTGCAGCCCCTTGTGGAGATGGTGGTGGTGGCGGGTTTGGGGGTGGTGCAGAGGCTAATGATGCAACAGCAGCCATGGAAGCCATACCGATTACTTTCCTTTTGGTTACTACAGCAGTAAAGGCAGTACACCTCAATCTGCTATAGCTAGAAGGACAATGAAGATGCGCTCGGGGAGTGTGGCCATTTGTAGGGGTGGAGGGGTGTGCCTCGTGACCGTCTTCATCCCTACACAGCGGTACAAAAACTTTACACAGCAAGTCCTGAGGTCACCTACTGTCTGGGATATGTGAAATTACATTTTTTTTCCACTCAGTATTTATTGAGTTCATTCCATAACAATGACAGTACACATTTAATCCTATAGCGGGTCCAGCCTGGACAACATAGAACACCCCATATCCCCCCTACCCATCCCAGCACACCCTCCCCCCAAACCTTGAGCTACACTGGGTTCAAGAAAACAAGAGCAAAAGGTACACGATGATTGGGACAAGGACACAATACAAACAATGGCTGTATCACACCATACCTCCATCTGCAAGGTCCCAAACAAAGAGCAAACATCAGGCATCACAAATCATTCAAAGACCAATTCCCACCCCCCCATCTTATCCTAAAACTCCATACAGGGCCCAAGATGATAAAGTCTCAAAGCTGCACAGTCCGTACTCAAAAGCACAATAGTCCAATCCTGCAAAAAAGAGGACTTGTTGTCATTGAGAATTTTATTTTCAAATTTGTTTATTGGCATTTTCAATAATATCAAACAAGTTATGTGCGGTAATGCCTTACTTAAATAGCAATAGCCATGTGTTTGACTCAACGTCAAGAAAATACAAATACAAAACAAAACAACCATAACTTTCTCCATATTCTGTTCGTATCATATAGCGTCATCTGCTACGGGGGGGTGGGAGCGAAGGGGAACCATCTGGTAACTTCAAAGGGGGAGGGCTTCTCTATCGTCTGCAGCACTTCAGCTGCTGCTGGCTTTATGGTAGGACCCTCATGGGCCTAGTTTGAGTTCCAATTCAAGGAGGTTTGTCATCCGAAGGGTGGAACATGTGTCTGGTGAGTTCCTTCCATGCCTCGAGTGTCACACTGGAGTCATCCGTGGATCTGGCCACACAGTCCTAGTCCTCCCATGCCACGGTCTCGGCTAGCACCCACCTTTCAGTCTCTTTGTGCCATAGCTTGAACTGAGGGCCCATAGTTTTTTTCCAAGCCATTGCGATAGTTCTTTTGGCCAGTATGCACGATATGTCCATGAGCCTTGTCGCATGCTTGAGTTTGGTTGGTCTGGGGTAGGTTCCCAAGAGGCACTCATCGGGTGTCCAGTTATATTTGCTCAGGCCTGCTTTTTTGCAGGTTTGTTGAACTTTCTCCCACAGAGACCTTGTTTTGGGGCATTCCCATAGCATGTGGATCAGATCCGCTTTTTCCCCCATGCACCAGTTGAAGGTCGATTGTGCCTGGGGATTGAAGGTGGCTATGCGGCACAGGGTCAGGTAAGTTATATGCAGAATGTTTAGCTGAATCTGTATGAATCTATGATTCCTGTATACCGCTTGCGGGAATGTAAGAGCTTTGTTCCTTTCCCCTTCAGACATTTCCCGGCCTATGTCCACCTCCCATTTGCTTTTCATTTCCATACTCCGAGGATTTGGCATGTCATTCAGGTGGCCATATATTTGCGATATGGTTCTACCGCCCTCTCCTAAGTTGTACATCAGAGTGAAGAATTGGTCTGTAGTTGGTTCTTCAGGCCACGAGTCCCATTTGTGTTGGGCCACAGCACGGGTTCTTTGATACCATAGAAATTGGCCGGTGTGTATGCACTCTGTCTCCTGTAGCGAGGTGAACTCCCTAAAAGTGCTCCCGTCATTCAGGTCTCCCCAGGTGTAGACCCTTTCCCTCTCCAAAAGCCTGATGTGTTTCAAGTCAGAAAGTGTTGTGCATAAGTCTGCGATCAGGGGAACTTCTGGGGCATAGGGGTTCCGTGAGTTACTGAGCGTTTTCATCCTGCGCCAAATTTTTCTCCCTTGGTCAGCCAAAAAGGGTAAAGTTCCCAGCAGTTTGGACGGCGCTCAGACCAGCTCTTTCAGATGGAATTGGGGCAGCATGGCCTGTAGCAGTGGTGTTTCAGATGTGGGTTCATCATCTAGCCATTTGGTCACAAAACTAAGCTGTGCTGCTAGGTAGTACCTTTCCAGATTCGGAAGTTGAATACCGCCTTGACTATATGGTAGGGTTAGCAACTGCAACGCTATCCTGTGCCTTCCTTTCCCCCATAAGAACTCTTTCAGTATGGTCTCAAGCAGTCGGAAGAAGGGTTTGTGTATATAGTAGTGTAAATTTTGGAACCCATAAAGGAATCGTGGGAGAACAATCATTTTGATTATCGAAGCTCTGCCCATCATCGAAAGGGGGAGTTTCGCCCAAAACGTCAAAGATTTGCGTAGAGCTGGGAGTGCTGCCTTTGTGTTGTGTTCGTGCATTAACTCGGGGGTATGCATTATGTGCACTCCAAGGTAGCAGAAGGACATATTCTGCCACTGGATCCCCACCTCAGGGAGTGCCTCCAAATTCACATCTTTCAGGGCCGCCAGGGGGAACATACAGGACTTCGACTTGCTAAAGCGTATCCCAGAGACCTTGGAATAATTGTCCAATACTTCTAGCATGGTTGGTACGTTGAGATGTGGGTCCCTGATGTATATGAGAACATCATCCGCATAGAGTGAGATGATGTGGTCCACGTCTCCCAGCCTTATGCCTGCATCGAAAAACTGCTTCCTAAAGTAGACAGCTATGGGTTCTAGTCCCAAGATGTAAAGCATTGGGGATAGTGGACAGCCCTGTCTAGTCCCCCTGCATATATCCCAGGCCTCCGACACATGCTTCCCAGATTTCACCCTTGCCTTAGGCTTAGCATACAAGATGTTAATCCACCTGATAAACCCGGGGCCAAAGCCAAACTCCCTGAGCACGGCCACAAGCCACTCCCAGTAGATGGAGTCAAACACTTTACCTGCATCCAGAGACAGCAGTGCGTATGAGTCCTTGTCCTTATCGGTTTGCGCTATAATATGTTGTAGCCTGCGTAGGTTCATGGATGTGTTGCGGCCCGGTACGAAGCCGCACTGATCTGGGTGAACTACATCCCCTATTATTTTAGACAGCCGCTTTGCTAAAATCATAGTCAGAATTTTAACATCATAGTTTAACATTACAATCGGGCGATATGATTCACATTGGTCTGCCGGCTTGTTGGGCTTCAGGATCGGGATCACGAGCGTCTCCCTCATACTTTTGGGTAGTATCCCTTCTTCGTATGCCTCCTGGTATACTGCGTGTAGTAGGGGGGTCAGGGAGGACTCATACATTTTAAAAAACTCTGTGGGTAACCCGTCAGTACCGGGTGCCTTGTCTGTGGCCAGGGATCTAGTTGCTTCAGTAATGTCTTCGGGCGTGATTTCTGTTTCAAGGGAGTCGGCTTGTTCAGGGGACAGCCTAGGGAGCCCTATCTCCTCTAATGTTTCTACCAACTGTTCATGGGGGACCAGCCCCTCATGCGAGTACAGGTGTGTCTAAAAACGAGTGAAAGTGTCATTAATACCCTGCTGTGTGTAGTGTGTATTCCCTTCCTCATCCTGTAGTGAGGTGGTGGGGTGTTTGGGGTGTTCTTTTCGGCAGAGCCAGGCCAGTAACCTGCCCGGTTTGTCTGCCTCAACATGTGCTCTGTTCATCCTGGCAGTATAGTCAAACTTTTCCAGCCTGTTCCCCGCAGTTATGTTTCTCTCTCTTAGTTTTACAAGCTCCTCCTCTCTCTTTTGGGTATCTACGGGGGTCGTTTCGAGTCGCTCAATTTGCCGCTCCATTAGGTCTAGTTCTTTCCTGAGCAGCTTCTTGATACCTCCCGCCTTTGCGATGATTTCTCCCCTGGTCACCACCTTTAGAGTCTCCCACACTGTGCTATTGTGTGCTACACTACCAGTGTTAACCTCTAGGTAGGCATCAATAGAATCACGTAATTCCTCCCGGAAGGCTGGATCCTTCAGGGCGTCGGTAGGCATTTTCCACATGGGAATGGGGGGTCTGGGCCCTTTGTGATTCCATGTCATCAGGAGCGGGGAGTGATCCAAGATAGTCCTCCCCAGGTATTGTGCTCCCTCCACCCGGGGCAAGTGTTCCCTGTCTATGGGCCTCATTACAACCCTGGCGTTAAGGGGTTAACGGCGCCGTAAAAGGCTGCGGCGCCGTTAAACCCTTAACGCCAGATTCACACTTTAGCGCCTGCTTTTTGCAGGCGTTAAAGTCCAGGGCGCTAAGCGACCTTGGTGCTAATTACGGCACCATAATTTACGGTGCCATAATTAGCGCCTTCCCCATCCCCATTGAGCCTTATGGGGCAAAAATGGGAATGGGGAAGGGGCAATGGTGAATGGGGATTTGCCGCCCGCCAACCTTGGAATGGGGCGGTAAATCTGCCATCCACCATGGCGGAATCCGGCATGGACCATGATGCTAATAGCACCATGGTCCAACGCCAGGGTTGTAATGAGGCCCTATGAGTATATAATCTAGTCTCGTGTGTAGCTTATGCGGAGATGAGTATTATGAGTATTCGCGTGCTTCAGGATGCTTTTCCCACCACACATCCGCCATGTCCAGCCTCCCCAACATGGCGGTCAGTGCTGCCGTAGCAGTCGATAGGCCTCCCAACTGTGGTGTGGACCTGTCCAGCATTGGGTCGTGCACACAGTTAAAATCTCCCCCCCAAATAAAAAGATTGTTCCTATACTGTGCAACTCTGGGGTACAGTGTGTTCAGGTAGGACGGTATGTTATTATTAAGGAGATAGGAGTTCATGATGCATACTGCTTCCTGTTCAATGAATCCCCAAATTACGACAAACCTACCTTCAGGGTCTATCTCTGTTTTGTCCACCCAAAATGGGAGCTGTGGGTGCATCCAGGTGTAGACCCCTCTTGCATATTTAGAGTAGGTGGTGCCAAATCCCTGTCATCCCCAATGCATTTGTAGTTTGGTCACAGAGTCCGTCGTGCAGTGGGTCTCCTGCAGTAATGCTATCATTACCCCTTTTCTGTGCAGGTAGGTTTTAATCCTGTTTCTTCGGAGATAAGTCCTCAAACCCCTTACATTCCATGTCATTATTTTTATGGTGGTCACAGCCATAGGGGTTCAGTAACGGATCTGTTGTCAACCCTCTCCCTGCCCCTACCGCCCCAGGGCTTGGACCTACTATCCAGGGGTCGGTCTGCGTTTGGGTTGGGGCACGAGCGAACTCCTTTCCTCCTTCCCTTCCTCCTCCTCCATCAGTGTCACGTGGAGACTTATTAACATTAACAATCCTCATTCTAGTGAATGAAGGCAACAAACCTTTCAACTAAGAACTGCCCCCAGCAGTTGCCTCAAACTTGCAGCGCTCGGGGGCACCCGATCCTTCCAGGCCTTTCCAGGCCTCCTGGTGCGGGTGGTGTGTCGGCAGTCGGCCTTCACATGTTTCAGGGGGGTGCGTCAGCTTCGTCGTTGTACGCATGGGTCGGTGCGCTCCTGCCTGTCGTGGCATTCGTGGAGTTGTAAATCTCAAGCGGTCCGGTGTTCATTCGGCAGTTGTGCAAACCTTTATTCTTTCCTGTTGCTTGGAGCATTCAGTGGCCTGTGACTTCCTGCGCAGTGCTTTCCTTATCATCTGCAAGGTTGTTGTCCTCAAGCCACATATTTGCCGCCGCCGGGGTCTCAAGGAAGATGGCTTTCCCTTTGTGTAGTACCTTACGGCGGGATGGGTACATTAGCATGTACTTAAGGTTTAGTTTGCGTAGCCTAGCTTTCACCGGTACGAATGAGTTCCATGCTCGCTGTACCGCGGGGGTATAGTCTGGATAAATGACTATTTTGGCACCATGTTTCTAGATTTCCCCTCCTTCTCTCGAAAATCTCAAAATAGTCTCTCTGTCGCGAAAGTTCAAGACTTTTGCAATTATTGGGCGCGGTCAGGAGCCCGGGGGTGTCTTTTCTGTAGTGACCTGTGGGCCCGCTCTATCGAAAAGCCCTGGGTCAGTTTGCTGGCCTCAATTTCTTGCAATAGCATAGTTTCTACAAATTCAGTTGGGTCTGGGCCCTCCATATCTTCTGGTACCCCCAGGATTCGAATGTTGCCGAGGCGGGCGCGCCCTTCTGCGTCTTCTGATCGCGCTTCTAGCCGCGCTACTAGCAATTCAAGTTCTTGGACCTTAGATTTTAGTTCTGTGGTGTTGTTAACGTTGTCTTGCAGCGTTGCCTCCACTGTAGTCACCCTTTCAGTAAGGTTACGGGCATCTTGTCTCATCAGCTGCATGTCCGACTTGATTTCATCAATCCTGGTTTCGATGGATGTTCGTAGCGCTGCTATAGCTTGTAGCACTTGCATATTTGTGGGATCGTCCTCCTTGGCCGTCGGGTCGTCTGCTGCTTCTGTTCCCTGTTGTTGTTTAGCCCTGACCGTGTTGAAGGAGTCCATGGTCGCGGTTTTTAGTTTACCTTTGGGGGGCGACATCTCTTGCCTTTGGGTTTACTCCACGACCTATTCTCATTCTACGGGTATGTTTATGTAGAGTCGATTGTGAAGGTGACCGCCGCTAACGGGGAGTCGTCAGCTCGTGGATGTCCCAGATTCGGCTCCCGGAGGGAACCGCCCGCCGTCTACTTCCTCGGAGCCTTCTCCGTGTCTCTCGTAGTCTCCCGCCAGCTGGCACCGTTAGGGGCCCCTCTTCCTTGCTGCGTGCGAGGGGTCCCGGCAGACGGCGCACCCAGCGGCCATGCACGGAGGATCCTCTCCTCCGTCTCCTCCTCTCTGCAGCTGCGGGGCTCCCCACCCCATGGCTGCGGCTACCACAGCTCGCTGTCCCGGAGGCAGAGACCCAGGTTGCAGCCAGCAGCGGGGGTCGGTCCTCCCCGGGGTATCACCGGATTGCCGGGCCGGATGCGGCGGCCCTCACTCTCTTCCTCCGGAGGCTATCCGCTCTCCAACAGTGCGCCTCAGATGGGAACCGCGGGCGCCGCCATCTTGTTGGGTGGGGGCCTCCTCTCTGCTCGCCTCGAAAAACAGTTATCTTGGTCCGATTTTCATGCTGAAACTTCATTTTTGAATTTGAATAAAATGCGTTTACCAGCAAAAGTGACCAGTGGATATGTGCCATCCTTGCTCCTTAAAGACCTGATATCCAAAATAAGATATATGAATGAAATAGGAATATACAATGTCCTTAAGACCTATATGTAGAGGTTGAACAAGGATGACCTAACTAAATAAATAAGTCTCACCTTGTGTAATTAGAATGAAGGAGTCAAGATTTAATTGATTAATACAAAGACCATAAACAGCATGTTCTAAGTAGATGTTTGGGCTCTTTCTTTTTGCAGAGCCTGTCCAAACCCTAAACCGGCTTGGCTGAAGTGGTGTTTGCGAAAACACCTGGAAATAGCGATCTGTCTCCACTTAGGGGGCCACAACCAAAAAGCTTCAGCTCTAGTGCTGCCACGATGTAAGTAAAGGCCTATGTCACCTACAGTATTCTTTGCAAATGATCATAGTTTGAGTAAGCCAATAAATTATGAGTGCATCAATTGTATTATTTGCCTTGTTAAAAAGTAGTAAGAAGAAACCAGAGATGTTGCTTTTTGAGAACGAAACCATGTTTTATCTTCATTTTTAATATGTAATAAATGACACTTGTTTGTTTTTTTAGATTGTACTTGTCTGGCAACGGGGATTTTGGAAAGAAGTTGATCTTCTGAAAAGAAATCTGTCTGTCCTGAAGAAGGCCCATACTTGATTGTCTGTAGGGACACTACTGATAGTGTCTTATATAGAGATGGCTGAAACATGTCGACACATGACAATAGACTAACCCAAATATATAGTCTAATATCTGCTAAACCACTCCAATTAACAGAGTGGTCACAACTAATTTGTTGAACCCCACATGAAATGGACCGTGTTTGTTCTTGTCTGTTTTTTATATAAGTGTTTTATATGAGTGTTAAGACTGTCTAATAGAGATTGGAAACTGTGTATTTTTCCACCTGTTTTAACTATTGGTGATTTTCTGCGATTTTGAATAAATTAATATAAAAAATGACATTTTGTGAATGTATTGTAATTTTGATATAAGATGGTTCCTTGTTTCTCTATCACTCTGTTCTCTTGTGTTTTGTGCAATAATTGCATTAATTGAGAAGTGATGTATTATGCTCAATAATATACTGTAGTTGATCAGGCGTTAGGTGACAACACTGAGAGAGGGGTAGCCAGTTCTCACTCCTTTATAGTACTCAGGTTTTTGTTAGGGCAACTTATCCATAACGTCCCCTCAACAAAGTTTTTTTTTGTAATATATATATATATATATATATATATATATATACTGTTCCAGCAAAAGGTTTTGGCAGAGCTCATAAAATCTGAAAGCCATTGAAAAATTCCCTGGAGTTCACTTGGATTATGACAAAGAAGAAGATGAGATATTCAACGACCAGTAATGATGAAGACGAATCCAGCATTACAGACTTGGGATCAGAATGGATTCTAGGACAGGGTAGTAATGCTGACAGGCTGAACGCTGTTCAGTGGAAAAGACTAGAGGGGCGCACAGGACCTTATGCTGCTGGCCACCAGAAAATACACTGAAAAATGACAACTGGCAGATTAATTGAGGATGCAAATGAGGAAAAAGGATTGGTGGCGCATACACAGAAAAGGGCAATTGGTGAAGAAGCAAGGTGGGAATAGTGAATTTAGGGAGCAATGGAGCAATACATTCTTCTTGAAGGCTGGGAGGAAAGGGAGCAGGCCACGAGTCACCACAAACCTCAAAGGATAATATCCAGGGACAGGCATTTGGGGCCTCACCACGAGTTTGGCGGTAGCCCTTAAATGTGGTGGTAGCACTGTTACCGCCGCATTTAAGGGTCTGCCAAATCACGGCTTCAGCTGATTTCCCCCCCAGCTCTGAGCTGGGGGGAAATCCGCAGAGAATTTGCTGATTTTCGGTATGTTTACAGCCGGACGAAAATCCGCCGGCGGTAAAAGTGCAAACTTTCCCCATTGAGCCCAATGGGGAATTCCCAAATGGGCTCAATGGCCAATGGGCAATACCCGTTCCGCCAAACTCGTGATCCGGCGTTAATAGCACCGATGGGTTTGGCGGTAGGGCTAATAATGCCAGCGCTTTCAGCGCCGGCGTTACCGCCCAACTCATGATGAGGCCCTTGGTGTCGAAGGTGGCGCACAGCAGTTTCAGAAGTGGCATTCCTGAATGAAACAAAATCATGGGCACTTTGGCAGCAGAAAGAGCTGCCAGCATCATTACTGTGGCAATAAGACCCGAGGCGGCGGGCCAATACCACCCCAGGTAATGCCCCCGGGGCTATAGTTATGAAGCCCAGGGGGCATTACTCTGGGCGGTATTGGCCCGCCGCCGAGGGTCTTATTGCCATTATTACCCCGGCCCGTTAGACCGGGGTAGCTGCCGTGTTTCGAAACGGAAAAGAAAAAAAAGTGAAAGAAATGGCCGCCAGGAAAGGGAAAACGTAGTCCGGTTTCCCTTTCCATGGTGGCCATCAGGAGTGGACGTGCTGGGAAAGGAAGTGTTTCTAGCCCATTCGCTGTCAAGACAAGAAGAAAAAAGAAGGTAAGTGGGGTTGGGAGGGGAGTAGGGGGGAAAAAACGACAAAAGTACTGTGGCTCCGGCGGGGGACGATGGAAGCCTCCAGCCGTATGGAGGCTCGGAATGGGGATGGCCCCGCCACGAGTCTCCTCACACCTGGAGGCTTCCATCGTCCTCTGCCGGAGACCAAGGAATAGAAGGTAAGGTGGGTGGGGAGAGGTGGGAAGAGGGAAGGAAACACATGTCTTACCTGGGTCCCCGGATTGCCCCGTTTCGAGCCTCTTCATTGGCTGAGGGGCTGCCATGCCCTTCGCAGGGAACAGAGTGCCCGGCACGCACGGCGTACATGGGAATAATGTGTGGTATGGCTCGGAAAAGAGCCAATCAACACATTGGATTCCCGGTGCTCTGCGCATGCCAGGTACTAATTGGCTTTATGAACCACTGAAATTCAAGGGAAATGTCAGCTTTAGAACTCCAGCATTGTTGAAAACTGTAATTTAAAATTTGGCATTTGGACCTAGAACCCATTGTATGCAGCTTCATATGCTGTCCGTTTAGCTTGATATATAGAAGCCTGAGTCCTTTTTGCACTGGTATCCCAGAACTATGGCAGGTTTTTATTATGTATGAACACCAGCAGTTTGTGAGATGTTGTGCCGTGGGTGGGGGGTAGTCATTCACAAATGTCTCAACCACTGACAGCAAAATGCTGACCTATGATGTGGAATGACGACTGGACATGTGAAATCTTGTGTTACCGCTTTTTCTTCAAAGGGTCCAATGGTGGTGATGCCACAATGACAACACTGCTCCTATTACTAGGTGGTCCAGGTCATGACATCTCACACTCCTTATCTCGCCCCCTTGAGGCATGCCATCTCAGAAAAGAACAATAGTGGGTAATATGTCATCCAGCGATAAGTAATTGTCATCATTGTATCTTGTTTCCAGACGCAATGAGTTAATACATACAATGTCAAATTATATCTCCATTGGAGCTGTCTCTTCAATACCCTTGCAACAGGGCCTGATCAAGACTCTAGTCTGCGTCTTTATTTGTGGCCCCTTTCACTTATTTCGTCACACTCATGATCTCCCTCACACTCAAGGCTTGAGTCTCAAGCAGGTTTGGCTCAATATGCACCACATTCTCACAGCAGTGGCAGGCCATTTCTGTAGTGTATTCACATTCCTGTTCTCCTGTCTTTTGCAATGCCCTGTTCAACATGTCCTTAATTACTTGTCATGGGTAGGCTCTCCCCAACTCCACCATCTTCTAAATGCGCATGGCCACATAATGGAAGAGTAAGGCTACCTGCTCATCAGTACATCTGCAAGAGATAGAGAAAAAACAGGGGCAGGGAGTCACAGAGTGACCAGGAGCAGGGTTAGAGTGGCTGAATAAAGTGTAGCAAAGAGGAACTCATGTGTTCTGCGTACATAGATTTCTGACTGGTTCACTAACTGTGAATAAACTTCCATAAATAGGACCATGTGTGTTTTAGTTTCTGCTAAACTGTATTTCGGCAAATGTAGTTATGCATATTTTATTCTCAGCACAACTGTGCTTTGTGAACCTCTGAGAACAATTTCAGCCATACACATTTTTGCAAAGATTTTTGTCTGCAAAGACAATTGGTTGAAGATTCAATCCGCTAACAAAGTGGGAATTGCATTGTTGGGAGACACATTATTTTCTCGTACATCCCTACCATCCATGAATGAACTCCTTATTAGGTAAGTTTCATTGTACACGTTGCAGAGCGATCTTGTGTTGAGCAGAACAAAAACGTTTAATGTATTTATTCTGAGAAAACACTATATAATAAACCATAAAACTGCTATAAATAATGTTCAGGGTGTGCATTTATATATTATAGGGCGGCTATGCATCGGAAAAGTGAATATTCTATAGTTACTAACTTTTGAGCCATAGGACGGATCAGCACAACATTTGATCATATTAGGGCCAGGGACCCCCAAGACTGGAAAGGTTTGCGTAAATCTGTGTTTCGACTCAAAAGATATCAAGGGTAAAAATAAATGGCATATTTTTGCTCACACACACAGCCAAAACGGCTGGACGGATTTGGACCAAATAAGAAACAAGACAGGCACAAATCGCTCAAAGGAAATCCTTTCTTGTTTTGGTGCAAATCCGTCCAGTGTGTGTTTGTTTTTTAATTTGGTGCAGAACATGGTCCCATGTGGCCAAAACGTTGGTCATATCTTCCATGATGCATTGCTGTTGCCAAGCTTTTTTTAGTTCTGAAATTCTGCCATGGCGCAATTCGAGAATCAAGTTCTGAAGTCACATTTGAAGGTGCTCTAAAACGATATAATTAGGGTGTTTTGAGGAAAGGGAGCATGTGGGCAGGGTAAGGAAGGATGATTGGTGAAGGTTTAGGGTTTGGGATAACTTTTTTTATTTTTTCCCACCGTTTTGCCGAGATCTAGAAGCGTCGCAAACTGCAAAAGAAATACTCGAAAACTATGATACATTGAGATCTGATAATCAGTGTGTTTGATAGGCGAAGCTGAGTATTTCAAGTTAAGTAAAAATGTTTGTTTTAGTGACATATGTATTTAAAAAATTGCTTTCTAAATTGACTTGAAATGGGTAGTTGGGTTGTATTAATGTGATTTAACACTCTACTTGTGTGTATTGAGATCAATAATTGTTTTATTTAACTTTGTTTTGTGGGTTAAAAGTGCTTTATTGTGATTGAGCCGTGGGTACATTTTGTTTTGATCGGATAAGGTTTTCACCTTTGTGGTGCTAAGGGTGTTTCATTAAACAAAAATCAAATATGATCTTGCAGTGGGGTGCTGTAACATACAGTATTTTCCAAACTCAGTTTCTCTGTTCATGACGTCATGGTCATCAACAGAGAAAATGGATTTGAGGATGTAGGGAGTAGCGCGGAAATGTGCTGCAAATTAATTGCCTTTTTTCAATTAAACACCCTCAGCATCTATCTAGGAAACTAGATGGGTGTTAAGGGTGATGTCATCACTTAGGTGGCAGGCATTTACCAGTTGGGTTAGCCTGTTGCAGCCTGTTGCAGTGGTACTTACTGTTAAACCATCTCACCCCAGTTTAGAGACTTTTTAAACTTTTATGGTGGTTATGAAAAAAACTGTTGTGGGGTTAAGGAGGGAATGGGAGGGGGAGGGAATTGATGTAGTAAAGATAAGTGGAAAGTAGACCATTTTTATGACAAGTTTTATATTATATTTTTATTTTTTTTCATTTTTTAATTAACAGTCAGGTAAAAACAAATCTGAAAAAGGGAGTAATGTCACTAAAAATTCAACAAAAATAACTAATGACAATTTGACAATGAAAATGTTGAGACCCCACTCTAAATTTGACCCCTTTTTTCAAAATCTCACCAAACCTTGCAGAAATATTCAAATCTGGGCCTAAAATCTGTTTGCAAAATTGTGCGTACATTCATCAAACAGCACCAAATTTATAAGCCTTTCAAATACTTTGGGATGCCCTCGAAATGTTGCTCCCTCTTGGCAAAACAGCACCATACTTTTGTGAACCATTCAGGGTCAGGTCTAGAATCATATCACTAAAGTTCATACAGTTTCATTGAGTTGTGCCGAAGTGATAAGCCATCCAAAAACTCCTTTTCACCAACACTGTAATTCAGAAATTCGAATGGATGTCCCGCAACATCTGAGATGTTTGCAAACTTCTCAGAGATGAAAAAACACAGTTGCTGTGGCTTTTTATGGCCATATCCCATACTCATCACCCCTCATCCCCCCACAGATTGTTGCATTAGTTTAACAAGTGCAATGTGGTGTCTTTTAAAATGTTTGTACCGCAATGTCTGTGGACAATGTTGGCTGTCCACAAATCCAACAAGGCAACCGGTAAAAATCATCTGACACAGCTCACGCTTTTCTCCATCCAATCAGCGGGCACATACAATGTCTACGGATATCATGCCACCCCTGATTGGCCCAGAGGCGTCCACAGACCCCGAATCAGGAAGTGAGTCTGAGGAACGGACACATATATAACTATTATTTTTTTACCTTCTTTTTGGCTGTTTTGAAAAAACTACTTGACGGATTTACACCAAATTTACAAAAGCACACTTTTGGCACCAAGCCGCTGCACCTGCCGCACATTTGGGGAACATTTGTCCAGCAGTTTGGGCTGTAGGTGTGAGCACATTTTTATTCCATTGCTTCTATGAGGATTTCCACACATGTCAGGACCCCCCTATAACTTTGCAGCCCATGGACGAAACGGCACCAAACTTTGCAGAATCATTCTAAGGGGGCCATATACTTATTTGCATAGTTTTGTGAGGATTTGTCTAGGGGGGCAAAGTTATAAGCGACCCAAAAAATGTTCTTCCTGTGAGCTGAGCAACTTAACCATAACTACACAGCCTCTACCGCAAGCTGTGTAATATATAAAAACTTTGTTAAAGGAACGTTATGGTTGCAAGTAAAATTTCAGTTATGGTAAGCTAAGGAACCATAACTCACGCCACCACTATGCACTTCTAAGACTAACACCCAGGACAACAAAGATGGCATCATGCCCCCAATAATCTGGCCACTGGCCACACACACTATAGTAATATGTGTATAGTAATAATAGGTAATGTAGTGGGAGTATACAGTATTTGTAACATGTTGGAATTATATAATTGAAGTGTATATGGCATTTATGATTGTAGTACAATTGAGGATACTGCTTATGGAAAATGTATTTGTTTATACATGGTATGGTTAGTTAGTTACATACAGTAATAAAGCTGCAATCTGTGGTTCTTTTTCTGTGAGAAAAACAGTATAATTTGTTAAGCAGGATAGTTGAAAAGCCTTAATTGCATTCAATTTTATATATACATTTACTTTTTCTGACCGTCATGAACAGTACATTCTATGTACTACGTTTGGTACAACATTAATGTGTGGTACGCTGTTGGTGTATTGACATCAAATAATCATTGGGTCCCTGGGAGAAAAGAAATCCATAAAGGATTTCAAAATCTATTACAATTATGTGAGTGTAAATGTGATTGTATGTTTGTTCGAAATATGTTGTAATTAAGGGAATCTTTAAAGCAGTTAGATACCTGTTGGTGTATTCTAACTATTTTAGACTTTACAAGAAGCTTTGCAGTAACAAGAACTGTGAAGGCATATTTGACCTGTATTGTGATGGAGGGAATTTTTGAAGTAGTTAGATACCTGTTGCCGTATTCTAACTAGCTAGACTTTTAAAAGCACTATTGTGGTATTATTGATGTAGTTAGATACCTCTTGGCATATTCTAACTGTTTATTGTGCTACAGTTTCGTGAACATATTTGGGTTGAAGGAATATTAAGTAGGCATTTGTTAGATTTACTGGTAACCACTGGGCCTCATTACAAGTTTGGAGGTAGCCGTGCCCATAATAAGGGCATGGCTACCCCAAACTCGGGTCTTGCTCCAGGTCCCGCAAAAGGGGATTTACCGGGCCATTCCTACCTTGGAGGAAACATGGTTGCGGAGATTGCATGTTTTTTTCCACATGTATGAAATCTGTTTTTGGTTTCTAGCACTTGTAGTAAGTACATTAGGAATTCTTGTGGATCTTCCTTTGTGTTTATGGTAGATTTGACCATTCATGTGCAGTAGTCCAATTCTTGCCGCATTGCTGAGACACTGTAAGTGTTGTCAGGATTTTTTGTAGCATTTCTATGAAGGACAAGCATTTTCAAATACAACTGCTCTGAGCCGTTTAAGTAAATGTTTTGAGCAATTGGTGGCAATTGGAAGAGAGGATTGATTGCTACATTTGCATAGCAATTTTACTCCAGTTGTGTTGCTGAATTTAAATGGACCAGCAAGTTGTGTCTCTGTATCATTTGATGGGCCTGTAGTTGTTTTTGGAGAAGAGACATGTGTCTTTTTGTCTTCTAATGGATGAGCAGTTGTGTTTGCACTAGACAGTTTTGTGGTAGTATTATTTGATGGAGAAGCAGTTGGTCGTTGTTTCTTTCACAGTATTATTGGGAGATGTGCTATAGGTTCTGTTTGAACTACTTTTCTTTTTAGACATTTTCTTTTTTGAGGTACAGGGTACATATCTAGATGGGGGTGTACAGTGCACACAGCCTGTTGTATTCTGGATGCACAGAATGTCAGAGTGAAAGGGCTACGTAACTCATACCTTCTTTAAAGACTGTGGGCCTCTTCAGGATTTGGGTGGTAGCCCTTAAATGCGGCAGTAACGATATCACCGCTGCATTTAAGGGTCTGCCCAAACATGAGTCTGGCAGGATTTACACCCAGCTCACAGCTGGGGGTAAATACGCCGACTTAACGCCCATTTCTGGCCGCAATTAGCGCGGCGTTATTATCGCGCACTAATTGCACTGAAAATTCCCCATGAATGGGGAATGGGTTTTACAGTTACCACCAAACCTGTGATACAGAGCTAATACCGCTGGATAGTTGGCCGGTAACGCAAATACAGTTTGGTGGTATCCCAGTTGGGATACCACCCAACTCGTGATGAGGCCACATGCTGCCAATGTCAGTCAATGTGTGATCTGGGGTTAGACCTTTCAATTTGTGAATAGTGACAGCATATGCAAGATATATAGAGAGAACTGTTCTCTGTGTACATAAATGTCTTTGAAAAGAAGGAATTGTGGGTGGGTTTGGCGGTAGGGCAGATAGCGCCAGCGCTATTAGCGCTGGTGTTACGCCCAACTCGTGATGAGGCCCTATGTGTCAATTACATTGTTTTTTAAAATGTTCTGGCTGTTGTGATCATTTGTGGCTACTGTTTCTATCTCTTGGTAGGATTTTAGTAATCCTTTTTCGGGATGAACCTGGACCAAGGTTTAGCCAGACAATGGGCCTCATTCCGAGTACAGTGGTAGAGGGTTAACAGCACCGGTGCCGTTAACCCCCTACTGCGGCATTCCGAGGTCACTTAGCGGGACAGCCGTCCTTAGCGGGAGCTGCTAAGGGATCAAGGAGCTAATAACGGGCCCGCTATTTGAGGGCTCGTTATTAGCTCCTTCCCCATTCCCATTGAGCCCTATGGGGGCTCGAATGGGAATGGGGAATGGTATTCAGAATGGGGACTTACTGTGTCCGCCAAGGTCGGAATGTCCCGGTAAGTCCCCATTCTGACACCACAGACCCGGACACGGGTTTGGAGGCAGCCATGGTGCTATTAGCACCATGGCTGCCTCCAAACTCGTAATGACCCCCAATGTGTTCAAATTTGCCATATAAGGCTGTACCCTGTTAAACGGTCTGCAGCTTCATAGCATCCTCATTCTCTAAGGGAGAGCATTTTTATACCGAACCTGTACAATTTTAGTGACAGTGTTTTGTCAGATGATATGTCATCCCAGACGTCTTTTGGGTCTGTTTTCTTTGGTGAGATAGGCTATGACATACAACTGCACTGTGATTGTCTGCAATGTATTGTATGTCTATGTTTGCATTCCACAATAGGGCAATGATTGCATTGTAATCATTGATGTACTTGGATTCTTCGTCCTTTTTAATGTTGTATGTGTTTTTAGGGGATTTGCCTTTTACACTGTGTCTAACAGAAGGCCTCAAGCTATTTACTTGTCCTTTATTGCAAACTAGTTTAAGGAAGCCAAAGCGATATTTGGTATAGTATTTACCTTTGTTTTTATATCTACATTGGCAGTATTTGCCACACTTATGTTTTTGGAAGCATAAGATTTGTGTACGTCACTATGTGTGGTTTCTGAAGGGATGTTGCAGGCAATGTATTTTTCAATAAACTCAAAAACAGTGGTATCACTGTCATGGCCACATTTGGGAGCATCCTTTATCCACAAAAGCATGTGGATGTGTGGTGCTCCTCCGGATTGGTATTCCTTTCTCCAAAAGAAGTGTTGCACTTCTTCGAGTGGAGGGTTTGTTTTATTGCAGATGAAGTGCAGCATGGCAATGAAGCAATGATGAAAGTACATTGATACATTGACAGGGTCAAGAGAACAGAGTGTTCCTGGTGTTTTTATATCTATTAGATCTTTCTTTGGTTTGCAGTGCGTAAGAAGTTGATATGATATGATATTATATGATATGATATGGAAATTATAATGCACCTACAAGCAAGTGTTTCAAAAGCGACGAGGCAAGGGAGGGGGAACAGAATGAAAACAGAGACAACGATCTTACTAGGCCAGGTGATATTGAAATTGCACAAGTGCAGGGGAGGAGGTAAAGGGAAAGTGCAGGTTGGGGGAGGGGGCAGTACACTACATAGGATCAATGGTAAACAAAAATATAATAAATAAAAACAGTAGGTAAAAGTGCGGCCAGCTAGTGGCAAGTGCAGGGGTAAGTGCAGACATCAAGTGCTGGTGGGGACTGGAGGGACACAGAAACAGCCCCCAAGTGCAGAGGTTGACTGGGAGGCTGTGCAGGTGTGCAGTTGGCTGGGGAGGGGACCTGGGCCCGAGATCAGAGGGTAGCTAGGTGGCCAGAGCAGTTTCAGTCAGGAATTCAGCAGGGGAGCAGAGGAGAGAAAGCAGAAGCAAAGGGGACGGTGTTACGGTGCTTCCGGAACTGGAGATGTTTCTCCTCAAGTCTGGGAGGCTGCTCCAGAGGGAGGCCCCAGCCAAAGAAAGAGATCTACCACCAACCCGTTGCTTGGAGAAGCGACTGACCCTGAGGGAGTTGGAGGTGAATGAGCGAAGAGCTCGAGAAGGAAGGTATTTAGGAAGAGAGAGTTGGAGGTTTTGAGGCCCAAGTTGTGCAAGTCATCCCATGCATACTCTGCACAACTTAAAGTAACAAACCATGTGTGAGGGCCTAGGTTCCTTAACACTAAACGTACAACAGCGTGATGTTGGAGCCAGTGTTCTTTTGTACCTTGCTTGTTTGCCAAGAGATTTTTGATACTTGACTGCAAAACTTCATCTTTGTCTTTTATTTTTTTTAAGCAATTGGGTAGCGGACATGTTTAAACAATTAGAACATATGTTTGAAACTCCATAACATAGAGTTGCTAGTTCACTTTTGAACAGAAGGTGGAAAATGTATTCTACATTTCATCTGAATCTGGTGTCTTCAGAATATGTTTGTAACAAGTGATATTCTAATGCACTAATCTATGTGGATCTTTCATCATATCTTCCTCCTTTTCCTGTATGAAAGAGTAGATGAAAAGAACATGCTTCTCCACTTTTTTCCCATATGTTCCTTGGGCATCCTTTGGCTTGACACATTTGATATGTTTCTAATGCATCTTCAAAGGTGTCTTTGGAGTGTAGTGGGTGAATTGCGTACTGGTCTAAAACGTTGGCTGTAGTAACAGGATCTACACGTTCAAATTGGCCAGTTGTGAGTGAATCCTAAATTATTTGGTTGGTTTCTCTTAGGTTTTCCTCTATGTTTAGATCTTTGTAGTATTCATTATTTTATTTCTGATATTGTAGGCCTTTTCTAACTTTGTTTAAGTCGGCTTGTTGTTGCCACATTTTTGTTTGTACACCATTAACTAGTACAATCAAAGATTGATCTATAGGCTTTTGTACTCTTAGAGTTTCTCCATTGTCTTTAAGATCTAATGGCAAATATGCTACTTTGCCATGGATGCCTTTTAGTAACTTAGATGGAGGCAATTTGGCTGTTTTCGGTAGAAGGCGTTTTATAACTTGAAATGGGTGAATTGTTTGGATTATAATGCTCTCATACAAGTTAAGTTGTTGGAGAGCCTTTGGAAGTGGGACTATTTCTAAGTTATTAGTGATAGCACATGATGGCATTTGGGTATTGTGAAGTGTTGTGTTGCAGTAAGTGTAATCTATTGCGGGGTCAGTTGTTTTGTATTTATTTTCTGCTAAGTATAAAGCTAATTCAAACCATTGGGATTCCTCGCTGTCCTCTATTTTGTAGGTCATATCTACTAATTTGGTGCTTTGTTTATAAAATGTTCTGCAGCAACAGACACATACAAATACATGGTTATACCATTTAGTTGGAGCCAGTGCATTCTGATCCCTGTTCATAAGAGAGGTGATTGCACTGACCCGGGGAATTTTCACCTCTTGGCAATGATAGATGCCAGCCAAAAGATCTTTGCGAAATTCCTCCTAAAGAAACATGGCAAATGGATAGTGGAAGTAGTCTGTTGCCTCCAAATCAAACAGGCTTCCGTAAAGGATGTAATACGATGCACAACATTTGTGCTTTTGAATATGTAATTGCGTCTTCTAGGAAGCCACGAGAAGCCAACCTTATTTTTGTGTTTTACAGATTTTAGTCGGCCTTTTGACACTGTCTCATGGCCTTTACTGTGGAACAAACTCTGGCATTGGCACACTGACTGCTCATTATTATACTTTAGCATATTATTATGCTCAGATTATAAAGTAATAGTGCGACTTAATCTGATGGGGCATATGTCATCTGAGATAGGGGTCAACGTAGGAGTGATACAGGGGTGTGTCTTGGCACTTGTATTCTATAATCTCTATGTGAGAGATATGGGATCGTCTATGCAATTGGTCTGAAACTTTCCCCCTAAAATAAAAACACAGGTAGTGTCTTGGCTCGGGTACATTGATGACACTGTCCCGCTGGAAGGCATACCTATTGGGCTGCAAAGATCGATCAACACTCTGTCCCTATATGCGCGCAGCAATAATTTGATTGTCAATGCCAGTAAGACCAAATTTCTGGTCATTGGTGAGCGGTCCAGCAGGACCACGTTTGCCTGGTCCATTATTGAGACTCAGCTTAAAGTGGTGGACAAATACAAACAAAACAACTTTATTACCATCATACTCGTTTTAAGATCTTGAAGAAATGGTTGCTCTTTGAAAAATGTGTCCGCCTTAAAGCAGGAAATAATATTGACGAGCAGATAGCTTTCTATTGGAAAAGCATTGTCCCGGGAATTCTTTATGGACTGGCTGCAATTCCGGGCCATTTGATGAGCTGGGTGACCCAAATGGAAGGTAACATACTGCAGTCTATATTGAGGGTCCCACAGTCAGTGCCTGTCTAGACTATGTAGCGTAAATTGGGCCTGCAATCATTAAGATCCCACTGACTCACGTAGCAGAGTATTATGTATATTACTATTTTGAAAGCTATTGAAAAGCCTGATACTCTTCTCTCTTACTTAGCTGCAGCTAATACAGGCTCTTTTAAGAATGTGTTTCTCATGCATTCGCGTGAGGATACCAACTCTTTACTTGCTGGCCTAAACCTCTCATTTGATATATTATTAACTCTTCCCAACTGGGTCCAAGTTCTAAAGAAGTAGGCGCAAGTCCTTGCTCACTGTAAAGATGTTGATCACCTGTGCTCCCTGTCACTATATGTAGAATACAGCAAACAGGGTTTTGGCAGAAATGGCAGACATGTTCCCTGTACATATTTAAGCAAATTCTATTCAGCCTCAATTAGGAGATTCATCACCTATCTTCGCATGAACATCTTACCTACCGTTGAGCTTATCGGAAGATGGAAAAAAAAATTGCTCAGGGAGGAAAGGGTCTACTGTACCTGCAATCAAACAGTGGAGTCTGCACAGCACATTCTCACACAATGCCCAGCCATGACTGCTTCTTATGTAAAAGGATATGCTAGTTGTATTTCCCATGAGTTGAGTAGAGAAGGCGATCGATTCTGGAGTACATTATTGGGAGCAGAATTGGTTGTGATCACAGTTGCAGCATACTATGTATGCAACTGTGCCTATGCACTTATTAATGGCATATGATGTTAATCCTTCAATTTGAGTATCTTCTGACCATTATCGTAACTATTATTTTTATCATATCCTATTTAGCTGTATATTCTTGTATTTATTATGTATGATAGTGTTTTGTATTGTATTTTTCTACACTGGTATATTAATAGTGTGTAAGGTTTGTTTTCACCAATAAACATTCACAAAATAATTCTTTTTTGTATGTGTTTGTTAGGAGGTTGGTGTTTGTAAGGTTTTCGCTAATGTTCTCTGAAGTTACTGAATGTTCTAAATCAACTTCAGTTCCAAAGTATTTACTTTGGATGTGCTCTATTTCTCAAATGAGTTCTTTGGCTGTTCCATGTAGGAGATTGTTATTTACATTTTGCTGTTCTAGAGCAGGATATTTTGCATAATATATAATAGGTTATTTATAACTCACTTAATACCCATCGGTTTCTAAGCACAGACCAGGGATCGCTGTGTTGCTCAGCATTGTCTTGCTTCCAAGGCGAGCGCGTTGCCCCGGAGCCATCCTCCTGAGACATAGGTCCTCATTACGAGTTTGGAGGTAGCCATGCTGTTTTTAGCGGCATGGCTACCCCCAAACTTGGGTACGGGTCCGGGTCCCGCAAAAGGGGAGTTACTGGGCCATTCTGACCTTGGAGGGCCTGGTAATTCCCTTTTCCGGGACCCGGACCCGGTACGTCCCCATTCCCATTGAGCCATCATAGGGCTCAATGGGAATAGGGAGGATGCTAACAACGGGCACGTTAATGACGGGCCCATTGTTAGCATCCTGTACTGCTAGTGGGTCCCGCTCTGGCTGTCTGGTCTGGCTAGGCATCCAGAGCGGGACCTCGTAATGTGGCAGCCTGGAATGATAGGTGCCGGTCCCTTACCGGCACCGTTCGTTCCGCGGCCACCAGCCTCATAATGAGGCCCATAGTATAGTCTTTGCACAAGATTCAGTTTAGCGAAATGGTGTTTTGCTAACAGTTTGATGTGATGAAAGGTGCTTTTGCAAGCAGTTCCTGAATGCAGGCTTCTGAATGTCCTTGAAGTCCATGGTTTGTAAAGTTTTCATTTTAGTTTTGTCTTTTAGTTTCACATAGTGATTGAGGAATTGTCATAGAGATTTAAAGGATTGTTGGCATGAATTACACATTGAGCTGCATGTCTATTTATATACTTGATGTTTTTTTGGGTGAAAGGAATATTTGTTTGAAAGTTTGTTGAGAACGCTTTTCTATAAGTGTTTCATATGCCACAATGGTGTCTCCTACCATTTCACACCCTTGGCCGTTACTGTCTATGGTAATTGGGTTGTTTTGCTCTTGTTTATAAGGCGTTTAGAAGAACTTTTTGTAATGTATTGATTAATTTACTGAGTGGATTCATTCTGTTTAAGATTAATAAAAACAACTTTCTCTTTAGTAGAAATGCGCTGTCAATTAGTACTTCAAGGATTAGACTTCTGTGGTAGTTTGTAAGGGTAGATCGTGACATTTCAACTGTATTTATAAGATTGTGAAAAACTCTACTGTGGAACATTTTAGTAAAACTATTTGTTTTTAATGCTTTACTGTGGCTATGTTAACAATGGTAGATACAGTTTTAGGTTCATTAGTAGGTCTGTTTTTGTTTGTCCCGGGACACTATATGTGTTTGAACTACAAAACAGCCTTGAGGACTACCAGGGGGTCGAAACACGTGTCGGCTGTTTCCAACATCAGAATCAAATTATTTGTTAATATAACTTATTGAGAGATCTGTTTTTCTATTTTGGACCTTGAGTGGAAGAACGTCAGAAGTTATAGCGCAATTATCAGCATCAATTGGTTTAGAAATATTGATGTTCTTACTTTGTAGGAGTGTTCTTTTTATTCAGTAGCTGTCTTTGGCAATCTTCTTCTTTTCTGTAAATGTTAAAGAAGGTTAGTGGGTATATGTGATAATGGTGAAGTACTTTTAGTGAGTAAGGTTGTTATTTATGAAGGTAGGAAGAGTTGGGAAAAAGAGTTAACAAAGTTGTGTTATGGGCGATGTACGAAAGTGTGTTAACTATGTTGTTAAAACAATTGGAGTATGAGTAGTGTTGTTTGGACTATAAGAATGAACTGGGCAAACATGGGTGTGAGAAAAAGGTACATATCTAGGTTATTTATTGGTGGTAATGCAATGGCGATTGTTGTTGCAGCAGTGTTTGTTGTTTTATAGTAGAGGTTTGGAAAGAAGAGTACTTTATATGTAAGGTGAAGTGTTTTATATAGCTGCTTTGGTGGTATACACATATGTGTGAGCAGGTGGAGAATGGTGGCAGTGTAAGGGATGCAAGGAGTGAGGTTGAAAAGTGTGAGATTTATATGCAAAAAAACATGGAAAATGCTGACTGTTTAAAAGTGTTTTTTAGGAGCATTTCATGAAAGTAAGCAAATGCAGATGTGCATTTATAGCTGCACTGTGCTTAAAACTTTTGTAAAAGAAAAGCAGATGGAAAAGATTTGTAGCACATTTTTAAGTGGCAATTGGTGTGTGGAGGTTTAATATGTTGGCAGTACATGCATTTTTAACAACATTATCCATTGCAATATGCAGGTGCTTATGAAGTGTTGTTTTTTCTCTTTGCATTCTGGGAGTTGTAGTTGTAATTTTTCCATTAGAAAACTTGCAATAAAAGTCCCAGAATGCATAGAAGGAACTAGGACTGGTAAAGCAAATGTTTGCATGTACTGTCAAGATACTAAACTTCCAGACACTAAGTGGCACTTAAAAATGATGCACACATGTCTGCATCTGCTTTTTGTTTGTTTTACAAAGAGGTTACACACAGTGCTGCTTTAAATGTATTTATGCATTTCTTAACTTTTGTGAAAATCCTCCTAAAAAGAAATATGTGTAAACATGCAGCATTTTCTAATATTTTATATACATGTCATACTTTTGAATCTTGCAGTCCAGGCCTGGGTTTTTTTTCTGCCATTCTGGGACTTATAGTCCCAGTTGTGTAATGAGAGAAGTGGTATTACAAATCACAGACTGCAAAGGAAGAAACCAAGACTTGGTAGGCAGCTACGGTTCAGAATGGGTCATGTTGGCAAGTATGCAAGTATGCAAGTATGCATGTATGGCCAACATATAAAGCTGGCACACACCAAATGTCACTTAAAAATGGTTAACACATCTTTTGTTTTATCTGTCTTTCCATTCATTTATAAAAAAAAAAGGTTGCACACAGTGATGCTATAAAAGTACAAATTGACTTTTTACATTTCATGAAAATACTCGTAAAAAGAAACATTCGAAAATGCACAGCATTTATGTGAGCAGGTGTGGAATGCTGAAATACATGGCATTTGCTGGAGTGGTTAAAAAAGAGAATATTATTATTGAGAAGCTTATTACAGGGAGAGTGGCAGGAACACTGTATATATACATTTGTGTCGGTGAATTGTGAAGAACTGCTTTTGTGCCATAACAAACGTTTTTGTCATCTGCGAGCTGCAAAGGGCTCTTGCTGACACCGCTTGCTTCCTGGAGGAGGCGGAGTTTGCCCGCAGTCACATGTCCAATCACGTGACTTTCCACCTACAAAGCGCAGACCCAACCGCCCGAGCGGCGAGTGTCAGTGAATTGTGAAGAACTGGTTTTGTGCCATAACAAACGTTTTTGTCTGCTGCTATCATCTTAGCACTGCAAGCTACAAAGGGCTCTTGCTGAGCACCGCTCACTTCCTGGAGGAGGCGGAGCTTGCCCGCGGTCACGTGTCCAATCACGTGACTCTTTCCACCTACAAAGCGCAGACCCAACCCCCGAGTGGCGAGTGGCGGTGAATTGTGAAGAACTGCTTTTGTGCCATAACAAATGTTTTTGTCTGCTGCTATCATCTCAGCACTGCGAGCTGCAAAGGGTTCTTGCTGAGCACCGCTGGCTTCCTGGAGGAGGCGGAGCTTGCCCGCGGTCACGTGTCCAATCACGTGACTCTTTCCACCTACCACCTACAAAGCGCAGACCCAACCGCCCGAGCGGCGAGTGTGTTTCCTGGAACACGAGAGGTCCTAGCTTCCTGAAAAAGAAAAAATGAAAAGAGGATCTTTTAGGATATAATGATATTCTGTTACTCCAGGAAACGTGGCTTGTCAATCCCATAGAGATAGAGGGCTTCACAATCTTAAACCTTCGGGCCTCGCAAAAATTAAAAGGGAGACCAGCAGGAGGGCTTTTAATTGCACTTAAAAACTCCAGTATTAAAGAGATCATACCAGTTTGCAATAATGATGTGGGAATACAAGCCTGTAAAGTAGAACTGGAAATTGAGGTCCCTCGTTTTACTATGGTACTTGTCAACGTTCACTGGAATCCTGCTAGCTCAAAACTCCAGTATTTCATAGAAACTTTGGATTCCGTTCTAACAGCGTTGAAAATCGACTATGAGGGAGCCCATATCTTATTAGCAGGGGACTTAAATACAGATCACATACACCCTGGGAGTGGAAAGTCTGTGCAACCAAAGTTGAGCACATTACGAAAGGGTAAACAATGGGGGGATTTTCTGTCATCCTGGGACCTAAAAATGATACATGAGAAGATCAAGGGAGCGGGAAAAGTGGGAGCAACTTGGCGTCAAGGGTCCCTCCAGTCCACCCTAGACTACATTTTTGTTTCTTCCGGTCTCTCAGTTCTTTGTCCCAGTCTCACCTTAAACTGGGAGGGGGGTAGCGACCAGGCAAGTTTGGAACTCTTGTTCCCGACATACAGAAACCCCGAGATCAGAATAAGACCCAGGAACTTGAAGGTGTCAAGGGCAATCTGAGAGTCATAAAATATAAATATGGGGGAAAAATGCTGAATAAACTACTTGAAGCAGTTCCATCCTCAACCTGGACTAATGAATTTCACCCGGAGAAATTTGGAAACTTTCTTTGGTCTATATACCCTCCAAGCAAAACAAAGGTCGCAGTTAAACAAGAACATCTTCATCTCTTTGATGAAGAAACACACAAGAAAAAGAGAATCCTGTGACAAACACTGCGTTATATAAAAAAAGAGGTGGATGATCCCATCACCTGCCAGCAAGAACTAAGGATGGTCAAACAAACCTATAGAAACTGGACAAAGAACCGCAAACACCATAAATTGCAAGAATATGGTAAGAGAATGCTCTATTTACTTAACGCAAATAACTGTAGAAATTTTTGGGCGGCGCTGAGCCAACTTGAGACTTCAACAGCTCTTTATTTAATCTGGTCCCAAAGCACCATGGGTGGCATATCTGTCTAAAAACTTTAAACCAACGGGGTCCAGAGACTTTATTTTACCAAACACCAGTTGGTCCCTCACTTTCAATGAACACATCGAGGAACTTATATCATCTTCCTCTACATCAAAAGCGGCAGGCCCCAATGGTGTTACCTATCAGGTGCTAAAAAATCACCCAAAACTGTGGGCAAAGCTGCTAAATCATCTCTTCCAGGAAATCCTCAAGAACAGGGTTTTTCCTACGTCATGGAAGAATGCACTAGTCATTCCATTCTTCAAGGGGGGCGGTTAAGTCCGGCAAACTATCGCCCATTCGCCCTCCTTGACATTGAGAGTAAACTTTTTATGCGGCTGTTGCTAAAAGAACTCACACTCTGGATGGACTCTAGGCAGATCCTCTCTAAGCACCAAACGGGTTTCAGAAAAGGGCTCTCTACCAGCCTCAATGGGCTCATTCTGAACCTACTTAGTGAAATAACTAATGAGAAAGAGGGCACCCCTATTTATGGCGCTTGGGTCAATCTGTCCAAAGCATTTGATCTAGTGGACAGATCCCTTCTTTGGCGGAAGCTCCACGGGGTTGGGGGGATTCCTGCTTCCCTCTTGGCAATGCTTATAGAGTTCCATAAGAAAACCACCATAAAACTGAGGCTGGACGATTTGGGTCATCTGTCAGACGTAATACAGGTTTTCAAAGGAATACGGCAGGGATGTCTGGGTGCCCCCCTATTTTTCAACCTATTCCTGTCAGACCTTGGAGACTTCCTGGCCTCCTCATCATTGATCAGTCCCAGGATTAACGGGAGGTGAATACATTTGTTGGATTATGCGGACGATCTAGTCCTTTTGGAAGCTCAGCAATTGGTTAACAGCGGCTTTTGTCTAAATTAGGCGAATATACCACACTGAACGGGCTTATAAATAACCCTCTGAAGTCCAAGATTCTTGTATTTAAACACCCCAAAAAGAACTTGGGCTCTAGAGACTGGACTTTGGATGGAAAAGTTCTCCCCCGTGTTGATGAACTCCCTTACCTGGGCTATGAAATCCTAGCTTCTCCAGCCCAGAATAAAGTGACTCCAGCTATTTTTGACAAAGCCACCAAAATCATCTTGCAGATGAAGAAATTGAATGGAAAGTTCTGCAAATTCTCATTACTTCCACTCATCAAATATTATATAGGCAAAGCAGTCCCGGTCATTCTCTAGGGCTCAATGGGAATAGGGAGGATGCTAACAACGGGCACGTTAATGACCGGCCCATTGTTAGCATCCTGTACTGCTAGTGGGTCCCGCTCTGCCTGTCCGGTCTGGCCAGGCATCCAGAGCGGGACCCGCTGCAGACCTCGTAATGTGGCAGCCTGGAATGATAGGTGCCGTTCCCTTACCGGCACCGTTCGTTCCGCGGCCACAAGCCTCGTAATGAGGCCCATAGTATAGTCTTTGCACAAGATTCCGTTTAGCGAAATGGTGTTTTGCTAACAGTTTGATGTGATGAAAGGTGCTTTTGCAAGCAGTTCCTGAATGCAGGCTTCTGAATGTCCTTGAAGTCCATGGTTTGTAAAGTTTTCATTTTAGTTTTGTCTTTTAGTTTCACATAGTGATTGATAAATTGTCATAGAGATTTAAAGGATTGTTGGCATGAATTACACATTGAGCTGCATGTCTATTTATATACTTGATGTTTTTTTGGGTGAAAGGAATATTTGTTTGAAAGTTTGATGAGAACGCTTTTCTATAAGTGTTTCATTTGCCACAATGGTGTCTCCTACCATTTCACACCCTTGGCCGTTACTGTCTATGGTAATTGGGTTGTTTTGCTCTTGTTTATAAGGCTGTTTAGAAGAACTTTTTGTAAAGTATTGATTAATTTACTGAGTGGATTCATTCTGTTTAAGATTAATATAAACAACTTTCTCTTTAGTAGAAATGCGCTGTCAATTAGTACTTCAAGGATTAGACTTCTGTGGTAGTTTGTAAGGGTAGATTGTGACATTTCAACTGTATTTATAAGATTGTGAAGAACTCTACTGTGGAACATTTTAGTAAAACTATTTGTTTTTAATGGTTTACTGTGGCTATGTTAACAATGGTAGATACAGTGTTAGGTTCATTAGTAGATCTGTTTTTGTTTGTCCCGGGACACTATATGTGTTTGAACTACAAAACAGCCTTGAGGACTACCAGGGGGTCGAAACACGTGTCGGCTGTTTCCAACATCAGAATTAAATTATTTGTTAATATAACTTATTGAGAGATCTGTTTTTCTATATTGGACCTTGAGTGGAAGAACGTCAGAAGTTATAGCGCAATTATCAGCATCAATTGGTTTAGAAATATTGATGTTCTTACTTTGTAGGATGTGAAGAGTGTTCTTTTTATTCTTTATTCGGTAGCTGTCTTTGGCAATCTTCTTCTTTCCTGTAAATGTAAAAGAAGGTTAGTGGGTATATGTGATAACGGTGAAGTACTTTTAGTAAGTAAAGTTGTTATTTATGAAGGTAGGAAGAGTTGTTGGGAAAAAGAGTTAACAAAGTTGTGTTATGGGCGATGTACGAAAGTGTGTTAACTATGTTGTTAAAACAATTGGAGTATGAGTAGTGTTGTTTGGACTATTAGAAGGAACTGGGCAAACATGGGTGTGAGAAAAAGGTACATGTCTAGGTTATTTATTAGTGTTAATGCAATGGCGGATTGTTGTTACAGCAGTGTTTGTTGTTTTATAGTAGAGGTTTGGAAAAAAGAGTACTTTATATGTAAGGTGAAGTGTTTTATATAGCTGCTTTGGTGGTATACACATATGTGTGAGCAGGTGGAGAATGGTGGCAGTGTAAGGGATGCAAGGAGTGAGGTTGAAAAGTGTGAGATTTATATGCAAAAAAACATGGAAAATGCTGACTGTTTAAAAGTGTTTCTTTTTAGAAGCATTTTCATGAAAGTAAGCAAATGCAGATGTGCATTTATAGCTGCACTGTGCTTAAAACTTTTGTAAAAGAAAAGCAGATGGAAAAGATTTGTATCACATTTCTAAGTGGCAATTGGTGTGTGGAGGTTTAATATGTTGGCAGTACATGCATTTTTAACAACATTATCCATTGCAATATGCAGGCGCTTATGAAGTGTTGTTTTTTCTCTTTGTATTCTGGGAGTTGTAGTTGTAATTTTTCCATTAGAAAACTTGCAATACAAGTCCCAGAATGCATAGAAGGAACTAGGACTGGATAAGCAAATGTTTGCATGTACTGTCAAGATACTAAACTTCCAGACACTAAGTGGCACTTAAAAATGATGCACACATGTTTGCATCTGCTTTTTATTTGTTTTACAAAGAGGTTACACACAGTGCTGCTTTAAATGTATTTATGCATTTCTTAACTTTTGTGAAAATCCTCCTAAAAAGAAATATGTGTAAACATGCAGCATTTTCTATTATTTTATATACATGTCATACTTTTGAATCTTGCAGTCCAGGCCTGGTTATTTTTTCTGCCATTCTGGGACTTATAGTCCCAGTTGTGTAATGAGAGAAGTGGTATTACAAATCACAGACTGCAAAGGAAGAAACCAAGACTTTGTAGGCAGCTACGGTTCAGAATGGGTCATGTTGGCAAGTGTGCAAGTATGCATGTATGGCCAACATATAAAGCTGGCACACACCAAGTGTCACTTAAAAATGGTTAACACATCTTTTGTTTTATCTGCCTTTCCTTTCATTTATAAAAAAAAAGTTGCACACAGTGATGCTATAAAAGTACAAATCGACGTTTTACATTTCATGAAAATACTCGTAAAAAGAAACATTTTAAAATGCACAGCATTTATGTGAGCAGGTGTGGAATGCTGAAATACATGGCATTTGCTGGAGTGGTTAAAAAAAGAGAATATTGTTATTGAGAAGCTTATTACAGGGAGAGTGGCAGGAACACTGTATATATACATTTGTGTCTGTGAATTGTGAAGAACTGGTTTTGTGCCATAACAAACGTTTTTGTCTGCTGCTATCATCTCAGCACTGCAAGCTGCAAAGGGTTCTTGCTGAGCACCGCTCGCTTCCTGGAGGAGGCGGAGCTTGCCCGCGGTCACGTGTCCAATCACGTGACTCTTTCCACCTACAAAGCGCAGACCCAAACCCCGAGCGACGAGTGTCGGTGAATTGTGAAGAACTGCTTTTGTGCCATAATAAACATTTTTGTCTGCTGCTATCATCTCAGCACTGCGAGATGCAAAGGGTTCTTGCTGAGCACCGCTGGCTTCCTGTAGGAGGCGGAGCTTGCCCGCAGTCACGTGTCCAATCACGTGACTCTTTCCACCTGCAAAGCGCAGACCCAACCGCCCGAGCGGCGAGTGTCGGTGAATTGTGAAGAACTGCTTTTGTGCCATAACAAACGTTTTTGTCTGCTGCTATCATCTCAGCACTGCGAGCTGCAAAGGGCTCTTGCTGAGCACCACTCGTTTCCTCGAGGAGGCGAAGCTTGCCCGCGGTCACGTGTCCAATCACGTGACTCTTTCCATCTACAAATCGTAGACCCAACCACCCTTGCAGCGTTAAGCCCGACGGGGTAAAGGGCGCTGACTGTTGTGTGGCTGTTTGGCACTTGGGCGCGTACTTACAAGGTAATTGAGTGGCGGTTCTTTGATATACCATCTAGCTTTGATAGCTGCTTACGTTTTCCCTGCACAAATGTGGCCATCTGTATAGGGCACATACAAAGTACTTTTCTGGTCACAGGATTGCAGGGTGTCTCATTCACAAGCCAGGACCCCACACAGAAGTGGGAGTCTGAGGTTCAAGTGAGGTTAAAATTTGAATTCAAAGCCCTCATTAAACCCAAACAGATTACTTTATGTGAGCTCATTCAGCTCGGCTTATCCCACTATTTTACTATTCCTTCTCCATTGGGCCAGTAAATGAGACTCCGTAGTTCTCCCTTCTTAGAAGACATGTCTGATCAGGAAGGCTCATACTTGGGTGGAGGGGAGGAAGCAGGATCAGCTGCACCCAACACTCCTGCTCTAATAGCATTTCAACCAGCCCCTGGGACCATACATGCTCTTATTCATACGGATGGACAGCAAATAATGGAGGAAGCTGCTCCTTCCTCCCTCATCCAGAAAGGATGGAAGCGAGGGTTGGAATATACAATTACGACAAAGAAGATTCAGAGCAGAATAAATGATAATTTCTCCAGGAAAAGAAATAAGAGCGTAAACTATCTAGCTGACATAATTGATACCACATGGCAGCCCCTCGACTGTGCTCAAGAGGGTGAAGAAAGGATACCACCCATAGAACGACTCCAGAAAAATCCATTGCCATTGGATGCACACTTGCAAAATGAGACAAGATTGCCTACACATCAGGATCACCAAGAAGGTTCCCTCGTCACTCCTTTAGATGGCTCTTCACCTGCTAGCGAGAGCACATTGGCAGCTTTAAGCTATGTGCTAAACTCTCTGGATTCTGTCTTTGAACTTTTAAAATCGGAGGTGCAAACTCAAGCAGGATCACTGTTGGAGCTGTCTAATGAGATGTCCAAGAATGAATCAGCAATGGTAGCGCTAAGCAATATCATGAACACCATTCTGATCCCTACCCTAAAAGAAACCCAAGTAGAGGGAGTGAAACAAGGGTTAGACATTGCCCAAATCTTCAGTTTACTGAAGGAGGGAACAAAGGAAAATGTTGTTACACAGGAGCTCCTAAAAGACCTCCCATTGAAAATTCAAAACCTCGAAACCGATGCTCAGTTTACTAGTGAAGAGGGTCTTAAGGATAGTTCAATCTTCGATGATACTCCGCTATCAGAATCTACTTAGGAAGAATTCAGGAGAATGGCAAATGTAGACATTGATGAAATTAAAGAGATCACTGATAGTCCATTGAAAGCAAATACTAAAATCTCTCAAGATCCTTCGCCCAGTGAAGTAATTTGGAACCCATCGGCCTCATAAAACTTTAAAGGAAGAAAGCAGCAAAAACGGAAAAAAGGGTGCAGTGCCAAGTCTATTACCCCACATCCGCAGATGAAAAAAGCCCAGAAAAGTCAAAAAATCAGAAAAACCCAGTTGCAAAGAACACAGGAATAAATTCATTTCTGAAAAACCTGGTATTGCCAACTGACGAGAAATTGCCAGAAACCAGTGCACCTGTATCACCATCTCCTGAATCATCTCAGAGTTTAAGGTCCAATCAAACTACTCCAACCAAATCTGCCCCTGGGGAAAAAGGTGAAAAAAGGCCTTCCCGTATCACAACGCAGGCCCCAAGGGTCTCAAGGTGCAAACGTCAAGCACTGGCATGCAAACAGATCGTGCAATCTCCCCGAAAACAGCTTTGGATAATCAAAGCCAAAAATCAGGGCAAGTTAACATTAAGATTACTCCAATATTTCTAAAAAATAATGAACAAAAGGCACAAAAATATAAGGCCAGTTTGGAGACCACATAAGAGACCACAAACATTGCTATCAAGTTGGCACCTATCTTTTTGAAGCCAGTGGCAAAACCAGTGTCCTCAACAGCCATTAGCGTCCCCTATCTTCCCCCTCATACTCAAGAAGAGGTGCCATTAAGGCCTTTACTAAGCGAGAATGACTGTTGGAATGGCTCAGGGAAATTTAGAAACATTGTGTCCGCTCCCCAGGGGGATGAAAGAGAGGGGCAAGATGGAATCTCTTCCATTACAGCTACAAAAAAAGTGGAACCTGATACGGCCGATTACACAATCCCGAAGGCTTGGATTAGGCTTGTTAAACAAAACAAGAACAAATCACTTTGTAGATCAGTGTTATTGACGGAGATTAAAAAAAAAACATAACCTGTTTCTCTTTACTTCGGAGGATATTGAGTATGTTAAATTCCCATCTAATGTTGACAAGTTCTTTGTGGAAATCGGACTCAACTCAAGAAAAGCCTAAGAGGCCTTATTTAACAACAAAAATGAACTCGCCAGAGATGGCCTGTTGGTCTATAAGTCAGAGGAGGAAGGCAGCCTTGAGAATCCCTCTAGTATAAAACGGATGGGGACGGAGGATGTAGTTAAAAGCAATGGATCTACTGGAACATCAAGAGGGTCAGATAGGATTATGGCCGCTGGGTCAAACATAAATGGGATTCTTATAGCAAAACTCCCAGAGATTATCTCACAAATCATTCTTACGCTTGGGGTGGAGGAAAATAGCCTTTAGGCAAAGGGGCTTAAGACTACTTTCCTGGAACACGAGAGGTCCTAGCTTCCTGAAAAAGAAAAAATGAAAAGAGGATCTTTTAGGACATAATGATATTCTGTTACTCCAGGAAACGTGGCTTGTCAATACCATAGAGATAGAGGGCTTCACAATCTTAAACCTTCGGGCCTCGCAAAAATTAAAAGGGAGACCAGCAGGAGGGCTATTAATTGCACTTAAAAACTCCAGTATTAAAGAGATCATACCAGTTTGCAATTACGATGTGGGAATACAAGCCTGTAAAGTAGAACTGGAAATTGAGGTCCCTCGTTTTACTATGGTACTTGTCAACGTTTACTGGAATCCTGCTAGCTCAAAACTCCAGCATTTCCTAGAAACTTTGGATTCCGTTCTAACAGCGGTGAAGATCGACTATGAGGGAGCCCATATCTTATTAGCAGGGGACTTAAATACACATCATATACACCCTTGGAGTGGAAAGTCTGTGCAACCAAAGTTGAGCACATTACGAAAGGGTAAACAATGGAGGGATTTTCTGTCATCATAGGACCTAGAAATGATACATGAGAAGATCAAGGGAGTGGGAAAGGTGGGAGTAACTTGGCGTCAAGGGTCCCTCCAGTCCACCCTAGACTACATATTTGTTTCTTCCGGTCTCTCAGTTCTTTGTCCCAGTCTCACCTTAAACTGGGAGGGGGGTAGCGACCATGCAAGTTTGGGACTCTTGTTCCCGACATACAGAAACCCCGAGATCAGAATAAGACCCAGGAACTTGAAGGTGTCAAGGGCAATCTGAGAGTCATAAAATATAAATATGGGGGAAAAATGCTGAATAAACTACTTGAAGCAGTTCCATCCTCAACCTGGACTGATGAATTCCACCCAGAGAAATTTGGAAACTTTCTTTGGTCTATATACCCTCCAAGCGAAACAAAGGCCGCAGGTAAACAAGAACATCTTCATCTCTTTGATGAAGAAACACACAAGAAAAAGAGAATCCTGTGACAAACACTGTGTTATATAAAAAAAGAGGTGGATGATCCCATTACCTGCCAGCAAGAACTAAGGCTGGTCAAACAAACCTATAGAAACTGGACAAAGAACCGCAAACACCAGAAATTGCAAGAAGATGGTGAGAGAATGCTCTATTTACTTAACGCAAATAACTGTAGACATTTTTGGGCGGCGCTGAGCCAACTTGAGACCGGCTTCAACAGTTCTTTATGTAATCTGGTCCCCGAGCAACTTGGGTGGCATATCTGTCTAAAAACTTTAAACCAACGGGGTCCAGAGACTTTATTTTGCCAAACACCAGTTGGTCCCTCACTTTCAATGAACACATCGAGTAACTTATATTATCTTCCTCTACATCAAAAGCGGCAGGCCCCAATGGTGTTACCTATCAGGTGCTAAAAAATCATCCAAAACTGTGGGCAAAGCTGCTAAATCATCTCTTCCAGGAAATCCTCAAGAACAGGATTTTTCCTACATCATGGAAGAATGCACTAGTCATTCCATTCTTCAAGGGGGGGCAGTTAGGTCCGGCAAACTATCGCCCAATCGCCCTCCTTGACATTGAGAGTAAACTTTTTATGCGGCTGTTGCTAAAAGAACTCACACTCTGGGTGGACTCTAGGCAGATCCTCTCTAAGCACCAAACAGGTTTCAGAAAAGGGCTCTCTACCAGCCTCAATGGGCTCATTCTGAACCTACTTAGTGAAAGAACTAATGAGAAAGAGAGCACCCCGATTTATGGCGCTTGGGTCGATCTGTCCAAAGCATTTGATCTAGTGGACAGATCCCTTCTTTGGCGGAAGCTCCACAGTTGGGGGATACCTCCTTCCCTCTTGGCAATGCTTATAGAGTTCCATAAGAACACCACCATAAGACTGAGGCTGGACGATTTGGGTCATCTGTCAGACGTAATACAGGTTTTCAAAGGAGTACGGCAGGGATGTCTGGGTGCTCCCCTATTTTTCAACCTATTCCTGTCAGACCTTGGAGACTTCCTGGCCTCCTCATCATTGGTCAGTCCCAGGATTAACGGGAGGAGATTACATTTGTTGGCTTATGCGGACGATCTAGTCCTATTGGACAGCTCAGCAATTGGTTTACAGCGGCTTTTGTCTAAATTAGGCGAATATGCCACACTGAGCGGGCTTATAAATAACCCTCTGAAAACCAAGATTCTTGTATTTTAACACCCCAAAAAGAACTTGGGCTCTAGAGACTGGCATTTGGATGGAAAAGTTGTCCCCTGTGTTGATGAACTCACTTACCTGGGCTATGAAATCCTAGCTTCTCCAGCCCAGAATAAAGTGACTCCAGCTATTTTTGACAAAGCCACCAAAATTATCTCCCAGATGAAGAAATTGAATGGAAAATTCTGCAAATTCTCATTACTTCCACTCATCAAATATTATATAGGCAAAGCAGTCCCGGTCCTTCTATATGGTCTGGAAGTGAAGCCACTGCTTTGGAACTTTGATTGGAACACAATTGAGGGTCTCCTGTGGAAAAAATCCTCATATCGCCCAATGTGTACCACAATTGATAGTCTGCGATTTGAACTGGGATTGACGACTCTGGGTTGTCGAGCAGACTGGAAACTTTTGTCTTTATATCATGAAATAATAACAGCAAGCCAGTCCACTCTCTAATTTCATGTAAATGAACATCTTAAAAAAGCTAAATCTAAGCAACTTCTCAGTTTCGAGAAGAAAGTAGGAGGTATCTTGCTTAGGCTTGAACTGACATCAGAAACCCTCGCTCTAAATCCCATGAAAGTCAAAAAAACTACTAGAAATAAGAGATTGGATCACCACGATTGATGGAGTAAGGAACCTTAATCCTCCAAATTTCTTCTTAAAGGTGGGCAGAAAGCTTGGCACTCTTCCGCGCTATCTTCAAAAGTTCCCTGAAAAAAGCATAAGAAATCATTTCCTCAGACTAAGACTGAACATAGCTCACACGGGGGAAATTTTGGTTCGAAGAAACCAGGGGGCCAAAGCAAAAAACTATGCAAACATTGTGACTCACCAAGCCAACAATCTCTCAGACACTTGTTAATGGAGTGCGAAGGCACCTGGGAAACAGGATTGCTGCTACTTGGGAGATTTGTGGCCAAAGAAGAGAGTCTATCACATGATTTTTTTTGGGACAGACTGATCGCTGGTTAAGGAAATATGCTCACGGCTGCAACTGTAAAAGTTTTGGAAACATTTTCCATACTTTCAAGTTATTAAGATACTGCTCCCCTAAATGAGCATAAGAAAGCCTTGATTGGTCTCCCTTGGCAACCCCTGGTTTCTTCTCTGAATATTTCTCCTTGTTTTATTATTGTATGTATTCATATATATTTGTTGGTTTCATATTTTACTGTGGTTTTGTAAAGGTTTTTCATGTAAAACTAAAAATATAAATAAAATAAATAAAAAATATATATATACATTTGTACGAGAGTTGAAAAAAATACTTACAAAAATATAACCATACCTGTATTATGTCTTGTTAGATGAAGAGGTTGTTGAATCTGGAAATAGAATTCCTTCAGATGTTTATGGTAGTTTTGATGCAGGTCATTTTGAGTAACAGGAGACATGTACTCAGAGTTTAAGAGTAAATCTGAAGTGTTGAACTGAGATGACAGGGTTTCATGTAGAGTTTTTGGATGTGATTGGTGGACGGATGTGTGACTGTTTGAAAGCAGCCATTGAGGGAGTGTTACAAACATAAAAGTAAAAAGGGTAAAAAGGCTGCCCTGTGCTACAGTGTCTGCAGACATCACGGACAGCATGTGCCACATCCAGGTCTTTTAAGGATGCCTAGCATGCAAAAGGGACTGTGGGGATTAGCCAATGATGTGTTCTGGTTGTGGTTTACATGAAAGTAGGGTAGCAGGTGTTTTTTTTGTTTTGTGTAGGGGAGAAGGCTGTGGCTGTTGCTAGGAAGAAGATGAATGTGTGGATGGTGGGAGATTTTTCAGATGAATTGTGTGAAAGGTCATACTGAATCTTGTAGAATCTCTGCTAATATTGGATTGCAGGAAGTGGAAGGTTTCTGGGCTAAACTAGGAGAGTTTATTATCTTTTTGCCATAGTATGGCTCAATTCTAATGTCCAGATATTATTATTGTGCATTTCAAAGAAAATAGTTTGGGCTGTGTTACTCCAGTATCTTTGCAGGTTGCATTAAAATATATGTTCCGAAGCTTAATGGAACTATGTCCATGTGCAAAGATAATTTTTGTCTGAAAATAAATCCAAGGCAAATATGGAGATGTCCAAATGTGTTTTGTGTAGAAATGCATGAAGCTAGTTACAATGTAAATTAATGTGTATGTGCTTTTCTGAATGGCTTAAGCATGGCATATAGCCAAAATTACGAGATAAACAATAGTCTACTTCTATAATGCATGCTGCAGCCATTGTCTAAATGTATGTATTATTAGGTTCTTTTATTTATAACAACTTTCCAGTATAATAGTTTGTTTAGATAAGTACAATTCTTAATACATTAAATACACCATGATAGGTCTCTTGATCACCCCTCACAATTAATCTCACATGTGATGTCATCAGTGATGTCATCAATGACATCTGTGATGTCATCTTTGATGTCATGGTTGTTAGTCTTAGCAATGCACAGTGGTGACGTGAGCTATGATTGCTTATCTTACCATAATTGGTGAATTTGTGGGGGGTTTGAGTTTTGCTTGTAACCATAACGTCCCTTTAACAAAGTGTTTTCACTGAATTTCATAGGTTTTTTATTAGTGCAATTTAACCATAAATATATATATTCAATGGAAAAAGTTTGTTAAAGGGACATTTTTTGCTGTATCGCCACAACTTTGCTGCAAACCCGTCCAGCACTCTGAGGCTGCAGTCTCAAGCAGATTTATTTTCACATTTAAACCTACAGCTACATCCATGCCGCATGACCCAATAAGTAAATCAAAGTAGACATTCGTCGTTAACGAGGGCCAGGCCCATTGTCCATGCACCAAACTTATATCAATATTTTTTGTGCCCCTGCCCATGGCAGAAAAGTTATATCACAATTTTTTTCATGTACATTTTCATAAACACTTTTTTAAATAAAAACCTCCCTGGGTCCCCCCCTACCTCCTCCCACCTTGTCCTAACCATAGTCCAGCATATGCCTCCATTATTCACATCAGTTTTAAAGCTCAACGGCCCACAGAAATTGCATTCCATTCTTGCATGTGGAGTTCTCTTCCCCCCTCACAAGACCTCTGAGAATGCTGTCCATCTTCCTTATTTATACCATCCCCAAGAGTTTCATTTTTCATGGACACCATAGACCCCAGGAGTCTTTTTGTAAAAATCGTATCACCAAATCCCAGTCTACTACAAATCTTTGATGGTTACCTTGTAGGGAATATGATACCCATTCTAAAGCTGCAACATGCCACACCTTCTCACCCATTCATGTTCCATCGGTTGTTCCTTCGATTTCCACTTCTGGGCTATCACCAATGCCCACGCCATCATTAAAATCATGTATACTTTATGTTGCGCTTTCGAGGGTAGATCGTCAAGTGATCCCCAGTCCTCTTCCCTTCCTCCCCACCATTTCTTCAATTGCCTCCATGATCTTTCCTGGAATTGCAGAATCAGAGAGCATTCCCACCATATATGACTCCATGACCCCTCTTCACCACATTACCTCCAGCATTACTTTGACTGCTTCGGATAGATCCTATGTAAGCCAATGGGGTAACATACCATTGGAACATCAGTTTTACCCACATCTCCTGTACTTGGATTGAACTAGTGTGTTTGGGAATGATATCCCAGAGGCTTGTCAATGCTACTTCTTCTATCAACTCGCCCAGTGATTCTTCCCATAGCTTCATATATCGCCTGTAACCCACCTCCCCACTTGTATATTGTTCCCACAATATTTTTGTCCCTTGTCCCCAGAGTGCGATATTAACAATTTCGGAAAGGATGTTAGGGGGCTTACTGCTGATTTCCTTATGTTTGGGTGTAGCAGCCAGTGTCTTATTTGTGTATACTTGTATCTTTCCTCTTCCTCCAACCTGAAATATAATTTACACTGGGTAAAGGATTTAATCTCCCCTCCTACCAGTATGTCACCTAATTTAAAGCTTCCTCCACTCTCCCATTTACCAAAGTTAGGTCCCCTTATCCCCAGTGAGAATTGAGGGTTACGAGAAATAGCAGTGAATGGAGATAGAATGTTGTGAAGCCTGCCCTATCGACCAATGTGTCCCATGAGTACCCAATGAGGGAGTCAATCCTGCTGCAATAGAGATAATTCCACAGTATTTCCTCAAGAAGGCCTCATATTATTGCCTTGTCCACTTGCCTCCATACCTTTTGTCAGTCATCTTTTAACCTATCTCTGATTACCATGCTCTCTGCCGCCAGATAGTATGCCCGAATATCTGGTTCTCCCATCCCACCCCTGTTACTTGGCATGGTCATTACTTGTCTGGCTTGTTCTTCTAGGTCTTGTAAAAAATGTCCCTGTGTACTTTTGGAGTATTCTGAAAAAAGACTGAGGGATTTGTATTGGTAGCATGTTGAAATAATATAGAAGTTTTGGAAGTATCACCATTTATAAAACATTAATCATTCCTATTCATGAAATCATAAATGGACCCCAATCTTGCAGCGAGTTTCTATTGGTTCCCAGTAGGTGGGAAAAATTTGCTTCGGCTAGGGATTCGATGTCTTTAGTGATGTTCACCCCCAAGGATTTTATGGATTTGGCTGCCCAGCTGTTTTGAAAGAGGTTTTGAAGTTCCTGTTCTTTCTCTGACAATAGTGTTAAATTCAAGGCCTCATATTTTTTATTGTGAATTTTCAGCCTTGCTACTAGCCCGAACTTTGCCAGTTCATTATTCAATGCTCTAATACATTTTTCAAGGTCATTAATTGTCAAGAGCATGTCATCCACGAATGCCGCTATTTGATGGACCTTACCTCCGAATAGTATCCCTTCTATTTCCGGTGTTGCCCTTATTGAAGCCAGAAGCGGTTTGAGATGAATCGCGTATAACAAAGGAGATAGTGGGCAACCCTGCTTTGTTCCTCTAGATACTCTTTCGGGTTCAGAGAGCTGTCCATTAATTTTTAGCCTCAGCATTGGATTGGAGTAGTTTGCTTTTATTATTGAGATTATTCTAGTCCCGAGCTCCATTTTTTTCAATTGTGGAGAACAAAAAATGCCACTCCACTCTATCAAAAGCTTTTTCAGCATCTACAGCTATTAAGAGAGCCGCAGTGCTCTTTAGATTAGATGCACTATTCTCCTAGTCGTACTGGTGGTTTATCTTCCTCTAATAAAAACGGATTGGTCGGTGCCTATCAATCGGGCCGGGCCCATTTTCCATAAACCAAACTTATACGCACCCTGATGCCTGCGAGCTTTCGGCACGATACAAGCATATAAATAATAAATAAATAAATAATCTCAGGAGACGATGGTCTATCCTAGACACTAATACTTTCGTATTTATCTTAGCATCGATATTATTAATGCTATAGGCCTGTACGATTTACAACTCATCGGGTCTTTCCCCTGCTTCAGAAGAAGGACCACCTTTATCTCTTCCATTGTTGGTCTTATTTTCCCCGTCTTACCAAAGTTATTGAACAGCTGCACCAACTGAGGGATCAATTCTTCCCTATATGAAAAGGCAGCTGCAAATCAATTTGGCCATCGGGCTTTATTATTTGGCAATTAAGTTATCGCCCTACCAATCTCCTCCACCTCAATTTCTTGGTCTAGGTCAAATCTGTCTTGGTCTGTTAATATTGGAAGGTTTTTTTTCTCAAGATATTCCTTTTGAGTTTGCCCTAAGGGGTTGTGGGATTTATATAGAGCCGAATAGAATTCTGTAAATTCCTTAGTTATCTCAGTTAGCTCTGAGCTCTCCCCTCCCTTTTGTAGTTTAATTCTCATTACGGTTCTACTTTTCTCTTCCCTTCTTAATAGGCCAGCCAGTAACCCATCTGCCTTGTTTGCTTTTACATAGTATTTCTGTTTTGAGATATAGGAGGGGCCATTCTGCCTCCCAAGTTCATAGAATTTCTAGTTGTTTTTTTATCGCCCTATACTCGATGCCGGTTTATCCACTATCTCCAACCCACATTTTAGACATGACCTTTTCCCATTTCGTCCTCTCCTTATCTCTTCTGACTTTAACTGTGAATATGTTCCCTCTAATCGTGGCTTTGAAGGCATCCCACTTAATGTTCAGTCCTGTATCTCCTGGCTTATTGTCTTGAAAGAACTCTTCTATGCTTGCTCTTATTTCCTCCCTCAATGTCTCATCTTTAAAAATGTAGGTAGGATATTACCATTTCCACAACCCGGGGTTCGAGCCCATTCTCTTCACTCTCATTGTGATAGGGGTAGGATCTGATAATCCAATAGCACCCACCTCAATTTCTAGGACCTTACCCAACAGACTATGCCACATATAGACTATCCTAGAGGAGGTCCTATGGACATGGGAGAAAAATATGTACCCTTTGGTCTCCCCCTCATTTCCCTCAAGCCATCTAACAATGATAGCCGCTCTATTTTCTGGCACAATTCTCTCGTAGGATTGCCCTGGGTGCCCATCTTACCTGCGCTCCTATCTATTCCCGGGTCCCACGCCATGTTGAAGTCCCCAGACAAGATGATTTGTCCTTTTGAAAATGTTTCTAATTAAGCCAGCCTCTGCTGTATAAACCTGTCTTGTCCAAATTGGGTGCATAGATTGTAGCTATCGTGTAGAGCTACCCCCTTCTTTGTAAAACCAGTGCCAGGTATCTCCCACTATCATCCTTTTTCCATTTTAACTCTATAAGATTGAGGTTATTTCGTAGTGCTATCAGGCCTCTTCCCTTCTTTCTCCCCTCATTGGCTTGAAGAATCTGACTTTAACCCTGAAACCTAATGTTATGCTTGTCACTAGTTTGCCATGTGTTTCCTGTATAGGATATCTGGTTTTGCCCTTCCTAGGAATCTTTACAACTTCTTGCTTTTCAGGGGAGAATTCAAGCCATTGATATTCTGAGATATAATGCATAATTGGTTGGCTTGAGCCATTTTGTAAACCTCTTGTGTACCTAATCATGTACCCGTTGTGTTCTTGATTGGGACCCTCTCTACCCACCTCTAGCCCCCCTCAATTCACCTTCCCCTATCCCAGCCCTAACAAGTGCAGGTTCTCCCAACCCCATATAGGTATCCCGAAACCCACCTTCCCACCCCCCCGAACACCATCAACTCTTCTCAGCTGCCCTCCCCAGGCTTATCTAACGATACATTAAAGAGCGCATGTCCTCTTCAATTGGCTTTGCGGTCCTTCTGTATCTTCTTAGAGCTCCTTTGCTTCACCGTTGTCCATTCCCATTTTTTTTTGGTTTACAAACCTATTGCCTTTGGCCCTTTAGATCCAGCCTCTTCCTCCTCTATTCCAAGGATACAAGGATATTCGCACCTTCACTACAGGAAGTGACACGCTGTTGCCGGCCTTCCCATTCGAATACTAAGCTAAAGGGAAATGTCCATCTATATCTTATGTCTTTTTCATGCAGGAATCCCACAACTGTGGCCATTTTCCTCCTTTTCATCAAAGTTATTTGGGACAGGTCCTGAAAGAGCTGTATCTCAGAGTCATTGTAATTTAACTGCTTCATTATTCTTGCCGCTAGTAAGATCTCCTCTTTTTACCCATAGTCGTGTATGGCAGCGAGTACATCTCTTGGTCTGGTTCCCGGCTCCATCCTGAGCAGGCCCACTCCATGAACCCTGTCCAGTTTGAGATCTTTGTCAATTTCCAGTTCCAACAGGTTTCCGAATATGTGTCTGTTTGTTGCTTTGAGGTCTTTATCTCAGACAACTTCACTCAATCCTTTTACATGAATGTTGGATCTCTTGAATCTGTTTTCTAGATCCTCTGTTTTGTAGTTCCAGGTTGTGGGTGGCGCGCACTAGGGGTTCCACCACTTCATCCATTTTTCGTGCCTCTTCTACCCTCTCATTCATGTCAACTCTTTTCTCTAGTTTGTTCATGTCACCCTGGAGGCCAGGGTTGGAGACCAGGATGTCCTTTTTAGACTTCTTCCTACCAGATTTAGTGAGTAGAGCAGGAAAGTCGATAGAGAAGCAGGTAGAAAAGATAGGAGAGACAGAGAGTATCATAGAGTAGGTAGCGAGAGGAGAGAAAAAGAAGGGGATCGGAGGGGGTGTAGGGTGTGAGGAGAACACTAGGGAATAACGCAGGGAGCGGCGCAAGCAGACAAGACAATAGTTGACAATTGGACAAGACGACAGAAGCTCAGACAATGGTAGAAAGTTTGCTAGTTGAATGCTTTGCTACGAATGTAGTTTAAATACCGGAGAAAACACACCTAAGTCTGAGAGTCCTCTATAGTGGGAAACGGCCTAGGTTTCAGAAAGTAGCTTAAATACTTTCACAGTGCAATTTAAACACTGGAGAAAAATACATCTACGTCTGAGAGTCTGCTAAATGGCTAAGTCCTCACCCGGGCCACTCATACCTTACTAGTCGATGCTGGTTGGCAGCTGGCCACTGGCTTCCCCTGATGACACCTGCAGAAACGAGACAGAGCTGCCTCTGTAGGAGGTGCCCTTTGCCTGGGGCCCTTAGCCGCAATGGGCTACCCTGGGAAAGTCAGTTATAACCTTCAACACACCAATCAGGGGAGGTTGGGCGGCTGGGAGGCGGGAGGGCTCATAATCAGGAAGTGGAAGCGGGTGGGGGAAGCGAGGGAGAGGGACACACAACAGGGCTGAGAGAGGATACATTACACCCAAAATCAAGGAAAAGGCCCAGGATGAATTTTAGTTTTTGCACTCACCTTGCACAACAAAGCAAAAGGGACAGCTTACCTGCTGTCTCAGCAGGGGTTTGGGTTATGGGTCCTCCTGGTCTGAAAAGGTCCAAACAGGAATTGCCCTTTTCTTCGTCTGTCCTTCGCTTTGGACACCCTTGATCTAAGAGTTAAGAGCAGAAAGGAAGGGATAGGGCTAAGAAGATGGGTGGTGCTTAGGCCAGGTGACCTAGATCCATTTGAACCTGCTCCCCATGATGTCCATCTATGGGAAAAAAACACACATTTTGGGACCCCCCCTGTAGATTTGCCCCTCCTGGACGAAACCTCATCAAATTACAGAGAATCAATCTGACGGGGCAATATTTTTTTTTGCAGTTTCGTCAGGACTCGTCCAGGGGAGGCAAAGTTATAGGCCGCCCAAAAATTGCTCTTCCTATGGGTTGAGCAACTGAACCATAACTACAGGACCGCTAAAGCAGGCCCTGTAATATATCGCATTACTGGCAGTTACCCTGTAATAAGCTTCTCAATAAGGATATTCTCTTTTTCAACCACTCTACCAAATTCCATGTATTGCAACATTCTCAACCTGGTCACATTAACTAGCAGTTACTTACATTTACTTCCAACATATTAAAATTGTACCCACTACAGCTTTGCCCCCCCCGAACCAAACCACACCAATCTTCGCAAAAAGAAATCCAAAGTGGACTTATACCTTTTTTGCAAAGTTTGGTGAGGATTCATCAAACAACACCAATATTATATTTGCCCCAAAATCGGCTAATTTCTATGAATTCAGCAATTTAGCCATAACTAAAATACTGCTACTGCAGTCCAAGTAATAATCAGCTAATTTCGAAAAGACTCAACAAACAACAACCTTTTAGCTATTCTAACAACCCCCACAGGTTTACCTCCCAACATAGGAGGTGCAACTTTCCACTGACTACTGCTCCTCCCAGCACAACACCAAAACAAATTAGGACACTACAAATTATAAGCAAAAACTCATATTTAAGTACACAAACTTCTACTAATACATGAAGTAAGCATGGTTTCCAACCTCACCTTGCCTTTAATTCATCTCAGAATGCTAAAAGTCCTAAAAACCAAATACGAAGAACTGTTTGAAGCAAAACCTGTTTTTGTTTTGGAGACCTACTACAGTTAGCACCATTAAAAGGTCAACCTATTTTCAAAACATTAAAACAAAAATAATGCCGTAAGACTCAGCAGCATTGGAAATGTAAATCTCCGGCATTATTTTCCCTACAGAGAACTAAATCAAATCATGCATCACTCTGCAAATCTCACTTATGCTAACATTTTAAAAAGCATTCAAACTGGTCTGCTTACTAAAGAATCAAAATCCATCTTAAAAACTAGACTAATCTATGAACTATATGGGCAAAAAACAGCTGCCTTTGGTGTTATGAAACAATTCATTCAACAAAACATAAAATACATGTCCTTAATGCCAACCCTTGCAAGCCCTGGTAAATTAAAGGATACAATATTGGAAAAACAAATGCAACCCATACTGCATATCAGCTCCACAGACAAACTAGAAATGCACGGCATGACTCTCCCTATGTGTTAACAAGCAACAGCAGGACTAAATAGCTTACAAAAATGTATCTCAAACACAGCTGGATTACAATATGCATTAACTCTGTGTCTAGAGTGCAAAGTAATTCTAGAATGTAACCTCGCAAAACAACTGCAGGCCCATCAAAAGATACAGAGAGACAACTCTCTGGCCCATTTAAATTCTGCAACAAAACTGGAGTCATTTCCTATACAAATGTAGCAATCAATCTTCACTTCCAATTGCCACCAATTTTTGTTCACAACATTTACTTAAACAGCTCGGACCAGTTGTGTTTACAAATGCTCATCCTTCATAGAAATTCCACAAATAATCCTGACAGCACTTATAGTGTCTCATGTATAAGGCAAAAATTAGACTACTGTGCAGGAATGGTAAAAGTCACCATAAACACACAGAAGATCCACAAGAATTCCTAATGTACTTTCTAAAAGTACTTGAAACTAAAAACATCCCTATAAATAAAATGTTCCTTGCAACCATGTTTCACAAGAGCATATCCCTAATGAACGATCCGTGTATGTATCCATACCAAATAGTGAATCCATTCCATTTCAACAGCTTCTGCATAATGCAAATCATGGCATATTATGCCCTTTTTGCAATTCAGACAATCGTTCTGGCAAACAAATAAAGTCACATGGGCAATAGCTCACTTGCTTCACACACGGCCATGTATCTCTTAGCCAGAAAACCTTCACAACAGTAGGCATAATCTACCACACTTGTGCCACAACCACTTCAGGCCTCTATACTGCATATGTTAAAAAAAAAGTAGTTGGTTTGAATGCAGCGGCACTTCCGTTACTCCAAAACATAGGTTACCAGCAAATCTAACCAATGCCTACTTAATATTCTTGCAACCCAAATGTACTCACTAAACTATAGTTCAATACTTCACCTACAAATTCCATAAGCACTATCCTTAAATCTTCTTCAATCATAAATACCATATACACTTCAATTATATCATCCCACCATATTGCAAATACTGTATAATCCCCCTACAGTATCTATAATTACTATACACATATTACTGTAGTGTTTGCGTTCAATGGCCAGATTCTTAGGGTCATGGCCTGCGGACATGTCTCCAAGAATCTGGCCACTGGTCACAAACACCACAATATAATAAACCATATAATAAGTACATGCAGTACACCTTCAAATAACAAGACTCACCCAGAACCCCCCTCCAGTCCCAATGAAGTCCGCGCTCACTGTTCTTGTCCGTGGACACAGACAGTGACCGTGGACTTGGCGGCAGCTGCAGCGCTTTTTTACACCTCTCAAAACAACTCCCTCTCAATTTTCTTCCACTCCCCACCCTTTTCAGGCCTCCTTTTCGAACCACAAAATAACCCTACATTTATTTTCCACACCCTTTTCTCAACGCGCTGTCCGCGGTCAACGGCGGCTGTCCACAGATCAAACATATTGACCGTTTCCAAAAATCTGATGCACCTCACATTTTTGAACATCCAATACGCAAATCAGAAAATGACTCTGGAGACCAGACACAGATATCACTAATTCGTTTTTACTTACTTTTTGGCAATTTTTATAAAAACTACTGGACAGATTTACACCAAATGTGGAAAAGCACGCTTTCGGGACCAAGTTGCCGCTCCTGGCGCAAGTTTGGTGAAAATCCATCAGTGGTTTGCGCTGTAGGTGCAAACAACATTTTATTTTCATGAGGTTTCCCGAAAATCTTGGCCTCTCCCTATAGTTTTGCCCCCCACCCATGAAGAAACTGCACCAAACTTTGCAGAATCATTCCAGGGTGGACGTACACCTTTTTTCCAAGGTTTAGTGAGGATTTGTCAAACGGCGCCAAAGTTATACACTGCCCAATAAGTGCTCTTTCGATGAGCTGAGCAATTTAACTATAACTAAAGGGCTGCGAATGCATGCCGTGTAATAGTTGTAACCCCCCCGCTAATTTATAATAATCAAATTACATATGTTGAAAAATTCATTTGAGATAAATCACACATGACACAATTTCACCTAGGAGCCATTGCTGGAAGTTCACCTCCAGTTCAGAGCCACATCAGCAAGGCATTATAGGTATGCAAGCCCTTTTACTCCAGGAAATTGCCTTTGTCTAACAGTCAGTGCTACTTTAGTTATTTATTTATTTATTAAGCACGCCAAGCCTGAAGGAATCTGGGCGCTGGTTACAATCATTAAGTGGTCTAAATAGTTGGAAAACATTGGCTTGAACATGGTTTTCATTGGTTAATTTTCTGGAAAAGTATTTAGGTGCAGTATTTGCAGCATGTATACATATCTTTATCAACCAAAGACATTTCAAGGATGCCAGACAACTGCATACCTGGTTTCACCATTATCAGGGATCATCAGTGCAGTAGTCTTGTAGTTGGAGCAAGTTTATTGGTGCTTTGTGTATATATATATATATATATATGTATATATATATATATATATATATATATATATATATATATATATATATATATATATATTTCCACCCTGCTAATTTAGAAATCAAATCTAACTTCGGTTGCCTGTTTCTGTCTCCAGGTTGCACTTAATGTCCTTGTTCCCTTGGAAACCAATGAAAAAAGGGGGGTTGCCTTTAGTGCATATTTTACCATTAGAGTCTTTTTGGTAGCGGGGTTGACGTGTCCCGAATGCATTGGCATTGTATCTGATGGCCCCGTCTGTGCTTAAAACGGAAGCCTTGGCATCCAGGCTTCTTAAAAAGAAGTTTTTGAGCAGGCGTGTTCTGTTGGTTCAGCACTCTCGTGCTCACCCTGCGAACCGCCACACCATGTAATTGCCAAATGCTTACATAAACACATAAATAAGACAAATGCACGCATTTTCATTATTCATCCCTTGCTCTTGCGTGCTCTTTATTTATGCTTTGAGCAACTGCTACAGTAAAAATAACAATAAAAAAAAATGCCTTCGGTGGACAGGAAGGTGATCAAAAAACCTTGATATACAGCACTTCATGTTTCTTCTTTACAATCACCAGCGAATCTTAACTTGAGCCACGTTAGGCTCCCAAGTGAGTGATAAGCAATGATTTATTAGCAAGTGTCATGGAATCGGAATGCCATACAGTGAGACATGAGCTAGTGGAAAATGTGTTCCCCATTTCCCAGCCTCATTACTCAAAGATGCAATATCCCCTTCCGAAGCCTAATTTAGCTTGCTCTTCCCAGCACTTTGTTTGTTAGAAATGGATTACTTTTCACTAATAATTCAATTCTGTAATACGAGCTATTCACGCGGAGACCTCATTGAACACTGTGAACACTTAGCCTGGTGATATTTAGTAAAGATTGCTCTGCGTTAGAGTCTTGCACGGTTCGTTGTTAGGAAGGGTACAGGAAGAGGCCTTTGTCTTCCACAGCGTTGTCGCATTTGCCAGAAACTGCATATTTTTCCATGGAGGACAGATGGCGTAATGTCCGGAAGGAAGGCTAACCTTTCCCATGTGTTAACATGCTGTCAGCTTTCTAGGTCGATGTATTTCTCAGCATTCGCCATTTTGTTTTTATGAGGGCTGTGCTGTCAAATGAACATGCTACAAATAAGATGGCTTCTTTTCTAAATAAAAAAGAAATATTTAAACTCAGCGCAATCCTTGCTTGTATTTTGTATACTAAAGTGCACATGGCTAATAGTACAGTTGTTATGATTCATGTGTTGTAAAGGTCCAGGTTCAATGCTGCCTAAGGGGGTGCACGTATAAGTTGCGTGCGCAACTAGCATGGCGATGTCACCAATGATGTGGATAACATCGGGAGTGGGGACGTCATTGGACGTAGCGCAGCATGCAGAGGGGGAAACAGAAGCAGGCGCAGCGCCAGAAATCCCACAGGGAACGCAATAAAGGGTGGGTGATTTGGGTGTAGTAATGTGGCAGTTGCACAGCACGGCCAGCAGCTGATGGTGCAAGGTGCCTTAGGGAGTAACATGGTAGGGGGCTGCTTTTGAGCACTATGTGAACAAGAGAGAAGCAATTTTCTTGGAAGCCCTTGTTAAGAAAGCATTTTCACACAGCTCATATTAAACGAGCTGCAGGTTTTTTGTATTGAACATTCAGCTGAAACAGTGCGCAGAAATGTTGCAAGGTTGATGTTTCCCTGGAGCACGCATTCCCATCGAAGTCACTCTAAAATATACTTTCGAGGCACCTGGGTGCACAAGAAAAATTGGCAGAGAAATAGAAATCAAATACAGTTAATAAAAATCCAGCCAGGGTGGGGTATAGTTTTTTAGACTACACTTGGCCGCAAGCGTGAGAAGAGAGCTGGGGGCCAGAGTTCTTGGGTAGGAATTATGGGGCGTGCGACAGGCAGCCAATCAGCAGAGAAAGGTTTCAATGTCCCTAGGGTGCAACATTGTACAGTGTCCTCACTGTCCTCGCTATGTCCGTGGGGCATATTATTGAACAGACTTTGTGTGAATGTCTTTCTTGCCCCTTGCAATCTCAAGATGCCAGGTCCAATCAGTATGTAGTAGTTTATTCATCTGTATATTGGGCAATGCCAACCAATGGCAAACAAGTGTTTTTGACGAATCTGCACAATCATGTAATTATGGGGAGTTGTGGGAAGGGTTGTGACATCACAAGGGGTGGTAATGTGATTTTGGCCAAGAAATGTTTTATCCAATCAGGGTCACTTCACATACACAGTCTTATAGCGGACTGACGTAGTTCCACCAATCAGCTCCGGTTACCTGCCCTAAATAATGTAAATAAAATGTTGTATGATCATTTTGTAATTTGTGTATAAAATGTTTAGCCACAGTGGCCAGCATTGACAGCTCGTTTAATTTAGTTCAGTTCCACAGAGCTGCGTGACCCATGCTTCACAGGTGTTCAGGTCCAATATATTTGCGTTACTTCTTGCTTGGTGTACGCTGTGTTTTTTTATTACTTTTTCTTCCCTGGGATTACAGTTTTGCAGAGGTCCCCATGTACATTGTGGAGGCTCCAGTGAGATCCCCATTTCCCTCGGCAAGTTAAGGGTATTCTGCTGCACTCCTGGGAACAGGGAACAGGTGGGCTGAGAGCAGTTCAAAGTGCACTAACGAGGAGGCCCTGCAGGCCACAAGTTTGCAAAGATCAGCCCTATCCCGAGCATCGGCTCCGCTCAAGGGGAAAGACTCTAGAGCGGTTGTATATGATATTTCTGCATTCTGAAGGCTGAACACCAAAAAGACCAATTTATTTTGGTTGTTTTGGTCTAGCCTCCAAAATGCCAAAATATCACCTTTTGGGCTCCCAACCTCTGCCGTGCTGGTGTGCTTTTTAGTTAATCAGGGGGTTTTAACCCCCAACTCCCCCTTTTCATCCCCCTCCACCCCATCCCCTGCACTACACCACACATTCCCCTCAATCTCCAACACGAAAATAAAAATTTTGCCCGAACCGCTGATCCCACCAGATTCACCCACCTCTCTCTCACCCTCACATACACTTGCACACACATGCACACGCCAAAACAAACACTTACCTTACTCCCAAGATGGTCCCTCACCTGACAGATAGCCGTCGCACAGAGAAGAATGGATTGTCAGATTGAGCAAGGTAAGTAGGGGAGAGGGGAGGAGTGAAGAGGGGGTTTGAATGCGGGCTAGGGAGGTGGGTAAATGGGGGTTTAATGATCGATTTAGAAAGACTGAATTACCAAATTTTAATCTGTCTTTTTAAAAAGAGAATTTCATTTAATACCCTCGAGCGAACGTGGGTGTACCCTTGCAAGAACGCGTAGCACTGTGCATGTGCGCACGCAGCAGGATTTTTTATGGTGCATAGGGTGCATCCTACAGGGGGAAGGATGATCGGCCGTAGTAGTCATAGCTATAGATATTAGTTCCACCCCTCCGGTAGGTAGAGGGTGTGTGGCGGGCATATCTACAGTAGAATAGACAAATGCATAGATGGTGGCAGACTTCCGTCAGATGGAGTGGTGCATAGTGCAGTTGATTGTATAGTTGCATCATTCTTTATGTGGATTAAGAGAAGAGACTATTGAGGTTAGCGCTCAGTATTGTTGAGGAGTGCGTGCAGTAGATTAGAAATATTGTGGTGGTGAGACCACCAAGGGGTGTGGGAGGAGATGGTTGCATAGGTTTACCGCTCCTGCCCCCTCCAGGAAATTGCGTTGAGAAAGAGCAACTTCACCCGAAGAATGTAAAATCCGAAAGCATATGTTGGGATCGGACGCCAATAGAAGTGAAAAGAAGTGACCGGAGGTGCGCACCAGCGGACAGAACATTGATGTGAGGCGACGGAAGGCCCCTCTGTCAAAGGAGCACGAAGGAGAGGCCCCAAGCCGCCGAACGTCAGAGCTGCATATTGTGATTGGGCTTCATACCAGGAGAGTTCGGCCGGGTGAAATATCCCTCCCGAGCTAATACCTGGAGAAAACCCGCTTGAAATACACCAAAGGAGTTCAGAACTATGGCAACGAACTGTGGAGCACTAACGAAGAGGTGGAAAAGTGGAGGAGTGGCGATGTGGTAGGGGCCGCAGACCGCCAGGGAAGAGGCACGTAACCCCTGAGGACGAAGGGAAGACCTGCAACAGGAGATGTGATGCAGCCGCCAGGAGAGCAGGCCAGACTGAACACAGTGCAGCTAACTCCAACCGAAGGTACGTCTGGGTCCCCATTACCCCCCACACCGTAACACCTGTGCTGAAGCTGACCACCAGTGGGAGGAGATCTTTGGGAGAGTGGAGCCTGGGGGGATCAATAAAGTAAGCGCAGAGGTACCCTGGCCACTTGAAAGCCCTGGAGGTGCACACTCGAGAGGAAATGGGAAGAGGGCAAAACAAACACACTCTGGGAGTTGCAACCCTGCCGGACCTGCGAAATACGGGTGTGCCTAGGCCATAAAGATAAGCACGGCCCCTGGTCCCCCACGAGGTGGTGACTGTGGCGCTGGGAGGGAGAATCGGACACAAGCAAAAGCTGAACCACACAGAGGGGCCCAGCCAGAATTGGGGAAAGACTTAAGAGAGGCACAGATAACTTAACGGATAGAGGCCTGAAGGCACAAATCATTCCAGCGAGCGGGAAGGGAGTGTTGCCGCCCACAGGAGCAGATTGGAAGAACCACCCCACTGGGATGCCCACCACAAGCAGAAGGAGCAGAGACTGGGTTTAAGAGGGTAGTATGGCAAAACAGTCCCCCTGCCTGGACCCCAGGACTCTCGGAAGGCCGAGAAATCAAGAATACAACTGGAAAGAGGCTGTGAGTGCCCAGAGGCATAAGTGTGAGCACAAAAGTGCCTGAGCACCGCTGGGCTTGAAGGATGAAGTGTCAGTCAAGGCGCGCTACAGACCACGAAAGAGGGAAGTGAATTAACAGACACCACTGCAGTAGGACACTGAGAGGGAGGCTGCAGACAGACCGGCAACACTGATTGTAGTGTATACTCGGAGAACAGAGCCAGTGAGTAGGGGGAAGCGGGGCCCCCAATATTGGCAGCCACCGGGCAACTGAGGGATAATGTAAAATAAGAACAGCAACCCAGTAGACAGTATGTAGGAACCGGAAACCGGAGGGTACAACAAAGCCACAATGCGCACGAAGGGAGCAAAGGGAAGCACACCCAGGCAAGGTGAATGATAAGTGAAAAGGATGCACTTAATCAGGCCTCCGAGGAATAGAGAAGAGTAGCAAATGTGCTGGAACAGGGCTGGAAGGCATAGTGGAAGCACGTTGAGAAAGGAACCCGGGAAGACGCCACTTGTTGTGACTGGCAGGATGAAAGGGACAACAGGAAAATAACCCAGAGAGAGGTCAGAGGGGGCCTGAGACCGCAATAGGGGGACGACATAAGACAAAGAAGAGAGCTGCTTGCAGTGACAAGCATGAGAGTGGGGAAGTAAGCACTGGAACACACTCGGACACAAGGTGTGATGTCAAAGAAAGCCCCAGAGGTCAAAATGGCAACGGAAAGGGCATGTCCATGTACTCAACAAAGGAGGATACAGGTCACATCTTGGCAGAAATGAAAGCCCTGAGAGGGGACATAAAAGCCTCTCTAGCCGACCCAACAGGCAGAATGTCCACAGTGGAAAGTAAAGTCGAAGGTCTAGAGCATAACCAGCTGAATACTGACATGGTCAAAATGAGGCTCGATGCAAGGATGACGGAGCTAGAGCTCCGGGAAGAAGAAGAATACTAGGGCTCAAAGAATCATCAAGGGAAACCCCGAGATAAGTAGAGGAAAAGGTCCAGGCATTGATACATCAACTCTTTGAAGCGGAAGAAGGGAAGGGAATACAGTGCAACTCAAAAGGGCACACAGAGGAGGCAAACCTTATGAGACTGGCCCGATCCATAGTGACCAAATTCCTGAGCTACAAAGACAGAGTGGAAGTTTCATACAGGGCAAAACAACAACAGGAAGTGGATTTCGATGGTTCCAAAGTTACAATATTTCAGGACCTCTCAAACCTCATGCTTACCAGGCGCAGAGCTTGCAGATCCCTGACGACTTGGCTAAGAGACAAGGAGATTAGATACAGATGGGGCTACCTATTCTTACTGCAATTCGAGGTGGTGGTGGTAGACTATCAAATATCATCTGCAGAAGAAGCGGAACTGGCCCTGGATCACCTTACAGCAGGCATTGAAGCTACACCAAGAAGACTGCAAGGACCATCTGCGAGTGGCGAACGTTCAAGACCAACACTGGGCCTGCAAAGGAGGAGAAGAAAACAAACTGGGAGGAAATACATGAGACTCAACGGGCCTGGCAACACACACATCGGGTATGCACTGAATAGAAACCTGAGAATGGAGGAAGTCATGGGGAAAGGGTCCCAAACCATGAGAAAAGGTGAAAAAAGGGTTGGGGGGTTATAAGCACAATGGGGAAAGGGAAAGCTAGGAAGGGTCTAATTGTGGGCATGCTAAATGTAAAGGGTCTCAACTCACCGGCGAAGAGGTCCCTAGTTGTGAGGGAATTCCGTAAAGCCTTGCTAGACGTGCTCTTCCTGGAGGAAACACACCCAATTAAGGGGCAAGAACAAGCGCTGAAAGGGGGGGATAGGCCAGGTACACTGGGCATCGTGTACTACTTAAAAAGGAGGGGTGGGCATAGTTCTCCACAAACAATGCAGGCTGCAGGAATGTATAGCTATGAATGTGCTGGAAGGAAGAATGCTGATACTGCAGGGTATTATGGAGGGAGCAAGAATAGTACTGGCAGCAGTTTCTGCACCTAATCAGGACAGGAGGAATTCCTATGAGAGGCATTTCATACTATACAAGGACTCAAGGTGGACCTCTATGTAATAGGGGCGGATCTAAACTCATGGGAAAATGAAACCTGGGACAAGAAAGCAAGGGGAGTGAGATCAGGAGATACGGGTGACAAACTTGGACACCTGGGACAGGCAATGGAGAGGCAAGGGTAGGTAGAGGTATGGCAAAACCAGCACCCATGGAAACAGGAGTTCACCTTTTCTTCAGTACCGCACAAAACATATACTAGAATTGATTACTCGCTCATAATCAAGGAACAGGATACGAGAGTGATGAGCAGTAACATTAGGTCAGTGGGATGGACAGACCATGATATGGTGATCACGATGCTAGACATGTAAGGGCTCCACAGGCCGGAGAGTATGTGGCGCTGTAACTAATCACTCTGGGGCGACCCCATCTTCACAGACCAACTAGCCAAAGCGATAACAGAATATTTTGAAATAAACAATATGGGAAAAGTGAGTAGGGGGATGGTTTGGGATGTATGAAAAGCTACCTGGAGTGGCCTACTGATCAGAGAGGCGGCAAAGAAGAAGAGGGAAAGGGGATTGAGAGAAGAAAGACTAAGGAGAGAGATATTGGAAGGAGAGGCGAAGATGCATACAGCAGATGGGAATACTGACGAGATAAGGGAAGACTTATTGTCTAAGAGGGTGGAACTAAAGGCATTGTGGACGGGGGGACCCTATGGAAACTAAGATACCTACAACAAAAGTACTATGAAAAAGGGGACAAGGCAGACGCTGTACTGGCGGCAAAGGCTGCGTGCACAGAGATGGGTGTCCAAATTGGTATGATCGAGGGAGGGGACCGGACCTCGCCTGAGGAAATTGCAGAAGGGTTCGCTCAATACTCTGAGAGGTTATACAAGTCAGAAGCCTCTGGTGAGGAGAATGCAGTGGGGGAATACCTAAAGGGCGTGAAAAAGGCCAAGTTCACCTGCCCAAAAGTAGAGCACCTAGAAAGTCCAATAATGGTGGAGGAGGTAAAAGATGTGATAGTGAGACTCCCTAATGGAAAGGCACTGGGTGAAGATGGCTATACAATAGGGTTCTATAAAAAGCATACAGGCATCCTAGCGCAACACATTGTAAAGTTATACAACCACATTCTGGACACAGGGGAGGCACCCACAAATTCATTAAAGCCCTGATATCGGTAATCCCGAAGGAAGGGAGGAACCCGGCACAATGGTCATCATACCGTCCAATCTCGCTTCTAAACGTGGACGAGAAAATATTTACGAGAATCCTGCCAACAAGGTTGGAAGATAAACTACCCCGAATAGTGCACCCAGACCAAATGGGATTGATAGCAGGCACACAGGTCCCTGATGTGATTCAGAAGACGCTCAACCTCATAGAGCACATTTAAGGAGACACGGGGGACCAGGCACTACTGAGCCTGGATGATGAAAAGGCTTTTGATAGAGCAGAGTAGGACTTTCTTTTTGCAGTATTACGTAAGATAGGGTAAGGGAATAGAATGTGGCAGGCAATTGGGGCAATCTACTCAGGGCCCACGGCAAGGGTCGTTATAAACGGGGCAAAATCACAGGAATTTAGCCAGAGTAGGGGAACCAGGCAGGGATGTCCTTTATTGCCCTTATTATTTGCTTTGACTATGGAACCATTAAGGGAGAGAATACACAAGGACGAACAAATAAAAGGGATTAAGGTAGGCGAGTGTAGCCAAAAGATGAGCATGCACGCTAACGATGTACTGTTGTACTATCAGACATAATGGGATCATCACAGCGAGTGCTCAGGACGCTGGAAGATATTGGACAGGTTTCAGGTTTTAAGGTAAACATTAGCAAATCGACCCTCCTCTCCCTGCAGGAGTACACTGAGGAACAAGGCAGGGAATGGGCAGACCTAGGGATACGAGTGGAAAGGGATAGCATAAAGTACCTGGATGTGAGATTAACTACAGACTTGAAAACCTATACGAGAGTAATTTCCCCCCATTACCGCAAAAGCTATTCTCAGAGCTGGAGGCCTGGTCAAAACGGACAATTTCCTGGCTGGGAAGATTAAATACGATAAAAATTATGTTCCTCCCAAAAGTCTTATACCTATATCAGGCGCTCCCAATAGAACTTCCAGATTCACACTTCATGGAACTGAAAAAGAGAATAGTGAGATTCCTGTGGCAAGGGAAAAAACAAAGGGCAGCCTACAGATTATTGGTGCAACCTAAAGAGAACGGTGGGGTGGGATTACCCGAGAAGTGTACCTATTACAGGGCGGCCCAATTTAGAGCCCTGATTCCCCACCTGTGCATGAATGGAGATAAACAATGGGTAGGGATAGAGAATTTTTTATTCCGACCGGTCACCTTGGGGGAATGGCTTTGGCCGCCTGCGAAGGCAGCCCCGAGGAAGGTACAGTCACACATAATTCTGGGCCCATTGTGGAGATTGTGGAGGGTCAAGAGGGAGATGAAAGGGTCATGACATGGCCATCCCCATTGAACCACATATGGGCCCCCCCAGTACAGGACTGTATACCAGACCATGAGAGGTTTCAGGACTGGTTTGAAGTGGGGTTGGAAAGAGTGGGACAGGTCCTAAAAAAAGATAGGTTCATAGAGATAGCAGACTTGGAGGAAACCAGGGGGATAGGTAAAATCTCGGTTTTTAAATTCCTACAGTTTAAGGGGGTACTAATGTCGGAAGAATAGAAGGTAGAGTTGCAAAGAGAGTTGAAACGTACAGAGAGATTACCAGACACTGAGAGGGGGAAAAGGGGCCTCATATCTAGGATGTATCAGGTGTTGTTGGAGGCGCAAGTGGGAAACATACACACTCTTGAGAAGAAATGGGAAAGTGACATGGGGTTTGAAATAGAGATTGAAAAATTGAGTAGACTGTGTGTGAATACCCACCATACATCAGTGGTCTGCCAATATAATTTACATGGGATTAACCTCCTATATAGGTGGCAGTGGGACCTAATGAGAATATCAAGGATGTTTCTGGGGGTGGATCCACACTGCTGGAGAAAATGCTGGCAAATGGCAGATTATTGGCACATGTGGTGGGGGTGTGTCAAGGTACAGAAGTACTGGAAGGAGATCCTGGGATGAATAAAAGGTGTGGAGGGAGTAAGCCGGCGTATGGACCCGCTTCTGGTGTTGTCCGGTGTGGAGACAGTGGAGGGAGAATGGGTGAAGCTTCCACATATGCAACACTTTCTCCTACTGGTGTATAGGGCATGTTTAGTTGGGGGGTGGAAGAAAGAGGGGCTCCCCAGCGAAAGGGGATGGGCCTTGAAAGCATTGGATTTATATAGAATGGAGGAATTAACCAGACAACTACATGATCAGACCACAACACGGCTATGGAATGGGAGGCCTTCCTTTAAAAATATGACCCGGAGAGGCCACTGGTGGAGGGGGAAGGGAAGATACAGGAGAAGGAGGGTATATAGCATGGAGAGTGTGACCTGAAAACCCCAGCCGCAAATGGGGGAGGTAGTGATACAGAGGAAATGATTGAATTTTGCTACTGGGGACAGAGACAATGAGAGCAATAGAAGTGCCCCATTTAAGACCTCAAGGGAAGAAATGTGGTCCCCAAGAAGGTACATGGTAGGCAAGTTTATGACGAAAGTGGTAAGGAACTTCCATAAGATGCTCTATGATGAGAAAAAGGAGGAACCCCCCAAAGAGGTGGTAAAGGTAGTGACACAGCGGTGCCGCCCACCACATCACCTCCTCCCCATGGGCTGTACCCCATGCTGAAACCTGCAGCAGGGTACATAAACCCACAAAGGCATCCCCAAGTGGGGGAAAGACAGAAGTAGGGAAGGGAAAGCCAGAGGCTAGAAACACTACTACAGTGAGAACAGCAAAATGTACCAAGAAGCACTTATCTGGCATAGAAAAAAGTGCACAGCGGCAGTTAGGAACAGTGTTGAAAGCAGCCGAGAATAAGCTAGAGAAGGCGGTCTGGAAAAAGGAGTAGGAGCTAGGAGCAGTGGGAACGCAGGGTAGCTGGACGTCTGGAAATGTTTTTTTCAAATTACATCAAAGGAATCTAGTGGAGGTGGAAGAGGGCTCTGCGAGATCAGTAGTGGACCCCGAGGATGCTGGCGAGGGCAGTGGAGCAGGGCCTGGCAAAGGGGGAATGTGGGCTGAAGGGGAATTGGACAAAGAAAGAGAAAAGGAAATTGAGGAAGAAAGAAGGCAAAGAAGAGACAGAGAGAGAAAGGAGAAAGAAAGGGAGAAAGAGTGGGGGAGCAGTAGGGACTGGTCCCAGATGCTCCGAAGTAGGACAGGAAGGATGGCAGTATCTAGTGCTGCAAAGGGTGGGTCTGGCCCATCACCACAAACACAGCTTCCCCTGCTATAGAAAGGCAGGGGTGGAACACAGTATATGCCATGGCAGAGCATGGACAAAGACAATTTGATGTATAGCTTGCCATCCCTCGCAGCGGGGGTAGGCAAATGAATATATACTCTCGAGAAAGAGACAGTGGGGATTACCCTGGTGATTGGCGAGATGAAGAGCTTAGTTGCAGCCTTATTGGGTGAACAAGGAACAAAATAGGGGAGCAGGCAGGATATGATAGAGTAAAACTGAGTAGTAACACCCACAATGGTGCACCCTTGAATAACTGCCATGTACATGTGTGGAAAGTATTGAGGATTATGTCCCCAGACACATCAGACATGCAGGCCATTTTGGCACGCAAAATGAAACCAGATGAAGATCCTGCAGAATACATACAACAGGTACATGAGGTGTGGACATTAGAGACACAACAATCATGGGACATGAACATACCAACATTCTATCACACATTGCTTAGGGGTCTCCCATGGATGTGCAGACATCCGTACAGAAGGTGGTTGGGATTGAGGCAAAGGATTGGCACAAGATACAGACCAATATAGTACATGTTTGTAAAAGGAAACAGGAAAGATAGAAGGACATGGCATATGATGCAGCTAAGGCAGAGGCAAAGTTGGTGCAAAAGAAATTAGCAATAATATCCATAGAAGGTGTCATGCTTACAAACATTATTCCCATTGAACTGATGTAGCCCCTGTCCTACAAGGGTGGGTTTCCCAAAGGGGGCATACTGCTGGGAGGAGTGTATCCACAGCAAGGAGGGGGTTCCAGCAGCAGGCAGGGTATCCCCAAAAGGGAGTGTATTGGCAAAAGGGGCATTACCAACAAAGTGGGTATTACACAGAGACAGAATATTACCAACAGGGCAGAGGACAGAAGGAACCCATGCACGCACAGATGCAGCCACTGCAAGCACAGATGCCACCGCAGCAGGTGCAGGCACCCAACACACAGACAACGCAACCTGTAGGGCCAGCAGTTGCCCAGACACCACAGGAAAACAGTAGCAGGTGACAATGCCACAGAACACCTTAAAGGGTCAAGCACAAATATACACGCTGAGGTACAGCACATTGTTAGCGCAAAACACAGTACCATATTATACAGGGGCAACCATATTTGGAGATAACCCATTCCCATTTTTAGGAGAAGGCCTAAATGCCCAATAGGACATCCCACAGAGGACATGTGTGTGCCAAATTTATTCAGTAACTGAAGAACCTGGGGTAGCAGTGAAGATTGGACAAAAAGATTTCAAATTTTTGGTCGGCACACCAAGTCCTGCATTAAGGAGTGTGTCTTTCCCATATAGGACAAAGTAATGGACCCACAGGGATTTTCTGGGGCTGTTGTAATGGTTCCTAGCCCAGAAGACTTGCCTCTTACAATAGGCACACAACAAATAGTAGTGCCCTTGTTGTATTCAAAAGACACGCCCATCAACATATTAGGGAGAGACATAATGAGTAAATGGAATATGACCATTTCATTTTCGGTGAAGGCCATAGTTGTTCGACACCTGGCATCTTCTATGAGCTGGTCACAGCAATCATACAAGCATTTTGCACACACAACACTTTACACCGGTCACCGCGCCACCCCAAGGTATTCCTTTATAAGGTGCAAGTACTGCTAAGGTGTGTACCCAAAATGAAAGGGAAGGTATTCCAATTGGAACACAAGAACAGCAGTACACAAAGAAATAGCACCAGGGACAACATTAACAATACATTTAGAAGGAGCACTCACTAGGAAGGACATGCTACTTCTATGTAGGACAGACGAAGAAGGTACAGAGTGGTGCACAGTCCTTTGTACTGATCTGACATTACGACTAACAGACTTGACAAACAGCTGCTCTCAGAGGACGAAGAGGAGGGAAAGATGGTATTCCAGATTTGCATCCCAGTTAGGTGAACATAGAGGAGAGACAGGTCCCTCAGAGGATGCAGATAGTGAGCATGGCGTCAGCTCATTTGTGGAATGATATCATAAAAGTACCAGGGGTACTATGGTCGAGTGGGCCCCATGATGTAGGTTTTTTGAAGGAAGCTGGAGAGATACGCATACAATTGAAGCAAAGGGCACTCTTGCCCTGGGTGAAACAGTTCGACTATCACAGGAAGCAGACAAGGGTGTATATATGACAAACTTCTCTCACTATGGAGACAAGGCATAATAAAAACATCAGTGTCCCTATGCAATACAGCCATTTACCCTGTTAATAAATCAAAAGGTGTGGCGTGGAGCATTATTCAAGATATCCACCACTGAACAACGTAGTGGAAGCAGAATTTCCACTCGTACCAAATCCTGCCACCATATTATGTAACATCCCCAAAAAAGCAACTTGCTTCACAGTTATTCATTTGAAGAATGCTTTCTTCTCCATCCTATTGCATCCATATTCAGAGTACCTCACTGTGTTCATGTACCACGGACCAGATTCCAGCACACTTGTTTACCACAAGGGTATTGCAAGACACCCAGTGTGTTTAATAGGATGATCCAGATGGACCTAAGCAACTTGCAAATGCACAGCCATCCAGTATGTGGCAGACCTCCAGTTGTGCACAAAAGATTCAGTTTCACTCTTGACATTATTAGCAGAGAAAGGGTACAAGCTGCACAAGGAGAAATTGCAGTAATGCAAAAAAGTAGGAGGGTACCTTGGACAGATAATATCAGTAAATGGCATGATGATCACTCCAGAAAGGGCAGACGCAATAAACAGCACACCACAGCCATGCATGGTCAAGCAGATATGATATAATGATGATATAATGAAAAGTAATTTATAATGCACCCGTACACAAGTATTTCTTGGCGCAACAAGGCAATGAAGGGAAGACAGAAGGAGGGCAAAACAAATGATCTTACTAGGCCTTGTGTCATTCAGATTGCACAAGTGTGAAGGGGAGGGAGGAGGAGAAGTGGCAGGGGAGGGAGGAGTGGGAGAGTGCGATAGTACACAGTAAGTGCTGCCAGGTAGGTGGCTCAATAGTGCAGGTAGGAGGGGGACTGTATGGTTGTAGATACAGTCCCTAAGTGGTTGGGAAGCACAGAGGCAGTGCAAGGGGCAACTAGTTGTGCAGGAGTTTGGTTCTATTGGTACAGTGTGTAGCCAGGTAACCAGTTAGCGCAGCAGACAGGATTATCAGCAGGGGAGAGGGAGAGAGAAAGCGGAAGCTAAAAGAAAGATCTTGAGTTGCTTCCAGAACCTTAGGTGGTCCTGCTAAAGTTTGAGGGAGACAGGGAAGCTTTTCAAGAGGGAGACCCCATCTGAGGACAGAGATCTACCCCCTACTCTCTGCCTGGAGAAGCGTCTGACCCTCAGAGATTTGGAGGTGGATGAGCAGAGGGCTCGAGAAGGAAGATACTTAGGAAGAGAGAGTTGAATGCTGTATGATCACTGGCCCCAGAATGCCTTGTGGACAATGCAGGGGGCCATGAGCTTGATCCTTGCAGCCACAGGGAGCCAGTGTAGAGATTCCAGGGTGGGAGAGATACAATCCCTGGGCATGAGGCTAAGGACAAGTCTTGCAGTCCTGTTCTGGATTAGTTGCAAAGGGTGAAGAGTAGAGGCAGGCAGATTTAGAAAGTGGCTGTTGCAGTAGACTAAGCTCGAGAGAACTAGGGCTTTGGAGACAGTGAGCTTCTGGGGGAAAGTGAGAAAATGAAGAATACCTCTGAGGAGGTGCAGCTGATAGTGTGACTTCTTAGAGACATCAGAGATGTGAGGAGAGAAGGAGAGAGTGGAGTCAAAGATGACACCAAGTTTCTGTGCCTCGAGGTTTCGAGACAAGTCCAATATATGAAAGTCTTGTCAAAGCAGGTCCACCCCTGTTCCTCCAAAACTATCAAGGACCACATCGACTCCCTGGCGCCTGCCCTGGCTGACTTCTGCAATCACTCCTTCGCCTCTGGAGTCTTCCTATCCCCCCTCAAGCACTCCCTTGTGCACCCCCTTCTTAAGAAACCCTCTTCTGACCCCTCCTGCCCAGCTACCTATCGCCCAATCTCTATCACTCCCTTCCTGGGCAAGCTCCTGGAGAAACTGGCCATCTCCCAGCTTAATCTCCATGCTGAGTCTGTTGGTAGTCTTCATGACCATCAGTCTGGCTTCAGAGCTGCCAGAAGCACGGAAACTGCTCTCCTGAACATCCGTGAGGACCTGCTCTCAAACCTTGACTCTAACACCCCTTGTGTTCTCATTTTGCTCGACCTCTCTTCTGCCTTTGACACTGTCAACCACACCATCCTGCTCAACCGTCTCTGTGATAACCTGGGTATCACTGGTCAGGCTCTGGCGTGGCTGACCTCCTTCCTCTCCAATCAACCCTCCCAGGTCCAACTGGGTTCCTTCCTCTCTGACATCTTTTTCTCTACCTGTGGGGTCCCCCAGGGATCTAACCTGTCCCCCTGGCTGTTCAACCAGTACCTGGCACTTCTTGCTCACAGCATCGCCGCTCTCTGTCCCAACTTTCAGTGCTATGCGGATGATCCCCAGCTCATTTTCAGGCTACCCTCGGCCTCCTCTTCCCCTTCCCTCATCTCTGACTGTCTTTCTGCTATCCAGGAATGGTGTGCCGCCAACAACCTCTGCCTTAATGCCAGTAAGACTGAGATCCTACTAATCGGCACACCCACTCCCTCCTTCCCTGCAGCTCTCTGGCCGGCCTCCCTTGGCCCTCTTCCTGCTCCTACCTTCAAGGCAAAAAACCTCGGGGACATCTTCGACTCCACACTCTCTTTCTCTCCTCACATATCTGACGTCTCTAAGAAGTCACACTACCAGCTACACCTCCTCAGAGGTATCCTTCCTTTCCTCTCCTTCCCCCAGAAGCTCACTGTCTCCAGAGCCCTGGTTCTCTCGAAACTGGACTACTGTAACAGCCTCTATCTAAATCTGCCTGCCTCTACTCTCCGCCCTTTGCAACTCATCTAGAACAGGACTGCGAGACTTGTCCTTGGCCTCAAGCCCAGGGACTGTATCTCTCCAGGACTGAAATCGCTACACTGGCTCCCAGTAGCTGTGAGGATTAAGTTCAAAACCCTCTGCATTGTCCACAAGGCCTTCTGGGGCCATGGGCCAAAATACCTTCAACTCTCTCTTCCTAAATATCTTCCTTCTCGAGCTCTTCGCTCATTCACCTCCAACTACCTCAGGGTCAGCCGCTTCTCCAAGCAACGAGCTGGGGGTAGATCTCTCTCCGCAGCAGGGGCCTCCCTCTGGAAAAGCCTTCCTGCCTCCCTGAAATTTGAAGAGAACTATCTTCAGTTCCAGAAGCACCTCAAAACCTTCCTCTTTGCCTCCGCTTTCTCTCCCTCTCTCCCCTGCTAAAATCACTGAACCTGCACTGAATCTGCAACTGGCCACTCACCGATCTCGGTCCTTGGCCCAGCCACTCTTCCCTGCACTGCCTACCTGCACTACGGGACTGTCTCTGTATCCTACAGCCCCTTCTCCCCCGGCACTTACCTTGCACTTGCCATCAGCTGGCCCTATTATTTATATTGTATTCTACTAACCATGTACTGCACTCTCCTTGCACTTGCCACCAGCTGGCCCTATTACTTATCTTGTATTCTACTAACCATGTACTGCTCTTCCCCTCTCCCCTTCCCCTTGAACTTTTCCCAGTCCCCCTACCCTTGCACGATCTAAATGACACCTGGCCTAATAAGATCGTTGTCTGTTCTCCCCTTGTCCCCCCCGCCTCGTCGCGCCTTGCAACACTTGTGTATAGGCGCATTACAAATGCCATATCATATCATATCATATCACAGGAAAGTGCAGGTAGAGGGCCCAGGGAGGGCAGCCAGAGTGAAAGAGGGAAAGCAGGAGCAGGCATCCCAATGAGAAGCATCTCAGTCTTATTGGCATTATGGCAGAAATTGTTGGAGGCACACCATTCCTAAATTGCGGACAGCCAGATATGTGCAAGAGAGTAGAAGAGGCTGAGCGGAGCCTGAAGGAGAGGTGAGTGTCATCTGCATAACATTGAAAGTTAGAACAGAAGGTAGAAATGCAGTGAGCCAGCGTTGCCAGGTAGTGGTTGAAGAGGCAGGGAGAGAGGGCAGACCCCTGGGGAACACCACATGTAGAGAGCGATAGGTGTGAGAGAGAAAGAACCCAAGTTGGACCTGGGAGGATCAATCGGAGAGAACAGAGGTTAACCAGGCTAGGGCCTAATCAGTGATGCCCAGGTTGTCACAGAGATGATTGAGCAGGATGGCGTGGTTGACCATATCAAAAGCAGAGGATAGATCAAGGAGAATGTGGACAGAAGGAAGGTTGGAGTCGAGATTAGAGAGCAAGTCTTCACAGGTGTTCAGGAGAGCAGTTTCTGTGCTTCTGGCTGATCTGAAGCCAGACTGGTGGTCGTGGAGACAACCAACAGATTCAGTCTGAAGATTAAGCTGGGAGATGGCCAGCTTTTCTAGGAGTTTGCCCAGGAAAGGAGTGATGGAGATCGTACGGTAGTTTGCCGGAGAGGAAGGATCGGCAAAGGGCTTCTTAAGGAGAGGGTGCGCAAGGGAGTGCTTAAGGGGGGAAGGGAAGATTCCAGTGGCAAAAGAGTGATTGCAGAAATTGTCCATGACTGGATCCATGGTGTCGATGTTGTCCTTGATTGTTCTGAAGGAACAGGGGAGCACCTGCTTTGATGAAACTTTCATAGATTGGACTTGTCTAGAAACATCGTTGGGAGGGAACAAGGAGAGTGAGGAGAAAGGCGGAGGAGAGATGGCCAGAGAGGGTTCCTGGAATGGTAGAGGGAGAGGAAGAAGAGAAAGAGGAGAGAGTGGACAGGATGTCCTGAGTTTTAGTGGCAGAATGATAGGCCAGAGCAATGCAAAGGGCCTGGGAGGGAAGAGGAGAGGTTGAAACTGCAGAAGGATTTGCCAGCTCCTTGCAGATTTTGAAAAGTTCGGCTGAGTTGTTAGGGGCGGCAGTGATGTGGGCTTGGATGTAGGCTCTCATCTTGGACAGGACAGGGAGTCTATATTGCCTTTGGAGCAGGCGGTATGCCAATTTGTCAGAGGATGAGCCTGATGCCCTCCACTTCCTCTCAGCTACCCTACACTTGCGCTTAAGGTTAGAAGGGTCGGAATCATACAAAGAGTTGCACTTGTATGTGGGCTTCAAACGGATCCTCGTGACAGGGGCAAGGACATCCAGACTGTTAGAGATTGAGAGATGAAGGTTATGTCAGAGTGTGTGTCATCAACAGGAGTAGGAGGAGGAGAGAAAGTAGCGGAAAAAGCCTCCACTGACACACGCTTCATGCGCCGGATTGCTGAGAAGGTGGGTGGCAGTGGCAGGGTCGGCTTTACCTGGGGTACACAGAGCGACAGATGAGAGGGGAGAAGAAGAAATCATCGTCCTCCATTAAATACCAGTGGAAGCATACCAGGACTGCACCAAACAAAGGAGAAACATTGTTTTCAAAACCGCAACCCAAAGGAGGAAGACTCAACACAAAGCTTGAGTTGTTTGGCACAGGAGGTCATCAAAAACTAAATTCAAAGGGGGGAAAGTCTCCATTCTGAAATAGGGGAACAAGCCAACAGCTCCTCCCAGCCAGCAACAAATACAGATTAAAATGGGATCCAAGATGGCTGCTCCCCAATGTAAACATGTGCCTTTAGAACTCAGGACTACAATGCATCCCTGCCAGTGAGCATGTCCATGGCAGGTATGCTCCATGGCTGGGATGTGGCCCCTATGGCAAATCAGAGGGAAGCTGTTCAAAACAAGCACTATGAGAGTGGAAGGTAGTTTTGTTCTAAAGAGAAGGTGAGTTGTGCTGTTAAAGAGAAAGAAGATTTGTGGGCCAGCGATGAAGGTTACTAGGCTGGCTGTACGACGTGGAGTGGAAAGGCAGATTGCTAGACCCAGAGAGGAGAGAAAGAATGGTGTACAAACAGTTAGACTTGGAGAGGACTGGCAGAGATAAGACCTAGAGAGGAGAGGAATATTTCTGGGCTGGATATAAGACCTGGAGTGGAAAGGCTGATTGTAATGCTCAGAGAGGAGTAATGGATTGTAAAACCTGGTGACCGGAGGAGACTAAAACCCGGGGACCAGAAATGCAGAAAAGGAAGGCAATTGAAGCAGAGACAAACAGTAGTTGAGTAGAGTACTGTACACATGCCTAGTCAAGAAAATGGCAAAGCAAGCAAATGCAGAGGCTTTTGACAAGGAAAAGACAGGGACAGTAATGTCTAAGGCTCTGACAAAGAAGAAGACAGAGCAGAAGAGGGCAGAGGCACTGACAAGAGAAAGAAAGGGTGAAGGAGCTGAACACACAGAAGGAGGTGGCCCATAGGGTTCAGTGAATGACAGGGTAGAGACCCTGATCTAGAAGACATATAAGGTGCCCTAGAAGAAGGCAGAATACAAGAAGGCGGAGACCTAAACAAGGAGGTGAAGTGAAGAAAACTTTCCCTGGGGAATAACCCAGGAAAGAAGATTATACAGTATCTTTGTGATGTGTCAGCGAACACAATAAGTAACCCTACCATCCTGATACCTTAAACAAGAGGCATAGAATTGAATGTCATTGTTGCATATTTTGTTTCAACCTACCACATTTGGTATAATCGGGGGATCACTGAACTCGATACAGAGTCAGACTCACCCCTACCCTACCCCACCCACTGTGGATTACGCAAATGCAAACAATGAAATAGTTCCAGGTCTGCAATTCAACTCGCTGGCTCCTGAAGCACAGTTGCCCATAAGGTGCTCCGCTTGTAGTCAAGCCTATGAAATTGTTTTCCGTCTATGCTTGATGGTACCAGGAAAGGAGAGAGTTCTGCTTTAAACCAATGTACATATGCAGATTTGAATTGGCTGCTGTGGGATCCTATCCCCACCTAACCTTTACCATTCTGCAAAGCTTTGAAATCTCACCTATTCTGCTAGAACGATTTTTTTTAGTAACTTTTCTTCCACCAGCATTATATTTCTTTTGTACCCTGATGCAGTTCAGTCTGCCAGGTTTCGCGTGTTATACATTTGAAATTCAAAATGTTAACTCAAATTCAAAACCCCAAAAGTGGACCCTCATCTAAAATTGCGTGTGCTCTGGTCCCCACCAAACATCAAGTGATTCTGAAGGTGCTCATATCGAACTATGCAGATCAACCCTTCCGGTTGAAGAAACGGTATGCCATAGCTTGCTTCTACTGCAAGACTCTGTGGTACATAGAAGACCGACCTAACCCAGCCAATCAGGAAGCAGATGTCCCTTGTCAACACCCAGAACTGCCTAAAATCAATGGGCTACAAGGGTAAGGTTCCCCACCCTCAGACCTTCAGGCCTTGCCACAACCGAAATCACAACAGAAAGATAAGACCTGGCTCCACCATAAAACAGGACTCGACCAGCTGGAATGCCTGCAAAAAGGTTATGAGGAAATAATGAGAAAACTAGAACCTAAGGAGGGTGTTTTGGGAGCACAGGCTTGTGGTTTCCCTGAATAAGAAAGAATGCCTAATGACCAGATGCATTTGACTTTGCATAATACAGAGGTTCCACTGGGAGTGTGAACTTGTGAAACCTTCACCGAGACCTCAGAACCAAGCACCCTTATGTAACACGAACAGGGAGACAACCTTCATACAATGGCACCATGCAGAGGGATCCATGTTCCATTGCAGCCTGATAATACCACCAGGACAAGCTTGGTTCAGTAGAACAAAAGTCATCCAGGAGACCTACCCTGCGGTACACCTATGAGGAGTTAGAGGGAGACGATCTTCCGAAGGACTCTCTGATTTTGTAATCAACCAGCTGTCTGTCCGTCACCAACAATAAAACATTGGTGTAACCCTGAACGAACAAGTAAACTTTCATGAAGGGAACCCAAAGTTACCAGTGGTTGAGAGAGAAAGCCCACCGGAAGAAGACTGTAATCCTGCCCTACCATTTAATCCAGAAAAGTGTGACAGGGTAGGTTCTCACAATGGGAATATAAATCGCATAGAACTCTGTACCAATGCGAAATCCTGGGATCTACTGACTAATGGTCTGCTTGGAGAAATAGTGGTGCAAGAATCCAGGGGATTGTGTTATATGGATGCTCCTATCCTGACAGCTTCTAACCAAGGGACAAAATCCGGAATCCTGGGCTGGGTTCGGAAAAGAAGCTGAAATAACCTGTCAGAGGACCAAAGACACATGCTGAGGAATTCACAAAATGGTAACAAGCACTGAAAAAATACACCAAAGATAGCAAAAAGAATGTATCGGAATACATACAAAGAGAACATTGAAATCCTCTTTGAAATATGTATGCACGGAACCAGAACAACCCACAATGAAGGCTGGTCACAAATAATCCACAGCGAAGGTAAAGTCACCACCTATGTGTGAACGGACATCCCTGGCATTCTTACCTGCCTATGCCTTGACACTTTAGGTGCCCCAGGAAAGTACCATCTTCCTGTTGACGTATTTCAGAAAGAAATTCCAGCCCTAATGGACACTGGATGTCATCGAAGTCCCACTCAAGCTCGCCATCCCTAAGAAAAGAGCAAGAGGATTATTTAATGTGTGCATGGAAACATGCAAGTTTGCCAAGCCCTAAACTTATGCATACAACACTGACTTCAGAGGTATCTCTTTGGAGGTTGCTCTCAAACCAGTGCTCTCAGAGAAGATAATTGGTGCAGACCTCACCTACTTTGATCAATGGTTTGACCAAGCCTCAGGTTCTACAGGGGAGTTTCTTATGCTGAAAAGATTTCCTACTTGTCGAGGTTCTGACCATATAGCCAGTGAGTGTTGAAAAGAGCGGCAAAGAGAAACCCAGAAGGGACTGGACTCCAAGCACAGGTGAGGGCATGTTGGAACAGCAAGAATGATGTGGCAATGTGATCCCATTGACTTTGCGGTATTGACCTAGGGTACTGTATCCCCAGGTCCACAGCACATGCTGTGTGCAGTGAAAGCATTTCCTGGGCCAGAGAAGAGAGGAAGAATGCTGGGCAGGAAGTTCAGTGAAGATCAAGAAAAGGCCAAAGGAAGCAAAGACAGAGGCTGTTGACCAAGAAAATACAAAGAAGGTAAACACTAAGGCTCTGACCGAGTAGAATAGGGCAGAGGCCCTGAAAAGAGAAAGAAAAGAGAAAGAAAAGGAGGAGGCTCTGAACATAGAGAAGGAGTAAGTGTCATAGATGTCATAGATGGGCAGAGAAGAACAGGGAAGATAACCTGATCTAGGAGACAGAAGGTGCCTTCGAAGGAAGCAGAATACAAGAAGTCAAAGGACTCAACTAAGGAGGTGAAGCAAGGAAACAGTCCTCTGGGGACTCACCCCAAGCAAGATCATACCAGACCGTGTCATTGTTGGTTCTATGCAATTTTACTGAGAACTTTTTCAGCAAAGTATTTTTACTGAAACAATGTAATCAACAATGTCACTGATTGTTTTCTTTTTTATCTGGGCGCCCCCCCCCCCTCCACCAAGCCTATGTTTAGAAACCCACCCCTGCCCCCTCGCCGCCCCCTCTGCAACCATGTTAACCCTTTACCCCACCCCATACATAATTCTAAAAAAAGTTGTTGTTTTTTCAATTCATTTGGTTTGTTAAATAATGCTTCTTTGAAAATGCTTTCTGTAAAATCACTGGATATCGTCATTGCTAAGTCTCTGGGAACACTATAACTAACTACAATCATCCTGACACCTTACATAAAAGGTATGCATTTAAATCTCAGTGTTGTGCCGCTTGATGCAATTTACTACCACTCCCTGGACTTCAGGTATTCTCTCTCCCCACTTGTAACACTTCCCAATCTCCTACTCTAAACTTTGAACCACCCATCTGTCCTCTGTTCTACTGAACAATTACAGCACACTGTGGCTACTCTCCTCTTCTCCAAGGTGGCTTCTGCAGTACCTCCTCCCATATCCGGAACAGGGTTCCTGCTTTGAGAAACACCAGACTCTTTCTCATCAATTCATTAATGATGATATTGCCCTTTCTCAAGGCAGGATATTTAATATATTCTTCATGGAAAGGTACAAGAAAAGAATGCAAGAAAAAGCAATGATCTACATTGTTAGCTCACTCATATATATCAACGTTAGCATTATAATTAAATATCTTCACAGTCAGTGCAATACTGGCATGCATGTCTACTCCATATTGTGGTGTCACCTATTCACTTACCCATTATGCTTTCTAAAATGGCAGCTTATTCAGCTGTAACAGGTGGTAACAGAATGCCACTAATCAAACCCCACTAATGCCACTTGATCATTAGTCACCAGTATTTACCATGTTCAACCATTGTTCTAAACACCACACAAAAAGTGTTCCCTGCTGTGTGAGCTAGTGTGCAATGCATCTTCAGTTTGAACGGGTGTTGTCCAATCAAGCTGCCCCAGCACAAATTATTCAAAATATAAATCTGTCTCAAACAAAATCCCAAAACACCTTAACCACATTGCTCTACATTTCTGCAAAATACAGGTAATTCCTTTTCCTTTTAAATGATGTTTTCTCAACTCCAAACTAAAGCTTCCTTTCCTGTTAAATGTTTCCTTCTCTCCATCTCTGTAAACGTTCTCAATGTAAAATATTTAATGATGCTGTGTTGGAAGGCCTAAACTCCTTGCCTATAGTAAACAACACCCTCCTCCTTTTCTGAAAGATTTCCTTTGACTTCTCACTAGACTTTCTATGGCTGGGCGCCTATATGCTCCACAAACTCGATTCCCTGAATCCCTCAAAAGCTGAGGAAGTTTCGCAAATTACATATAGAGTCAAGAAATTCAGGTGATTCGGGATTCAGATAGATTTATGCACCCAGGCTTAATGTCAACATATGAACAGGGTTTACATACAACCTTTCAGTAGGGTAGTACCACTGCAGAACATTAGCACTCATAATTAAATACTATCTCTTGTGCAACTTAAATACATGTTCATGGATCAGCTATTTATGATCTTCCGATTTTGTTCCTTCAACCAGATTTTAAACTATTCATAGAGCAATAAATTTCTAAAATAGAATCTTCCTCCATGTGGAAATGTTTACAGCAACAACAGAATATGCTGCCTGGTAGTATTACAGTCTCTCTATCCTTGTAGCTGCTTTCAAGATTGGGTTGGGAGTTATACAAAAGAAATGTGAACCTTCATCCTAAATTGTTTTGTTGAATCAATAGTCCCCAGACCTAACAAGAGAATTTTAGACAGTCTTCGCAATTTTTTGGCCCTCACCCTACCTATAAGGACACAAATTAAAGGCTGTTGGAAGGAGAACTGAGGAGATGGAAGCCTAGATTATTTTGTAAGACAATAATGTATGTAACGTGTTCCAACCACACATGACCTTTCGTGATTTATTTACACTTGAAAGCCATACATGACTAGGGCTGGTTAAAAAGAAAAAGAAAAAAATGCTGGAGGGGATGACTGAGTTAGCGAACAATTTGGTGCATGGAAACTTATTTTTACCATGAAGTAGGAAGAAATGAAATTTGAGGCAACAATTGCCAATTTTGCTTTGTCAGTGGTCATTTTGATAATCCTTGCCCGTGACCCATGTCTTCTGATTGCACTTTGGCTTTCCAGAATGGCTGAGATTGTTGAAGTAAGGGGTCCCTTGTAGTCTCATGACTCAATTATTTCATGTCTGGTTTTACAAGCAAGAGAAGTACTCAGGAAATACAATACCTGCTGATAGCTGATCTGTCTATAACTGTGAGCATAGTCAGTTATCATTGTTAATGCTACGGAAAGGAACTCACGGAAAAAAGGAGGGAGTAATGAACGATGAACACACAGAAAAAAGGAAGCTGTTCTATCAATGTAAACAAATCAATCTATAGCTCATAGGCTAGGGGGCCTGGGGAATCAAGCCCAGTTCTGAAGATGACAGAACCAGAAAGATAGCCACAGATTAGACTGAATCCAAAAAGGCCACCCAGTCCAAATGATCGACTGATGCATGGCCAAGAGGAGGAGACACCTCCAATGCAGACAAAAACCTCAGGCATATCATTCTAAATGAGCAGGCAATCATGTTTTAACACAGATGTGACTCTAGAACAGGTGACTCATGGATAAAAATAATAAACTGGGATTTGAGACTCTTTGTAATAAAGGAGGTAAATACATGGAGCTATCTTTAAGTCATAATGATCCTGGTGAACACATGTAGGCAGAAGGCACTGTAGGTCCCACTTTGGCCTGCCATAGGAGGCCTCCCTAATGTCAGAGCTGGCAGCTGATTGTGCTCTGTGCCTGCGGCCTTAGAGATCTTCATTCTTTCCTGTTTGTTAACATAGGCTACTCTGCAGCAACACCCCATACTTGTTCTCATCTGGCATCCATCCATCTACCATTTCAGACAAGTGGAGATATGGCTTAGCAAGGCACTTTCCCTTTCTGTTCTTGACTAGTGATACTACAGCCCCAGAAGTCCCTGCTTTGGAGGACCTGGATCGCACAAAGGAATTGGGATATTCAGGCTTCAGTAAGCAGGACGTATAAGACTCTGCCCTCCCTTTGGACATGCTTGGATGAGCGAGGAGGGAAAGGAAAAGCTATGCCTGTTAGGGCCTGTTTGAAGCTGGATAAGGCAAAGAAAAGCTGCTTTCTTCGCCATACCTAATTTGTATTTAGTATCATGTCATCTCTCCAACAAGGAGCCGACTACATACAACTAAGTAGGGTACTCATTTACGCATAGCATGAGTAGGACGAGGTCTTTAACTCAAAACATCACTGTGTGGGAGGCCTTCTGATCTGCCACTCAGCTGTGTATGATTATTCTCATATAGACAAGCTCATAATCTAGCAGATCCTGGGCATGCTTTGTCTCACTGAAACGTGGTCATCAGTCCTCAGCCTTCCAGATATAATTACCATATGTCCATCCGAATTCAACATTAGTATAAATAATAGGACTAGAAAAAGGCCTGCTGGTATGGGTATTGTAGCCCGGAAGCACTGGCCCATATCTATGATGAACTGTCTGATCCCTGCAGTTGCTGGAGATCCAGGCCTCAAAAAATTAGACCATCATCTGTATGCAATGAGAAGTGTTGCCTCCCCCTTTGATGCACCAACCTAGCCAGTTTTCATCCTTGGTGGTGATTAGGCATGTCACTCAAATTGTACCCCCTGATGGAACTTCAATATATATCTGGGAATGGTCCACTCCTCACTTACTCGCAGGTCAATTATCTGTGAAAATAATTTTCAACCTCACCAATAGTGATACAGGTGCTTCTCACTAGTTGGTGACACCTTGGACACTAAAACGCACAGAGGGGTTGAAATTATATTGACACCGCTCCACCACATCAACTGGACGGACTACTACTTATTAAAATGTTGACCTATGATTCCACCTGCCATTCCACTTAATATTGGGTTCTCTGGAACACCTACATTTGCATCCAAAAGAAATATCATAATTTTAATTAAAAGCTTTCTTTCACAAAAACAAGCCTTAAAGGCATTGCAATAAAGGAAAACGTAAATAGTAAATGAAGCATCATTAATAATTATATTCTGAAAATAATACCTGATCATGGACCCTTATGTCCCACTAAAGTGCTTGATTAAGTACCCAAGAAATCACTGGTCTGTTAACCTGCAATGAAAATAAAACCACTGGTCGGCATTGCCTGAGTTGGATGGATTTCAAAACTGGTAATAACAACGTTTTCAATACATTTTTATATTTGGGGCAGAAAAGGAGAAATGCATAATGGTTTCCAAAGCTCCAAGACAAATAGTACCGAATGCCAGTGAGGAAATATTCTATAACCAACCAGCCGTAATTGAATTTACCGAAAGACAACCATGCTGAGCAGTGGCGTTATGAAAACAATGCTTGGTATTTGAAAACAAATACAGTTGGAGACCTTACTTTACTGTAATGGCATTCTAGCAATTATTTGTTGATTTCATTCATTCATCTCTTTCCTCCTTATACAGAAAGGAGTCCCATTCGAATCGATTTGATGTCTTCTACTCCCTTTATACATGGTTAAACCAAGGAATATGAAACAGTCCTGTAAAAGCCTCTACACCATTAATAAATGATTGTGTTAATTGTTCATGCAGATTAACAAGGGATCTTAAGAAAGTAAAATAGGTCTGCGATAAAATTCATCAATTAGAAAATTAAGTTGTAACTCACAGTGGCAGGCAAATGTACCTGCAGACAGGGGGTGGTCTACAAACTTCCTCCCAAATTATTCTGTAGATTTTGCAAACTATCACCGATTTTATAGATACCCCATAGTCCTGTGCCATACAAGCATACACTTTTGTTCTTTTCTTTACAGAAAGTAAGAATGTATGTAACTGACTATAATTTGAAATGCAATCAAATTTAAAAATACCTGCCATTTCTTACCTCATTTGGCATCGCTGCTTTATACCATGATCTGTATTAATTAGAGCAGAAGAGAATGTCATACCTATATAATACAATTTTGTATATGATTATGCCCAATAACAGAAGAGCGTATAGACGTAATGCACTTAGTGCTAACTAGCAGAGTAGCAGATTTATTAGCATTCATTCTTACCCCAAGGTAGTCGTAGTGATGGTATAAGCGTCAATTGTGCATTACACTTTTCAACATCATGCCATTTCCAGTAAGGCAAAGCGGAACACCAGAAGCAGCAAACAAAAGATGTCAGTACCATCCCCACATGTGAATGACATGGGTTTCTGGGATTAATAAGAAACATATTGTGCTTCCTGATTAGCCCTATGAGATGTCCTCTACATTGAGCAAAACTTTGATAGAGGGCCTACCCTTCAAAGCAATGAACCTAAAAACCTTGGACATGATTGTGTCATTGCTGATGTCCTTAACAGAATGTCTGGTTTCACTTGAGCACAAAGTGCCACTTGAAATGAGTAATCTTACCTCCCGCATGAAACACCTGGAGACCAAATGACCCGCCCTCATTGAAGTTGCGAGGGTTGAGGAACTGATTGCTTGCAACAACATGCCTATAACCATTCCTCCAAGGACTGAGCAGCCTGTTGGCTAATACAAGATCACAAGTACACAACGCAAGGTTTACCTACACAATACCCAGTGTGTGGCAGTCTGGTTGATCTTAAGCAAGGTCCTAGTAGTTCTGCAGAGAAGTCATCCATGTCGTCTGGTCTTGCGATTGGTGATAGTTCTGATAAAGGTCTTCACAAAGTGTGAAACTGCATAACCATCCTGTTAGATTAGCTGCCAGAGGTACCTCAAGCTGCAGTCAGATTTTTGCAAATTCCTCTTTCCATCTCCCAATGGAGGGATACCCAACAGTGGTGGTGTTGGTAAAGGTACCAGAACTAGGAAACTCACAGCTATAAAACACTGGGCCTCATTACGAGTTTGGAGGCAGCCATGCCCTTAATAAGGGCATGGCTGCCTCTAAACTCGGGTCCGGGTCCCGCAAAAGGGGATTTACTGGGCCATTCTGACCTTGGAGGGCCCGGTAAATCCCTTTTGCGGGACCTGGACCTGGTACATCCCCATTCCTATTTGAGCCCCCATAGGGCTCAATGGGAATAGGGAGGATGCTAACAACAGTCTCGTTAATGACGGGCCTGTTGTTAGCATCCTGGCCTGCTTGCGGGTCCTGCTTTTCACGTCTGGTCTGACCAGGTGTGAAAAGCGGGACCCACTGCAGACCTCGTAATCTGACGGCCCAGAATGAACGGTGCCGGTCCCGTAGCGGCACCGTTCATTCCACGGCCGCACGCCTCCTAATGAGTCCCACTGTATCTCTAATAAATGAAAGTACCCTATAAATGAACACTAACCTTGACGGGCATCCAATTAATGCCTAGTAGGTAAAGATGGCTCATCATGTTAAGTGGGCGGGATCTAAGGAAAGGTGATGTCCAGGCAACTGTATAATAGTGTCTTTTGCCAACCGAGAGATAGTAATTTGCTCATACGTTATAATGAGCATAAAGCTCCAAGCTTGGAAGATATCTAATTAGTGTTTCTTGCCTTTCTTATAGTAAGCAGGTCTGTAACACTCGACTTTTTAATAAACCAAGGCTACGTCCACTTTCTAAGCCATGTCCCCTGCTAGCAATTAATAATCATTTCACGTTGTTGGAAGACCTGGATTATGTGATCTGACTAGCAGTATCGGCCCTCGGTTGGTTTGCCATATATACAAATACAATGGATTCTGCCATTCCAGGTAAGGCCAATGCCAACGCACCATACACGTTGAACATATCTGTGACTAATCACTTTACTAATGGGAAATTTGATAATCCCAAAATGATATCCCTTAGTTTTACTCATTCGTTGATATGGTTAGAGGAGATTTGGCTGTCAGAGCCATTTCACCCAGATGGCTGCATAACCGTTTTAGTGCAACCAACAGAAATGGAAAGTGCAGGAACTCTGGAAGCCATTGCATATTGGTTACAGTGCACAACTTGAATCCTGATCTTGGGTGACTAATATGCCAGAGATTATTCTAGTCAAAATTAAGTATACTTTTACTCTAGGTCTTTAATTCATTAACTGTTATGCCTCACCACAGACAAAAAATGAGCTATTTATGAATAATTTTAAACGTTTTTTCTAAGAAACCTAATGAACCATGGCATCTTAATGTCTGTGGCGATTTTAATGCAAAGATAGGTAATTGCATAAATGCTGACAAATTTGATACCCAGGATGACCTGGCTTATGGTATCATGATTCCTCTATTCCTCGATCCTCCTCGATATGATAATGATGGAATTATTTTGGCAAACCATTTGACCAGCTGGAATGTAAAACTTGTCAATGGCAGAACCAAATCTGACCAACCGTTTAAACTGATATTTTCTGGAGGCCGATAGCTCGTCAACTACAGATTACATATTTGCTTCTTTATGTATTTGGTGTTATATATTAATATAATAATATTGGTGAGAGTGGATAGTGATCATGCTGCTTCATCCATCTCACTTTTGCTACCAATTGAGCGCGGACCTAGCTTCCAGTGCAATCTATGATGACACTTTGTGTCATCACAGCTTAAAATTGGACCATGTTTTAAGTAAACCTTTTGGAGAAAATTGGAAAGGATAATAAGTGGACAATTGGTTTACTTATTGGTTATTATTGGAAAACCACAGGTTTGTGGTCTATGTTTGACTGCTTTGTAAAGTTGCTAGATATAATTGGTAATATTCAGAGACCTAGAAAGTCCTAGGTGAATGCAACCTGTAAATCTGCAATAAATGAATGAATTTGTTTGTTAATAAAACAGAAACCTAGCTAGGTCTGTTATCTGAAATGTAAAGAAAATAAAGAGCGGTTGTTTAATCGCAGAAAGGAACTAATCAATCTGGCCTGGCACAAATTGGTCCTTGCTGATGGATCCATTCAAAGCTGATGCTTTGAATACGTTGTAGCAAATGGGCCTAATTATACCAGAACCTCCAATCATTGTGCCAATATATCAGCATATATATATGCCCCTCCTGAGGTATGGCGTGCCCACTTCTCCTCGCTGCATAAAGGCCCCTTTGCCAATAGGAATAAGCACACTAATCATCTGGCTGGGTGACCTACCCTAGTCTCTAGCCAAGAGGGCAGCGATGCATTTTTAACTCCTATTGAAGCAGTACACCATTTTATATGTTCCCTACGATTTCAAATGCTGTCAATTCTATGGAAGATAATAAGAACCCTCATCCTGATAATATACCTACTGAAATGTATAAAGAGCAAAGTGATGCCAGGTGTTTCTTGCTCACTAAAGTTTCTAACGTGATAGCGGTATGAAATATCTTCCCTTCCTCTTGTAAAAAATGAATGATCTTCCCAATATATAAAAAGAGGGATTGAGATAATTAGACAAGCTATCAGCCCATATCATTACATGATTGCCCATTTTACATTTTTGGGAAAGCTCTTCTCATTAAAATGCTAAACTGTTTCGATAATCGAAACATCATGTCACTGGTCCAGTTGGGTTTTATGAAAGGGTTGGGCACCCAACACCAAGGACTTATTTTGTATGTATTGGTTACAAAGTCTCTGTTTATTGAAGAGCCACTTTATGTGGCGTACGTTGTCTTATCAAAGGTATTTTACTCAGTAAATCGAACAGCCCTATGGGTTATCCTTAGCAGACTTTGTATATCCTTAATATTGTATGGATTTTAATATCGAAGTATAATAACACTGCTGCTCCAGTCCAGACAGACTGTGTAACGAGCTTCCCACTGAGATATGCATGCCAGACACCCTAGTGAAATTTCGGAAAAGATTTAAAACTTTTTTGTTGAGCCTGTTTAGTCATTATGCTTTGTTTTTCACGAATGGTTTACACCTGCACCCAGATACAAGTCTTTCTGCCTGGGACCTTAGCGATATGCACACTATAAAGCTGTGAAACATCCAACAAAATAATTTGGCCACGGCTTATTTTAATTCTATTGCAAGGTAACTGATTCTTGTAACATTGCTTGAAGCTTTTTTCCAGGTCTGCATATTGGCTACTGTTTTGTTTAATCTCTTCACAAATTATCCTTATACTGCATTATGTGATTTTTAGGCTGACACTCCTAAATTGGGAGAATTTAGTATTGCAAATGTTAACCTATGCCAACAATAGTTTCCTGTTAGCGAAGACACCTACATCTTTACATGTACTTCTTGATCTCTACACTATTGAAATGAATAAACTTAGCATGTGTTTATCAAAAAGAAGATTAAATACTGGCAGACTGTTTCGGCAATGATAACATACTGCTTTTTGATTTTTTCGATTGCCTTGATATCAGATGTTCAGGTACTTTTTCTGCAGTTCCCCCATGTTAACAGGCAAGCCATATGCATGAAAAAAGCAGCTAACAGCATATTTACTTTTGTCTATAATACAGGGCTCACCCCAATGATTTTTTTATCAGGTTTTTGAATCCAAAGTCTTCTCTTTAGCACTATATGGTGCTAACATTTATGGGTTTGGCAATGGAAGTCCACTGCAAAAAATGAAGATTGGTTTTCATAAATGGCTGTTGGATCTTCCTATTTCGGCCGCAAGGTTCTCGTGCAATAGTGAATTGGGCTTGGGTTATGGTGAAGATCGCTTTATGTTTTGCTCCTCTCAACCTATTTCTTACGTTCTTGTCAAATAACAACACCTAGCTATCTGAGAAGATGATTACAGTCATCTGGAATACTGATAGAGATTACACAACACCACGGAATTCTTATGTTAAAAAGAAAAAGACACAAAGGACAGAATGAACATGTCAACCCAGGGAATCCAGATAACAGGCTCCATTAAATCATCACAATTCCCCAAGCCAGGCAACCTATTTGACCGGGTCTACATTCATAAATCACTGATTACTAATAACTAAACTACGTTTTAATTGCATAAAGTTAAATCCGGGTTCAACGGTATTGAATGAGGTTAATGTATCAGTGCCTTTTTTTTCGCATTGTCCTCACATCTTTGAAACAATTATGCACTTGTTTTTCTGTCCAAAATATGTCCAAAATATTTAAGCATGGAAGGACGAGGAAAACAACTGACACCAGTCCTTTGTACTCTTAACTTTAGGCAATGTCGTCCGGCATGCTTACTATTATTCTGGGCCACGTCCCCATATTTTACTTGGGCCCTTTTATCCTTTATGATGAAATTGCCATTACGAATCAGTTACGCAGTGCCGAGGAAGTCTTAACATAGAATCTTTGTTATTTTTATTCAGGTTTTATCACGATATGGTCCTGTTAAAATTTTGTATCTGAATGTGAACTATTAAGACAGTTGAGATACCCTTTAGACACATATTACATTGTATTTATGTTGTTCTTGCCTCGTGCATATATATCATATGTATTATTTAATATATGTGCAATGTGCATTTTATGATATATATATATATATACATATATATGGGAATAAACATGATGAACTGAACCAGTTGTAATGATCTTGGATTTCACCTGCATAACACCGCAAACAAGGAGGTTGCTCCCATCTCAATCTTGCTTTTTAATGTAAATATGACACCTCTCTTCAAAATCATTCAAAGGCACAAGGTAACATATGACTCCTATGCCGATGATATGTGATATATATATATATCACCCTACCTAACCTTAACGACAGGGTTAGTTAACGAAGCTGGGTCACTGTCAAAACACCATGCAATGCTGGATGTGAACCAGCTAGTTACAAATTGGCCATGGTATACTGGGACCCTCTAGATTAACAAATAACCTTGCAACAACCTTGCAATGTCCCTACTGCCTGACATTCCCTTAGCCGCTGCCCCTGTGAGTAATCTAGGAACCTTGTTGGGCACACTGTATCCCTCATCCATTAGACAAATAAAGTGAAAAGAGCTGTTTTTCCAACAGAGGCAATCACGTCAAATTCACCCTTTTGTCAGTCTGGAGAATAGGGGCATTGTGGTGGGCACATGCTCACCTCCTGCCTGGACTATGGCAATGAGGTATATACAGGACTGTTCCGCTCTCATGGCGACAGGCAGCAAATCACACAGGATGCTGCTGTTGGGTACACACTGTGTTCATCCAACAGGGATCATATCACTGCAGGATGTAGGTCTCTTCACTGATTGACAACATACAGTTTATTTTTTAAGGTTAATTGCCTGTTTCTCTTGTGGATATTGAACGTCAGCCCAACATGTCTCACAGGCGAAATCCACAAATACCTTCCTCTCAGAGCATTAAGATCCCCAATTTCTGGCCTCTGTGGTGTGCCTAGCTCATGGTCCTTCACAATGGTTAGGCGGAGCATTCCCATCCGCGCCCTGCATCAACACAACACTCTTCCACAGGCCCTCAACCTTGAATCTTACAAGATACAAGATACACTTCTACTGATTAACTATCAGCCTCAGTTGCACTTTTTTCCCTCAGCCCTGGTGAACATTGACAAAACAATATTACAGAAAAAGCAGTGAACCAATGACTAAGGTAAACATAAATGGGAAAAACAATGTGCTATCTACCCCTATGGGAAGGACACCCTGACCCTAACGGGGGTGCCTGGCCCTAGGTAGCATATGGTGTAACGCCTATCTAATAGGGATAGATAGAGAGGAAACTGTCCCTCATCTCGCCAATTGTGTGGAAAAGCCAAAATTCATAGACATTTTGAATCGTCATACAAGAACAGCTAAAAAGAGAAAACAACAACTAATAGGCTGCAAATAACAAGGCTGGCTATTAAATCTTTGTCAAAACAGCTCATTAGCTTGCATGGACTTCATGTAGCCATGGGATTTCATCAATTGTTCATTCACCCTAGGGCATTTGATTTGCCACATGCAAAAGTTGTGTTTTTAATATCTAAAAAATGTATGTGCCCATCTAACTGGGACACCATAAAACGCTCACGTAATGTGAGTTATGCACTAATATCTGATTTCAATATGTATCCACCCTAGATGATGGGGATATCTAGATGGTCATGGGAGCCCCCATGGCCAAGAAGGTTGACCGGTTTTGATGGTATAGGTAATTCAACCATCTTCTTCAGGACCATAAGTTGTGTTCTGTCATAGATCATTCTTCCAGCATTACCCTGGGTAGAGGCAGAATGGACAAGCTGCTCTGTCTCCTGTGCGGCGGACAAAACAAATGAGAGAACGGGGTATAAGTCAACCCATTTCTCATTCAAAAGAAAGGCAAAGTGCCAAGTTTTTAGTGAAAAACACATTGTTCACGAATGTGGATTTAGTCATAAATATAAATGGCATTGAAAGCATGCGTGGCCACTAATTATGTAGCCGTGCGGTAGTGCTGACACTCAGGGAGCGGGGGCTGGGGAGTTTATGAGGGTGTGGAGGGACAGGGGTGATGTTGCAATCCATACGTATCTAGTGACAACAACATATGTAAGCGGCTAACTTGCATGCATCCCAAGTGGAACTGATGGGGCATGTGTACCATGTTTCAAAAGAGGGGGGGAACCAGTTCAGCAGTCAAGCAGTTCTTTGCAGACAATACCTACGAACATCAGGCCAATGAGTACATCTCATACAAGGAGAGAGTAGTGTCTCCAGAGGATGTTCTCTTCACATGCATGTGCTCTTTGCCTGTTGGCATGCCAATATGGCTTGGTGATGTGGTGGTGCAAGGGGGTCACTTTGCATCTTGAACTTTCACAGCACACATGGGTGCTTCTCATGGTTCCATGGCTTCACATGCACATTTCCTCTACAGTGCATGTGTATTTCAACAGTATCCCACCTTCCATTGCACATGCCTTTATTCGGATTGCCATTGTACAGATTTCCATGTGGTTGCCCATTCAACAGACCATTGGGCCCATCTATCCTGGGGGAACAAGCTTTTGCACAGTGCATTCTCATGGGAGCGGGAACCTAAAGATTCATAAGAGTCTTCTTGGCTGCTTGCTCCCACTTCAGCTCTGCCGACACACTCTATCCCATGTGGAGGATGCTGCTGGCCTTTTCCTCCCATTGTGTCAGGATGAGTGGTTCGACGATTGGTGGAAGTCTCACGCCTGTGATTGGCAAAATGTGGACCCTGGCTTTGAGATTGTTCCATCTTTTTTGGCAATCCTCGTTGTCTTGTGGGACAAATGCCACTGCCACAACCTTGTCCCAGATGCTGGCCCTGATGGCTGCCTTCGTTTGGCCAAAGGTCATTCGCTGTCTAGAGCCATACAGCTCATCTGCATGAGCAATCACCTCATGCGTGAGGACCTGCAGTTCAACCCTTGCTGAATTTCTGCTTTCACAGCATCATTTCCACCACCTTGCCTTTCCCCTTTTCTGTGACATATTTCACACGACTGTTGTCTTTGGCTGGCACCAGTAAATGGGAGTGAAGAGGGAGGATCAGAACATGCCCTCCAACAAATAGGTCAGGGGAAGAGGGAAAAGGACAATTTCAAGAGGGTGAAGAAGCAAGATTAGAAAGGGAAGATAAAGTGCAGAAGCGAAAATTGGCAAATGAGCTGGAGAAATTAATGAAAGGACATAGTAGAGAGAGAGGAGAAGGAAGAGAGACAACGGGAGGACAAGGAGAAATGCGTGAAGCAGTTGAGGATGGAAAGGTGAGCAAGGGAACGATGTAGGAAGGATGAGGAAGCGCGGGCGTTAGAAAAGGTAAGTGACCAAATTAAAGTAGAACTAGCAAGGAAAAGAAGAGATGAGGAGAAACAAAAGGACGAGGAAAACACAGGTGAGCACAACAGAGGGACAGGTGGGCACAGCGCGGCATGCTTGGGAGTGTGAGAGGAGGAGGATATATGTAAGTTAACAGACATCAATCTTAATGTACCGCACGACCCTAGCCTAGTGACATGGAAATTTAACTTGTCCACTAGCTTTTGTAGTAACATGGATGATGAATATGATAATGACGATGACCATAGTGATGAGGAGAAGGAATTGCCTAACACACTCTACCTTACGAGGACTAATGGAGGGACTTCTTGGGAGTGCAGGACAAATGAACAGAGGGATAGAACACACGACAAACCAGCACAAGACACAGCAGAAGAGGGAGCCCCCCAGGCACCGTACAGCAGTAGACTCAGGGACCTCCCAGGACACAGAAGGGACGGGTACAATGATTACGCAATCAAGGGGACATTCGTGTTCCAGAGGGTGATTCTCAGGGGTGCACAACACCCCACAACAGGCACACACAATAGAACCCATAGACATAGGTGCAGAAATTGAAGATGAGAGGGGACCCATTCAGTTAAGGCAGTATAGATGAACACTGGAGGAGAGGGCCACATATTCGCAGATGCCGTTATTGGAAAGAGGAGGGACGAGACCACAGTACATACCCTGGAAGCATACAGACAAGGAAAACATCAAGTGCAGATTACCCTCACTAAGTGGAGGGGCAGGGAAATGGATTCATGAAATGCACAAGTTAACGGCGGGACACAGGTTAGCAGTGGGTGATGTTAAGGGGCTACTGGTCTCCATACTGGGTGATGCAGCTGATGACATTTGGAGGAGGGCGGGGTTCCCGGAGGTGACCATTCAGAACACCGCAAATGACAGAGCACCATTTGCAAACTGTACAGCCTCAGTGTGGCAGGCGCTGCATACGCAATTCCCTGATACGTCAGACATAGGGGCCATCACGTCATACAAGATGCGTGACGATGAGGATCCTGTTAATTACATTCAAGAGATTCAATAGTTATGTCACCTCCAAACTCGAGAGCCATGGGAAAAAACAGTAGCAATATTTTATCACATCCTGGAGCAAGGGTTACCAGAGCCAGTACAGAAAATCTTGAAAGAATTAGTAGGGATGGAAGCAAAGGCATGGCCAGAGATACAACTCACCATAGTACATCATTGCAGGTTATGGTAACAAAAGATTAAACAAAAGGCAGAAGAAAGGAAGGCAGATGAAGTGAAGTTAGTACAGAAAAAATTGTCTAGTACGCACTAGAAGGAGCACTAATAACGAGCCCCAGCCCACAGACACAGACAGTGACCTCTCAACCACTGCCTCAGCTCTAACCACAACAGCCATACAGCACCCTACTAGCATACACACCACCCATGGGAGGAGGGTACATGGAGAGAAGTGGCTACCCACAGAGTTTCAGAGGAAGGAGAGGCTCCCAGAGAGAATGAGGGTGCGGGCCACTATCGCACCAATATACAGGGGGGTTTCGGGGCTACACACAGCAAATGTCACAGGGACCGGGTGGGGGAGAGGGAGAATTCCCATGGCATGCAAGGAAGCCACCACAGTGCTGTGCCTGTGGACAACTAGGAGACATTTCCTGAGCATGCAGGAACAGGGGGGCGCAACAAGGGTGGGGGGAACAAGGGTACCAGGTAGGACAGAATGACTGCTACATTCAAGACATGCAACAATATGGACAGGTGCAGCACACTCAGCAGCAGATACAGCTACCCCCACAGGTACAATCCCAACACTAACCCCCAACCACTGCACCACCTCAGACGATGGTGCCTCAGGTGGCAGCACCACAGCCCCATTATCTACCAGCAGCGCAACAGTTAGCACAAGTACATACACACTCCTTAGAGCCCATGGATACAACAGCAACGGTACCAATACAGAAAATGGGAGGAGTGACCATAGTGGGAATCAACCCCTACAAGGGGAACGGGTTATCCCTATTTACCCAATAGGACAGCCCACAGACGAACTTGCTGTGTTCCATCCTGTCAATCAAACCTAATCCTGTGGAGGAACCTCGCACAAGGGTGATGATAGGTTACAAAACTTTTCCCTTTCTTGTTGACACTGGGGCGACTAGGTCATGTATCCGGGAAGGGACTTTTGTGTTGTCAGGTGATGCCATGAACACTGAAGGATTTTCTGGGGCTCGAGAGATGGCTCTATTTACTGATAACATCTCCTTATCTATAGTAGAGCACGACTTATGTCTACCCTCACTTTACTCCAAACAAGCGCCTATAAATATACTGGGTCACGATATAATGAGCAGACTCAAGAGGACCATCTCATTCACAGACAAGGGCATAATATGCTCCACACCAGGGATACACATGTTCACAGTAAGACAACTTGTGAAGGAATATTGCAGGAAAGCAGTACAGAGGGGGGAGCCAACAGACCCTGAATTGTTCCAGTACAGGACGGACATGACCCTTGCATGTTTGTCAGGGATTGCAGTGCGGCAATGGAGGAAACCAGGTGAGTACTTATTCAAACCAGAGCCAACAAAAGATGATAAAGAAGGACCAATTGTAGCTATAGACATTGAAGGGGTTGTGGCATGAAAGGATTGGATCATAGTACATGCAATAGATGATCAAGGGAGAGCATGGAGGGCAATAATTGCAGCAGCAGAAGTGTGTAGGTTAACTCATGTGACAGATGAGGAGTTGTTTTCAGAAGACAGAGGGGAGACAGAAATGATATTGGAGATGAGTGTACGCTTTTGGTTAAATATCACATACAGGGAAGTTGCACAGAAAATGGCAATGACATTGGAATCACAGCCCTCATTCCAAGAGAAGGTCCTGGCCAAGATACCTAATGATTTATGGACCACAAATCACTACGATGTGGGGTGCATAAAAAGCATAGGGGGAGTGAAAATAAAGCTGAAACATGGTGCAATACTACGTAGGAACCTATCCCCTAACGAAAGAAGCAGATGAGGGCATTTATGAGACAATCAACACTCTCATTCAAGGAAGCATTTTGGTACCATCAGAGTCTCCATGCAACACTGCGGTGTACCCTGTGCACAAGGCGGACGGGGGGTCATGGCATTTTATTCAGGATTTACACCCTCTTAACCACATTGTAGAAGCAGAATCCCCTGTAGCAGAAAACCCAGCAATGATCTTGTGTGGAATACCAGCAGAAGCCACATACTTCACTTTATCGATCTCAAAACCGCTTTTTTCTCAATACCATTGCATCCATTCAAGATTTGACCAGCTTTATGTATTGTAACAAGAAATAAAAACAAACTAGATTTCCACAAGGGTACTGTGAGTTACCATCCATCTTTAACAGAGAAATATGAATGGATATGGGGAATGTCCAAACAGACAGAACAGTGCTGCAGATGACATACTCATCTGTAGTGAGACAGAGAGGGAGTACAGGAAGGATTCAATACACATTCTCACAGTGTTAGCACACAAAGGGTACAAAGTAGACAAGGCTAAACTCCAGTACTGCCACATGGAAGCATTATACATTGGACAGATAATATCAAAAGATAGGAGACACATAGCCCTGAAAAGAGCGCACACAATACAAAACACTCCCCACCCCAAAATGGTAAGGGAGCTGCAGCAGTTTGTTGGATTATGTAATTACTGCAGAGCATGGGTTTTCGACTACAGCTCCTACACATGCCCACTTCTAACAGCCCTTAAGGAAGCACAAAGGGAGGCAAAGTAACTGGGTTGGACGAGAGAAATGACTGTTGCACAAAAACACTTTACGTGAAACATGCCCTCTTTGTGATACTGCATAAGCCAAAGAGCACTTTGACAACACAAAGAGCCACAGGGTATGAAATAATATTATCCTGACCGGAATTGAAGATAGCCAGGTGTAAAAATGTTAATCCAGCACAATTCATAGCAGATGTTCAGCAACCAGGAGAATGGGCCCATGATTGTACAAAAAACATTGAGTTCTTCACTGAAACATACAAGGTAGAGGAAGATGTACTTGAGGGGGGATAGGTACTGTATATTGATGGGGCTTCAACCATCGATCAAACTGACGGGATTAGGAGAACTGGAGTAGCTGTGGTAAAGCTAAGGGAAGATTGGACAAGTGAAGCAGTATACAGTGTGCTTTCACCCCCTCATTACTACGCACAAGCTGCAAAACTGGTGGCACTAATATAGGCACTACAAACAGTGTAGGCAAGAGAGTGAAAATTTATTCGGACAGTGCTTATGTCACCTCCACAGTACATTCGGGGTTAGCAAGATGACTCGGTAGGGGATTCAGGAGAGCAGATGGAACCCCAGTGCAGCATGCCCTGCTACTAGGAGAGCTAATACATTTCATAACATACCCAGAGGAAATAGCACGAGTGAAGTGCCAAGCAAACACACATGGAGAAGATCCCATATCAAGGGGAAATGAAACAGCAGACTATCAGGCAAAACATGCATCATATTTTGGAGAATTGTGGGACTTGAAGGAGGCACAAAAGCAAAGGGGAGGGGTGAGAGAGACAGATGTTGTTGAAGGATGGATACACTCACTTGCCAGAAACACAGATAATGGAGTTGTAGGCAGCTGCACCAAGAGATGAGAAGGAACTCTGGGTAAAGAGAGGGTGTTCAATGTCCCCTACCGATGCCCTATGACGTCAAAATAACACAGGGAAAGTGGTTATGTCACTTACACTAGTAAAAACAGCATTAAAGCAATTGCATTATCCAGTGCACACAAGGAAAGAGGTCATTGCAGCATGCATTGGAGAATCATGGTTCTGTCCCGATGTGACCTCCCATGTAACAAACTTTATTAGTAATTGTTTGATGTGCCAACAGTTCACTGCTGGCCACACATTGAGAGTAGTGATGGGAACCATACCCAGACCCCTGGGCACGTTCCTGCACCTCCATGTTGACTACATGGACATGATCCAGGTATTTCAAGGATACCGCTACATGAACGTGGTGATCTGTGCCTACTCGAGGTGGATAGAGGCTGGGCCATGTACCCATGCCAAGGCCCTCAGAGCAGCAACATTCCTATTAAGAGAAGTATTCCCTAGATGGGGCATCTGCGAGGTGCTGCGGTCTGACAATGGGCCTCACTTTGACAATTAACTATTCCAGCACATCACTACCCTACAAGTAATAAAACACACATTTACCTGGCATACCACCCACAAGCAAACCGGGTGTGTGAAAGCCTCAATGGTCTCCTGAAGGAGTGAATTGCAAGAACTCAGCAAAGCAAAAAGAAGAATTGGCTTTACTGCTTACCTTTAGCCCTATTTGAATTACGTAACAAGCCAGGGCCTGACCACTATTGAACACCCCATGAGGTGGTGACAGGATTCAGGATGCACCTCCCATTAACTCCACCCACAAGGGCTCTGAAGAATTGTCAAAATACAGCAGAGGTTTTGGGACAGGAAATGTATGATTACATACCTTCACTTGTGTCTAGCATTTCTTTCATCTCTCACCAGATACAACAGACAAAGGGGAGGCCAGAAGATGACACGCAAGAGGTCAACAGCAGCATGGACACACAGAAAGAAGCACCTATCCAAGTCGGAGCTTAAGTGTTGCTACAAAATGTTGTCAGCGGCTGAAATGCACCTTGGTTCACCGGCCCCCACATTGTGGACGCTGTGACGGACCGGACTGTAAAACTGGAAGGCAAGTCAGTCTGAAATCATCAACATGATGTAAAACTCTATTAACCATCGGGCTCCCCCCAGCGAGTTGCTGCAGAAATGGACAGAACCAATGCCACAGTAACCAACCACAAACAAGACAACACAGATACACCAAACTTTGATGACCCAAAGGTCATCGGGCATGCTGTGCTCAGACGTTCTCTCAGAGTATCTCTCCTTTGTGCATGCATGGAGTCTGAAACTGTTGATGTAAACTGCTAGGAAGTGAAGGCATCAGAGAATTCCTTGATGTTACCCCCTATTGATCACTCTGAAGCACTCTCCAACCAATTTGTCCATGCCATAAGAAGACGCAGGCATTTTAGGGCCCAATCACCAGGAATGTACTACCTTGGGTTTATAGAATATTTAGCCCAAACATACCCACAACTTGAGCAGCGTGCATATCCCATCCTACCTACACTCCGACATCCCTCCATACAGAAGATGTGGGAACAAGTGTTTGCCTGGGCACTTAGTGATTATTTAGTACACAGAGCTTGACTATACTTACAAGTAATAACATCATAACGCCTTTTATCGCGATTCTCAGGTGGGCAACTTTATCATCTCATCAGCTGCACATCAGCAGTGTAAGTAACAATGATGAAAGTAATACAAATAATAATGTTTATTGTGTGGTTACTGCTATCGACTGGGCTCTTAGCTGCTGCCCTTTGGCAGCTGTTCTTTGCTTTGCATGCCTCCACTGTGTGCCACACTAACACCTCCCCGACCCAAGCTGCATGGACTACTGTGTCAGGTGATCCAAGCGATGCTGCTGAAAAGGTAAGGAGAGGTAAGCGTAGTGTTGCAGCAGACATGAAGGGGGTAGAAGCATATCTTACAGACACTGCACACATAACCAACAACATTTGGCACAAACACATGTCCAAAATTGGGAGGGACACAACCGTGGAGAGCTGTTTTGTCTACACACTGATCCCCTATGCCATGAGCGCTTCCAGGACCTTCATAGCAACAGAAATACCTGCAGCAACAGCACAATACCTCATGTGTCTAGCAACGTTTCAAACATGGGGAAGACTCCAAGCGAAGACAGCAACCCTCAGATGGATGTCCTAGGCGACCTTTCCATACGAAGACAGTTATATTAAAACATTACCTATGATGAACAATTACTATAAACTCACTGAAAGCCAGCAGTACATTACAGAGGGAACAGAGAAGGGAGAAACAAAAACGATAACCTTGAACTACATGCCATGCAAGTGGAGAGCAAGAGAGTTAGGAAGAGAACCGGGGTGCTGGGAAAGACAACGTATATTGATAATAATAATAATTAATAATAATAATAATTTATGAACAAGTGCACACAAATGATGGCCGGGTGGATGGAGTAGTAGGGAGCATAGCATTAACATTGACCAAGGCAGCAGTGAATAAAGTACAAGAAGAAAAGGACAATTGCCTCAAGAAGTGGGATAGAAGTACACGATTAGTGACATGGGTAGACAACAAGGCTGGACCCATACCAATAATCCCACTAACTACACTGGCTCTCTCCTTCCAAACAACGGTGAAGAAGAAGTGGGGGAAAATGTTGGATATAAAAGAATAGTAACAATACCAGAAATGGGAATAGGGACAATTGTCCTAATGGACCACTATTAGGTTTGTGGAGCGAAGCCATATGACAAGCTACCTCCAAATTGGAGGGGGGTATGCTCTCTGGCACATGTGAACATGCCCTCTCTAGTTGTGCCATGGAAAGACCTTCAGCTAGACAAATTCCCTAAAATGCAATACAACAAAACGAAAAGGAGATAACTAACCCCCACATCCAACCAACCAGAAGATGCCAGCAAAGACCAGATGCTCAGCAGGGTGAAAAGAGAGGAAAATTACTTGTGGGGATGCTCGGATGCAGCACTAGACGAAGTACCAGCCTCCCACCGACTATTCCACAGAACACAGATGTTCTTTGCATCACTGTTTCCTGAAGTACAAGCATATGACAATGACAAATGGCTGCAAATCACCCACTGGGAGCTCATGATCACCATCAATTCAAAGGTGAACGGGTTCAATGCAATAAAGGAAGAGCTCAGAGCAAAAAGGTTGGTGGCACTGCCTTATGTCCTAGACCGCCACACAGCAATGGAAGGAGGAGTTTGCACAAAAATAGGAACTTCCTGTTGCACGTTTTTATCCCTGCCAACAATGCAGACAATGGAACACTATCAGAAGCAGTTACCCAGATGGCCCACATGCATGCAAAGATGGAAGCAGAAGCATGGGGAGTGGGGAAGGACAAGAGCTGGTTTGCCTATCTCTGGTCATGGATGCCTTCCTGGCTGGCAGATAGCCTGAAGGTACTGGCAGGAGGACTGATACTGGGAACAGCATCACTGCTTGGGATAAATATGTGCATTGCAAGGTGTCAGAAGACAGCGGAAGAAGTAGTAGGGATACAACTACTTATGGGACTAGAAAAGGGAGAGCAAATGGATAACATCATCAAGGAACGAGAGAGGCTGAGACAACAGATAGCAGCATCTGACATATTTCCGCCTGGAACGAAGGTAGAAAACCCACGCAACCCGAAGAAGTACGTAGGGAAGTGGGTATACTGCAAGCCCGAAGGAGGTTGCATCTACATGTACTGGTCATTTGAAGATTATGTCAATTACTATGGGCACTTACCCGGAATAACGAAGGTGTGATGTTTGATAGACGATGGAAGAGATGATGGTGGTGTGGTTGACAAGTCAACCAAAGGGGGATCAGAAAATGCCCTCCATCCCGAAAGACCCTCCACAGGAAGAAGCACCAGAGACAATATGGCCGCCGTTCATATGAACTCCGACCAATCCCCACTGCTCCTATGATGGACAGCTATCACGAAAGGTACCCTCCCAACAGGCCCTACAACCCTGCAGCAGTATGGAATTTACCCCGAGTGAAAGAAGTGAAACAAGACGGAGCCAGAGACAGTTACATGGATAGACTTGACTAAGCACTAATGAACCAAGCAAGCTACTTGTCGTTAGAGACACCACGACCACTTAGTTACGTCAGACATGAGGCACACATGCTATCCCCACACTCTACACACAGACACACACACTCAACTACATGAAGAACACAGGCATGCAGCTCTATTAGTTAGAGGACAGTGACGTATACATACTGTCTGCATGTTTATTATTTTGCCATTAGGCCTGCTACAGCATTGCAGTAACGCAAGAAGCAAAAAGAGTTTGTGTACATGCTTACAGATGCTTATATGCAAATAACCCCATGGTGTGGCAGGAACACTCAAGATACCTGACAGCCATAATGTACTAAGCTGCAGACTATAAGAAGATCTGTACAATCAAAGCCAGACTATGTTTTAGGAAATCTACTAGGCCTAGATCAACTCAGAAAGGGACCCCGCGCATCACAGAATACTGTGCAAGCAGAACCACTGTGGCAGGAGCAAAGCCGCCGCCAAGGTTGCGATATTGCAAATGACATTCCTCACTCTGAACCAAAGTAACACTGGCTGCAGGAGAGGTGCGCTATCTGACAAAATACAGAATAATTAGAAGATTTTAGGCTCACAAACGTCATCTCCAAGCATGTGATCTGGCTGAGCTGAAGAGCTGCCAAGGTTGGTGTCTGAGAAGAGCAACCTGTTCTGCCGTCCAGACAATAGCTGCAACAAAGTTGTTACATCCACACTACAGTTCTGTGTTGGGAACTGGAGTGTGCTCATTGCAGCTATGGGCTACATGCAGTTACGATGCTGACACATAGTTGCACCTTGCAGATTCATAATTGCACATGATACCATTCACAGGTGTTCCACGGCTGGGAAAAGAGTTTGTCCCAGGCTTGGGGGCTCGTGGCTCATCCAATCACAAGGACCATAGGGGTGGACAGTGAGTTTGATTTTGAGGAATTTTTAATGCGCACACAACAAACTAAATCGTATCCTGGCGCAGGTGGAACCATATATGAACAGGAAACCTGGAAGAACCGGAAGATCTAGAGGTTCAGCAAGGAACCATGATCAGATTTACTTAAATAAGTAAGTCTTTAAGGCTGCTCTAAATCTTGACAGCAAAGTTGCCTGTCTTAGGCTCAGTGGAAGACTATTCCATAGTCTGGGTCCGGCCACTGAGAAGCAACAATTTGCTCTCGATCTACAGTTCCTCCTGGGGATAACAAGAAGAAGTTGGTCTTCAGATCTGAGGGCACTAGTTGGTTGATAACGCTTCAGTTTATTTATTAAGTAAACTGGCACCAGCCCAGTCAGGCATTTGTAGACCAAGCATCCAGTTTTAAATATGATCCAGTCTTCGACTGCTAACCAGTGTAGTGAGTGACGAAGACTAGAAATATAGGTGTTCTTGGCTACACCAAAGACCAATCTAACACCCGCATTTTGCGGCTTTTGAAGGCGGTAGATCTGATTGCCCGGAGCTCCAGCCAAAAGTCCATTACAATAGTCTAAATTGGAGTTGACTAGGGCCCCAACCACCACAGCACGATCGATAATAGGAACATAAGGTAGTGCTTGGTGCAGAAGGCGGATGTTATAAAAAAACGATTGGACTTTGGCTGAGACCTTGGCATTACATCACAGGTCGCTCTGCCACATACAGCCAAGGTTCTTTACTTTGGAGGTGTACTTTAGGCTAGTACCCAGAAACTGGGGTGGAGGGAGACAATTATTTCCTTCAAGGAGATGTTTTGTCCCAAACAGAATCACCTCCGTTTTTTTTTTGGGTTAAGCTGTAACCAGTTGTTTTCCATCCAGGTTCCAATTTCTTCTAATCACCTGCTAACCATGGCAAGAGCCTCCTCCACATAGTCAAGCCTGATGTACAGCTGGCAGTCGTCAGCATAGGAGTGAAATCTGAGATGGTATTTCTCCAAAATATTCATGAGGGCATGGAGGTAGGTATTAGTAGAGTAGATAAAAGAGGGGAAAGTGCTGATCCCTGTAGTACACCACAGCACTGGAGGAGAATGTCAGACAAAAAGCCATCAGCCTGAATACATTGTTGATGACCAGTAAGAAATGAGGTGAACCATTGTAGTGCACAAGGGTCCACTTTCACCTTAATTTTGCATACGGTCTAACAAGATGCCATGCTCCACCGTATCAAACGCAGCGGACAGGTCGAGCATTACAAGCAGGGAGAGTTTACCTGCATCCCCCGCCTGTAGAATCTCATCCCAGACCGCAGTCAATGCTGTCTCTGTCCCATGTAATGAGCGGAAGCCAGATTGCAGAGGGTGGAGAAGACCATGGTCCTCAACATAATCCTGCAACTGTCTAGTAACCACCTTTTCCAGGACTTTACCCGGCCAAGGAAGGCCGGCAATTGGGCGATAGTTATTATAATCTGAGGGGTCCAAGTTAGCTTTTTTAAGTAATGGTGAAACGACTGATAATTTCAAAACATCAGGGACTAACCCCTGAGTAATTGAAAGGTTTACAAACTTGGTCATAAAAGGGGTAAGTTCCACAGAGAGTCGTTTAGCGACCAAAGCAGGGATTGGAAAAAAGGAATCATTTGTCAGTTTCAATGCTGACAAAATAGCAGTAATATCATCCTCTGGGACTTGCTTAAAGCTAAACTGCGTTAGTCCAGTCGGTGTCATCTCTGACCCGCTGGATTATTCATTAGCTGAGCTGAGAACCTCTAATTGTGGGACTATATCCAAATTTCTATTTAGCCTAATGTTGTTTTGAATATTCAGGATTCTATTTCTGAAGAAATTATTCAGACCATTGACATGGGTTACAGAAGACACTTTTATTGGTGCATATATATTTGGACTAACAAAGTCAGCAATTGTTTTGAACAGCTCTTGAGGACGGTTCAGTGCTGTTGTAATTCTGGCTGATAGAAATGATGATTTAGCTTTAAACACCACTTTTTTATATTTAGTCAGTGCTATGTTTGCTACCATAGAATGTTCAGTTGACTTAGAACGAAACCATCGACATTTGTGGTGTTTATGGTTTCCTTTTAGTTCCAAAAGATCTTCTGTAAACCAATTCTTTGAAGGCTTTTTAATAGCAGTATTTTTAAAAGGTGCATATTTGGTACAAATATTACTAATTATTTGGGTGCCTTCTTGGAATAGAGCATCACAATCATTAAGGTGCATGCACTTACTCAGTGCTGTGATCAGGTCTATCCCATTTATATTGTCCAAATCTTTTTTTTCCGCGTAGGTTTAGTACCAACAGAGGCTCGAGTAAAGTCCTCATGTTCACATGAGTCCACACCACAGGGGACTACCCTACACCCGTGGGCATGCCCTGCAAGCAGCCCATACACCCCGGGCATGCCCCACAGGCAGCCCATCCACCCTGGGCATGCCCCGCAGGCAGCCCACATGGCACCATGCACTTGTGAGCCCCAACACATTTCCCACCCACCATTGATGGGCACCTGCCAGCAGGCCCCGACACATGTTCCCCCGCACCCCCACCCACCCAGCAGTGACGGGCACCTGACAGCAGGCCCCGACTCATGTCCCCCTGAACCCCCACCCACCCAGCAGTGACGGGCACCTGCCAGCAGGCCCCAACACATGTCCCAACACACAACATGTCCTAACAAAACAGACCTATGTCCCTAAAGCCAACCCTAATCCCCCTTGCCCCCCAATCCAGGCATGCAGCCATCCACAGAACCCACTCCCAGACACAGTGGATACAAGGATGACTAGGCTGCATCAGTGAATCAGAACATCTTCACGGACATGTGTCATGCATCCATGGCATTCACACACACGCTACTCAGACACACAGACATGTACACCATACATGTCCATGACAGCAGCACCCATCTCTCACACCCCAACCATGTCCAAGAACAGAGACAGGCATGCATTCATGTGTGCATTCCGCATGCTGCTCCGCATGTTGCATTGTAACACATACACCATCCATGTGGTTCACGCATGACTGGTCTCACATGCAGCACCATCATGTCCCTGCACACACACATCCAATATGGCCCATGTCACACATACAGGCAAATAGCTAACTACCAGCACACTGCAACATGCCATGTTTCACACAGCAATGCATGGCCACTTACCGCTCGACTCCAGACGGGCCTGCATCCTGAGGATATGGTGGCGAAGCACTGGGCGAATGCGCTCCAGGACCCTCAACTGCTGGTTGGTAAGCTGGCCCCGGCGCCCCACTGCATCCGCTGCGTCTAAGAGGTACCGGGCCTTCGTGTGGGTCCTGGGCTTGTAGTCATCCCAGCGCTTCTGGACGTGTTTGATGTCACGGGGTGCCACCCCCTCCACGTTGATGGCACCCACTATGTCTGTCCAGATCCTACTCCGTCCTTCCTTGTCGGCACGCGATGGTGTGAAGAGGGCATCATAATGCCCAGGACTAGCTCCTCCAGAATGCCAACTTCATTGGAAGTGAAGCTAGCAGCCCTCTGCCTCTCAGCTGGGGGGTTGCCACTGGTGCCAGATGGTGATGTGTCCGACATGGTAACCCCGAGGCAGGTTGGGTGGGCAACTGGGTCCTGGGGCTGGGCTGTGGAGTGATGGAATACCAGTCGGGAGTCCTCTGTTCCAGCAGGGGTGGTCACAGCAACTGGACCCCTGGAGACGGCAGATGTGCAGGCACCAGATAGCAGGGCACGGTGGCAGCATGCAGGCAGGCAGCAGCAGATGGGGCTCTGGGGGGCAGTAATTCGGCCTTCTGGGCAGGAGTGTGGTCTTCCATGTGTTGTCTGGTGGCCAGCTTGATACAGAGTGATTTGGTACGTAAAAAACAGCACGTCAGTGTGTAAATCGAGGAAAGGCCATTGGCGCGTAAGCGCGTAGGTGATGTAACGTGCGTGGGGGCATTTCTCTGGCACGGGTTGAAGGTCCCACGTGGGTTTCCATCGCTCTGTACGTGCTTTTCGTGGGAAGCGGTGCGTGTGTTTTCCGGACGTTAGGGTTCACAGGCAATTATTTCACAGCGGATATTGTGCGTACTTCTTCTTTTGGCGTGAGTGTTGGCTACGCATTCTTCTTCTACATGCAAGGCAGATGGTGAGGCGCACACATGCTATTTTTCGTACTGTGGGTGTCCCGGTTGGTCGCGTGCCCCTTTTTTCAGGGCATACGAGCCCGCGTGTTGATCACGTACGCATTGTTTGTGTTCCTGGCTACCACAGCGTACTGCGTGTGTGTTTTTACATGCACGTCAGCTACAGGGGTCGCATATCTATTTTTCATGCTTTTTTGGGATGCCTGAGCGTTGCATGACACGTCATTTCTCCTAGGGGGCCACAGAATGGGACATTTATCATGGCTGTATATACGTGTTTGTTGTTTGCGTGCACATTTGTAATGCGCAGGGATGCTACTGCCTGCCTTCGTGTGGCGGACGTGTTTAGGCCTGTGCGTGTCTTTGGCCGTGCGCAGGTTTCCCCTATTCGATTCCATGAATACGTGTAGTTTGCGTGCGTGTGGGCGTTCCGTGTATTTCCGTGCAGTACTTCCCCAGTTCGGCCTTCTTTTTCATGGGTTGGTCCCCATTCTGCGTGTTCCGCCCCGTGTTCCGCCCACTTTTAGGTGTGTGCGCTGACTTTGTGCACTTTCGCTGTGCGCGACGCACACAGCGTTCGGGATGTGGGGATGACGCGTGAGCCGGTGTGCGCCACGCGCGGATTTGGCGCACATCCCGGAAATGACACGTGCAGGTCCTTCCATGAATAGCACGCGTGCGCTGGCTTTTTCGCGCTTGCGCCTGTTTGCGCCACTGATTTCAGCACACATTTATTCCATAAATTACCCCCTCAGTGTCATGTAAAAGTAAACAGTTTCTCTATAGGAAGGAGAACACATTTACCCCTGTTTGAGATTTATCTTTCTTGTTTTAAATAGAAAGTTGCAGCAGAAAAAGGTCCTCTAAGAGAGGAAATGCCTCGTTAGAAGTATTCTTGCCTGGAAATTGCATTGTAATTTCCCTGTCTGCTTTTGAAGACAGAATGTTCAGAGTGCAGTCAATAGCCAGTAGTTATTGACTGCTCTCTCAACATTCTGATTGGCTGAGAGGAGGTCAATAACGATATTCATGTGGTAATATAATTTTCTTTCCCAAACGCCACAAAACATGAACCCTAACCTTATTTGCATCTTTCAGTTTTAGACAAATAAACAGAATCTTTAGAAGAGCCCACATTTCGTTGCCAATGGACCAGTATCCCAAGACATCAACAATATAAATTTGAGGTTTGATAACACCTCCTTGAAGTTGCTAACTAGCGCTATTTCCCTTATAGTTGCTGCAACTTTGATCCCTTAGTATTTTAATTGAACATGTTCTGATTTATAAAGTTCTAAAATGATAACCAACTTCAGAAGATAACATCTACCTAGCATCTAATCTCAGCTTGCGTTTATCTCCTTTCTCCTTAACAGAAATTATGCATGGTGCCGGCCGGTGAGGGCTTTATGTACTCCTTTGGCCAGAAGCCAAATTCTCTTCCCAAACCTAAGTCTATGTAAAAGCCTACATCCAAAACCTCATAGACCATTACTTTTACACATTATCAATATTTAAACAGTAAATGGGTGCTGGCATCGAGGGAGCAGCTACCCCACAACAAGTTTGATAAATACCAGTGCTTCACTAAACAAGGATGTGGTCTCTTTGTAGCCTCTTTGTAGCCTCTTAAACTAAGCCTCAGCAAGGAAAGGCCACTATGGAAATGATGGAGCAGTATCAAATCTTACTAGCACAACATAACACATGCAATCGCTTAATCCCAGAAATACGTACTGTCACAATTAGGTCTTGAATAAACGTTTGATGGTACTGAAATACCACCAATTGGAGTTGCCATTACTGCATGCTTGTGTGAACATATCAGTTATTCTGCATTGTAGAGTCCCATGGGACTCCAATGGGATATGCTGTATTGCTTCATGTGTTATCACCGCCTGCAATAATATCACATCCATTCATGTTTCTGTGGTGATAAATACTGCCACACAAAAGCACACAGAATTGAGGAGTTTCCGTTCTGAAACGCAGAATATGGCAGAGCTGTAAAACATTCAGTATTTCCAAATACTGTGAGCCTCATTACTAGTTGGGTGGTAATTCATCAGTAAATCCTCCGAATTAACACCAAACTCAATTACTGCTACCACCACTTCATCCCGTGGAGTTATCACGGGATTAAAAGAGGTAGTAATTCCCCGTTTTTGGAGTCTGTTTGGGGATTTTTGGCAATTTTACAGCTGGTGGTATTACCTCATGGTAAATTTGCAGATTTTGGGGGGTAAAATGGAGGATTCGCCTCAAGCAACAAGCCGGAGGTGATTCCGCCACTATTCCTCTGAAAATAGGTGGATTTACAATGCAGTAATACTGCCAGCGGTAACATTTGGCGGTGCAGGATAAGTGCCGGTAATAGAATTACCACCACTTTTTTCCTGCACAAACCAACCTTGCAATGAGTCCTGTGTTTTTTTCTATTACTGCCAAACCCATAATCAGCACTGAAAACTCAGACACTTTGTTATATGTTGAAATCGTTCTAATGCTCCATTTCAAATGAGAGCTGGTTGCCATCAAACCCTGAACCGGAAGTTAGAAACGTCCTCTATTCCATGACGTCCAATGCCAGTTATACAATTTGTGAGCGCTTCTAACCTTACAGAATTATCTCAAGTCAATGCAAGCCCATGTAATGTACAACTTGCAGATATAGAACAACCTTAAATAAGTGATTGAGTGGATGCACTGACGGGTCCCTTACCCTGTGCATGTCAGGGGCCCTATCTCCATCCCAGCCTCAGTGCTGCAGCTCTAGTGCTTTGTGGCATGCGATTCACATAGAGTGCATATGGTGCATGTGGTGCAAGAAAGTGACAAAATATGAAAGTGAAATGCTAAACAGAGGTCAAGTCTAAGAATTCTAACCTTTGTTAAATTGGAGACAGCTGTACGTCAAAAATCAGAGACATGTAAGCTGGCCCCCGAAAAGCCATTGCACAGTGCAAGCAAAACACATTAGATGTTATCATGTTCTATTTGCAGCAGAGAGATATGCAAAGAGTTTTGAGGAGAAGGCATTTACATGTTTTGCATATATTAATCAAGCGTAGTGCTGGCTTGTCAATCCACTGAATAGGAAAATCCAGTCAGGTTTTCATGGCATCCACATTCATGGCAAGAAATATGCATAAGGCAAATCTACCAATAATGAATTTTCATGGAGATAATTTAAATATTTTGTGTGGTCATTCTAAAAGCCTGTCTGGATTTTACTAGTCAAAGAGAAGTGGGCCAAAGCCAGTAACTTAATATTTTGATCTAAAAATAACTGCTCTGAGTTTATTTTCAGGAATTATGGTAGGTTTTGTGCTGTTTTTGTTTTTGGTCAACTACACAGCAGGGAAGCATGAAATGTCAAGAAAAAACACTGGTGAGCATGACCGGAGCAAGGAATTTTGCCACCCGTGGCAAAAAGTAATTACACCTCCTCTGCCCACCCTCCCCACCACACACAGCGGCACACATGTGTTCCTCTGTGAGGTAGCATTCTGGGCTACTGTGAGCCCCTTTATTTACATACAGTAGGCATCTATGTAAAGGTTGTTCTTCAAGGAGGCTATCGCTTCCTTCCACCAACCCCACTGACTCTCTGCGAGCACCTCCGGTTTGGAGGTGAAACTACCACTGACTTTGCTTGCCATATCTCTGCCTCTGCCCTGCCTCTACCTGCATCCATTAAGTCTCCACTAAAGACAGTGGAAGAAACAGCTGCTAGAGTCCCTGAAAGTGCGGGGGTGTTAGTGACTGTGGCTGTCAGTAGATTTGCTACCACCACATGCTTTGTTTGGCGATGGCCCCTTCATGACCTCGTTCAATATAACGGGGATGGCAGTAAAATACCCTTTGCTTGACTGCATTAGGGGGCGAGTTGAGATCATTCCTTTGGCATCCCAGAGATGGCCAGGAGGACAGGGGTGAGCCAGTCCCTGCCACCCCCAAGCAGGTGTAAAAGACTATCTAGTGTTTCAGGAAATCCATCTGGTGAAAGTTATTTGGCCACGCTGATGACTGCCAATGGACGGCCATTAGGGCCAGATACAAAACATGGGGCAGTGTCTCTGCCACATTGCCAGGTCGCCACAGGATGGAATGAAGATGTGGTTAAAACTCTGCTTACACCATGTTTTCTAAATAGGGGCTTTCGTGTGCTGTGCAGCTGGGAGTTTTAACCAATTTTACTGGGCAAATGTTCTTTAAAATGTCCCATTTCTCACAAATTGCTCTAGAAAATTCTTCCTGGTGCAACTTAGTTTGCTGCATAAAGTCATTAATTCATGAATGTGTGCATGCTGCTTCCTTAACTAACTTAACTAACAGATACAGTATTGGTACAAACAGTGCACATTTTATTCACACACAGAAAAAATAAGACAACACATGTAGTAGAAGTTGGCTATCAGAGCAAGTTACCCTCACAGAATAGACATGAACCGAATAGGAAGCAGCATTGAACGCTTCCATCACACACTGGGTAGATACATTATGGTCAGCAACACTGCAAGCTACTATCGCACACCAAACAGATACAGCATGGGAAGCAACGTGTCCAAATTCCCTCACAGGCACCCATAGGTCACAGTTTAGGCAGCAGTGCTGCAAAACTTCCAAAAGTACAAGATTTACTCACAAATACACCACATACAGTTACTTATATGCCTATGACTGGCACATGCTTCTCTCACAAACAGTACAGGTACAGGCACATCATAGACAAGACCAGCACAGACTTTCCTCAAACAGGTTTGTTTATTTGATAATGCGCTCCAAGCCCTTGGGCAGCTGGACGCAACAATACAAGTAGACTCGAAACTTAGTTACAGTGCCTGACACATGCTATAAAACAGAGGTAACTTACAACAAATGATACAAGTGATACAGTAAATATAATCAAGCTGGGTAAGCGTAGAAGAATACCGTCTTAACATATGTATAGCATGATCAGCTAGATATGGGTGAATATCGTTACATATCATTGCTGTGCAGCCATTTGAGAGCGTTACATCTAAATCTAGTGTAGGGTAATGGGCGTCTGAGGTCAGGTGGGAGTATGTTCCATGATTGTGCAGCTCTAACAGGGAAGCTAGATCCACCCGCTGTGGTAAGTTTGAATCTCGGGACTTCAAGTAAGAAGGTGTTGGCAGATCTCGTCAGTCAGTTTGAGGGTCTCCAGTTGATTCTTTCAGCTAGGTAGGGGGGTGCTTGATTGTTGAGGCATTTGGATGTGAGAGAAATAGTTTTAAGGAGGATTCTGTCCTTTATCTTTAGCCAGTGGGCCTCAGTCCGGTGTTTGGAGATATGCTCTCTACGTGGGATATTCACAGCTGCTCTTAGGGCATTATTTTGTGATCTCTGGAGTTTGTCAATGACCGACTTATTTGCACCTTAGTATAGGGCGTTGCAATAGTCCAGTCTGGACATGACAAGGGCATTGGCCAAGGTGAGGCAGCTGGCACTGGACAGGAATGGTCTGGCAGCACGGATGAGTTTACACGTGTAAGTGGTTGTAGAGGCGAGGGAGTTCACTTGCTTTTTAAGGGTGAGAGCTGAGTCGAGGTAAAAACCTAGAGTTTTAACCTCTCGCATAACCTTAATAGTATTATTGTCGATGTTAAATGAGGCATAGTCCGGGGTGAGTTTAGTTAGGTTAAGGTCTGATCCGAGGAGCAGGATTTCAGTTTTATCGTCGTTCAGGCAGAGGCCATGGGTGGCCATCCATGCCTGAATGAGGATGTATATTTTATTCACCATAGCCAGGTCCACTTCATAGTTGCCCGAAAGGGGTATGAGGATCTGGGTGTCATCTGCATCATTTGTGGAGGTGACACCCAGTCTGTCCAACTTGTCGAACATTGGCTTGGTGAAAATGTTGTACATAGTGGGTGAGACACAGGAGCCCTTTGGGACTCCACATGTAATTTGGATGGGATCGGCACAGGTAGAGGTGGAAAAGACTCTCATGACCCGGTTGGCTAGAAAGGATTGGACCCATGCTATAGCTTCCCCTGTGAAATTGGCAGCGAGCTTGAGGTGGTTGCATAAAACTGCATTATCCACCAAATCAAAAGCTGCTGACAAGTCCAGTAGGAGTAGCAGCGCTGTTTTCCCACTATCCTTGAATTCCTCAATTTTAGTTTTAAGATCTATCAAGGCTGTTTCAGTGCCATGGAGAGGGCGGAAGCCCGATTGGCGCAAGCCTAGTAGATGGTTAGCTTCTAAGTAATCTTGAATTTGGAGATAGGCTACTCTATCGATGATTTTTAGTAGGAAAGGTACAGTGGTGATAGGCCTTTAATTAGTTGGGATGGATGGATCAAGGGTTTGTTTCTTAAGAAGGGGGAGGACCCAGGATTCTTTTAGGTTAGCTGGCACTGTGTTGGATTTGAAAGAGGAGTTAATGAGCTTTGAGATAAACGGGGCTAAATCTCTGGCTGCGTCCTTTATTATTTGAGCTGGGCAACTGTCGCCCTTACAGTTGGAAGGCTTCAGTGAGAGGATAACCTTTTCAGTGTCGATGATGGAGATAGGTTTGAAGCTACAAGGGGGGATAGTATAAGGTTCAGTCACTAGAGGTGCTTGGTGGTCAGTAGGAGAGAGGGCGTCCTTTTTATTAGTTATTTTAAGCTGGAGGGTGGAAATTTTATTCGATTGGGCGTTCTGTATGTTAGTGCACCATATCTTGTCCTTGGGGACTGTGTCAGTTGGTTGGATGGGGGATTCCATTTCCCGGAGGATGGCAAAAAGTTCCTTGGTATTAGATTTGGCATTAGTAATTCTGTCATTGAATAAATCTTTTTTTGTATTGATAATTTCTGTCTTGTAATATTTGGTGAATTGGGTTAAGTTAACTTTGTTGTCATCAGTAGGCGAATTGCGCCAGATAGTTTGGAGTTTTCGTTTCTGCTTTCTAAGGTCCTTAAGTTGGGGTGTGAATCAAGCATTAAGGTGGGCTTCTTGTTTAGCTTTGCATAGTTTGGGTGGTGCAATAGTATCTAGTGCATGAGACATAGCTTTATTAAGGGTGTCTACTAGGGTGTCTGGGTCAGTATTGTTCTCCAGGCCATTGATAGTAGGCAGGAGGGGGGGGGGGTTTGTAGTAATGTCTTTTTTACTTCTGGTGGGGAGTGGTGGTATCATTTTGATAATTTTAGGGCTGAGGAGGTCAAGTGTGGCAGTGAAATTTATTAGATAGTGGTCGGTCCATGGTTGAGGGATGATGTCAGTAATGACTATGTTGAAGTTAAGATCAGATACCCAGTCAAGGGTCTACCTTTAGCATGTGTGGGGGTGAGGACTTTTTGGGTAATGCCGTGGTCGTTTAGGATTGCTGTTATAGGGAGGGCATTTTTATTATCTGGCTCATTGAAGCCAATGTTAAAGTCGCCCAGCAACAGCGTTTGAGAGTGATTTTGTGTATTGTTAGCTATGAGGGTGGTAAGGTCATCTTCGAAGGTTCCCAAGGGACCTGGGGGCCTATAGATCAAGTGAATAGTTAGCGTGCGGTTATTAGAGAGTTGCAATTTTGCTGAGAGTACTTCGCAGGAAGGACAGGGAGGTGAGGTGGTGAGTCTGATAGGCAGAGTAGTTTTAGCGATGATGGCTAGGCCACCGCCTTTAGCATTGAGTCTATCTACTCTGTGGGTCTGGTAATTGTCAGGTACAGCTAGCATCAGGGAGGGTCCTGCTGCCTCGTGGAGCCAAGTTTCTGTTACGGCAAGGAAGTCGATGCTGCTGTTGTTTAGTATGTCAGAAATTTCAGTTGCATGGGCTACCATGGATATGGCGTTGATAAGGGATCCAGTAAGTGATAAAGTATTCTTAGGAATAGGATAGCTTGCAGATTTATCTATGTGCTTGTTTCGACTTGGGTGTTTCTTTTAATGAAGGTGAGTGGGATTCGGGGTCGGAGCTGAGGGTTTCGTGGCTTGAGTTTGCTTATCCAAGTGCCTCTGTATTGTTGGGGATCTAACAGTATTGTTTGCGCTATTTCTTTTGGGTTCATAAATGCAAGGTAGTCTTGCCCTAAGTCTCAGGTTTCTGTCTGTGGGGGGGCTAGTGCTGTAGGTAGCAAAGGCCATGATTGTAGTTAGGAGGGTCAGGGAGGTCAGGTTTCTACACATGGTAGTTAGAGTAGTTAAATGGTTCAAGTTACTTCCCTTACTTCGCTAGGATGTCTGGCTAGGGTGTCGCAATATAGATTACGGGTGGCTAGTTATAGCCAGGGGTTCATCTAGTGATATGGATCATGATATTCAAGAATCACAATATGAACTAAAATGCATGACTTAGAGTAGTTAGCAACGTGCAAGGCAGGCGACCCAAGGGTCTTAAATAGGTAACAGGATGCAGTGGCAAGCTACCAAGGGGTCTCGGATAGGTCACAGGGTGCAATGGTAGGCGACCAAAAGGGTCTCGGATAGGTCACAGGGTGCAATGGTAGGCAACCAAAAGGGTCTCAAAAAGGTCACAGGATACAGTTGTAGCAATGAGGCAGTCTAGGCAGTACTGGGTGAATGAGTGGGCACATTCATAGCAGAGGTACAAAAGGCAAAGCAGATACCAGGCTTGCAGCAAATGTGGGCATATCAGGCAAAGAGCAATGCAACATACATGGGGCACCAATCAGTAGTGAGGCACAGCAGGTTAGGTTATGCAAGTACACTACACTTACATCAAGTAAGGAGCACTGCAGGGTACACAAGGCACCATTCAAAAGTGTGGCACGTCAAACAGGCATTGCACCTCGAGCATTATCAGGCAGAAGAGCGATGTAGCATACATGTGGAGCAGATCAGAATATGTGCGCAGCAGGTTTGGATAATGCATGAGGTAGGCAGACTAACTCAAGAATCGCTCACATTAGTCTGAGGCAGGCGCAATAAGGGAGCATAGCAGATAAAGCATAGGCAGTATGGCAGGTGTTAAACAGGGGTGCTGCAGGTGAGCACGTTGGTAGCAAACTGGGGGGCGAGCACTATAGACGGTAAGGAAAGAGTCAATAAAGTACATTAAAGGTGGTGCAGGTAGCGTAGATTACCTTCCATTGCAGGTGGTCAGGCACTGCTGGTTGAGTTAGAGGGGCACTAGAGGTAAAACGAATTGCAGAAGTTTTTGGGCATAAGGACGTCGCCTGGCTGCGTGGCTGCGCTCGGTCAGCTCAGTCAGGGGGGTGGCCTTCTCTCTGGGCCTTACCTCATTGGCCGGCTCTCGCCTGCCGGTGATTGGAGGCAGGATGTGCTGCCAGTCAGCATCAATCCGGAGGCAGGATGCAGGGTGCAGGTCAGGCAGGCATTCAGGACAAGGTCAGGCGCAGGGGGACCAAAGCGCGACGGCCATCTATAAATTACGGTGGCCATCTTTAAATTGCCTGACAAACGAATTTCGAGTGGAATGCAAACACATGGGCAATATGTGCTCGGAGGCTGCAGGTAAGTAAGGTGAGCAGGCTTTGTAGAGTATAGCAGACAGGTGCTCTTCAATAAAAGCGATTTTAGAGCGGATGAGGCGAAGATGTGCTGTGAGGATAACGAGGGCTCTGAGGCAGCTGATATTATGCCTGGAGCTTACCTCTTCCTCTCTGCATCTCGGGGGCAGCGCGGGCTGCTCCTACAGTGGGCTCAGCGACGGTGTGGCTACTGGACATCATGAGGAACAGACTGGGGGCTCAGCTCAGTCAGGTGGATGGCCTTCTCTCTGGGCCTTAACTCATTGGCCGGCTCTCGCCTGCCGGTGATTGGAGGCACGATGTGTTGCCAGTCAGCACCAATCCGGAGGCAGGATGCAGGGTGCAGGTCAGGCAGGCATTCAGGACAAGGTCAGTCTCGAGGGGACCAAAGCTCGACGGCCATCTTTAAATTACGGCGGCCATCTTTAAATTGCCTGACAAATAATTTCGAGTGGAATGCAAACACATGGGCAATATGTGCTTGGAGGCTGCAGGTAAGTAAGGTGAGCAGCCTTTGTAGAGTATAGCAGACAGGTGCTCTTCAATAAAAGCGATTTTAGAGCGGATGAGGTGAAGATGTGCTCTGAGGATAACGAGGGCTCTGAGGCAGCTGATATTATGCCTGGAGCTTACCTCTTCCTCTCTGCATCTCGGGGGCAGCTCGGGCTGCTCCTACAGTGGGCTCAGCGACGGTGTGGCTACTGGACATCATGAGGAACAGAGGTAAAACAGAGGCCAGGATATAGCAAGCTTACAGGTATAACGAGGACAGGACAGTGCATGTTTCCCTCACACGTGGGAACAAGTACAGCATTCAAAGCTCTATTGCATATTTCCTTAACAAATGGAAAAACAAAGAGGTGATGGCTGGAAGGTTTGGAATGAATCTCAGATCTCTAGCAATTGTTCTGGGTAACCCTCCAGACCATCGTTCTTCACCTGCCAAGCCATTACAGAAAGGGGAAAGACCATACGCAAATCAGGCTTGGTCCCACCCCCAAAGGGGGAGTTTAGCCTGAACTGCTAGGTCACATCCCTTCTGCACGAGACCACAAGCATCCCCAGACAAATGGAAACATGGACAGCATGGTTAGGGCCAGACAACCTTACCTCACAAACAGACACAGTATGTGCAGGGCTACGGCAAGCTTCCTTAACAAAAGTATACAACATGAGCAGGGTCAATGTAAGACCCGCGAAAATAGGCCAGTGCCAGTATAGGTTTTCCTCACAAATATGCACAAGTAAAGCATTGGCAGAGCAACTAATTGCAAGGCCCTGTGCACACTTAACCCAAATTGGTACATTTGTGGTGCAAACAAGATCAGTGAAAGTTTCCTTAACACACTAGTACAGGTGCAATATATTCTGAGCCAGTGAAGTGACAGTGCAAGTTTTACTTGCAAAGAACAGGCACAGCATGAGCTCTAGAAACAAGCAGCCTGCTAGCTCCCATGCATATGGGAGCTTCTTTTTTTATATGACCCTCTGACGCAATCAGCAGCTCTTACCAGTGATGTTGTGCTGGCTGGGGAGTGGGGCAGGTGCACAGGGTGCACTGTGCTAACTTGCCTGCTTTCTGCACTCTGTCATCAGTAGCTAATTACCAGACTCTAATTTCAATAGCACTTCCAGTGGATTATTAGTTCCTTCAGCCTTGCTTTTAAGTGCATACATTTGGAGGATCAGGCCATTTTGCATCATCAAATGTCTACTATTTTCAATTCGATTAATACTTTTTACTGTACATTTTATGTTTGGCCAGCATTTTAACTTCAGAACACCCACATACAACTTTGATAGGTTGAGTGCTATGCATTTACCCTCACCATGCACTTATTCCCAGCCAGCATGCTTGTCTTGGATTTATAACCTGCACTGGTTATAACTATACTGGCTAAAACAGCAAGGCTTCACCTGTACCGTTTAGTAATTCTTTAAATGTTAACACACAAAATTGCAAATTAATTGGGCATCTTTCTTAACTTTCGAAGAAACGCTAGATAATCCTTGCAGCTGTGAATTCGCCCATATTCAATGAAATTCAACTTTCATGCAGCATGTGTGCCCAAAATAAATTCTATTTATGCATGAAGTCGTTTTAAAGTTGCTATATATGCATTGCTTCCACTTAAGAACAAACACTGCAAACAATGGATTGTGGGTCAGTACTCAGACTCAGTCCTAGTCCAAGTTATATCAGGTTGTTCATGTGAATTAAAATGCTTCTGAGTAAATCTGCTGCAAGCACAGCACACATACTTATTCTGAGATTATGTGGATAAAGCTCTTTTATTCCGTTTTGCTGTACTTTCACAAGGCCCCGACACACACCCCATCTCCCCATTGCTCCTACCTCTGAGGTGTACTCTGCCTGGCCCATCCTCTGCCACCAGAAGTTGAAGGAAGGTTCTACCATGACTCTTATTTCCTGGTGTGAGTGCCCTGATTCTGACCACGTTGTTATGTCAACATGTCTTCCTGCTAGGCCTCCATGCTATTATTTGAGGCAGACTATATACTGTGCTGCTCAAAAACATGTGTCAATAGGCAATGGCCCTGCTTCCAATGTCATGTTAGAGACTGCCTGAAATGTGAGCACTGTGATTTGCATTTCAGGAAGGCATTATGCAGCTACTAAACTGATTGGTTTACATCTTTCTATAATTGATGAAATCAGAGGGGAAAATCAGCTGTTTGGTACCTTCCGCTGGCCAGTACCATAGCCATCTGCCTAGTTGGTCTAGTGCTTGCACTGGCCCTGCTGGTGAGTATTCACCTGTGCTAATTAATTGATCAGCATCACTCAGAGGAAGCCCTCTAATAACCCCTTTCACCTGGTTCCCTATTTGTCTTTATAACTGGGTACAATATGACACCACCTCTGTTATCATATGAAACCAGCAGATCTTCTCGCCAATAAAGAAAATACTGTCATGTGGTTATCAACAAGTCATAAAATCGGTTGCTATACTTTTTAAAGGAAATTGGTTAAATGGCACACAAAAAAGGCATGAGCATTAAATATTGACCAGTAGGGGGATGCTCAATGTAAATCATCCACTGAGAAGGCTTTGTATTGCCTGAGAAGGAATGGGGGATATAAGAGCACAGCATGGAACCACTAGCCTACATTGCTTCTAATGGAGGAAGTGGTCCAACTGAGAAACGTGTTGACGACCACAAGTTTACACAATGCGCTATTAATGGAATCCTGGGCTTTAGCATGAGGCTGTTCATACTCATTATAGATGGAACATAATGAGGGTATTAATGAGGGTATTGGTTTATCTACTTACGATGATATCAGAACGATATTTTGCTAAACACTTGCATTATGCACAGAGGTGTATCACAAAAATTCAATTCATAGGCCTCATATAGCACAACGGAATGCTGTCAAAGGATAGCATATTTATATCACAGAAGCAAGAAGCATTTTAAAAATAAGAAAAAAAGTGGGCTGAAACGTACAATCATCCTTTATTCTTTTTTAAAAGGAAGGCCTGAGAGCTGAAGACTTATGTTTCAGATTTATTGTGAAGCATAATAATTTCCTCTATTGAACTGCAAGACCTTGCCATATATTTGTAATCAACATGAATATGTGTACCTTTCCTTAGCTGGAAAGATATTCCAAAATACTCATGAAGATAATGAATCCACAGTTAAAGTAAAACCAAGTTTCCACGTGGGTCCAGTAATGACACAATTCCTGCTTATATTTAGGCAATAAGCTCGGAGCCTGCGGGGCAGTACCGCATAAGGTAATGCCTCCTGGGTCAAAGTTACAGGGCCGAGTGTAGTGAGGGCCTTAAGAAAGGCCCCGGGGGCATTACCTTTTGCGGTAATGGCCTGCAGGCAAGGGGCGTATTGCCATTAGAGCCCCAGCCTATTAGACCGGGGTACTAATGGTGAGTTTTTTTCAGCTGCGAGACGTGCTGCGTTTCGCAACTGGGAAAAAAAGGTAACAAAATGGTTGCCGCAGAGAGGAAAATGAAGTCCCTTTTCTCTTTCAGTGGTGGCCATAGTAAAGAAAGAAAATGGCTGCCATGGAAGAGGAGAAGGGACTACATGTAGTCCCTTCTCCCTTTCCATGGTGAGCCTTCAAGTAAATTGAAAAAAAGTAAACAAAATAATTGCCTCCATGGAACAGAGAGAAGGGACTGTGCGTAGTACCTTCTCCCTTTCCACGGTAGCCTGAAAAAAGAAAAAAAACTGCGAATACCAGTGCGAGGGATCCGTAATAGTGTGTGCAGCGTTATCATTGGGTAAGACCCGCAAACGCACCAATCGGTGCATTTGTACACTGAGAAACAACCGTGCTGGGTAGTAATGTGCTTTATAACACCAGAAAACGACCTCCTAGTTTACACAAACTAAGGCTCAAGGTAAGCTGCACTCTCTCCCTAACAGGTGACTTTTTAAATAAAGAAATGCATTTTAAATAAACTTAACGACCTGAGCTTTGTGGTGTACAAACTGTTCCGAATCTACTTCGGGACATGCTAGGTGAATATCTGCTTTAGGCTGTTTCAATTCAAAATGTTTGAGGCCTTGGAATGATATTTATAGGTGTAAGTTGTGTTTGCCAACTTTTAGCTAAAAAGAACAGATGCCCGCTGAAAATGTGTCTGTACATGTCACTTGAAGCTCTCTCAACATAAATGACAGCCTTTGGTCCATATGGGCTGTCAGCTATGCCCTGTCTTTTGGCAACTATCATATCTGTCACAAGAGACCATGACTACATTTGCTGTCAGATGAATAACTGATATTGTATCTATAAAGGAACAGTCACAGTTTATGTTCAGATTAAGTGTAAATTGAACTAATAATTGCTTTGAGAGGAATAACGGCAGGATCACGGTTAGAGTGTCACAATTTTGTTTCATAACCAAGCAACCACTTAATATGTTTTCTCAGATTATATTAAAATAAATTAATACAGACAACTCTTGAGTCAGAAGGGGGTCAGTCTAAGGTGGTCCATAAGACCTGCCCTGACCTTTACATGGTTCCCACATGGTTCCCACCTCCCTAGCCCAAGCTCCCTTTCCCAAAATGTACCATATCACAAAAGACTACTGCCAGGTAACCCCTTCTGTCAATAACTGGCCCGGTGCTAGCAAGAGGCCTTAAGGCCATAGACTTCTCTTCCAGCGTCCCTCTGGGAATTTCTAAGGGTCTCACAATCCTCCTCAACTCTTGAGGGATGACTGCAAAACCATTCCCCAGAATCCCCCCTCTCCCTTCTCACCATCCTCTCCTTTATCATCCTCCTCACCCTCCTTATTACCTTTCTCTCCACCTTTGTCTCTCTTGCACCCTCCTTCCCTATGATCTTACTGGCCTCTTCTGCTGCTCTTCTCTCAACCCTCCAACTCGGCCCTCATCACCACTCTCCTCTCTCCTTCTCTCTCCTGTGCCCCCTCCCACCTATCTCTCTACCTCCCTTCCTCATTCCTCCATTCCCTGATACTGCTATACTCTTGCACTGTCACTCTCTCTCTAGCTCTCTCTCCCCCGCCTCCACCAACCAACTTCCTCCTAATTTACAACCTCCTTGCTCCTACAATGACCACAACCTGCCGTCTCTCACTCTTCTCTCTCTCTCACAGACACTAACACAGTCTCTTTCGTCAACTACTTGTACTCTCCCATTTCCCGTTTCTCGACTGTCTCCTCAGACACAGTTACACACACCAAAGTAAAACTCTCATACACCACACATCTACACATTTGATATCACCCTCTCCAAACACAACAAATTTCCTGCACACTCAAGCAACATGCCCAGAGTCTCTCTTGAACTCATCCCTACCTTCCGATCCATCCTCGCTGGCCTCTTGACCCACCCACTACTTTCCTGACCTCGCCCAAACTCCTTTCAATCTCCTTTGTGCTGGCTGGGCTTTTATAGCCCATCTGATCCACTCCCAACACTACTCCCGGTTTAAATTGGTCTCCCTGGTTACCTGTGTCCCAGAGCCAATCTCTGACTAAGGTACCTGGATTGTCACTTCTCCCGGGGGATCTCAAAAAGGCCCTTATTCCTGTGTGAGAAACCTGAGGGCGTTCTCATAAGTAATCCCAGGGGATCCTTTGTTCAGGTAGCCAGGCAAAGCCCATCGCTCTTGGATCCCAACCCTGGGGGGCAGACAAGAGAGGGAGGATCACCTGGGCAGGGGGTGCTTGGGGAATGTGGGAGGAATGCCTGATGGTGAGACATGGTATTTCCCCCTATCCAATACCCGCTACCCGACATACCGCCAGTCTTCATAGGAAATTGCCATCCAAGTGCCATCCTATCCCAGCACTTTCCCTTAAGGAAAAGATGGAAAACATCATGCACCTATCTTAACAAACCCTGATCAACCCTCACACCTAACACAGAAAATAGAAAAAGGATAGAGAAACCCATTTACCCACAACAACATATGTATTCCCCTTTCCTACAGTAATTTACCCAATTTACTCATAACTCCTATGGGACACTACAACTCTCATAATTCCTATTTCCCCTTTGACTGCCAAAGGACTGGGACGAGGAAGAGACCACCAGGAGTAATGAAGATTACCCATAGGAAAATACAAGCAGCAACCCTACCGACTCTGTGGCAATGTACCGCTAATGAGGACAGGCAAGGTCAGGCACAAGAACATTATCACCAACACCTCAAGCCTGTTAAGGAGCCAGCACTGTATAAAAGATGGGGTCAGAAACACCCAGTTGAGCTAGCTAGAGATGCTGGAAGGACTGTGGAAGCCAGGAGAAGGAGAAGGAGAAGGAGAAGGAGAAGGAGAAGGAGAAGGAGAAGGAGGAGAAGGAGAAAGCGGAGGAGGAGTATGAGGAGGAGGAGGAGAAAGAAGCAGCAGCAGCAGCTGGGAGAAGCCTGGAGAATCTGGAGGAGGACATAGTTCCAGGACACTGACCTTGTGTCTAAAGGGGGGCTGCAGTTTGCTGGCAGAGCCCAAACCAGTGCTTGTTCCCTGGGTGAGCTGCAGAAGCCCAGGTGGCTGAGGGGGAGGTGGTGAGAACCTGACCTCAGTCTGATCCCATTGAAGGATGCACCAGAGACGACGCTACTCCGGGTGAGAGGTGGAGGCACAGTGGCATAATTGTGGCTGAAGCAGGATAACCTCTTTTGATAAGAACAGTTTACAGATTAAAGTTCCCAAGATCACTGAAATGCTGCCGCAGCTAGCGAGGTGGGAGCAAAAAAACATGTTTCCTTCTGGGACTTGTAGTGTGAGAATGGCAAGATTGGACATTTATTACAAAAGGAAGGTAAAAGAAAGATCCAGGAAGTGTGCAGGGGCAAGATCGGGAAGATCGAACCCAGAGGGGCAACCAGTCAGAATGGTCACGTACGGCGTAAGCAGGAAAACACAACGTTCTCAAGGTACAGACTTTATTTTGGTGCATTTGGTGAATACTACCTTAAGAGACATAAAGCACAAGGCTGGCCTCCATGCAGGGAACAGACTCAAGAGGGCCACAGAGCATGCACATCAAACTTGAAAAAAGACATAAAGCACAGGGGTGGCGTCCAGGCAGGGGACAGACCTAGGTGGGCTGAAGAGACCCCACTCCAAAGTTGAGAAAGAGTCATAAAGCCCAGGGATAGCCTCCAGGCAGGGGACATACCCGGGAGGGTCTCAGAGACCCCACACCAAAGTTGAGAAAGATATGCAATGCCCAGGGGTGGCCTCCAGGCACGGGATGGACCCAGGAGGGCTACAGAGACCCCACACTAAAGTTGAGTGAACTTTGTGAACATTGCCAAGACAGGCTTAAGCTTGGGGACGGGAACCCTGAGAGGCATATTACCAGTTTTTGTTACAACAAAGACACGGACTCGAGTGATGGAAGCCTGGGGGTCTGGTGTGAAATATTGTTGTACCAGGACTATATGAAGAAGTGTGAGTCAAGGAACTGTTGTGAAAATTGGTCCAAGTGGTCATGAATGGTTCCAAGCCAAATTGATGCAGTTTGGGAAGTCTTCGACAAGAACATTGAAAACAAGCGCATGTTACATTGAAAGTCAAGTGAAACCCAGAATTGGGCGAGACAAGAATGAGGGGTACAGTGTTTTGTTTTAAACCAAGAAAGTATGGTTTGAAGTCAAGAGAGATACAGACTTGGGTGAGGAAAAATTGTTTTCTTTTGTAAAATATCTTTATGTTGGTACTTTATTGCACCTTTTTGAAACCAGTGAAATTGCTTTGAAATCCAGGCGAGGGAAGCAAAAGAACATAGTCTGAACTGATGAACTGGGCCAACCAAGTGAACTGTGTAAGCCAGCCGTCCTGAAGAACTTTACAAACTTCCCCAGTGCATTGACCTTGGGGAAGGGGGTGGTGTGCCACTTCCATTGCCATTCTGACATTCTTTTTGATATAACAACACAAATATGACCATGTTGCAAAACAACTCAATGTGTTGTGTCTGTTCTAATCATTTAGTAGATGTGCTAGTGTGCTGAAGAAGTCAAGAAGAGTATCCCATGTGTTTCTCAGTAGAATATTTTTCATTTGTTGTGATAACATATACATCAAATAAAAAGGCATATGTTGCATAAGGAAAATTGTGAAACAAATATGGGGTTAAAACAGTAATGGTAAAGATCATCAAACAATATATTGAAAAAAATGACAGACATAAGTAAAAAACATCATGTAAATCCAATTCAAGGGAAACATAAAATACATACAATGGTTATTACTCACTTGGATTTATGATTCACTATAGAGTGTATTAGCATTGCCAGGGTTATTCAGCATGAGTCAAAAATACTCATGCCTAAAGCACTAAATGCAGGGTACACTCTTCGTTAACCTGGATGTTGAGGCACGATCAATCGATGATCATGTCCAACTGAACTGCCTACGTGCATGATTCTAATCAAGTTTAGGACAGTGCCCCTGTTTGTCTTGTGGGCCTTAATGCAAGTTTCTGCATGCCATAGATAGTGGCACCTTTCCAAGCCTTCCTATGGGCAGAAAGAAAGAGGGACCATGGGAGGGGGGGCAGAAAAAGAGGGGAAATCAATATTGAAAGGAGTTTAACACATGTGAATAAATATAATTCATTGTTGATTTTAGTTGACCCTTAGTTTGTCAAAATACCACAACATCACTCAAAATACCACAACATCACTTACCCTGTATCTCATGCAGGTGTCTGATGTGGTATAGCCACAATTGTGGATTTCCCACAGTAGCAGGGGGAGAGAAGACCCCTCCTTCTGTGTCCAATTCAGGGGGGGGGGGACAGGGGCCTTTAGTTCGGAAAGGAAAAGGGGGCTGGAAAATAAATGTAAAACGGAAAAGATTATTGACTATCCAGAGGTGGGTGTGTGGTTAGCACATATAGAGGGTCACACCTGGAGGGGCTCTGGTCCGTATATCCAGGAGCAGCAGAAATCAGTGGTTCCTGAGGACACTAGGGTGGAGAACCCGTGGTCAGGGATGGGATGTATCCCCTGCAAGCAAGCAGAGTCTATTTGTTCAGACTAATGTAGATTCCCCCTGCTAATAGCGCAGGGAGCTCTGGATTCTAATAAAGACAAGGAGGCGAGCATTAAGCTCAATCTTCTCTCATATTCTACTCTCCAGCAGTTTAAACAAATACTGTAAATTTTAAATATCTTCTTTTAAAATAATTTTTGTTTTTCAAAAACTTCAAGTCCCATCATTCCTTGTAGTCCCAGTCTCTTAACCATGTGACCTAGTCCTTCCTCTTCCTCTGTTCCTCCTCTTCTTTGACTGCTTCAAACTGCAATCTTCTCCAAACTGTAATGCCAACTGGGCCAACTTATACTCTGAACTTCCTGCTTTATGCCGGATCGGTCTCTCGCATTTCAACTTGCGGACTCGTTCCGAGCGACTTGTTCTACTCTCTAACGATTTCAGCTGTTCTTTTGCTCATCTCCTAGTGTCAGAAATAACAATTGCAACATGTTAGGGCGGGGAATACACACCCTATTCTCACCTCCCTGTCTTTAATAGAATCAAGAGCTGCGCTATTAGCAGGGGGAATCTTCATTCTATGTCAAGACGGAGGCGAGCATTAAGCTTGTTCAAAGCTTCTTACTACCGCTTCTGCTATCATGTTAATTGGTCTAAAATAAAACATTCTAAATGTTGTATCGTTAGCCCAATCTGCTGCTTTCATAATATCTTGCAAAGCTGCGCCTTGCCCTAGCGCTTTTGAGGCCATTGCTCCTCTAACAGAACACGGCCCAAATTTTGTCATGTCTATGCCCGCTAGACTCATGATCTCTCTGACCCATTGTGCTATATTGGCTGTTGCTACTCCTTTGTGTGGTTTCCTGCGCACTATTAACAATTGGGTTGTTCCTGCAGGTCTTAGCTCTGCTGTTCTACTCTCATACTCTTTTATACATGTGGCTACGCACCACTTTGGATAGTCTTGCATGTAGGGGTATGTGATCGTGGAGGAATCTGTTTTCGTTGTTCTGGCCAGATTCAATGTTATTCCTTCTGGACCGTATGTCTTTCTATTTACTTCTTATGCCTTAACGTCTGCCACTCTTCTGCATGACACCATGCATAGTAGCATAGCTAGTTTACCTGAAAGCTTTCCTAGCAACAGATATCTGTTACTGGGCCAATCTGATAGTTGTTTCAGTACTACTGATACATGCCATAACACTTTGTACCTCGGCTGTGGTGGCTTCCTAAATCTTATTCTTTTTAGGAGACGTATCACTGCTACATGTTCCCCTACTGGCACTCCTTCCACAGGCTAGTGACCTGATGAAATTGCAGATCTATATACTCCTATTGTTCTATATGCTTTACCTTCTTGTAGGAGCTCCGCTAAAAAAATCTGTATTTCGACTAGATGGACAGAAACGGGATGAATACTTCTTCTTTTGCACCATGTCGACCCCCTGTTCCAAGCTGAATCGTAGCTCCTTCTGGTCGAAGGAGCCCATGATTCGGCGATGAGGCATGCAGCCTGTGCCGAAATCCTTGGGAGAGTTCAGCGTCTCCTGCTATCCTGCACGCCATCAACGGCAGCGTCCCCTTCACTCTCAGAGGGTGATATGACCCAACTGGGTCCCTGAGAAGGTCCTCTTCTTAAGGTTGTACTCTCGGGTAGTCCGCTATTACCTCCATGAGCGCTGGAAACCATACTTGAGATTTACATATCGGAACTACTACTTTAAAATTCGCTGCTTCTCTGCGTACCTTTGCCAGTACCCTGCTCATCATTACGAATGGAGGGAAGGCGTACAATGTCTGCTCTCTCCATTCCTGCAGAAAAGCATCCACTCCAGCTGCTTCGGGGTCTAATCTCCAGCTGAAAAATCTCTCCTTCTGTGTGTTCAGTCTGGACGCAACAGATCTGTGTGCACTGGGCCCCAACGTACTTCCAGCTGCCGAAATATCTCTCGGTCCAGCATCCAGTCCCTGGAGTCTGAGAGGTGCCTGGAGTTCCAGTCCGCTATTACATTCAACAAACCTGGCCACTACTGAGATCCCCGATTCTAGGCAGGAATGCCAGAAATCCTTGGCTATTTCCGCTAATAACTTGGATCTCGTCCGTCCAAAGTGATTGATGTACTTGACTGCTGAAATATTGTCAATTTTCAACAGAATACAAGAATTCACTTTTCCTTTTCTAAAAGCCTTGATTGCAAAGGATCTGTCTAACAGTTCCAGACAGTTGATGTGTAACTGGGGTTCTTCCACGCTCCACCTTCCTCCTGTATGGAGATCTCTGCATTGGGCTCCCCAGCCTGCTCTGCTGGCGTCCGATTCTATTATTAAGTCTGGACGATCACCGAAGATGGCTCTTCCGTTCCATGCTTCCATGTTTGCTAACCACCACTCCAGCTCTGTTCTGGATTCCTGATCTTTGTGTACTAACTGATGATAATGTAGACCCTGCTGAAGGTGTCTTATCTTCAGCCTTTGAAGAGCTTGATAATGTAGCGGCCCTGGAAATATCACCTGCATAGATGCTGCCATTCTATGTTAAGAGTGCTTGTAGCCACATGTCAAAATTATACAGGGAAATGTTATCTCATACCTTTGCATTCATCTGTACATGCGTGTAATCTTTGAGAAACGGCAGCCAGATTTCTGTGTGATTTCTGTGTGGTGAGGCACGGATGTCAGACAATGACCGTGGATCGTATCTGTAAAATACATATGTCGTGATCAAACCATTGAGGCTACAGGCATAATAGCTGCTCGCCGTGTGTAATGGGTAGTAAAGTGAGATGAAGTCACAAGAAATTGACATGAATATACCTCGCGGTCTGGCCATCTCTAAATGAAGCGCTCCACATGTAAAGCAGCATTTCTCTGCTGTTAGAGTCTCGTGAAGGTCCTCCATTGTCATGGTAACAGGATAGCTTTGTAGCTGAAAGCTACTGCCCACAAAGTATGGCATGTTGCGTTGTGGCTGCATCCCCATGGAGAATTACTCTAGTTTTTGCAACTTCCAATCACAGCATGCATGTGCGAGGCTGCGCACAGACTGTGTAATGCGTTGCCGTTGCCTTGGTGTTGGTTACCGTTTGTGGCTGCAGTCGAGCGGTCCCGTTAGAATTGCTCCACTGATTTGAGAGTATTCTTTTTTGGAAGGCCAAATAGACTATCTGGCTTGTCTGCTGGTACTTGGGGGTGAGTCGTTGTAGAAGTATTGAAATAACACATTTGTGATTCTGCATATTTAAATACATTGGCTCAAGGCCATACTCCGTGGGTTTGTAGTGCTGCGTATGCTATAAAGGCACAGGACGAGCTCAATGTACCTAATGGCTGTGATGGTAGTCTGTGGATAGAGAATTATATGCCAACTTTCCACTTCAATTAAAAAATAAAGAGATGTTTGTATGGGTGCAGCAGCACACATATGGTTGGTATCTGGTATTTGTATCCAAGAGAAAATTGGAGAGCAGTCCTTACTGGAGTAAAAAGAACAAAATGAAGAGTATAGATCAAATGGTCTGCTGGTCTCAAGGTACATAAATAAGTCGATATGATATTTGGCCTATGCATATACTCGTGCAGTCATCATTTGTGCCAGGCGTTTGAAAAAGTGTGTATGTTTGGTGACTTCTCAGATTGAGGCCCCTATGGAAGGAGTCCAGTCTGAGTATCCATCTTGTTTCCTTCACTTTCAGGCTGCTTAGGATGTTTATGGATTGAGTAACCACATCTAAGACCCACCATAACATATCATCCGCAGAGTGCTGGCCTTCAATGTAATGATTTACTAACGGTGCAATAAGGTTTCTGCATTTTTTCCTAGACCGGTGGTCACATATCCTAATGTGAACAGCTCTCATGGTCAGGCCTAAATATCTTAGACCACACGGGCATTCGATACAATAGATAACCTGTTTAGTTTAGCAATTAGTGTGGTTTCTAAGTGTACCAGTTCGTCCACTGAAACAGAAGTCCTTTAGTTTCTTGGTGAATCTGCATCGGTGCAGCTACCACATGGGTAGTGCCCGGTGGTGGTTCTCAAATTCCACAGTCCCAATCTGGGGGAAGGTTTTATGAATTTGATAGGGTGAAATCACTCATTATAGAAATATTGGATGACGCAGAAAAGAGAGAGGTCATCTCGGAGAAAACAGAGAAATTTCTGGAGAAGACACACCCGATTACCCCGTTATTTTACATCCTCCCAAAGATTCATAAAAGACTTGTGGATCCACCTGGACCCCCATAATTGCAGTTACAGAAAGCCTGTTGGAGCCGTTTGCTAAATATTTTGATAAAATTCTGCAACAACTCATTCAGGGCACTGATACCTGTATTAAGGATGCCACCCACTTCCTACAGAAGCTGAAGGAAGCCCAATTAGTTGACGGCAGAGATAACCTCTTTAAAATGGGCGTGACTTCACTCTATACCAACATTGTGCATGAAGACGGCCTAGAAGCAGTGGAATGGCTGTTGCTTAGATCAGGTAACTAACCAAGGAGGCAAATTATGTGTGTTGACACTGTTGAAACATGTCCTAGTGAATAACTTTTTCAAGTTCCAAGTTGCAACTCTATGGAACCAGCATGGGGGCCGCTATGGCCCCAACATATGCCAACACGTACATGCGCTACCTCAAGACTGAACATGTTCTTAGCTCACCAAGATGGATGCATCATCTAGCTGTCTTTGTAAGATACATTGATGACATCTTTGGTATCTGGACAGGTCCTGAAGACGAACTGGAGGAGTTCTTCATAATGATGATTTGTATGCATCCAAGGATAAAGTTCACTAGGCAAACCAGTAAATCAATTATCAACTTTCTGGACATTGAGATCTACAACAAAGGTAATGTCTTGGCTACCAGAGTCTTCACTAAAGCCACAGACAAAAACAGCCTCCTGCTAGCAACTAGCTTCCACCTATGCCGTACCATCGACAGCGTACCACTGACTCAGTTCCTCAGATGCCAGAGCAATATTTCAGAAAAGGATGAGTACGATAGGCAATCAATATCTCTGCAAAGGAAATTCCATGAAAGAGGCTATAATCCCATTCTGATAGGAAATATAGCAGAGAAAGTGGAAGCTATTGACAGGGAAACCCTGCTTATACCTAAAATGAAGAAGAAAGACGATTGTATGGTGTATGTAATGGCCCACTCAACCCAGAGAAAGAAGATCATACAAAGAAACTGACAAATGTTTCAAATGGATCCACAACTTCAACCCCTCTTTCGAGAACCACCTATCTTTGCCTAAAGGAATAGTAGAGCGCTAACAATCTAATTAGGGCCGAGGCTCCCATGATCCAGACAAGAGTCACCAAATACAAGGGTACACAACCTTGTTACAACTGCCAACATTGTGGCAATATACTATCAGGTAACTCCATTACACACCCCCACTCAGGGAAACCCATATCGTTAAAACACTCATGCACCTGCGACTCATCTAACATGGTCTATGCGTTAAAATGCCTGTGTGGCTTCTATTATGTTGGTATTACCATGAGAATAATGAAGACCCGATGGACTGAGCATAAGTCTAATATACAAACCAAGAATCTGAAGTCACCGGTTGCTATGCATTTCATTGAAGCAAAACAATCTATTGCGCAGATTAAATGTATCATTCTAGAACAAATCAGGGTGAGTGACAGAGGGGGTTATAGACAAGAGACTTTTGCAAAGGGACATTTTATGGATTGATTTATTGGACTGCCTCAGCCCTAGGGGCATGAATTGTGATTTTGATCTCATGTGTTTTGTCTGAACATTGCCTCAAACCTGTATGACCTACCTAATTGGATTGTGAGTAGGTAATCCCACTGGCATGTATACAATGTTAAACAGTGTTACTGTGAACACCTGAAACTATAGTACTTACCTCATGTGCTGGTGAAGGAGTACATTTATGAGCATCACTATCATGTTAGTCAGCGTCACAACAGACTGTGAGCGGGTAGACACCCGAGAGCTGTGACACCGGAACATCAGATTCTAAAGAGATGCTTGGTTTCAACATTTTGATTATTATTTTCAATATGCTCTGGGTCCACCCACTATGATTACTGTGCCTTGGCAGGGTATGCAACATATGACTGATCTATGGTAGGAAACCCTGTACTTTTTCCAGCGTGTCTCTCTCCATCCTCCACACTTGTGTGACTTTCCTTCTTTCTACATTACATAGTATGGCTATCTGGCCTTCAAAATCATTACTGACTGAGCGTAGTCATGGGGCATACCGCAGATACACATATGCGACTTTGCCCCATTTCCTGCGCACATCCAACTATTATATGATCGATACTGCCACACAAAAACTAGTTTTTGCTGAAGTATGTATTTTGTAGACATTGTTCCCCTTTACTCTAAATATTGGAATATTATGAGGACCGTGGTGTTATGCATGCAGGTTTTCGAAACGGTCGCCGTATGTTTCTTGGAACCAACAAACACAGAAGAATCAACAAAACAAAAGGCAGTGGACGGCGGGGTAGATTATCTCGAAACTTTGCTTTCCGAGGCGACTGGAGGTTGCCATGGAAGTTAGGTAATATGTTGCTAAGGAGACGCAACGTTCATGCCGGATCACGGAGGTGATCATGTGATCTTAGCTACTTAACCCCGCCTCCGTGGTTGCTCGGTGCTTCTGATTAAGCACTATTCTTACTCTGGAGCTACTCTTTTCTTGACTCTGGTTTTTTGTGCCTATTTGTTAACTTCGACCCTGGAATTGGACCCGACCTTGTTTTTGGATCATCCTTGTCTGTTCAGGTAACTTTGTGCTCTTTCTGGCTTTTCTTGAACTCCTGCTTTTGCCTGTGGATTGCTATCTTGCCTGCTGATACTGCCTTGTCTTTGTCCGTGTAAACTCCGACCCGGTTTGTTTTAAGGACTCACTTGGATATTGTTGAAGTCAAGTAACTTTTGGAAGTTTGTTAGTACTTTCCTGCGCTGCACCGTGGGATAGCAGCCGCCGCACCACGAGACAGCCTCTGCTGCGCCGAGGGACAGCATCCGCTGCACCGCGGGAGCTGAAACAACCATTAATGCATCGCAGAGATTCCTACTTACCTATGTTTGTTTGTTTTGGAACCAAACAGAGGTTCTGGTTTCCTTGCTTCATCTGTGCTCCCTGCAATTAGTCAATTGAACAACAACTCCTTCTTTTTGTGTATCCCGCTATATTGGAATTCCCCGGGTAAGCTTTACTCTGCATTTACGCATTTTTCTTGACAATATATTTTTGTACATAGCGAATTGTAAAACATAGGGGTTGTTTGTCTTGCAGAATATTTCTACAACATACGGCCCTTATTCAGATCATGGTAGACCTTCTTAGGATCAGTTCTATCACTGGTCAGGTTAGTTGGGTGGAGTGCTAGTACATGCTTGAAGCCTGAAAGTATATTTGGATACTAATTGTGCTTCTTTCTTTCTACAGTCACGTTAGTCTCGGAGGGAAGTCCAATCATCTTCCCATTAATTGATCCCTCTGCATGTGTATTTGCACCATTCAGAGGGTTACATTGGTGGGAAGAATTCTTCTTCTACACTACGGGGTCAAACCAGTGAAGAGGAATTCTGACATAATCAGAAGCCTTCTAAACATGGACCCCAACAAGACCCTAGCTAACCTTCTCCAATTAGTGGCAGATTTGAGGACAGATGTGGCTAACGCTCACGCCACCACTCAACAGCAGATTCTGGAGTTACAAACAGCTATACAGCCATTACCTCAAGCAGCTCCTGCAGTACCGAATGTCCCGGTCATGGAACCCGCACAGGCGGAGGCCGGGCCAGTGTATATCACGTCGCAATTTCCTTTGGCTACACCAGAGAGGTTCCATGGGGACCCAAAGCAATTCAGGACATTTCTAAATCAATGTCGCTTGCACTTTTTATGCCAACCGTGATCTTTTCCTGATTCTGCAACCAAAGCAGCATTCTTGTTGTCCCATCTTGGGGGTACTGCAGCGGCTTGGGCTAACCCCCTTTTGGAAGCCTGTAGTCAACTATTGTTCGATTGTGAAGCATTGATTGAAGCTATGGGCAAGGTGTTCGATACCCGATATAAAGCCCACGTCATGGAGTTGGAGTTGTTAAGTTTACAGCAAGGGGATATGACACTCTTGGCCTATTTAGCAAAGTACAATCAGTTAGCGGCCAAAACAGCTTGACCTGATGATAAAAAGGCATCCTTATTTTATAAAGGATTATCTGACGCCTTAAAGGATACCCTCGCTATGGTGCCAGTAGTTCCAGCCACCTTTCCAGAATTGCTGGAACTAGTTCTCCAGATCGACGCCCGTAAAATTGCTAGAAAAGGGGAGAAACGTGGTGTGGCTCCTGACGTCCACATCAACCCTGTGCCCGCTACGGTTACACCAGAACCAATGCAGATCAGGGCAGCTACACAGGGTCCTCTTTCACAAGTAGAAAGAGAACATTGTAAGAAAAACAATCTGTGTTTCTATTGCGGGTCTTTGGAACACCTATTGAAAGCCTGCACCAAGAAGCCCTCCAAAAAACAGGGAAACGCGAGAGCTCGGCAATAAGAGGAGTCCAATTGCTGAGCAGTACTGTTTCCAAGGACTCACTATTAGTCCAACCTGTTAAAATGGAGGTATATTTCAGCTTATCACACGACAGGAGTGTTGAAGCCACAGCAATCATAGATTCCGGAGCTACAGGAAACTATATTGATACTGGATATGCCAAAGATCTGGGAATACCTATCATGGATAAGGTGAATCCTGTTGTTGTGAACGCTGTGGATGGATCTACCCTGTTATCCGGAATGGTGGTCCAACAGACAGTGGATATAGTGATGGAGACTATAATGGGACATTCAGAAAATATCTTTTTTGATCTTATATCTTCACCCCAGTTCAGGCTCATTTTAGGTATTCCATGGTTACGGTTACATAACCCATCCATTGATTGGCACACAGGCAGTATCGAATTCATGTCGGAATATTGTGAGAACCGGTGTTGGAAGAATAAGGTCCCAACCAATAATCCTTGCCATCCCTTATTGGATATCGCTCCTATTATTGGAGCAGTAATAGCTGGTGTTTTGCCTGCAGAATATTCTGAATTTAAGGATGTGTTTGATGAAGGAGGTGGAACAGTTTTGCCCCCTCACAGACCATACGACTGCCCTATTGATTTGATCCCTGGGGGAAAACTACCATCAGGTAGGATCTATTCATTAACCCACAAGGAAGATCTCATTCTGAAGGAATACATTGATCAGTCTCTGAAATCGGGATTCATACGCCCCTCACGTTCACCTGCTGGTTCTCCCTTATTTTTTGTGCCCAAAAAGGAGGGAGATCTTCGTCCGTGTATAGATTATAGGGCCCTCAATTCCATCACTGTACGGAATCAATATCCCATTCCTCTCATCTCAGTGCTCTTAGATCAATTGGGATTGTCTGCTATCTTTACTAAATTGGACCTACGTGGTGCTTACAATTTAGTAAGAATCCGTAAGGGAGATGAGTGGAAAACGGCCTTTAAGACCAGGTATGGGTTATTTGAATACAGAGTCATGCCATTTGGGCTCTGTAATGCACCCGCTACGTTTCAATACTTCATCAATGATGTTTTTCATGACATGATGGACCAGTTTCTTGTGTTATACTTGGACGACATACTGATTTATTCCACATCCTATGAATTAAATGTGAGACACGTTTCTCGGGTCTTACAAAGACTTCGTGAAAATAACTTGTTTGCAAAATTAGAAAAATGTATCTTCCATGCTTCGGAAGTGGAATTCCTGGGGTATGAGATAACTTGTGAAGGAATTCAAATGAGCCAATCTAAGGTTAAGGTGGTTTTGGAATGGCCCGTACCCACGTCTTTGAAAGCCCTGCAATCATTCTTGGGTTTTGCAAACTTTTATAGGAGGTTTATTAAAGATTTCTCTGCTTTGGTCGCCCCCTTGACAGCTATGACAAGCTGTTAAACAGCATTTCTTTGGGGCAATGTTTGTAATCAAGCCTCCCAGAGCCTCAAATCTGCATTCACCAGCGCACCTGTGCTCCAACATCCTAATCCTAATCTACCATTTGTGGTAGAAGCTGATGCTTCAGACATCACTCTTGGTGCCATATTGTCTCAAGAATGCCCAGAAACCAAAGGGTTACATCCGGTGGCATTCCATTCAAGGAAATTGACTTCTTATGAAAGAAACTATACTATCACTGAAAGAGAGCTGTTAGCAGTACGGGATTCTTTCCTGACCTGGCGACATCATTTATTGGGTACGGCATTTCCGGTTCAGGTCTTCACTCACCACAAGAATTTAGTAGCTCTACAGTCAATTAAGTGTTCTACTGCCCGACATGCTAGGTGGCATGAGTTCTTTTCAATGTTTAACTTTACCATTACGTATTGGCCCGGTTCATTGCACACAAAGGCTGATGCCCTCTCACGTATGCATAGTGAATCGTCTCCTCCAGGTGCAGACGGTTCTCTTCTATTGCCGCATCAGGTGATCTGTGCTTGTACATTACAACCTACCTTGCGTGACGAATTACAGGAATGGGTGAAAGAAAATGCCAACCAATCAGAGGGTCTATGGGTAAACTTGCTATACAATGTTGCATAAGCCAATCTGCTGCCATACGCAGTATTATACGTATTTAGAGGTAGTTTTAGGCATGTCCTATAGATAAGGGGCCACCAATGAAGTACTAACCCATATGCATGTTCCCCTAACCAATCCTTCCCATCAATAGGTTTAGTAGTTTGCCAGGTAGGATGAGGTCATAGAAGACACATATTGGGGTACATAACCTCTGTATAATCAAGTTTATTTGTGAGTGTGTGAGCATCAGTTCGTTGTTTGTCAGTTTGCCCTGCTTTATTGATTTGAGAATAAAGTAGTACTTTGCCATATTTTCTTAGTCTACCGAGTTATTTGGTTTGAGATCTAGTTTGGTAATTCCATCTAGCACAAGAGACACTTCCAGGTGTTAGATCATACCTTTGTCACTCTAAAATAGTTGGAAATACTCGCTACACTGCATCCTATAAAAGAAAACAAGCAACCTTATTCAGAACAGCACAATCTTACCAATCAACTACTTTTGAAAATGTTGAGTATTTATAAATCAATGCTATTAAGCATTTGATATTTTCAGCTCAACTGGTTGCTATTTTTTCCATCCAAGGCAAATAATTCAACACATAATGACACTATTTGTACCTTAAAATATTGCTGTGATTTGGGCTCCCTCCTGGCATAATCAAATGAGTCAGAGGGCTTACTTTTTTTACCAGGTATAGATGTAGATGGTGTGAAAACATCCCACCACCTTGATGGCAACATTGTGGGGAGAGGTGTGCTTCAGGAGCTGGGGATGGCCTCAACATTATATTATTTATATTCTGGCACTTGTTCACAGAATTTGGATGCATTATGTCAGCCTTTGTGCTCCAGAATGGTATCATGCTGGAAAATATTGGACTGTAATGTGTGAGCTGTGGTTGTTTCTACTAAATCCAGTGGTTGCCATGATATATCTTGTTCTTTGTGGTAGATGCAAGTCAGTATGGGATGTGTGCTTCCTGAAGGCTTAATGTTTTTATTATCTCTTATTGATTTGACAAAACATGTGATAAGAAAACAATGTTTGCAGTTTGAATATATTACTCTAGTTGTCCTGTCCAGGCCCAAGGCAGAGAGGCCTAAAGGTATCCTGCAGTACTGTCAAGAGGTTCCAGCCTCAAATGATCATTGCAGCCGAATTCTATAAAGTGGAAATCTTGAAGGATCTTTTCCAGTAGCCAATTGACCTGCATAATGATCTATTCAACAGCTAAACCTTGATCATGGGTTTTTAACACAATAATTCTTCAGTTGTTGTGCCCAGCTTATTTTGGTAGAATTTAAGTCTGGATACTGAGGCAGCATCCTGAGCCTATAACTCCTTATGAATACTTCAGTGAAAGAGTGTTTTGGTACCGTGTTGATTATTATCCCGTTTTTTAGACGATGCTGGGCATAAAGCTCTCTCTTATTCTCTTATGTGGCACCATTTTCACATAGAGAATGTTCTCCTTGAAGAAGGATGTGCCTGTTATCCCTTCACAGGTGACACTGCGACAAGTGTTGTGCTTTGAGATGGCCTGCTGGCATGGATTTTCATTGGCTGCTTTGCTGTGGCTTATGGTACAAATGCCTAGATGCCATGCTAACAAAATATTCGAGTGTGAATAATGTTTATTCAGTGAACAGAATACCTGCAAATTTCTCATTTGGCTCGATTCGTTCTTGTGTGTGCAACTCCTTACTTTCATTGGACACATCACAGATCATAGGTGAGATCCTAGAACATACCAAAAACACAACATTACTGTACAGTCCAAAAAGGATCCACACAAATACTGCACACAAATAAAGTTCCCCTCCCATTCCAGTTAGGCATTTGTAATCGTGATTGACACATGAGGTGCCTATGGCCACAACTGACTACATTGTTTATAAAAGCACATTTTATGTGTTTCCCTATTGCAGAAAATAACTTAAAGACAGAAAGAAAATGACCTACACTACATTGTTGCACACCTGCAGGACCATGCAAAATGTGAAGATAGTAGATTTTGCACTAAGAAGAGGGAGGTGTTTTGTACGCTAAAGCACAGTACATTCTACCTCATGTTCAATGCATCATTCTCTGTACGCAGCCTGCAAAGCATGATATGTTACTCCATGTGTGACTCCATACCAGCAAACTGAGGACAGCAGAGTTATCAACTGCAATACATTGTTTCATTATTCTTTTGAGTTAGGGAATCTCACACAGGCATCTCAAAGTACCATAAAGCAAGGTGAAATTGAATGTTAGTGTTTAAACCTACACAATGCTAGGCCATAAAGACTGTATATGGAAACTAAGGCACAATAACCATATACTAAAGTGACACGTCAGACACGAGGTTCGTTTTCCAAACAAGTCTGGTTTATCTCAAAGTATTATCAGTCAGCCGACTGGGTCTCACCACCTCACGATGTGTGTTCCCAAATACTGTGAGATGCCAGAGAGAGCAAGCGTGCTCAAGCAGCAACATATATACATTAGACATAATCTTTGTGAAGGCAATTCGATCCGCCCACATACATGTCATACAGGATAGGGTTCAGTGATTGATAATTATGACAATTATGACACGTTATGGCAAGTCTTCATTCAGCCTAAACATAGTTATTCTAGCAAATGCAGCAGAGACAGCTTTCTGTTATGGGGAACATCGAGCTCTGGCTCGGCAAGGATATCGTGTTCTTAGCAGGGAAGCATTCTTTACTACGTTATCTGTGTGTTTTGGTTCATGAGCTAAGGGTCAGACAGTTCTGAAGCAGAAAATACCATTCTCCGTGAAGGAGCACCGCTAGAAGAATATAATTCATGTTTTAACTGCCTTTTACTACAGTGTTTGCAAGACAACCCGGCACCTGGTCTGCTGATTAGATGCGGCTTCTGCTCGATTTCAAGGACTTAGTGAGAGAGAAAAACAATGTATTTCTGCACAGTTTGACATTCCTGCCTGTGTTAGTATTTCAGCATTCAGGCCGTGGCCTCGCACTGTGTGTGAGTTTGAAGCATATAATATATTTGCAAAGCGTTTTGACAGAAAGGAAAAAAGCAAATGGCCGACATTACACAAAATGGAAGCCCTTTGGTTACATTGACAATTCTCAGGTTGCAATGTTTGTCACATGATGCAATTGGTTTCAGCCCAACATACTATACATATCATTCGACTATAGGGTTACTTTTCTGGTCTAACAAACCCTCCTTTTGGCCATTAGCCAATAGCATCATCCATACATCGCATCGTCATCGGACCATGTGTCTGATTCTAAACTACCCATACTACTGTAATCGTCATCAGAAATATTAATTGCCACAAATTCTTTAATTATTTAATTTTTGCGTGTTTTGCACCTTCACTTAACATTCAAGGAGGTTTTGTTCTAATCGCATGTAACACTCATTTGTAATTTGGGAGCAGAGGGCTGGCAGGCATTGTATGCAACAACAGCAGAACATGAGGATTCCAAATATCATAACCAAAATTGCAATTAGTTTCCATCGCCATTATCGCAGCAGTTCCCAAAACCATTAACTTATATTCAGATTCCAACCACCTGTGGGAACATGAATTTCAGAGCTTAGGACATGCAATTTTTTTATTGCTTCAAATATTGTGGTGAAGGATGACTTACGAATACACAGCACGCTGACCCCATCAATTTGCATACTCCTCCACGATCAGCCGAAATTATATCAAGCACCATTCTATTCTGATGTCCAATTAATCTGATTGCTTTTTGTTCCAATGTCATATTATAGAGTATATCTGTAGTTCCATTTATCGTTTTTTCTAACACCCTAGACAGTTTCCTCATATTCCATGAATTTATTGCTTGTCCCCAAAATGGTATAAATGATTTTCACAATATCCCCTACGATCTGTCCTGCGGTATCATCTCGACGTGGCCGAGATCTAAATAGTTTTGATATTTCAGAAGTTTTGGAAAGAAATGCACCAGGTAAAAGTATACCTAAATAACAGGTCCCTTCCCAGGTTCTAGCTAACCATGGATAGGCCTGATCTCCACATATAAAATAGACAGAACCTCCTATATATAATGTGTTTTCTTCTTGTTCGTGCACAGCAATGCGCATGCATCTAGTAAATGTTCCCACTGGGTGGGAACCCTTTTTCCATAAGCAAAATGGGACAGAACGCAGACTATGATTAATAGCATAAGAGGGAGCCACGGCATCTTTATTTCCTCTCGGGGCCATTTTAAAAGTGATTAGGGACTTGTAAGGCCCAGAGAGCCTATCTAAAGGACTTGTTGTTCCCGGGTTTACTTTGCTTCTACTTGTAAATACGAAACAACCCAATGGTTCCAATACCAATCTTTCAAATTCATTTATCTTTCTTCCATCAAACTGACCAGTGACACCATCATTCCATTTTGCGAAATAAACACTCTTAATAATGTGTAACAGGCGGTATTAAGTGGCAAAGGATGTACACACCAACCCATTCCTCTTTCCGCGTGCAGTATCAATTTATTATTGTCATACCCTTTTCTATGTTTCACTTCTTGTGTGGGGAGAGTATAAGAGAGCACATGCACTGGGCTGCTCATAGTAGGAGCATTGGTGGTAGTGAAGAGAGAGTTTAAAGGATGCACAGTTTCTAGATACCAAAATATTGGGACCAGTGTAATCAAAATGCAAAGCGGTATCATAATCATTAGCATATTATTCTTTCCGAACCAAGTCTTTCTTGCATTAGGCTTAATCTCTATCTCTGTATCATTAACAGCATCGGTGCAGGAGGGAGCAGGAGCGAATATAGGCATTGTCAGTAATGTTTATTTCAGGAAAAGTTTTTCAGTGTCCGTCGGGGAAAGTTCTCCACAGCAACACAGGTTAGAAACAAATCGTTCAGGCCAGTCCAGGCTAGCCTGTCTATTGATGATAGCAAGCTGATGTGAATTTGTACAGAGCTCCCAAAATGCAGGAGCAAGTATCAATTTCATAGTGTCTGTACCATATTCCCCTCTCTTGTCCGTACTAGGTTGCAATGGTCCTTCACTTTTCATTGGTAGCACCTGGAAACCGCATGTCAGAGCTTTCAATTTGATACAGCTTGTTACAGCTCATACGCTCCTTTTCCCTAGGCCTCTGTTCCCAGCTTAATCCATGAGCTAGGAACAAAGGCGAAACAGAAGCTGATCATTTCCCATTTTGTGAACTTAGATTGTACCTCACAGCTCCAGGTACTGTATGGTCGATGAACAATGCACTCTCATTTCCAGATGCAGGATCAGTGCCAGCTTGAGACGCACTGCATGATGATGATAAGGCAGCAGTCGGACAAAGTTGAGGCACCTTTGGCTTTTCGATCTTCCTTGCAATCTCCCCAGGCCATTTCTCAGGCTTAAGACGCACTTCTGACAGAGTACTGGTGATGATATCTTTGTGATCAAGTGCAGCTGTTTTTCTTTCGATTTCAGGATCATGAAGCTCTTTATCATGTGGCAACGGAAACAGAACTTTTTTTACGTGCATGTTTCGTGGATCCAATGCTTTTGTTCATTCACTCAGACTGCAGTCTGACTAGCCAGTAGCACCTGAAGGGTCCCATCCAGTGCGGTGCAAGTGAAGACTTTCTTTCAAAATTCTTGATAAGCATCCTGTCTCCAGGCTGCAAACAATGTCATGGGCCGGTATATCTGACAGGAAGAGCCTCCTGCACCTGCTGATGAATCAAATGCAAGTTTTGAGTCAACTGTTTACAGTAGTCAATAAGTAATGGTTACTCTATATCCCTCAACCGTTTCGGCTGAGGGGCATCCAAACATTCGCTGGTCTCCCCATCACGATTTCGTAAGGGTAGAGACCAGTCCTCGCCTGTACAGTTGTTTGCATGCAAGGTAAAGCTAGTGGGAATGCATCGGGCCATTTCAAATTGCTCACTGCACATATTTTGCTATGTTTGTTTTCAGGATACCGTTCTGGCATTCTACTAAACCGGCACTCATCGGGTGTCTGGCCGAATGGAATCATTTATCAATCTGGAGACCTGCACAAATTTGCAATATCACTGCTGCAATAAAGTGCAGGCCGTTATCTGACCATATGACATGAGGTAGTCTGAAACGGGAAAAGTATTCTTTTAGCATGGCTTTAGCTGTGGACATAGCTGTACGATCTTTCAGAGGATATGCCTCTACCCATTTACTGAATGCGCAGGCCACCACGAGGACATACTTATAGCTTTGGCCCCTCTCCATTTCTATGAAATAAAAATGGATGACTTCAAATGGCATGCACGGTGGGCCAAAACTTCCTACTGGCGTCATTGTTCCCTTTCCAGTGTTAATTTGTAAACAAGTCATACAATTCTGAACCAATCTTTCAGCAGTTTTTCTAATGTGTGGATTCTGCCATACAGAATCCAGATTTTGAATCATTTTTCAAGCACACATGTGTGTTGGACTGTGGGCCATGGTAACCATAGCCATCAAACAGGCATTTGGTAACATCCATCAGTTATTTTTCTTGTCCACCCAACAACCTTCAGAATCTAATTCTGCTGGACCCTCAGACCAGTTTTTTATTTCATCTACAGTAGCTTCTTCTTGCATTTCCTTAACTATTGCAATTCCATTCTCTGTCATGCAGTCTATATCATCTATTTTTTTTACATACATTTTTGTGTGTAGATCAGTAGAAGTTTGTTTCGCAATTTTGTCTGCAAATGTGTTTCCCTTTCCAACATTACATGCTATTTTTTTATGTGCTTCACATTTCATTATCGCTAATTGCTTGGGAAGCGCAAGTGCTGACATCAGTTTCACTATCAAAGTGCCATGTTGGATTTTGATCCCGTATGATGTCAGGAAACCTCTTTCAGCCCATAATCGACCAAAATTGTGTACCACCCCAAAGGCATATTGACTGTCAGTATATATGTTTACATTGAGGTTTGCAGAAATTTCACTTGCTCTTTTAACGCTATTATTTCTGCAGCCTGTGCTGAGTTATATGGGATTCTTTTGCATTCTATATACTTTTCAGTGTAGTGATGGCATAAGCAGCAGTTGAGGTGCCATCTGGTAATTTAAAACAAGAACCGTCACAAAACAGTTCTCCATCTGGCTCTTTCTGTGGGGTATCAGTTAGGTCAATTCTTCTTTTTGTCTCTTGTTCAGTAACCATTAAGCAATCATGGGGGAATTGTTTTTCACCCCCTTTGTCATGTGGAGGGGCATTAACTCGGCCGGATTTAAAGTGCAACACCTCATAATTTGGATATGTGGTGCAAATAGAACTATTTCATAGCTTGTTAATCTGGCTGATGTAAGGTGTTGTGTCTGCGTTCTATTTAAAAGAACGTCCACTGAGTGAGGTACCATTACGGTTAAAGCATGACCTAAAACCATTCCCTCGGTTTGTTTTACTGACACAGCGGCTGCAGCAACAGCTTGCAACAGCTCGCAAGCAACACAGCAAAGCACATGCAACAGGATCCAAAGTGGAAGAGAAGTAACCGCATGGTCTATTTCTCCTCCCGTGTTCCTGGATCAAAAGAGCCAAAGCACATCCATTATTTTCATGCACAAATAACTTAAAACTCTTGTCATAATTTGGCGTGCCCAAAACCGGAGCTGAACACAATGCAGCCTTGAGCAGGTCAAATGCTTCTTGACATTCCATGTTCCATGGCAAAGGTAAGTTAACATCCTTCCTTGTCAATGCCACTATTGGTTCTCAACGGAAACTTTAATCTGTCGTTTCTTCAGGACAATACGCCTGAAGGCATTCTTTGATGACACCCGAGCAGAACCACCGGATACAGATTCTGGCTTACATATTCCATCCACTTTCAGACCTCAAGATAATGAAATACCCAGAGAAATCATTACTTTTGAAAAATGTATAATGAAGGAACTGGGAAAACTGAAAGAGGAGGGCAACTATTTCAAGCATAATCTGTCAAAAGCAGAACAAAAGGCACTAACCAAGCACTCTAAAAAGCCCAACATTGTGATAAAACCAGCCGATAAAGGCGGTGGAATTGTGATTATGTCCAATGACCAATACTGCACCATGGTCAACGAATTGCTTCAAGATCAAGAAAGCTACAAGAAGTTAAAAATAGATCCAGCGAGCGAAATTAAATTCGAAATAGAAGGTGTGGCCCAATATGCCTATGAAAGGCAATGGATCAGCGACAAGGAACTAAAATTCCTGACTACGAGCCAAGTCCGCACCCGATCACTATACGCATAGCCTAAAAATCACAAAAATTCTGTCAACCCACCGGGTAGGCCCATTGTATCTGGTTGTGGTTCAATTTTGGAACCAGTGTGCAAATGTATTGATGTTTTTCTAAAACCTTTAAGCGTGAAAACGACAATTTATTTACAAGATACTACGCACACTATCCAAATATTTGAAAATCTTCCCTTCGATCCCCAGATACAAAGACTTGTGACAATGGATATCAAATCATTGTATACAAGTATTCCTCAAGATCAGGCCATTGAATGTATACATCAAACACTTATTCATCACGATCAACAAAATAGGGTACCTCATAATTTCATCCTGGAACTAATGACTTTGGCCTTATGCAAGAACTTCTTCGAGTTTAACGGCCAATTCTATGTACAGACCATGGGAACAGCGATGGGCGCAACCTTCGCCCCCAGCCTTGCGATTTTGTTCATGTCCACCTTTGAGTCAAATAACATCCTGTGTGACAAGAATCCTTATAAAACTTCTATCTTGCATTGGAAACGATACATTGATGATATCGTGTTTATCTGGAGTGGTTCAGAAAACAAACTCGATCTCTTCCTCAGCTGGTTGAACAACATCGACAATAACATCCAGTTTACTATGGAATGCAGCAACAAAGAAATCAGCTTCCTTGACCTAAAAATCAGACATGAGAACGGAATCTTGAAATGTTGCCTGTATCGCAAAACCACTGCTCGGAACACTCTCTTGCACTTCTCAAGCAACCATCCACGCCATCTGAGAGAATATTTACCATATGGCCAGTTCCTCAGAGTGAGGAGGAACTGTACCAATCTTGGGGATTTTTACGAACAATCTGAGGACCTTGCCAATCGTTTATTGGAAAGAGGCTACCCCAATAAACTTGTCTCAAATGCTAAGAAAAGAGCAAGGTTCATGGATAGAGATATTTTGTTGTCAAAAAACATTACTCGGGAACACTCTGATCCTGACAAAATGACCTGTGTGATCACACATGGTCCCCACACCTTTCAAATCAAGAAACTCATTTGTAAATATTGGCCCATTGTAAAACTGAGTCTACCGGAACTCCCCAACGCCATGTTTCACTTTTAAAAGAGCAAAAACATACGTGACACCCTAGTACATTCTAAATTCAAAAAAACAGCCCCAAGAACAGGACTTTGGGACCTCAGGACGACTGTTGGACATTTTCCTTGTGGCTCCTGTTCAGCGTGCCAATTTACTTGCAAAATGAAAAATTTCAACATTGGGACAAAGATTTGGCACCTCAACTCAATGACAAATTGCAAAACAAAACAAGCAATCTATTGCATCGAATGTCCATGTGGCCTGCGATATGTAGGCCAGACAAGCCGATCAGTGAACATCAGAGTCTCTGAGCACCGATCCTGTATCAGATGCAAAAATACATTGGCACCTCTTGTAAATCACTTCTTGGAAAACCACCATACTCCTAATGACATCAAATGGTGGATCCTAGATGTAGTTAAGGAATCTGCATACACAAAGAAGCAAGATGGATCCATAGACTCTCTAGTCATATGCACGGATTAAACGAAGAATTTTTGCCCCTAATTTGAAACACAAGAGTCCTCCACACACAAGTAATGGCGCTGCTTCAATGAACGTGGCTCTCTAATTTTCATCATGCACAAATCAACCAAGACATCCACACTGAACGTAACATTCAGTGCATAAGGTCCATATGTCTTGTTCTTTTGCACGATAGGAGCGGCGATACAAATTAGGCAGATGTGCAAGCGGAAAACAAGTGTTTTGCATAGTAGCTTTACTCACTTACGATCAATTTCAAGCAAAATGAACACCAGGCACCCTCTAAAAGCTGGCTAATAAATTGAACATGAGGCACGCATGCGCATAAATTCCTTCAATTCAAATAAATTCAATGTATACCAAACAATTATGCCTAGCTCACTCCGTGGTCTGACGGTAGGTGAAGAATGTGTAAAGAGGTATCTTAAGTCGGCTTCCTTCAAGTCGGCTTCATTCACCCGCGATATTTCATATGTTTGCACACAAATGCTTTTACACCATCAGCGAACGTCTGTCCAATCAGATCTAGTGCAGGAGGGTCACACCTCCCTAGCACTAGGAACAGACATCTCACTGAACCAATCATTGTGCGTATACACTGGGGCAACCAGGAAATGTTGCCTTGACCAATCAAACTCGTGCTCTGCGAGACACACCTGCTGCAGCGACAGCGGCGCCTCGTATTGTATTCATGACACAGCACTCAGACGCCGAGCAGCCATATGCACTGCCCGTAGCAAACCCACCTAGAGGCACTGTGAGGCTGTGCTGCTTCTACGTGGTTCTCACGCGTCTTCATGGTTGCTGAATAACAAAGGCAAGTATCAGACCTTTACTGATATTATGATATACAACGTAACAACGCTTGTTTGAATTGGTGTTTGAGGACAATATAACACCAACTTTGCTCCCTTCTTTGTCTCTTTTTTATTTCCTGTACTGTAGCAAGTACAGCTGGATCCAATGCCACACCCGCATTCAAATTACCTGAGGACCTACCAAGAAATAGTATCTGAAATACGACTCCCTTCATAGGAGGTAGTAGACAAATAATTAATTACCTCTCCTAGAGATGAATGAGCTAAATACTATTGGTTCTAGAGCCCTGATAGATCTTTCTCTATCCCATCCCAGAACCGATCCGAAGACAGCGGGTGGTCGCACCCGGGGGACCCTGGGCTCCATGATGCACCCTTCTCACCAGTGGAAGACTTCAACCCCAGCCTAAGTGGGTCCTTGATCCAGTCCCTGCCCACAATTAGGGTAAGGATGTTGCTCCCACTGGGTTTCTATTTGTTGTTCCAAAAAAAACTTTTAGATTCATACACATGCCCCAACATCTGAAAACATTCCTTAAATTCTTTTTTTCAACTTTCCTTCTGTCTGCCTTCACACAGGGTCAAGTCAGCTTTCAATTTTTCCCTGTTCCCGCCCTGAGGAAGGCTTCAGTATAATCTATCTGCCCAGCAGGGGGCATATCCGAAACGTGATATGGATGTTTGTCTCCATCATGGATAGAAAGACCTCATCTTTTTTAACTTAATTTTGAAGTCAATCCTAATTCAAGTTCAAAGTGTATATGTTAGGCTTTCTTCTAAACACGAACATGTTAGTGTATATGTTAGGTGTTCTTTCCTACAAACATGAACACATTGGCAGACCTGCATTAACCAAACAGCGGAATCTGTAATACTAAATTTGGGCTCCACCAGTCTTTTCCTGTTTTTTTTCTTGATTGTTTATTTATTATTCATATCTATTTGCTCATTGATTGTATGCATTCACCTGCCCGCAAGATTTGGTTTTCTCTAAAGAAACTTTCCTTTTTTGGTTTCTAAACCTTTTTTACAATGTGCTACTTGTTTTTCAAGCTATTTCCATATGAATTGAGTCAAAGTCTCTTTCAAATCTATTTCTGCTTTATAATCATGCATCATTTATGAGTGTTTGCTTAAAAAAAATTAACATGTTTTTCTTTAAAATGTAGCTTTGAAAAGTGCACAATGAATTGCTTTAACAAAAAGGAATGTCTTCAAAAAAATATAGTGGCATAGAATAATTGTGATATCCGCTGTTTAGGATACACAACAAATTAAGTTAACTGAATTTATCAAAAAACTTTTTATATTAGCATAGTGGATACTGTTGGTTTACCAGGAAATATATACCTTTCACTAGTCCCAATCCACTCTATGCCAATCTTAGTTTTTATGTATGAAGAACTATTGGTTTCACGATCATTGAGAAGTTAGCGATCCACTGCCTACAATATGAAGCCATGCCAATTAAAGCTCTGACGTCTTTCTGCGTATTTGGAATAGGCATATCAGAGATGCTTTCTATTCTTTCTGGTGTCAATCTTCTTCCCTCCTTCAAAAGGAGGTAGCCCAAGTAGGCCACTTCCTTTCGACAATACTGGAATTTTTTTAGCGAAGCTTTGTGTCGATGTGCTGCTAAATGTGTCAATAATGCAACTGTACTTTCTTTACAAATATCTTCTGTGTCTGCTGCTATCAATAGATTGTCTATGTACTGTAGTAATACGCAGCCTTTTGGTAGTTCGAGCATATCTAGTTGTTCCTTCAAAGCTCTACTGTAAATACTTGGACTTTCAGTGTAGCCCTGCGGAATTCGTGTGAATGTAAATGAGCGTCCTCCTAGATTGAAAGCAAACAAATATCTGCTATCTGGGTGCACTGGGATACTAAAAAATGTATTTTTCAAATCAACTACACTAAAATACGATGCAGAGGCTGGAATCATAGTCAAAATTGTAGTCACATCCGGGACTAATGGAAATTGCGAATCAGCCACTTTATTTACTCCACGTAAATCAATTATAAAATGGTAAGGTATATCATTACCTCCTTTCATGTAAACCAGAAGAATCGGACTATTGCAAGTGCTACCAGAAGTTTCTTCAATTACGTTTTTTTTAATCAAATCTGATACAAAGCATTTCAACGCTTTTTCTCCCTCAGCCAAAATGTTATATTGCGGAATACGCAGCAATGTAATACCTTCTTTCAGAACAATTTTCACTGGCTCTACTTTTAAACAACCAACATCATTATCGTTCACTGCCCATATACAAGCCGGTACTTTACTCAATTCAGTCGGTAGTGGCTTAGATACAAATTGCGATACAGGAGTCTTTTGTGGTGAGATTGTCAAATACACTCCATCAGGAGACCAATAAATGACTGCATTCAATTTCTTCAGCAAATTTATTCCCAGCATATTTTTGCCGCAATTTTTCCTCAAAAGAAATGGGCAAGATTCAGTGAATGGGCCTAGTGTTATAGGTACTGGTTGTGACACTGGACTAATTACTGGCGTACCTGAGAACCCTACTGAGACATTCGTATGCCCTGACAGTGGTATTTCTGGAACCCACTGATGGTCAATTGAACATTTGTCCAGTAAAAAAATGTGCTCCCTATTCCCAACCTTCATTTCTACGTAGGGCCCTTTCTTGGCTACAGGAATAGATACTGGTTCCAACCCCTGTCTTGGGCTGTCCTAGTAGAACAGTACATCATCAGATGGAAAGTCGCCAGAGTAATATGCATTGGACTGATTGTCAAAAATATTCCCACCATTTGTATTGTTTTGTTGTTGATTCTGATTCTGGTTCTGATTCTGATTACCCTGGTTATCCTGAAATTGTGGCGCTCTTTGGTTTCTATTCTGTCCCTGTCTTCTCGGAAAAGTCCCATTTCTATTCTGTATATGCAGGCACTGTGCTCGCCATTGGCCTTCTTGTCTAAAATAGGCACATTGATTAATCCCTTTTGGACCTCCTTGCATATTGGACGCTAATGAAAATTGGACTCTGGACGGTGCGTTCCCACCACCTCTATTATTGTTCGCTACTTGCTGTAACAGTACTCTTGTTTTCAAATTCCCTTTGTCCCTCAGTTCCTTATCCTTTTCTGAATTTACTCTGTTCTCATAATACTGGGCCATATGTAATACTTTACTTTGTGTTTTTGCTTGCCATGCACTTTCAGATGTCATTATTAGACTTTGAATTTTCTGTAGCAACCCTTGCACAAACTTATCAACAAACAATCTCTTCCCAGGTTCAGTACTTAGATCTTGACCACTAAAATCTGCAAATACTTCTCCAAATCGATTAAAATAATCTGTCGCTCCTTCCCCTTTGCCCTGCAAACAAGCAGTAAATTTATCCCATACTATTCTCTTTTCGGGCACCAAATTTTCCAATTTCTCTACTATTCCCGATGGTAGAGCCAACATTACTTGCAGTGGCTTTTCTCCAGCCTTTCTCTCACTATCAATTCTAGTCAAATTCTCCCATATAAGACCTAACATCGGCACGTCATTTATATTTCTAACCTGTTTCCATATGTCTACAGGAAGAATCAGGGGAACAATAAATCAATGTCACTCAATGTAAAAACAGATGAATTCAGAACAAATTCAATTTCATCATAGAATCCTGGTGGGTTCTTCCTAATATAGGGATTGTCTGCTTTATAGTATTTACCACTTGCCTCGAAAAAGGGACATGTACAAACTGTGATATAATGAGCTTCTATCTTTCGCGCTGTGGTTCCTCCAGAGGCAGCAACTTCTGGTTTCAGGACAAACATGGGAGGCACCTCCCTCATGGGTAATTGCAAACTAGGCGATTCTACATTTGTTCGTCTATTAAGCAACAAAGCTAAATCAAGTGAAAAAACAGTCGTTCCAGTTTCAGGCGAAAATGCTCTTTTATAAATTGTCATTAAATCAGCGGGACAACATATCTTGTTCTTCATACATTCTTCCTGTAAATACTCTACCATAACCTGCAATACCTTCCTCTGCATTTCTGGTGTATACTTACTAAACATATCATGCACTTCAATTGGGGAAATGGCAGCATCTGTAATCCATCTAAGCGCATCTTGAATACAAATTTGCATCTCTTCACTAACAGGTTTCAACGGTGGAAAAAACCATTACTCGATATATGACATCTGTGGTATGTCTTTTTTCAATAATTCTTTATGCAATCGATCAAGTTCTCACTTAAACACAAATATTCGTCCTACGTGTTCTCATACTTTCGTCGCATTATCTCGCAAATTTAAAAGAACAACCAAATCACGCAACTCTTGCGGTACCACTGTATTGGTCAAATCACCCCACATTTTCACAAGATAATTCCCAATGCATTCTAACAATACCTGCTGTTCACCAAGGCCTCTATGATCAGATATGGAACTTTGCACAGCCACTTCATTGTATCATCAATATACGTTTCGGCCCATCGCTTCCGTTCTTCTTTCCTTTCTTTACTAACTGTGCTATGAGTCCATCTAATACTTCCTTGCGCAGGCCCCATCTCTGTAGAACTGCCTGCTAAAGCGGCTAACTCATGCTCTGGCGGCGGTGGAGGAAATTATGTCAGAGGCACAGGGGGAGAGGAACTGCTTACTGCAGGTGCAGATGGAATGACGGGAATGGGAGGTACATAAGGAGGGGGTGCAACTGGGTCAGTACTTGTAATGATGTTCATTTCTTTGCTCATGTAATATTTTGTTTATTAGTTCATCTGATGTATGCAAATCTTGCTGAGGATATATTTTCTGTACATCTAATTGGAAAGCCCTGTCCATGTTCCTAATGGCTTATGTCTGCTGATGTTGGTCATGCTCTAGCGCTTTCTCTACATTCGTTTTATGTCTGCATGTGTGTTTCTCCCTACTTCTCAATCAGAGATTAGCTTCCTTCCTCCAGTCTCTTACAACATCGAACGCTGCCGGTCGGGCCTTCTTGCGTAGCAATACTGATTCTAGGTGTTCTATACGTGTACCAGGCACCCTCTAAAAGCTGGCTAATAAATTGAACATGAGGCACGCATGCGCATAAATTCCTTCAATTCAAATAAATTCAATGTATACCAAACAATTATGCCTAGCTCACTCCGTGGTCTGACGGTAGGTGAAGAATGTGTAAAGAGGTATCTTAAGTCGGCTTCCTTCAAGTCGGCTTCATTCACCCGCGATATTTCATATGTTTGCACACAAATGCTTTTACACCATCAGCGAACGTCTGTCCAATCAGATCTAGTGCAGGAGGGTCACACCTCCCTAGCACTAGGAACAGACATCTCACTGAACCAATCATTGTGCGTATACACTGGGGCAACCAGGAAATGTTGCCTTGACCAATCAAACTCGTGCTCTGCGAGACACACCTGCTGCAGCGACAGCGGCGCCTCGTATTGTATTCATGACACAGCACTCAGACGCCGAGCAGCCATATGCACTGCCCGTAGCAAACCCACCTAGAGGCACTGTGAGGCTGTGCTGCTTCTACGTGGTTCTCACGCGTCTTCATGGTTGCTGAATAACAAAGGCAAGTATCAGACCTTTACTGATATTATGATATACAACGTAACAACGCTTGTTTGAATTGGTGTTTGAGGACAATATAACACCAACTTTGCTCCCTTCTTTGTCTCTTTTTTATTTCCTGTACTGTAGCAAGTACAGCTGGATCCAATGCCACACCCGCATTCAAATTACCTGAGGACCTACCAAGAAATAGTATCTGAAATACGACTCCCTTCATAGGAGGTAGTAGACAAATAATTAATTACCTCTCCTAGAGATGAATGAGCTAAATACTATTGGTTCTAGAGCCCTGATAGATCTTTCTCTATCCCATCCCAGAACCGATCCGAAGACAGCGGGTGGTCGCACCCGGGGGACCCTGGGCTCCATGATGCACCCTTCTCACCAGTGGAAGACTTCAACCCCAGCCTAAGTGGGTCCTTGATCCAGTCCCTGCCCACAATTAGGGTAAGGATGTTGCTCCCACTGGGTTTCTATTTGTTGTTCCAAAAAAAACTTTTAGATTCATACACATGCCCCAACATCTGAAAACATTCCTTAAATTCTTTTTTTCAACTTTCCTTCTGTCTGCCTTCACACAGGGTCAAGTCAGCTTTCAATTTTTCCCTGTTCCCGCCCTGAGGAAGGCTTCAGTATAATCTATCTGCCCAGCAGGGGGCATATCCGAAACGTGATATGGATGTTTGTCTCCATCATGGATAGAAAGACCTCATCTTTTTTAACTTAATTTTGAAGTCAATCCTAATTCAAGTTCAAAGTGTATATGTTAGGCTTTCTTCTAAACACGAACATGTTAGTGTATATGTTAGGTGTTCTTTCCTACAAACATGAACACATTGGCAGACCTGCATTAACCAAACAGCGGAATCTGTAATACTAAATTTGGGCTCCACCAGTCTTTTCCTGTTTTTTTTCTTGATTGTTTATTTATTATTCATATCTATTTGCTCATTGATTGTATGCATTCACCTGCCCGCAAGATTTGGTTTTCTCTAAAGAAACTTTCCTTTTTTGGTTTCTAAACCTTTTTTACAATGTGCTACTTGTTTTTCAAGCTATTTCCATATGAATTGAGTCAAAGTCTCTTTCAAATCTATTTCTGCTTTATAATCATGCATCATTTATGAGTGTTTGCTTAAAAAAAATTAACATGTTTTTCTTTAAAATGTAGCTTTGAAAAGTGCACAATGAATTGCTTTAACAAAAAGGAATGTCTTCAAAAAAATATAGTGGCATAGAATAATTGTGATATCCGCTGTTTAGGATACACAACAAATTAAGTTAACTGAATTTATCAAAAAACTTTTTATATTAGCATAGTGGATACTGTTGGTTTACCAGGAAATATATACCTTTCACTAGTCCCAATCCACTCTATGCCAATCTTAGTTTTTATGTATGAAGAACTATTGGTTTCACGATCATTGAGAAGTTAGCGATCCACTGCCTACAATATGAAGCCATGCCAATTAAAGCTCTGACGTCTTTCTGCGTATTTGGAATAGGCATATCAGAGATGCTTTCTATTCTTTCTGGTGTCAATCTTCTTCCCTCCTTCAAAAGGAGGTAGCCCAAGTAGGCCACTTCCTTTCGACAATACTGGAATTTTTTTAGCGAAGCTTTGTGTCGATGTGCTGCTAAATGTGTCAATAATGCAACTGTACTTTCTTTACAAATATCTTCTGTGTCTGCTGCTATCAATAGATTGTCTATGTACTGTAGTAATACGCAGCCTTTTGGTAGTTCGAGCATATCTAGTTGTTCCTTCAAAGCTCTACTGTAAATACTTGGACTTTCAGTGTAGCCCTGCGGAATTCGTGTGAATGTAAATGAGCGTCCTCCTAGATTGAAAGCAAACAAATATCTGCTATCTGGGTGCACTGGGATACTAAAAAATGTATTTTTCAAATCAACTACACTAAAATACGATGCAGAGGCTGGAATCATAGTCAAAATTGTAGTCACATCCGGGACTAATGGAAATTGCGAATCAGCCACTTTATTTACTCCACGTAAATCAATTATAAAATGGTAAGGTATATCATTACCTCCTTTCATGTAAACCAGAAGAATCGGACTATTGCAAGTGCTACCAGAAGTTTCTTCAATTACGTTTTTTTTAATCAAATCTGATACAAAGCATTTCAACGCTTTTTCTCCCTCAGCCAAAATGTTATATTGCGGAATACGCAGCAATGTAATACCTTCTTTCAGAACAATTTTCACTGGCTCTACTTTTAAACAACCAACATCATTATCGTTCACTGCCCATATACAAGCCGGTACTTTACTCAATTCAGTCGGTAGTGGCTTAGATACAAATTGCGATACAGGAGTCTTTTGTGGTGAGATTGTCAAATACACTCCATCAGGAGACCAATAAATGACTGCATTCAATTTCTTCAGCAAATTTATTCCCAGCATATTTTTGCCGCAATTTTTCCTCAAAAGAAATGGGCAAGATTCAGTGAATGGGCCTAGTGTTATAGGTACTGGTTGTGACACTGGACTAATTACTGGCGTACCTGAGAACCCTACTGAGACATTCGTATGCCCTGACAGTGGTATTTCTGGAACCCACTGATGGTCAATTGAACATTTGTCCAGTAAAAAAATGTGCTCCCTATTCCCAACCTTCATTTCTACGTAGGGCCCTTTCTTGGCTACAGGAATAGATACTGGTTCCAACCCCTGTCTTGGGCTGTCCTAGTAGAACAGTACATCATCAGATGGAAAGTCGCCAGAGTAATATGCATTGGACTGATTGTCAAAAATATTCCCACCATTTGTATTGTTTTGTTGTTGATTCTGATTCTGGTTCTGATTCTGATTACCCTGGTTATCCTGAAATTGTGGCGCTCTTTGGTTTCTATTCTGTCCCTGTCTTCTCGGAAAAGTCCCATTTCTATTCTGTATATGCAGGCACTGTGCTCGCCATTGGCCTTCTTGTCTAAAATAGGCACATTGATTAATCCCTTTTGGACCTCCTTGCATATTGGACGCTAATGAAAATTGGACTCTGGACGGTGCGTTCCCACCACCTCTATTATTGTTCGCTACTTGCTGTAACAGTACTCTTGTTTTCAAATTCCCTTTGTCCCTCAGTTCCTTATCCTTTTCTGAATTTACTCTGTTCTCATAATACTGGGCCATATGTAATACTTTACTTTGTGTTTTTGCTTGCCATGCACTTTCAGATGTCATTATTAGACTTTGAATTTTCTGTAGCAACCCTTGCACAAACTTATCAACAAACAATCTCTTCCCAGGTTCAGTACTTAGATCTTGACCACTAAAATCTGCAAATACTTCTCCAAATCGATTAAAATAATCTGTCGCTCCTTCCCCTTTGCCCTGCAAACAAGCAGTAAATTTATCCCATACTATTCTCTTTTCGGGCACCAAATTTTCCAATTTCTCTACTATTCCCGATGGTAGAGCCAACATTACTTGCAGTGGCTTTTCTCCAGCCTTTCTCTCACTATCAATTCTAGTCAAATTCTCCCATATAAGACCTAACATCGGCACGTCATTTATATTTCTAACCTGTTTCCATATGTCTACAGGAAGAATCAGGGGAACAATAAATCAATGTCACTCAATGTAAAAACAGATGAATTCAGAACAAATTCAATTTCATCATAGAATCCTGGTGGGTTCTTCCTAATATAGGGATTGTCTGCTTTATAGTATTTACCACTTGCCTCGAAAAAGGGACATGTACAAACTGTGATATAATGAGCTTCTATCTTTCGCGCTGTGGTTCCTCCAGAGGCAGCAACTTCTGGTTTCAGGACAAACATGGGAGGCACCTCCCTCATGGGTAATTGCAAACTAGGCGATTCTACATTTGTTCGTCTATTAAGCAACAAAGCTAAATCAAGTGAAAAAACAGTCGTTCCAGTTTCAGGCGAAAATGCTCTTTTATAAATTGTCATTAAATCAGCGGGACAACATATCTTGTTCTTCATACATTCTTCCTGTAAATACTCTACCATAACCTGCAATACCTTCCTCTGCATTTCTGGTGTATACTTACTAAACATATCATGCACTTCAATTGGGGAAATGGCAGCATCTGTAATCCATCTAAGCGCATCTTGAATACAAATTTGCATCTCTTCACTAACAGGTTTCAACGGTGGAAAAAACCATTACTCGATATATGACATCTGTGGTATGTCTTTTTTCAATAATTCTTTATGCAATCGATCAAGTTCTCACTTAAACACAAATATTCGTCCTACGTGTTCTCATACTTTCGTCGCATTATCTCGCAAATTTAAAAGAACAACCAAATCACGCAACTCTTGCGGTACCACTGTATTGGTCAAATCACCCCACATTTTCACAAGATAATTCCCAATGCATTCTAACAATACCTGCTGTTCACCAAGGCCTCTATGATCAGATATGGAACTTTGCACAGCCACTTCATTGTATCATCAATATACGTTTCGGCCCATCGCTTCCGTTCTTCTTTCCTTTCTTTACTAACTGTGCTATGAGTCCATCTAATACTTCCTTGCGCAGGCCCCATCTCTGTAGAACTGCCTGCTAAAGCGGCTAACTCATGCTCTGGCGGCGGTGGAGGAAATTATGTCAGAGGCACAGGGGGAGAGGAACTGCTTACTGCAGGTGCAGATGGAATGACGGGAATGGGAGGTACATAAGGAGGGGGTGCAACTGGGTCAGTACTTGTAATGATGTTCATTTCTTTGCTCATGTAATATTTTGTTTATTAGTTCATCTGATGTATGCAAATCTTGCTGAGGATATATTTTCTGTACATCTAATTGGAAAGCCCTGTCCATGTTCCTAATGGCTTATGTCTGCTGATGTTGGTCATGCTCTAGCGCTTTCTCTACATTCGTTTTATGTCTGCATGTGTGTTTCTCCCTACTTCTCAATCAGAGATTAGCTTCCTTCCTCCAGTCTCTTACAACATCGAACGCTGCCGGTCGGGCCTTCTTGCGTAGCAATACTGATTCTAGGTGTTCTATACGTGCTAATTCAAAGCTCCCATTATTAGGCCACTGGAGGTCTGACACACGTCGGGTCTGCCTATGCCAAATCGCATTAAACACTATTGCCCCTATATAGTATTTGATATACATTTTGTGTGCCGGTGACCCTTCGGGTGGTGCGACCTGGTCAGTTTCCAAAGATTGTCTACAGTAGTGAAAAAAACTCACTAAACAGAAAGACAACTTCCCAGGCATGGTTAGCTCTTACCCTTTTCTTACCCTGGGAATTTGATCTTGCAAGAGCAACACTCAACCAATATCAGGACGTTTAAGAATTGGGGCATGACTCACCTGATCAACCAATTCGTCACTCAGGACGCAATTCGCCTGTATACAGACGCAACCAAGAATCGTCGTGACTGCCTGTCTGTCTCAATCTGCCTCGTTCCAGGACAATCGCCTTGATGCTCTCTGGCACTGCTCGTCGATCAGGGATCCGCTGTGTACAGATCTGCGGAGGAGTCTCTCATCACTTCTACAGGGGCACCCCAAACACCTTCCGACAGCTTCGTCCTCGACTCGTTTTTGCCTTCTTCAACTTCAACGTATATGATGGAACATTAGTGGGAGGGTCCCTGTTCGGGTGCCATAGTTGCTCGGCCATAAAGACCGCATACTGAAACTAAGGCACAATAACCATATACTAAAGTGACACGTCAGACACGAGGTTAATTTTTCAAACAAGTCTGGTTCATTTTAAAGTATTCTCAGTCGGCCGACTGGGTCTCACCACCTCACGACGTGTGTTCCCAAACACCGTGAGATGTGAGAGAGAGCGAGCAGCGCTCAAGCAGCAATATATATACATTAGACATAATCTTTGTGAAGGCAAATCGATCCGCCCACATACATGTCATACAGGCTAGGGCTCAGTGATTGACAATTATGACGCGTTATGACAAGTCTTCATTCAGCCTAAACATAGTTATTCTAGCAAAGGCAGCAGAGACAGCTTTCTGTTATGAGGAACATGGAGCTTTGGCTAGGCAAGGATATAGTGTTCTTAGCAGGGAAATATTCCTTACTACGTTATCTGTGTGTTTTGGTTCATTAGCTAAGGGTCAGACAGTTCTGAAGCAGAAAATACCATTCTCCGCGAAGGAGCACCGCTAGAAGAATATAATTTATGTTTTAACTGCCTTTTACTATAGCGTTTGCAAGACAACCCGGCACCTGGTCTGCTGATTAGATGCGACTTCTGCTCGACTTGAAAGACTTAGTGAGAGAGAAAAACAATGTATTTCTGCACAGTTTGACATTCCTGCCTGTGTCAGTATTTCAGCATTCAGGCCGTGGCCTCGCACTGTGTGTGAGTTCGAAGCATAGAATATATTTGCAAAGCGTTTTGACAGAAAGGAAAAAAGAAAATGGCTGACATTACACAAAATGGACACCCTTTGGTTACATTGACGATTCTTAGGTCGTGATGTTTGTCACATGATGCAATTGGTTTCAGGCCAACATACTATACATATCATTCGGATATATGGTTACTTTTCTGGTCTAACCACAAGAACTTTGATTTTTCATGTACATTAAAGGATATCCGCCACAATCCATAGAACATGCTACAGACTGTGTCTTGATGTACAGTTATACGCTTGTTTGGGAGTGATTTACCTTGAGTGTGGTAACAGATAGCAGATCATGTGAGGGAAATTCTGAAAGTTAAAAGTGATTGCTGGATATCATTTATTTTTTTATTTATTACATGTGTTGATAGCGTCCAGACCCGGAAGTATCACAGTGCTAATTAGGATTACAGTACAGTCAATACAGTCATGAGATGGTAGGGCAAGCATTAGACATATTTGTTGAACAAGTCGGTTTTCTGTTTTTTTTCAGAAGATTAGGTAAGAGGGCTCTTCTTGGATACATAGTGGAAGGGCATTCCATAGAGTAGGCACTATAACAGTGAATCTTTCTACACCTGCTCGTTTTCTGGTGCATCTCGGTGTTACAAGAGAAGAGAATGTGGGGGAGCACAGGCATCTTGGTTTGGCCCTTTTGGAGGTACGCTGGTTAAGGTAGGAGTGTGCAGTGTTGTGGATGTAGTGGTGCGTAATAGATAGGATTTTAAACTCAATACAGGCTTTGATTGGTAGCCAGTGAGCTTTGCGTCTCACTTGAGAGATGTGGTCAGATCATTTCATAACCCAAACCACCCCAAGGGTGTTGTTTTGGATAAGTTAGTTACGTTTTTGGTTGAGGTTCCTGTGAGTATGGTGCACACGTGACAAAAATCTCCTCAATCTGGTATATAGTGGTGGCAAGTCATTCACCAATTCCAATACAGCTCTTTTAACTAGATTCCTGGATCACAGGTTTGAATAACACAATCCAGTCTTGGTGCCTCAATAATCACATGCACCTGGCTTTTACATCTCAGGTAGAGGTAAATCACCTCTCTTAAAGGTGAAAATCCACATCTTGCTGGAGGCAGGAGTGGGGATGCCACACAAATTCAATGCAGAATTTTAATCCAATGCAATAATTTTGAATTCCAGTTGTGTGCTCCATTCAGTATTACAGAACCCTGATAGAAAGACAACACAAGAAGGGAACCCATCCCTGAGGTAACTGGACTTAGATACCTGACTAGTATGCAGTGTAACTGGTCGGATCAGGCTGCTAGAACCTTCACATTTGAGCCAGCACAATCGTTTGCCGCCCATGTTGCTTCTCATGCTTATCATGGCATGTCATCTAATATCAAAGACCTCCTGAACATTTCTGGTCAAGACTTAAGTTTGGTGTTAGTTTTCCCAGAGTCAGAGATTTCAGGTGAACAATTATTTCCTTCCAATATGCATATATTTACAGTAACTTTGTGCGTCCTATGCCCATCAAAGTGTGTGGCACTCCACTAATCGTAAAATCCTTAAACAGAATTACTGCAGTAAATAAAAGGCCTGGAGAAAACATAGGGACCAGTTCTCTCTTTCTTCTGCCAAATTCGTGCTTAGCAGTTAAAAACAATATTTTTGGCAAAATCCGCTTTCCTGGAAAATCAAATAAACAATGCTAACAATAAACCAACAGAATTGTTTGACAACGTCAATAAATTCTGCAACCTCTCCTTTTCTAAATCCAAATGTAATACCAATGATCAAATTGGAGAATGAGTGCAATCCTTTTTTCCTAGATAAGGTGTAGTCTATCCAGGTAGATTTCGATAAGGCGACTCTCGTCTCACTTCTTGAGCCCTTTGCCTTAAATCCTGCACCCACTAAGGCTGTGTTGTCATTTTCCCCAGTCTCCCTGGATTCTATTGTGCACCATATACAAGCGCTTTAGGCCACTAATCCCAATGTTATCCTGCCAAAAGTGGCTCCTGAGGCTCTTAAATCATCCATTACTACCCTATACTAAATAAAATCACTCAACCCAGAACTCTTGCAGAATTATCAGCCTAAAGCTGGATTTCCATGGCCAGCAAAAATATTACAGGAACTGGTCAATTCCCAACTACAAGAAGACATTGAGGAATATAAACCTCTAGATGCTTTTCAATCTGGCTTTTGTCCAGCACATGGGAAAGAGACAGATTTACTAGTTGGTTGGGATGGCATTCTCAAAAATGCAGATGAGGGCTCCTGCACACTACTTATTATGTTTCATCTCTTGGCAGCCTTTGACACTGTAGATCATAAAATCTTGTTGTCTAGGTTGACTGAAAATTTCAGGTGTGTCCCAGCAAGCTCTGAGCTGGTTTAGTTCGTTCCTTAAGGACTGCACCCAACAGGTACAAACTGGTGGTTGTCTCTTTAACCTGCCATCTTTCTATTCAGTCATTGATGTCTTCTTTTCTAAATGTGGCCGTTTTTATCATTCATACGCTAATGACACTCAGGTCTATTTGCATATCAATTAAGCTACAGCTCCCTTGGTGACATTTCTGGATTGTATGAGTGAAGTCAAACGATGGATGACTCAATAGATTACAGCTTAATCCAACAAAACGCAGGTAATATTATTTGGTGCAAGCCCAGCTCATAAGTCTAATCACTTTTTTCAAAGGCTGCTTGTCTGAGGATACTGTGTAGTGGTGCTTTGGGTAAAGGCGCTATATAAATAACACATCATTATCATTATCATTACTTACATTTCACCAAAACAAAAGGTGTGATGGCTGGAAGGTTTAGAATGTACCTTAACCTCTGGCATTGCTTGTGTTTCCGTGAAGAGGGGAGGATGCCTAGCAGTTTGGGTTGGGCAGTACCTGACTGATTTGCATATGGCTGTACTCTTTTTGCAATGGCGCAGACGGGCTAATAAATGGTGGTGTGGAAGGTTGCCCAGAGCAGAGCCAGTGGTTCACATTTATTGAAAACCTTCCACCCATCAGATTTCTGGTTGTACTTGCATTTCAGGACTGTAAAGAATGTGATATGTTGGGTATGCCTACACCCCACACATAGGCAGTACATTTTCTGTTTATTGTCACACCATGGAGATTGTGGAGAAGTGCAGTTAGGGTAAAAAAGTAATATATGTGAGGAATATGGCTGGCTGAGATGCAAGATAGTATATCACAGTAAAGGGCCGAAAGATATTACATATGTTGATAATGGCTGTAGGTTCACTGTACCCTCATGGCCACGGATGGCTATGTCCTCATAAGTTAGTGTTAACTATGACAAACACTTTAGTTTATCCTTCTCCCTTATGCACAATCACTCCTTCACAGCCAAACCATGAGAGTTGCTCCCTAACAGGAAAACGGCTGCACAAACACACAGGAGGGGGAATTCCTTAACAATGTCTGTTTGGGAACTCCCACCTGCTTCTCTTGGATTCTACCACTTGCTATGCCCCAGTGCTTCCTCCAGAGGGATTGCGGTTGCATCAGGCAGCCCCAGAATAGGTCCACACTTTATGTCTTTTTTATAACATGTCATAGACACTCAGCTAAAGCAGCCCTGTTGTTGGATAGCTGGTCATATCGTCTAAGGGTGACTCTTACTATGAACCCAATTTGGTGGATGGGTGTCCACTACACCACTATACCTGGTTTGTTTTGAGGAGTTTATGTTCTATTTAGCCTAGTGCACACCTGTTTTTTGGATAATGTAGGTTATCTTTAGATAGGTAGTAGGGTGCCGGGGAGAAAGCCAACCCTGACACTGGGTTGTTAATAACAAATGTAAAGACAGCAGAAGTCCACAAACTTGTGGAACGCTCCTGTCCCCTGCACACTCAATTGGTATTGTATAAACAAACAAATATTTGATTCTCAATCAATCGTATTCAATCATCTCATTCCTAATCAAATTTTTGATAAAAAGATCAGAATATTTTACTTCATCCTATTGTTTCATATAAGTGTGTTTACTATCAAACATATTCGATTTGTCAACTCATAGGTTCATGTCATACAATTAGGTCAAATCAACCACATACAGTCTTTGATTAAACCGTTCACTTTCAGACAATTTTTCAAAACGGATTTAAGAGAGTTTTCACATTTAGATGAATCGAAAAATTATAATGTGATGTATTCAATGTTTGTGTACTTCTCTATGCATTTCGGGGGAAAGTGTCCCCCTTCTTCAGGAGTTGTCTACCCAATTTTCTGTTTCTTTTTCATATCTACAATGGATAAATAATAATTAAGATTTAGTATAACGCATAACGAATATACACAAATTGATTAGTCCTACATCATAAGTAGTCTGTCATGATTCCATATTTCATAATCACCTAGATTTATCTCTTTTGATTAATAGATTCAAGATTCCTTTCTTCTATCTGATTCTCATAAACTGGAATATGGTTCTTTCTACAAAATCAAACACTGAAGATATAAATGTAAAAAATGATTTACCTTTTATAAAAGACAATAGAAGCACTGTCTGTTTCTAATTTCAGCAACTAGCATTTAGATCCAGTGATCAGATTAAAATTAGGGATTCTGAGGTTGCTTTCTTGTTTAGAGAATTACCTGTATGGTGTAATGAATATCCTTCACTCAAAAAGTGCCGAGTTGTATAGAGTTACGAAATCCCCAACAGCTGGAGGCCCTGTGGTTGGGCTCCCTCACTTTTGTGTTGCACCTGTAAATAAAAATGTTCCATTATAAATATGGATCTTATCTCCATCACACTTGTGTTATCTAAATCTATGCCTCTTGATGTTTGCATCTAGGTAATGCTAAGGTATGTAGCATAGTGAAATGGTTTTACCCTTGTGTAGCTTTTGCAGCTTATCTCCAGGGTAATGTTGCACTCATTAAGGTTTATAGTCTTCACGAGTGTTTAGTATAGGCCAGAGGTGATGTAACTGTGAATTTAAATCGGAAGCTGTGTGTAATAACACGGCCTTACCATGGTGCTGCTTATAAAAGTGTTGTTCCTCCACATAACACAGCTTTTCTAAAAAGAGCCCAAAGATAAATGTTGCAATGTCGGTAGTACTACTCCATGGCTACTTATTCCCACTGCTAGATCACTGGCCTGAAGCTGTCATGGTAAGGTGAAGGTTCACAGTCACACACCCCAATGTCCATGTCCCCCACATATGGGTCTGTATAGTCATACAAGCACTGTGTTCTCAGGCATGTTTTTTAAGTTATTCACAAGACGGTAAAATGTACTCAACACATGGGGACAATTACTTTCTCAACCTAATTTGACTTGCTCTTCATCATACTGGCCATGTGATGAAGGGAGAGCATCATCCTCACCTGGACTTGCCTCGTTCTCATCTCCATAGATACCCTTTAGTATGGCCATGTGCTGCAACATGGCACACATCGCCATAATTGCACAGCACAGTTCTGGATTGTGTTGGAAGACCATGTGATGTAAAGCATGATCTGGCATCAGGATTTCAGTATGCATAAAATTCGCTCCTCCGAAGAGTTTGTCCTATGATATGTTAAATATTGTATCAGCTTTGCATGATGATGTGGGGTCTAGAGCGTGATCAGGGTGGAGTGCTGGATGCATGTGTGTGCTTTTTCTAAACATGTAGCCTAATTCCTGCACATTAACTGAGTTCTGGCCTTTCTGTTTCGGTAAACGTATTGGGGTTCATTTTCTTAGTCCCGGCTACCCCGCAGTGCATAGCTAGGCTGCACAAGCAAGACGTTCGGCATGTGCGCATTACTTTTCACACTGCAAGCCATTTTAAAGCCATTTGAGCAAAGAGAAGAAAGACAGGTCGGAATTGACATGACGACTGTCCATTCCTCCGCTGACTGCAAAGGGCACATATATTGACATCTGAGTGAGATTTTCATGCCGGCATAAAATGGATGGATTCCCATGAATTCTGCCTGTTCTTAGCACCTGGTGGCAGGTTCCATGCCAATCCATTGTAAACGCTGTCTACAAATCATACATTGCAGGTGACATTTACATTGTGGCACAAAATGGAGAGTTAAAGCTGGGGTAAAGGAAATGTTGGCTGTTTTTAACCTTTACCGTTTTGGAAAAGTTGATACATTGCACTCAGGGGACATAACCGCACATGCGTACTAAGGTTCCTGGACTCTGTATGCAATTAACACTTTTTTTTTAAAATAAAACAAACCCCATTGTGCATCTGATATGGGCTACAACAGGGCCTGGTTGCCATCCATAGCAATTTTAGAGGAACTGGCAATGACATACAATTCCTCCTTGAGATGCTGCAATGCAACTGGCATGCCAGGCAATGTATACATGTGTGTATGAGAATCCGTGCATGAAACAAGATAATGCAGTTTGGTGTAAACCATACTCCAGGACTACCACAGACTTTGCAGTTGCTTAATGCTAGTATGTCTCATGAACATAACACCTGGACATGTGTTAATTGGGGTTGGTTTCCGCTCTGCACTGTGGACAATGGTAGTGTTGCACAAGCCACTTAAATGGCAGAGGTGAGCTACATATATCCCACAGAACATAACATTTCATCAGGCCATGTGATCTCCATCCATGTCTCTTCCGCACTCACTCAAAATGATATCACTCTTACCATGTATGTTATCTGTCTCTCCTCTATTGAGTCCCATTCTCAGCAATAAGGAGGGGCATATATAACATGCCAATAGATAGATGGGGAACATTGTGATAGATTGGTGAGCTTTAAGGGATGGCTTTTATTGCACTTGGTTTGAAATTGTGCACAGTTTGCAATATCTTTGCGAGGTTCTGTCCACATTTTCAATCTGCTTTTCCCTGATCGCTTCCTTTGCTATTTGTGAAGAGACTCCTAAGGTTTGCAATAGGATGGCAGGCTTTTCTGGGCACACACTTCTTTTTCTTATCCCACTGATATATCCACCCTGAGCTGTGCCAGCATTGTCACGTGGTGAAATCATCACGCTTTCCCAAGTCGTGCATTGTGATCTTGCTCTGATTAGGGAATGTGTTGCACTCAGGACAGCAACTTTAAATAAGTGAGCGGGAGGCTAAGTCATTCCGGGTTAACAACCCAGGCCGGCATGTAGCTGGATTGCAAATATTGCGTTGCTGGCTGGATTCCTTTAGCAGAACACCTCTATTTGGAGTGACATGGTCCAGTGGCGGAGCTAGTGGGGAGATGGGAGAGACATGGTGGGCGCAGTCGTCACCCAAGAATCTCATTTCATACCCTGGTGCGCCCCCTCGCAAAAGCTAAATGGTATTTACTGGTGCCCCAGAAGGAGCCTTTCACCTCCTATTGCCGCAGAACGTGCCTCCACCACAGACACAGTCTAGACCCAATCCTGCGAGGAGGCGGCCACTTCCATTTCTTCATGAGCCTTCGTGTTAGGCAGAGTGTTTTGCAAGGTGCAACACTGGTCTACGGGGCACAGCAACATGTCATTTTACCAACTGAGGTTGCAGGAAACTGGAAGAAGCAAGGATAGCGATATTGCAATGGCTTTGATATAGTCTAACAACCCAAAATCATCTGACCACTCTCGAAAGTGGAAACAACCAAAAAACGTGAGTGAAAATTGACTGCATATCTATCGAGTTGCATATATGATATATGATAGGTTATTTATAACGCACTTAATACCTAGAGGTTTCTAAGCGCGACCGAACCTATCTTGCTCCGTGTCGTCTTGCTTCCAAGGCGAGAGCGTTGCCCTTGAGCTATCCTCCCGAAGCTAATATATACATATATACCTGAGGTCACCTAGGAACTTCTACTCCTAGGTATATACCACCGTGTGGTATGGGATATCCAAACTACTATAGCATGTAACCTTAGCTTCCACGAACTTGTGAAAACCAAATTACTTGTACAGCGCTCAATTGCTTACTAGCTGGGTTGACCTCACATTATATAAACCCAAATACAAATACAAATACACAAACAAATACAGGTGCAGGTACCCAGAGGCAGGGGTAGCCAATCAGAGTGCCCCTACGATGGAAAGGAAAACAGACCCTTAAACAAATCATGCAGAAAATAGCCTTCAGACGGCAATGCATAAGAGCTGAACCAAAGCTGCCAATTCGGCAATGCGGGACCTTTTATTTATGCATATTAGAATGTACAACCCACTAAATTCCTGCAACTTGGTAATGGTTTTGTTTACATGCCAGTAAACCGAGTTTAAAAACTCAATAAAGGAGAATATTGATTCAGCATTTGTTTTTTTTTCTGGTTTTCTTTTTCCTCAAAGCGAGATCGCTGTCTTAGCTCCGCTTCCCCACCCGGGGCAGCTGCTGCTCCTCGGCCGCCACTCCTCCACTGACATTGAACTCCTGACAACCTGAGCAAGACGACTGCTAAAACACTCCGGCTATTCTTCTTCATCCCCACTAACAATTTGGTAATGAAGTATTGATTTCCACTTCTCTTCTTAGACGATATTACATTTCCATTGATAAACTGCACCCGGGCCCTGGAGTCTCCACTGTCCCCTTTCGCTGTCACTGAAACAGACTGCCGGGGAAGAGAGATAATGGCCGCGAACAGTGATGTACTTATTTCATCAATTTGTTACACTTGACAGGGAAAAAAATTGTAATTCTTCATAGTTTAACGTCCAAGAGTGCTGCAGAAAAACCAGTCGCACTGGAAGCTTGCTTTTCATTGTAATGTCCGCTCCCTATTTATAGGCCCTTTGGGATAGATTGTCCAAAGGAAATGTTTCTATTCAGTGTAGCCATTACTGCTGCACCTGGGCTGCCCAATCCTGCCTTGCTCGGGGGATCAATAGATCACCTTAAGTAGAGAAATCATTAGGTTGAAGCAGATTCTGAGCCAAAAAAAAAAAAAGAATCATGTTAATCTCCTGTGGAAATTGTTCAAGTAGTCAAGTTTGAGAATAATGTTATCAAAGAGGTCTTTAAATTGAACATTTTTGTGGAGTATTTATCAGAGCACTTTCGTTTTAAAATAAATGAGCTATGTATCTCAAAGCCGAGGAATGTATATAAATATATGTATTTCCTAGGCTATGACTTTACATAAAAAAATGTGCGTGTATGTTGAGAGTCCAGAAAATGTTCCCTTTCGAGGAGCAGAGAAACGCCACTCAGTCCTGCAGTATTAAAATTGGATTATGTTATGTTATGTTGTGGAGCATTTGTATAGAGCCTTATGTACCATGGGTATGATCTCAAAGCGCTGTGGGTTGAACGCCCTCGGGGACCGTGGTCCGTATTAGTTGAGAGAGAAATGTAGAATATAGTGCTTGGGTGCACTCGGTATGTGAGAAGCCAGAGTGGTTTGCGCAGGATGGCTGAAATCTAATGCTAAGTCTGGTGCAGTGGATGTGAGTGATCAGTATAGTGTGTGCAGCAAGGAGGGTGGTCTCAGAGTCTGCATACTGGCTGCCGTGGGGCATGTGTAAGGGATTATGTGGGCCGCTAGGCCGATTTGTTCTTGGGGTATAGTTGCATTCTACCAGGCTGTTGAGGTGTTCTATGAGCGATGTAGGTATGTGTGCAGCTAGGCAGAATTGTTCGAGGGATGTAGCTGCATTCTATTGTTTGTTGATTGTTGATGTAAAGTGGAGAGTGAGCATGTTGGTAGGAATGAGTGTCTGTGGTTATCAGTGGGTGGCCCACTTAATTGGAATGCTTTTGGGGTTCAGTGCGCCATCCGTGTAAATCATGGGGGTGCGTGGTAGTGGATTTCAGAGAGAGATAAACTGGCCGGTGAGGATATATTGTGTTATCTCTGTCGGGCAGCCCTTTTCTAGACGCTCTGTATTGGGACTCAGAGGGCCCATTTTCCGGGTCCCTAGTCGAATTTTAGGCTGGGTTGATGGGTGTTTCCAGGGTTATTGCAAGATTCTCTGCAGTGTCTAGCCAAGCATAGTTACTTTTGTGCCTCCGGTGCAGGGTTCTAGGTTCTTGTTCCTAGGCAGGGGTTGCCTCTCTTGATCATATTACACCAGCTATGCTTTGGTGGTTGAGCTAGGTGCGTGTGGCCTGCAGCTGCATTGGCCGCAAGTACTTGTTCAGTAGGCCGACTTCCGGGGCTTGACTGTTCCTGCATTTCCGGGGTGGAGTAATTTATTAAATGGTTGGTCGAGTGTCTTCAGTGGTACTTGTGTTGTCTTTCCAATTAGCGCTGATTTTCACAGAAATTGCCCATTGGGGGATGGAGTTATGGCCTTAAGTTGCTGACCCTTTCACGGATGTGGGAAGAGCCATGTTTTTAACACTTTAAGGAAGGCCATGTAGTCCTGGTTGTGTCGAATGTGGGGAGGTAGTGAATTCCATAGAGTAGGTGCCAAGGTAGAGTAGGCTGACCCTCCAAGTCTGGCTGAATTGGAGGTTGGGATCATTAGTAGGAAGGCTGTTCTTGACCTTAGGGTGCGTGTTGGGGCGGTAGCGCATAGTCTTCTCTTGGAGGTATGTCGAGCTGGCCTGGTGCACTGCCCGGTGGGTGAAGCACAGAATTTTGAACGTGGCCCTCCATCCAATAGGCATCCAGTGGAGAATGCGGAGAGCAGGCAAGATGTGGACCCTTCATCTCAGTGCAAGGAGGTGTTTAGAAGTTGCGTTTTATACTCTTTGGAGTTCGTTAAGTTGGTAGGCCGGAGCTCCCAGGTACATGGAGTTTGCGTAGTCCGGCCAGAGATGACAATTGACATAATACAAGCCAATCTGTTGGGGAAGGTGAGATAAGGGAAGATGTGTCTCAGTAGCCTTTGGTGGTAGTAACAGGATTTGGATACATTATTGATCTAGTGGGACAGGGTTAGGCCGTGTCCAATGTGCAGCCAAGGTTTTTCACTGGGCAAGCAAAGAAGGTAATACGGGGAGGATAGTGATTTGTTTCCTATTGTTAACGAACAAGGCAATCCAGTTGAGTGCCAAGTCTCGTATTCCAAGGGAGTGGAGCCATTCAAGGAGGATCGAGTGGTTAATGGTGTCAAAGGCAGCTGAGAGATCAAGGAGAACCACAGCGGTGCATCCTTCAGAGTCTGCCGTGACTTCATCCCAGATTGAGAACAGAGTGGTTTCAGTTCCATGGCGAGGCCGGAAGCCAGACTGAGCAGGGTCTAGTAGGTTGTTGGATTCAGCAAAAGGTTGAGTTGAGAGTAGGCGTTCACCAGGAATCTGATGTTGGAGATGGGCCTCTAATTTGATGGCTGGAAGGGTGTGACATTCTCTACTTTAAGGTGTGGGATGTTTTCACCCACGCATCCAAGCCCTACAACAGTACTGTGAATGGCTGGCAGCGGAAACATCAGAATGGCCATTGGAAAGCATGCTGCTCGCTCAAAACCATCAAACAAATGTGCAGAAAAAAATCTGAAAGATAGGCTGCCACCCACTTTTGCCTATCTTAGTGAGTACAGGAGGTCACTGCCTAAAACCACCATTGGGCTACACACACAGTAGCCTGAAACCACTTGGAAATAGCAATACTGATTGCCAAAAGCAACCCAGAGCTGTTTGGGAATTAATTTTCTTGATCGTCAAAATTGCTACAATCATGGCTCACAAAACCACCAAAAGGATACAACTTCTTGTTGGGTGTTCTACATTACTCTACTGCAAGAATCCACATCAGTACCACATCAGCAAGAATCATATGCTATTAGGGCAAAATCCCATGTTAAAGACATTTGATTTAAAGATAGCTGTCAAAAATGGGTGCAATACCGGTGCTCGCCACTGACAGGTGCTGGCGATTCCTAATCCTGACAGGAGAGCTGTCTTGCAGAAGCTAAATAAGCCAAAGCAGAGAAGTCTATCAAAATGCCATATAGAGTGCCACACATTGATTTAATGTGGAAAAAGACGATTAAAGATATGTTACTTATTTTCAGTTTATAATGTTATATATTTTTCACAAGGAACTAAGTGCAATTGACTTGCTTTTCTATGAGAACTCTTCACACCTACTCTTCTCAGGCCACCACACCAGAAGGCAGGAAATCACATGGTCCTGTTAATCAGATGGAGAGTGGCACCCTGGACTGATGCTCTGCTGGCAGGAAAAACAAGACAATAGACGTTTTCAATTGAATAGAATATTCTGATTTTGGGTGTAACTGTCAACACTGCTCTGGGAGAAGCAAGACATGTGACCTCTGAGTCAGAGCCAAGCTTCTTGGGGCGGAGATAAACCTATGGGTGAATTCAATTAAGAGCAAATACATGTTTTATAAAATTGCAATTTACAAAGTGTTCCAAGCTGACAGAAATGTACAACTTTGACAGTCTTAAAATGAAAAATGCACTTACAGTTCAAGACTAAGTTGGACACTGTGGGATGTTCTGAGGCCAAGCCCTGTAATTATTAATATTGTAGACACTGTGTTTATACTAGAAAAATGAAAACTTACGGTAATATGCCCAGAGAGGGTGTGCACCTCTGTGTAAGTTTTGGGGCAAAACCAATATTGCGAAACCCATTAAAATCGCGAATAAGTTGTCATTTCTGAACCCAAGCTCTTAGAAAGCGCAGGGTTGAACAGAGACCTGTTTTAATTAATCTGTGATATGTACATGTATTCTCAACAACTTGTGTATCTGGGAAACATGTTTGGTTATGAAAAATTGTTTTTCTCAGTAAAAGCAAAGGGGAGGGACTTCAGCCAAGCCATAAACATAGCATCACTCTGACTCATTCTGACTCACTACTCCTTTCTCCAGTCAGAACACAATAAATCCTTTAACCTATCAAATCCTTAGTGGGTTGGGCATAGAAAGTCAGCCTCCACACCCCCTTTGGAAACACATAAAAAGAACCACTGAGACCCAGATAGGGACACTCATTTTTCGCTACTCATCGATTCCTGTGCAGCACTCTGCCCGACCATATCCAGACAAAGACTCCAGACTCCTGAGGCTCCAGATTCCAGACAGACTCCAGAACCAAAACTCTAGAACCCAAACTCTAGAACCTTGGAGAAGCAGAGGCCTAATCCACAAGCTGAACTCTTCTCAGCAGGCCTCAGAATCCAGCAACCTAACTAAACTATTCAACAGCCAGGCAAGCTGTTTTGCTTCTGGCTGGAACCCTGTGCCAGAACCAGATCCAGACCCAGAAAGCAGAGCTGTGTCCAGAACCCGTCAGACCCAGACCAGACCACTGTGCAGTGCCGATAGCAGACCAGAGAGCGTGCTGTGAGCAGAACCTAGAGGGCCTGAGATCGTCCGGTGGCGAGTGAAGTCCAAACCTGACCAGATCGGTGACAAGACCCATTTCCCTTCCAGTCCAAACCTAGGAGTGAGTATCCAGCCTAGAACTGTACAGAACCAATCTCTTAGTTTAAAATAATTTTATTCAAACCATTTCAACCGTCCAGAACTGCATAGAAATCGTGTGTCCATTCTGTGATTTCAAATCTGTAAAACGCCATCTATCATTTTTGAAAATCTACCTCCACAAAACGTCTGTGTCTTTTTAACCGCACGTCGTAGAAGCGATATTTAACTGTCATTGTAAAGCTAAGATCCTAAGCTGTCCAACAAACCCAAAACGACTCCTTATAGTTTTTCCGTAATCGCGATATATGCATGCAGAAAAAGTGCCGCAAGTTGAAAAATTAGCTCCATTTCACCACCTGTCAAAATTGCTGTCTTTTGCTTGCAACTGCTGAATTTCGTTTTCAATCTGATAATCATTCATGAATCATTGCTAGTGTTGACTTGTACCAATCTAAAGTAACTATCACCTACCCTTAATCTCCTTTGGTGAATTAAAATCATTTTTAGCATATTTTTTCACTTCATTGCAATCAAATTTAAAAGTATTTTGCCGGTTTTCTCTAAGCTTGCTGGGGGGAACTGGAAATGAACTGCATTTGATTGTATTCTGGAAACCTGTGTGCCCTCCTTTCCATCTCTCCATATTGCATAGGGGGGAGTGAGTAGTCACAGGGGAAAAAGTGATTATATTATCTTCTGATTGAATTCATATCAAGTTTATTTCTGTGTTGCATTCTTTCCCATCTTGCATTTCCTTGAAACCACACAAAGCATTCTCTGCTACCTTATTCTTTCTATACCAACTCCTAAGTGATTAAAGAATTGTGCTATTGTAATATTATCCATTGCTGATCACCGTTATATTCATAAGTGTGCTATCAAATATTAATTTATTCATAAAAGTGTGATATATATATATATATATTGTTTTATTCCTCAAATAAATCTTTTAATTTGCAAAACAAACTTACTTCTTGGCTCAGTGAGGTCAGGGGGATTCAAAGAGAGGGGCATTATATAATGGTTTATCATCCAGATTCAAAGAATTTGACATAAAAATATATTAATAAGGGCTTCCATTGGGCATCCCAGACTAGGCATTGACTTAGTTGGATTGCTGGATTGAAGTCACTTACAAAGGCATCTGGGATGCAGCCAGAAGTGAAAGAGTCAATGAGTATGGACTCAGCCTGTTCTCCTGCACAGGTGTGGGAGACGATTTATTTGAGGAGAGAGGCAGGGCAAGGGTCAAGGGGGGACCCATAGGGTCTTCTGCCGGACAATATTTTGATGAATTCGTCGCTCGTGATCGGCTTGAAGGAGTTGAAAGTTGGCAATGCGAGGGGGTGGGGATCTTGGGCAACGGGTATTGGGTGTGGGTGATGTTGGAGAGTTTGGCATTAAGGGTGGCTCCTGTTTAGTGCTGAAATCTGGAAATGATGGGAGAGAGAGTCGCAGAGAGCTTGCACAGGCATGTTGCAAGTGGGCTTCAGAAATTCCGAGATGATCTGTGGAGCTCTTTACTACTGTTGCTGCAGTTCAGGATTCTTTTATTTTAATAGGATTTTGGGGCCTTTCGAATCTCGGATTTGTAGCTACAGTGATGGAGTGCGAACATGGATTTACTAAGGGTTTTTTTCAATGCTCGCCAATTGCGCTCGAGGGTAGCGGTTATGGGTGTTGACAGACTTCAGGTGGGACATGAATCATTTCAGGATTGGTCCTTTGCGGGTGTAGGTGGAGTGAAAGGGGGTGAGAGGGAGGAGTTTGTCATTGAGGCAAGAGTCGAAGGATTTGATGGGTAGAGGTCTGTCTGTGGTTGGGAATCAGCGGAATAAGGCTTCAGGCAAGTCAGGCAAACCTTGACCATGTTCCAGCATTTGTGGTTGTGTGGTGAGAGTGGGCAGACTATGGGTGGTGGAGTCAGTGTGCGGAAGGAGAATGGTAGGGCTGAGTGGTCTGTCCAGATGAGGGGTTTGGGGCTGGACACTGAGACGAGGTCAGAGGAGCTGAAGATTGTGCCAAGGGTGTGGTGTCTGGTGCGGGTATGCCCGGAGAGGTTGAGTGCTTCAAGGCTGTCAACTATGGGTTGGGTCATGGATTTGTTGGGTATATCAAAACAAATATTAGAGTCCCCAGTAGAGTGAGAGAAGGATGGTTGACCATAATGGTAGCTAGTGAATCACAGAGATTGTTGGCAAAATGTCTCTCGTATCCCGGTGACCTGTAGATGAATAGGAAGCTGTGTGATAAAGTGGGCAACAAGGAGAGTCTGACCAGCAGGGATTTGCAGTTAGCTGTGCATGGCTGGTTCTCAATGAGAGAGATTGATATGTGGGGATTGTGGAGGATGGCTTTTCCACACCTCTGGTGGCTCTGTTGTGGGGGATGAGTTTCTCGTCGGGAGGGAAAACCTGGTGTGTGACTGGTTTAAAGTCATCCCTGAACCAGTGATGAACATGAGATTAGGTTTTTCAGAGGATAGTAGGTCAAATATGCTAATTTGTTTCGTTCAATGGAGCAGGCATTGAATAAGAGGCAGGTGACATGGTGGTGGGAGGTGGTTCCAATGGTGCTAGTGGCACGATAAACATTGTGGGACTGGGTGACTGGTGGGGAGGGGTCCAATGGGGGTTGGTGGTTCCAATGGTGCTAGTTGCCTGATGGACATGGTCGAACTGGGTGGCAGGTGGGGAGGGGTCAGTGGCAGCAGTAGGCTGAGTGGTGGGAATTGTCAGGGATAATGTTTGAGGGGGAGAGGGTGTGAGGGTGGGTTGGTGCACGAGTAGAGAGCGTGCAGGGGCTGGTTTGCATGCGATGGAGGTACGTGAAAGGATAGAGGGGATGGGCGGTGAGTGGTGTTGGTGTGGTTTGTGGGTACCGGTTGTCTGATGGCTGCGCTCCAAGACTGAAGGGAAAAGGGGGTGTAGAGGTGGTGTGCGAGAGGTCGTGTGCAAAGAGGGACAATCTGGGAGTTGCTACCGGGGAGTTCCTGATGGCCGGGCTATGGATGTTTGGGACGGAGGACTAATGCAGGTGAGTTGAAGCATAAAGTGTCGAGGGTGGAGGGCAGTCATTTTTCCTGTGTTTAGTGTGTTTTAGCACAGGAGGGGTGTGAGAGAGAGTAGATGGGTCAAAGGAGAAAGGGGATGAGGTGATACTTCTGGAGAGAGCAAGTCATGCCATGCTGAGAGAAGGGAAGGGTGTGGAAGGGGGTTGTCTTGAGAAGGAGGGTGTGTGTGTGTGGGGGGTGGGATGGGCATAGACGGTGGAGAGCGAAGGTGGTTTGACTGAGGAGAAATTGGGGTGAGAGGGCCGTGTGAGCGGGTTGGGCCTGCTGAGGGGGGCGTCGGGTATTGTTAGGAAGTGTGGAAGAGGTGAGACAAGGCAGGTCAGAGTTGGAGGAGTGGGAGGGTGTGTTGACGGGATGATAGAGTTAGTGGAGGGACATGGACCTCTCCCTGAATGAGTGATTGGTGGCATTTGAGGTGGGGAGGGTCAGCACAGTTGTGGCTAGGGCGTGGAGGGATGAGGGCAGGGGAGATGATCTATGCAGTGACGTTTTTGGGGAGGAGGATATGAAATGGCGGTGGCAGGGGTGTTGTGAATAGAGTGTCAGTGTGCTCCTCTGGCTTGGCAGTTGGATGCAGTGTGGTGTGGGGTTCTGGCTGATGTGGGCAGGGATGAGGGCAGGGGATCATGGAGGGATGAGCAGTTGGGCGTGGAATTTATGGGGGGAGGTGTAGATGTTGTCGTGGTGGCTTGGAGGTTGTGTTTGGAGCGCCACAGGGCTCCTCTGGCTTGGGAGTTGGAGGTAGCGCAGTGTGTGGTGGAGTGGGATAAAGGTCATTCTCAGCATATGACCAGGTGGATGTGTTGTTCGAGGGTGGAGTATGAGCAGAAATGGGGATGGGTTCAGAGGGGCGGGGATGTATGTGGTGGGCCAGCGTGTTTCTTTCATTCGCGGGATGGGAAGTGTGAATGGAAAGGCTGTGTGCAGGATTGCTGCTCTGAGTGGCTGTGTAGTTGCTGGGTCAGAGTTGAAGGGGCGCAGAGGAGGGCTTGGTTCTCGCTCCATTTTTGTCAGGTTGGAATTGTTGATTGTGGTCGTGTGGGGGAGCATTGCGGCAGGTGGGGGTGTTCGGGCTTGGGCGGTTTGCTGCAGCTAAGGAGCGCTGTGGTGTGGGGTACATTTAAGGCCCTTGCAGAAAGCCCCTTAAAAAAAAAAACGCATTGAAATAATGCTGAAAAAAACTGGTGCTTTTCTTTCCATGGCGCATATGTGTGGCGAGCACTAAACACAAGGATGCCACCAAAAGAAGTGCTCTGCATTGTTTTACCTTCATTTTAAATCATCTGAAAATGCCTACATGCAGAACGGCACCACATTTGCTGTTATGTTTTCTGAATACTAACGCTGCACACATGACACCCAAGACGGCTTTGCAATTTGCTCTTGATTTCCTTTTCATACATCACAAAGTTGTGCCCTTCATGGAAACCCACCCTGGCATGCTTTACTTCTACTGAGTACCAAGATGTGAGCCAATATATTTCCAGAACAGCTGATGTACTGGGTAATCACTTGAAAGGCAAACAATTCGGTTTTCCATGTAAACAAGGCTTGTGTTTTATTTTTCTATAAACCATTGTGTACAAACTGCAGTAAATGAAAGAAATAACGCAGTGTTTTTTTTCTCATGTCAATTTCAAAGAAATGCTTGGCAGTATATATCTCTGTGTCCAGAAACTGACCAGATCTGCAAAAGCACTCCAGAAGGATAATTGCCATGAAACTGTGTTCTGTAGAAACCGCATTGGTAAACTCAAAATGAACTAAAATAAACACACGTGTGAATTTGCCCTTCTGAAAATCAGGAAAATGCTGTTTAAAAGTAAGATGACAAATGACAGTGTTGCTCACACAGAAACAGTATTGTATATGTGTGGGGGGGGGGTTGGAGTGACAAGGCTAACAAAAATGTACATTATATTTATTCCCAAAAAGACTTGGTTTCTGTTGAAAGAAAGAAAAAAACTTTGAACCAGCAGAACAGGTTTGGCCCAGGCATTTACTTTAGAGGTGCCCTTCCTTCTATGGGAAAAGAATTACCTCCAACCCCCATGGATATATGAAAGGGCCAAAGTATGGGAGTTTGCAGCCTCATTAGACTGGCCGGCATCCTCACCAAAAGGAACAAAGTACCCAAGTGGAACTAGTATTATCACCAAGAGGTGTTATTTCCTTTGACACCCCTCCCCAGCCCATCTGCCTGGCTTCAAAGGGAGACCTGGAAACCCTTTGTTTAGACTGACCTAGGGGAAGACAATTTGGCTGTGGGGGTTGGAATGACTGCCCACACATGGGGTTAATCCAGCCCATTGAATTTAAAAGAACTATTGTACATTAAGACATTTGGTTCAGCACCCTAAATAAGCAGTAAATCTATATTATGCAAGTATTTTATGGGATTTTTAAACAAGCAAAATAAGACCCAGTGCATGTTGCTGGCACCTCGGAAACTGGAATGGCAGGAAAAATGCATTTCTGGGTGAAGTATACATGACACAGCTATAAAACGTTGTGAACATATGCCAAATACTAGTGGGCATGCGTGTAGTTAGTTTTTAAAATAGTATGTTCTTCTTGAAAATTATGGAATTGTGCCAAAGGGCGATGCAACATCACACAGAGTTGGTGATCGCACTGCCCAATTCCCTGTGAAATATGGAATCTGCATTTATATTTTTCATGACGGTGGCTAGCGTAAATCTGATGTTTCGAACCTTAATTTATTGTTGTCAAGAAATAGGCTTGTTGAGACAAAGGAAGTCATAAAATGCACACACATACATGATGTCACTTCCCCTAAACCAATCTGCCCAAGGGGAGGACCGATAGGCTGTCCTGTATTAGGATAGGAGTAACTCCAGAGTACTTCCCCCAGCTCGTAAAATTCTATGATGTCACTTTGCCTATATAAGGGGGAAACAGGGAAACACTACGGATAAGCAACTGAAAACCAGACCCCAAGATCCAGGAAAGTAGAGATACATCCCACTATGCAGATTCAGACTTAAAAACCAGATCCAGAGGCAGGACCATCCAGATCCAGGCAAAAACACCCCTCCAGATCCAGCCATACCCAAGCATCCAGGGAGAAAGGAGGAAAGGCCTCTGATCCCATTTAGGAGATCCCAGTGACCAGACCTTGCCCAGCTGACCCATCGGCTGTCCACAGTGACCAGACCTTGCCCAGCTGATCCCCTTCAGGATAGCCCAGCTGCCAAGTCCATGTCTGCTAGCGTATTCCTTATGATAATTCTTCCAGTTATCTGTGTATGTCCCTAGTATTATTTGAAGTAACTCAATTAATTTCCCCATTGAAAATTCACGTTCATTATTGTTTCCTTTCGAAAGTAACAATTATGTCGAGTGTTTTTACTAAGTATAGCCATTGAAATATAGTCTCAAAAGAAATAATCTAGTATAACAAAAATCGAATTTGCATGTGTATTGTGCTTTTCTATAAATTCCGATTTAATTTTTCACCCCATAGAAAAACCCAAAACATTAACCCATTAAGAATATACCCTTTCCCTCAGAATCCTGTCTGTTATGTGCCCTTGTTTCCCATCCAAAAACCGATTCCCAATTTTAACAGCTAAGGCCCTTTTCTTAGCTGTTTTTCGTTTTAAAGCCCGTGTGAAATAAGAGTTGCAATTCTGCCGCGTGTGTTTTTTTTCTGCATTGTTTTCCTCCCAAAATCGATTTTCTTACCTGTGTCACATTGCTTTGGTGCACTGTTCAGTAGTCTGTAGGCTTCCCTGTCTCTTAAGTGCAGCCACATGCATTTCTGTCAGAGCTTTCATACTGCAATTGTAAATATGTCATTTTGCTCCTTTGGAAGGTTTTCAATTTGTTTCTGGCCTCCCATCCTGGGGTGGTGGGTTGAATTTAAAAATCGACTTTTCCCTCTTCATACTGACTCCTTGCTACTACTTTCCATCCACAAAGAATTTCGTTAGTAGGTTTTTGGGGGTAGTGTTGCAGGGGGAGCGCATAACCTGTGTGCAATCTGTCATTTTGAAGAGTGATTTTGCTTCTGCTTCCTATTAAAGGTTTATGTAGATGATGTTAGGAATTTGAATTAACGGTGTTGTAGGATTGTTGCATTGTATACTGCCATACTGGGGTTACTGCAGCCCTAATTTTGATTTGCTTTATTTTCTTTGAATTATAAAAATTACTAAATATTTCATTGTTACACACCGGCATGGTTCATAATGCATTGCGACACAGCGTATTTGTTCAAGTGGGTGTGAAACAGGTTGGGTGCCTTCTCAAAGTAGAATCTGAGGATAAATAAAGACAAAAAGCGTTTTTATTGTGCGCCGCATTCATTGTCAGTGGAAAGAGTCCCTGGCTGGAGTGTGCTGTGGTCTAAATCCGTTATGGTCAGGGGTATTTTGGTGGACCGAGTCACCCAACTCCAGTAGATGCAGAACAGCTAGCTAGCAAATATTGGGACAGTGGTATATGCAATGATACCTAGATTTGAGAGACCTGAAAAGAGGGGAGAAACGCCTTAACTTGAGGGTACAGAATTCAATGCAACAACACCTAGATTTGAGATGCTTGAAATGGGGCAGAGTAGTGAATGCTACAACATAACTTGTGGAAGGTTGCTAGGGTGCTAGGGTGCAGTAAATCCCCATTTTGTAATGGGGATTTTTGGTGGATTTACAATAAGTGCTAAATCCGCTGATTTTGTATTTTAAAGTGGAGGATTTACCCCAGCCTGATCTAGGGATCAATCATCCAATTCAAGATCAAAATCTGAAACTGGTGGTGCGGTAAAAGTGCTAGTAATTTCATTTGACACAAAGAAGTGCCAGTAACCTGATTATAGTCCCTTTTTTACCACACCACCAAACGTGTAATGATGCCCACTAGTGTATGTTGCCCTCATTGCATCAGGAAGCCTCTCAGCTGACGCACATCACAAGGAAATCAATGCATTAATGAGCAGCGCCATGCTTGGAGCAATGTCCGTTCACACAGAACAATAGAAATATGCCTTCTATCACACCTCTGTCAAACACTGTGCAGCAGATGCCACCATGCATCTTCTAGAAACACCCAGGAAGCTTCACACGCTGAAATAGGTGGACATGATGCTTCAGGTTGCCGACATTTGAAGACATTGTTCATGCCAAGATGAGGACACATAAGCACAAAAAGCTCCACAAGAACAGGAAACTGGCATGCCACACCAGCTGCAAAAGCATACGAAGGTGATGCCCCAATTATGGCCATCTACAAAACCTACAGCACATAATAGGGTACAACATCACTCCAAAATATAAGAGAATCCCACATGGCATATCAGCAGACCAGATATTGCTTACTGAACTACGCTAGCATGCAACCTACCCTGGTTGCTTCTAGATCAGTTGCCAACAAATTGCCTGCCCTCCCCCTCTCCTGTTGTTAGATCCTCCCTCGCTTGTTTCTCTGCTTCCTTCACAGTGTTCTTCCCTCTATGATTGCAAAGCGCTCTGTTGCTTCCTGAATCTAGATCCACACTCAATAAATCCCCTAATAACAGTAATGATAATGATGCACCATGCACAGTGCAAAGAGTCACAGCAGACCCTTTCGCAATCTGCACTTATTTTCTCTCACATGACTACATGGAATAGTAGGAGCCCTATTTAGTCACCTGTCAAGCACTGGCAGAGGCAACACATCACCTACATGTACCAACCAATGTCCTCCCGTGTGGAGTACCCACCTCCACAACAGCTGTGTCTGCACTCATATGAGTTGTGAGTGGGTTGTCTATGCACATTCACTTCCACTAAAATACTTTCATCACTTTCACCTCCCTCACTCACATGCAGCCTCATGTCCATGGGGGCGCGCAGACATTTCTTTTTTTTTAGTCTAGTGCATCGGAAGGAGGAGCAGCTATAGCACAGAATGGGAGACTGTAGTGCTGCCCCCATTGTGCTGTCACTGATGCACTTTCTCCCATCCTGCTTTTGGCACACTGGGCATGCTAACTGCACCTCTGTCCTCTTAACTGCGTGAGTGCTGTCAAAAAATGTAACATTGCAAGAGGCATCATTCTGCGATTCACGTAAGTCACGCAATAGAAACTATACCGAAGAAAACTGGCATTCAACAACAATCTCAGCCACTCACAAAAGATAGAAGTCCTTGAATACCCAGTTTGTAAGTGCTACACAAACTGCAAAGTGCAAACATAGACATAACTGTGACCTGATTCTCAACAAGATGCGGCTGAGACTCAGACAGACTCCTGCAAAATTACATCTAGCACACACGTAGGCTGCAGTGTTTGGATTCAGCAGCCCACATCCGATTCCTGATATACCAAACCCTAGTAAATAGCTGTGGCTGTTTAAAAAGTATATTTAATACTTTTCTCTTTGGGTAAAAGGGTCATCATAGCCTGCAAACTTGTGGCATACTGAAACATTCCATTTAGCAACTCTAAGTTCTAGTAATCTTGGGAATTGTTTCTTAGCATACTGAGTGTTAGTGGCATTCTCAGTTTTTAGAACATAAATGGATCATAGAGAAATACTATCACGCCTCCCCCTGCGCCCTCCACCGCCCATTACAAACTGTTTGCCTTTTTGCCATTTTTAATTTTTTAAGTGGGTTCTAAAATGCAGCATTTTAACCCACTATTTTAAAAAATGACCCCCCCAAACCTCCCTTGATAGGTTCAGGCTCCCTCGCTACGCTCGTTCTCAATGGCATATCTGGGGGAAATATGTATACCTCTCCACTTAAAAAATTCAGCAGCCGCCACTGGCCCTGGGACTGTGCTGGCAGTAGGGTGGTGGAGTCATGGGGTAGTGGTGGGAGCAGTGTGGGGAGAGCCCAGTGACTTTGGTAAGAGCAGGGTGGCGAGAGCACAGAGTCTGTGGTGGTGTGGGGAGAGCCCAGGGACTGGGCAAGGAGTGGATGAGGGAGTCCAGAGAGCAGCGTGCGGCATCAGTGCGTGATAGTTCATAGCCAATTGGGCTTTTGCTCAGGATGGCCCAGGCAAACAAAATGTGAAGACCACAGCTGAAAAGTGTGATAAACTTGGAGTATCAAGTACTATAGCTAATATGACAGATGTAGACTTAACTTCAGATGTGTCCGCTGGCTGATGGTTACTAGGACCATTAGTCATGGATTCTTTTGAAGGGACGCCTTTGGCTTGGGTAATTCGGTTGCAATCATATATTTGCATATGTTAAACATTGTATCTATTTATTTGCATTGTTGGCCAGTACAGGAAGTGGGCCTGCTCTTTGCGTCGCTTCTCAAGTGCTGATTTTCAAAATAAACAAGATGGAAAATAAAGAACAAGAGCAGCCATTGCGCAAAGATGGTTAAACCCGATCCCTGCCCCCCATTTACCCCTCCCCCGGCCGAGAGGGCATGGTTTTATGTGCTCTGCGATTGCTCTCTGTGTCGCTGTATTACCCTCTTCATTGAAAATAACATTCCTGGTTTTGATCCTGCAAGTTCTAGCAACATCCCATGTGCTGCTTTGGGGGTGCTCTGTGGCTAGTCAGTCCGGAGGCTCACTCTTTGGGGGAGATCACGGGCGCCGTTTATCATCAAATAACTTTTGGCACCAGATAGAACAGGACTGCAAGAAGTGTTACCCGGGCCGTCACGAGGGGGGGCAAGGAGGGGCAAACTGCCCCGGGCCTCGCACTTGCAGGGGGCCTCGCGGCCCCCTCCACTACAGAAATTATTTTGCTGTTTGTTTGCGAAGCCGTTTGGCTCCGAAACAAACCGCAAAATAATGGGAGACAGCAGGGCTCAGAAGTGAGCTCTGCTGTCTCCCGTTATTCAGCTGACAACGTGGACATGCTGCCTAACAGTAGAGGACTCCTCTCCTATCAGTCAAGTGTGTTCACGTTGCTCATTGTGAACACGCTGACTGATAGGAGAGGAGTTATCTCTTGCCAGTGAAGTAACTAGGCAGCAAGGAGCCCACATCAATCAACGCACCCCTGCGCTGAAAGCAGGACAGAGAGCACACTATCCAAGAAAACAAGGTGAGCTGTGGATCAAAAGGAAGGGTTGGACCCCGGGGAAGAAGGGGTTCAAGCACACAGAGACAATAGGGAGTTAAACTCTACGAATCCTGTGTTTCAGGCCCAGTCTCCAGTCGAATAGCCTCCAGGGAAGGGTTTGAGGTCGTAAGAGGTCAGAACAGGCTGAGTGACGTCCCCGTGGATACCAGGTGAGCGTTACAGAACACAAAGCCTCACATCAAAATCCACCTGGGCATCATGGAAACGTCAGAAACCGACCAGTTAGCCCACATGTTGGGGCAGCTACGTTCCGAAGTACATGCAGGCAGGCAGGAGACCAACACCCTGAGGAAAGAGTTGATAGTAGCCAAAGAACGCCAGCGCCATCAGCCAATCACGTTCAGATAACCCTTCCTGGGGCAGTCCCCTTGGCCCCGCCCGAACGATTTACGGGGGATCCCAAGAGGTTTGCAACGTTCATGAACCAGTGCCGCCTGCACTTCCTTTGTAGGCCAGGGGCCTTTCCGAATGACCAATCACGGGTCGCTTTTGTGCTATCCTACCTGAGTGGTAGCGCAGCGGATTGGTCTGTACCCTTTGTGGCCCAAGACAATCCTTTGCTGCATGACTTCAGGGGCTTTCAGCAGGAGATGAAAAAGCTGTTCGCACGTCGTACTCATGGGCAGGCATTAGACAACGAACTTCTGTCCCTACGCCAAGGGAATCAAGACCTATTAACATACATAGCCACGTTCAATAGACTCGTAGTTGAAGCAGAATGGCCAGTGGAGAAGAGAACCACGTAATTTCATCAGGGGTTGCGGGGGGAGCTCAAGGATGTTCTTGCACAAGTAGTGAACCCCCCAAAAGACTGCTCAGAATTCATTGACCTTGTTGTTCAACTGGATCATAGGTTGCAGGACCGAAGAGCAGATTGAACCAGACCAGAGCCTCATCCTATGTATGTGCGTTCAAAGGACAATACTGCCCCGAACAACGGAAGGTTCAGGAGAACCAATGCAAATCGGGGGGGTCAGATCCCCCTTGACTAAAGCGGAAAGGGATAAAAGGAGACAGCAACAGTTATGTCTGTACTGTGGAAGGTCAGGTAATTTCCTTAAAGAGTGCCCTGTGAAGCCACCGAGGAGGACGGTAGGGGCCACGGACAAGGAAAATACCATAAAGGAATCGGAAAACTCCCCAGCCCGGCAAGTATAGGGGTTCACTTGTCAAGCGAAGAAAGTTGATCAATCACCAACAACCATCTCGGATGTACACAGTAAGAGCGTACATAGACAGCGGAGCCGTTGGGAATTACATCGATCAGGATCTTGCAGCAAAGATGGGGCTTCCGTTACGCCCTAGATCAACCACTGACACTGTTACCACTGTTGACGGCACGGATATAGCTTCTGGTCCAGTATCCCAATGCACTGCAGCTTTAACCCTTCTGTGCCAGGATGGACACCAAGAATCTATTGTTTTCGACCTCATTAAGGCACCACAGTTCCGGTTGATTTTGGGAATGCCATGGTTGGTAGCTCACAATCCTCGAATCGATTGGCGAGCAAAAGAATTGGCCTTTCCCGAGACTTGCGCCCACACATGTTATCGCCAAGAGAAACAACCAATAGACACCAGAACCTCCACACTTGCGACTGTGGCAATCAGCACCCTACCAAGTGAATACCAGGACTTTCAAGATGTCTTTCAGAAAGAACAGACTAATACCCTGCCACCGCATAGACCATACGATTGCCAAATCGACCTGACACCCGGCGCACAAATCCATTGTGGGCGAATTTACGCACTCACGGAACCAGAAAACCAGCACCTGAAGGCCTATCTTGACCAATACCTGGCCAACTGGTTCATCCGTCCCTCGAGGTCTCCAGCAGCCAGTCCTCTATTCTTCGTACCAAAAAAGGAGGGGAACTTCAGAACGTGCACCGACTATCGCGCACTAACCAGATTACCATAAAAAATCGCTACCCCCTGCCACTGATTCCTGAATTGCTTGATCAAGTCAAAGATGCCCAAATCTACACAAAACTAGACCTCAGGGGGGCATATCACCTTGTTCGTGTAAAACAGGGGGACGAATGGAAAACCACTTTTTGCACCAAATACGGCTTGTACGAATATCAAGTAATGCCCTTTGGCCTTTGCAACGCGCCTTCTGCATTTTACTACTTCATGAACGATGTCCTACGGGAATTGATTGATGTTTGTGCCCTAGTGTACATCGACGATATCCTAGTATATTCCGCATCAAAGCAGGACCACGTTAAACACATCCAATCCGTATTGGAGAAACTCTGTCAACACCAGCTCTACGCCAAGCTCAAAAAGTGCTCCTTCCACGTCTGTGAGGTGGAATGCCTGGGCTTTATTCTCAGCTCGAATGGAATCCGAATGGATGTGCACAAGGTAGATGCTATCCTGAACTGGCCATTAGCACCACACACTGTGGGTAATAATAAGCAGCGCGCAGATACCAGAGGGTTCGTTGCGCTATATAAATGCCAAATTATTATTATTATTATTATTATTATTATTATTATTATTATTATTATTATTATTATTATTATCCCCAAATTCATTCAAGGGGGTTCAAAGTATGCTGGGTTTTGCAAACTTCTACCGCTGGTTCATCCCAGGATTTTTGCAAATCGTGCATCCCATCACGTCATTACTAAGGAAAAGCAACAAAAGTTCCAGTGGACAACAGAAGCCGAGGAGGCTTTCCAGGAACTCAAAGCAAGATTCACATCTGCCCCAATCTTACGCCACCCTCGCCCTGATCTCCCATACCTGGTGGAAACGGACGCCTCAAGCATGGCTATGGGAGCTGTCCTCTCACAAAAGGACCCTGAAGCGGGCCAGTTACACCCTGTTGTCTTCTGGTTGCGTAAATTCACACCCCCTGAACTCAATTACGCTATCACAGACAAATAACTCCTGGCCATTAAGTCAGCCTTTAAGGCATGGCGGCACTACCTCTTGGGCGCCAGACACACAATCACTGTAATAACTGACCACCGGAACCTCCAGTACCTAAAAACGGCAAAGGCCGAATCCTCACGACAACTACGTTGGGCTCTTTTTTTTGCTGAATATGACTACATGATTACATTTCGACCAGGGGTGAAAAACGGGAAGGCTGATGCCCTTTCCCATATCGGGGTGGAAGAGTAAGGGTATCAGACCCCTAACTCAATAGCAATCATCCCGAGTGACAAGCTCCTAGGAATCACAGCAACCATAACTCAGAAAGAATTACATGAAGAAATCCAAAACCTGATGAGTCCGGAGCAATTACAAGCGTGGAGTGCACAAGGAGAACATCACATGATAAAAGATCAGTTGCCCTACTTCAGGAATCGTTTATTCTTACCAAACCAAGAACTACGAGAACAAGTCATGTCCGGTTATCATGATTCCTTGATCGAGGGCCACCCCGGAATCGCTAAAACCCTAGTCAAGGTAAAACGAAATTATTGGTGGCCCAGGTGGCATAAAGACATTATCCTATTCATCCTATCTTGTGGCGTGTGTGCTCAAAACAAGTCATCCAAGCAGAAACCAGCTGGGCTATTACAACCATTGGAAATCCCACCAGCACCCTGGCATACGTTGTCCCTCGATTTAATTACTGACTTACCACCCAGTCAAGGGTTTAACACTATTCTTGTGGTCATGGACCTATTTTCAAAAATGGCACATTTCATTCCTTTTAAGGGATCCCAAATGCTTGCACTCTGGCAAAGGTATTTCTTGAAGGCATCATACGGCTCCATGGGTTTCCTTCAGTTTTGGTCTCAGACCGAGGTACTCAATTCATATCTAACTTCTGGAGAAAATGCTGCTCTATGGCCCAGATCGACATCCGGCTATCCACCAGTCACCATCCCCAAACAGATGGTCAAACTGAGAGGACAAATCAGAGGCTCGAACAGTATCTGTGTTGCATGTTACACCAAGCTGAAGGAAGCTGGTTCGACCTATTATGGATAGCTGAATATGCTTATAATAATTCCCTACACACCAGCACTCGGCAGACACCCTTTTATACCATGTATGGCATGCACCCACGTACTTCTGAGTTGGATGTTCCTACAACCCTGGAAATGCCAGCAGTCAATACCTTGCACACAACCATTTCTCAAACCTTTAAAAGGGCAGCTGAACGCCTACTTCAAGCTAAGAATCGCCAAAAGAAGTTTGCTGATCAACACCGAGCAAAGGCCCCCAACTACCAAGTGGGAGACAAAGTCTGGCTGGCGTCTAAACACGTGTCCATTAAAGGAGCCCGAACTTTCCGTCCAAGATACCTGGGTCCATTCACCGTCACCTCTGTGATAAATCCTGTGGCGATCAGACTAGCTTTGCCATCAAACATGCAGATTCATCCTGTGTTCCACGTGTCTCTCCTTAAACTTGTTCAACCTGGGACCGGGGTAGCAACGCCACTGCAGCCAGTAGTAGTCGCCAGGGAGCCAGAATTCGAAGTCAAGGACATTGTAGATTCAAAGTACGTCATATCCAAATTATACTACTTAGTAGACTGGAAGGGGTATGGTCCACAAGACAGGACATGGGAGCCTTGTGAGTACATCCATGCACCTCGCTTGCTTAGACGATTTCATCAAAACCATCTAACCAAACCAGGACCAGACAGAAGAGCCACCTTGAGAGAGGCCATGGGGGGGGAGTGATGTCATGATTCCTGCCCATCATGTCCCCAGCCCTCCAAGATGTCAGGCTGGAGCCAGGCCACGATCACCTACATGGCCCTTAAGGGCCTCTCCATCCCTCCAAAGACCCACTTGGAGTCAGACTTGGCACTTGTGGCACCAGACTCACTCACTCCCATAGGATAACATTGGGGATTGGACTTGTAGTGCATCGATGGGGACAAGATGGATGCCGAAGCAAAGAGACCAAGACTTTTAAGCCTTCGGTGTGGGCCGCACACCCTTAATACCCACTTCTGGTTCAGCAGTTTTATGAAACTTTATCAAAAAATTGTCCTCTAGGTTTGGTTATGTTAAGATCCTTTATTTCTCAAATATCTCTAGGATTACAATTATGCATTTTTTTCGAAGTGCAGCTTCACCAATTAGGCTAATACTGTGTCGGAGGCAAACAATAATGCAACCCTATGTGGCTAATGCATTTCGGAATGAAATCCTTCATCAGAGCCAGGTTGTAAATGTCAACTGAATGATAAATACCGAGAATACATTATATATTAGAATGTTCAAATCAATTATGCATAAGGACATTAATGAAACGCATTTGATCCATATAATATGTAGAGGGCGCCCACAGTTACAAACACACAATCAATGGATAGGAGAAAACATAAGCACAAAAGTATCTCATGAGTATATTTTGTTATGGATTTCTGTTATAGCAATTCACAATTGTTATTCCTTATGGCATCTATGAACCATCTTATTTATCATGCCCAGTGCCTATGTTGTCGTGCAATATATACATAAACATAACCAAGTTATCCTTCTGTGTTGTGTACATTATGCAAGTATGCTTACTGGTGTAAACCCATGCAGTGTGCCCATTGTTGTTGTTAGTATTCTCTTTCCTCATATAATGTCATATTATTGTTAGAGAAGTATTCTTGTGTTTATGGCAATATAGACCCTATGTGAATTACGGACATGTTTGCCGTATTAATTCTCTCTGTGATGAGTTGCACTATCTCGTAATGCTCACTCTACAATAGGAGGTAAGATCGTGTTAGCAGAACCCTATCACTTTAAGCAATATCGGCATAATGTTTCCTTAGCGATCCTAGACCACCGTGCTGTTGCGGTCGCTTACCTTGTTACTAGCGTAGGATCATTCCTTCTCGCGCGCCGGCTGCAAATGTTTGCTAAGGTCCTGGGCATTGCTATATCAATGCTGGGTACTAACATGGCCGTACCTAGCTACATGCTTCGGCCATTTTGGTAGGGGCAACTTTGTTCCGTCATTTTTTTGTCGACTGCTCACAGAGTTGTAAACATAGTGATGCTGTGTTTATGTGCTCTTATCTAATGGCTACGTATTTGTGTTAGCTGCAAGATAGTAGGTCAGTAACAATATGTGGGCATTTAGGATAAAAGATAACTGATTCTTTCGCAAACAAATTAATCAGTGAATACTGTTTATGCACATTTTTGTAAAGACCAATTAGAGTCACATTATGTCTCATTGTTATCAGAAAAAACAGTTAAGGTCCAGTTCTTCATTTAGTCCTCTTGGGGATAGGGCCTCCAATCGGTCTATCCAGTAGGCTTCTCTCTGTTGCCTTCTTCTCTTGATGTCCATGTAGGAACCTTGTACTTCAATGATTTCCAACACTTGGAACTTGATCTGTGCGATGTTGTGTTTCTTTTCATTAAAGTGTCTTGCAACTGCTGAGTTTGCATTATGGTTGCGTATGTATGATTTATGCTCATTCATGCAGATTTTTATTTTTCTGCCTGTTTCCCCTACATAGTATTGTCCTCATGGGCATCGTATGCAGTAAATGCAATTTTCTGTGTTACAAGTGGCGTGACATTTAATTGTGATCTTCTCTCCGGTGTCCGGGTGGGGAACTAGTTCCCCTTTTATGATGTTATTGCAGTTGCTGCAGTTCAAACAAGGGAAGGTTCCTGTTCTTTTGGGTTTCTTCTTCTTCTTTGTTATGTTTCTGGTGTTGACTAGCAAATCTCTCAAGTTACTAGATCTCTGATAGGCAAAAGTAGCGACATCTGAAAAAAGGTTTTTCGTTCTTTCATCATTTTTCAGTATCGTCCAATGCTTGGTGATGCATCTTTTAATTTGCATACTCTGCGATGAGAATTTTGATACATGTACCAGGGTTGGCGATTGTTTTTTATCTTTAGGTATAAGTGTGCTTTCTCTTGTCTTTGCATTTACTTTTTCTTTAGCTGTTTTTAAATCTTCATTAGGATATCCCCTTTCTTTCAGTTTTTCTCTCAATTTTGCTAGTTCTTGTTCACATTCTTGGTGGTCGCTGATAATCCTTTTTAAACATAGCATCAGTCCGTACGGGAGATTCCTCAAGGTGTTCTGTGGGTGAAAACTCATACGATGCAATAAGTTGTAATCTGATTGTTGTGTACATTCACTTTAATGTCCAAGTAATGTATACTAGGAGGTCCAATTTCTGAAGTAAAATGTATACGCGGATCTATATTGTTAATGTAAATCATACATTTGTCCAATGATTCTTTCATTCCTCAGCCATTTTATTAGTTGACTTTTCCATTCAGGTTTCTGTAATATGTGTGTTGTTTCAAATTTGTACATGAATGCATTTGCGTACGCAGGTGCCATTGTTGCCCCATAGCCGTTCCTGAGGTTTGTATGTAGAAGTCCTTTTTGTATTAAAAGTAGGAGTTCATTGATATAAATGTGAGTAAGGTGAGAATGAATTCTTTTACTGCTCCTATCTCTCCCTCTTGTAAAAGTAGCCACTTCACCGCTTCCTGCCCCAAGTCGTGAGGGATACTTGGGTATAAGTTGGTTACGTCGATGGTAAAAAGGATATCTTGTTCTGTTAAGTGTATTTATTCCAGAATGTTCAAAAAATGAGTACTGTCTTTTACATAAGTAGGTGTTTTCTGTATCAGAGGCTGTAGAAAATAGTCAATATATGTTCCTAATGGTTGTAGGATGCCTCCAGTGGCGGCCACTATTAGTCTTCCAGGTGGGTCGTGCAGACTATTATGAATTTTTGGTAGGAGGTAAAAATGAGGATTAAGTAAATATGCCTTAGTTTTCTTCGTTCTCATCTCTCTTTCTTCTGCTTTATCAAGTAATTCTTCCAAGTTTCTTCGTATTTCTGCGATTGAATTATAGTTAATTTTAGAGTAAACGTTCGAATTGTCAAGTTGTCTTTTGCATTCTTTCTCGTAATCTTCTGTGTTTTGTAGTACTAAGGCTCCTCCTTTGTCTGCCGGTTTTATAGTTATTGCATCATCTGAATATAAGTTCTGAATTATAGACATCTCTCCTCTACTTAGATTTCTATTTCTTGAAGTGTTGTACTTAATTTTCTTGAGGTCTGATATAACCATTTTTTAAAGATGTCAATTGCTGGAACATTTATAGGAGGTGAAAAGGTGCTCTTAGGTTTAAACTCCACTAGGTCCGGTGGTGTCTGCATAGACTCTGTGTTTTCAATTTCTGAGAAGAAAACTTTCAATTTCAATTTTCTGTTAAGTTTATGTAACTCGACTTTGGTATTGAATAGGTTGGTGTTGTAGGTCGGAACAAATTTCAAGCCTTTTTGTAGAACTCTCACTTCTGGTTCTGTAAGTGTTCTGTTGGAGATGTTCACCACTAAGTTGTTCGTGCTTGGAATCTCGTCTGTACTCCCGCGCCTTTTCTTCTTGCCCCTCCTTGTTCATTTCCTCCTCGTTGTTCGTCTAAAAAAGGTTGTTGTGCTGTGGCGCTGGTGTTGCTAGTGCCTGGAGTGGTCCTGCTACTTTCTCTCGGTCCTCCTGTTCTTTGTTGTTCCGGTTGTGTTGGTTGGTCACCTCTGTTTGAGTCTGCGTCTGAGCTACTGTTATCTGAATTGAAATTAGGGTTACGCGGTCTTTGTGGTTATCCGCCCATGTATACACTTCGTTGCGTAAATAATCAAACGTGTCTCTCCTAAATTTCCTGATCTTTCTGGCTTCTAGATCTTCCTTGTACGCTTCCAGTTTTTTATTGATATCTGTAAGAATCTCTTCGAGTATATCCGTACTTGTAAGGGCAGTGATCTCTTCAGATAGTGTTTGTATTTCTTGCTCCAAACACTCCAAGTTATTTGAAAATTCTTTAATAGTCAGCAGTATTAAATCTAAGGGGCACTTGTTAAGGATTTGTTCCCACTTCTATACAAATTCTTTATTCTCCTTACACAAAGTCGGTTTCAATCCAATTCTAAGACCACGTGGTATTCTTTGTGTCTTATAGTAGCGACTTAGAGTTACTGCATGAAGCTTACGGTTAAATGCTTTTCTGATGATATATTCTAGCTGCTTGATCTTTTTGTTTGGGTCTGTATCTTTAGTTGAACTAGTTTCTTTGATTAGTCCTAGAATTGCATTTGCCTCTTCGACAGAAAACAAGATGGATGCCCCCACATATTTCAGTTCCCAGAACTGCATGTGCAGTCTAGTCTTTTGGGTGTGGTTCAGCCCAGACACACCTGGGATACCCAGAGACTATTTAAGCCACACCCAGGCTGAGAAACATGCTTTGGGTTTTCTGCACCTGCAGCGTGACACTCACCGTGTTCGGATCGGTCTCCAGTAGGCCTGCATCTTTCTTCTGCGCTCAGCTCCTGCAAGAACAAGAACACCGTTAGGAACAGACTTACCTTGCGGTGCTTCTGCCCATCATTCATCACTCCTTCTGTTCTGCGGGCATCTTTGGCGGTGTCATTCCCATCCCGGCACGCCGCTTCCTAACGAAAAGGGAAAAGAACAGAAAAAAGGCATTAGTAAGCATTCTGCAAATCTTCACTTATTTTTAAATACTGTACGAGCTTCAAACGCTTACCTGAATCCCAGCCGCTCTGGGGGTACTCTGTCTTCGGAACTTCTCATCCATCTGCAAGAGGGAAAAGAGACTCCAGGTTAGCGTGGAAACATCTAGAGGCGCCGCATACCACGCTTACCCACCGCATTTGTTCTTCATAACCGGCATCCACCTAAAAAACACAGAAAAAGAACTCAGTTCAATGCAAATACGAAGGGGTGCATCGCGCATCGCGCTCTCACTCACCTTCAGCGCTACTCATCTCAGCAGCACGCCGCCATCGCCGGACGCCGGCCATCATCTAAGGAAGGAAAGGAATGAAGTTAGAGAACTGTTCAAAAGACTCATTATACTTACCTGTCGGACTCTTGCCAGTGAAGTAGCTAGGCAGCAACGAGCCCGCATCAAATCAACGTGCCCCTGCGCTGAAAGCAGGACGGAGAGCACACTATCCAAGAAAACAAGGTGAGCTGTGGATCAAAGGGAAGGGTTGGACCCCGGGGATGAAGGGGTTCATGCACACTGAGACAATAGGGAGTTAAACTCTACCAATCCTGTGTTTCAGGACCAGTCTCCAGTCGAATAGCCTCCAGGGAAGGGTTTGAGGTCGTAAGAGGTCAGAACAGACTGAGTGACGAATTCGTGGATACCAGGTGAGCCTTACACTCATCCTTGTATCCACTGTGTCTGTGGGCATACGGGGCCAGATGCATGACCCTCCGGTGATGCGTGTGCATGTGATCAGCATGTCCCATGATGCATGTGAGTTTCAGCCCACCATTGGATGTTTCTACGGTGCAGTGGACATGGATGCAAATGTTTGTTGCAGGTGCCATGCCGGTTCCTGGATGTGTGTTGCCTGCACTGACCCATGTGTTGTTGGGAGACATGATGGAAGTAACGTTTGACAGTGCCACTCATGTGCAATTGCTTTCTGTCTAGGGGACTATTGTACAGAACCCTGATGATTGTGTTCAATGTCTCCCTTTACACAGCGGCGAGTGAAAAAGAGGGCAGAGACGGCGCTGTGGAGGAAAGCGGCAAGGATGCCTCCACCGGCCGGCAACGCAAGGCCCAGTCACCCTCCTAGGAAATTCCATCATCCATGAGCGAGGGACTGGTGCCGCGTCTGCCACTACGGCTGCAGTGGAAGGGGCCGATGATCCCCCACAGGGGCTTGCAACGGCGGAAGACGGTGTTGGGCCATCCAGGTTGGTGGTGTCTATGGAGGAGGAGGCTGCTACAGAGCCGCACATGGGGCCTGGTGGGGGTGGTAGCACTGGTGCAAGTGGTGCAGTCCAGGGGCAGGGGCAGGAATCAGCACAGGTCGCCGCAGAGGTGCCTGTGCATGTCTCTGTCCCTGACACTGTGACTGCATCACCATGCACCAGCAGGGATGCCCCGTCCCAGGCTCATCCTCAGGTAGGGGGGAGGTCCACATCATCTGGCACTCCTATGCCTGCGGACGAGGGGACCCGTGACCGGATGGTCCTGATTGGTGTTGCGTTGCGCACACCTGTCATTCGTGCTGCAGTGCATGCTTCCTGGGGGGACCACGCACATCATCACGAAGAGCTGTGTGCCAAAGTAACCCAGTTGGGAGGGTCCATGGTCAGGGGTTTCCTCCATGTGTTGGCCAGTCTTGTGGGCCTCTCCTCCTCTGTGCACACCATACACCAGTCGTTCTCCATGCCCTCTTCTGGCCCAGATGCCACCAGGGCCCCCTGAGGATCTGCCCCAACCAACACAGCCAGCCAGGTGGAGATCCCATCCCTGCCGCAGTCGTGAGTCGTGAGTCGGAGGTCCAGCAGGGGTGGCCACCCACCAACTGGACCCCAGCAGATGGAGGATATGCCGGTATCATCGGGCAGGGCATGTGCACGACTGCACTGGAGGATTCCATCAGCCTGGATGCCATTGTGGTGGCAGAGGCAGTTGCGTCGGAGGCAGCAGCAGGCTCAGCGTGGGAGGCATCATGGCTCGGGGCCATGATCGGCAGAAGGGCAGGAGTGTCTTCCGTGTGGCAGCGGTTGGGCCGGCAAATAGATGCAGAGAGGTGGCGGGCAGAGTGGGCACAGCTCTCAATGGTCAGAGCGGAGAACTCCATGCACCGGGCATTGAGGCGGGCGGAGAGCCTAGAGGAAACTCGCAGGGAGTTGAGGGATTCCATGGCTGCATCCCTGCGAAACCTCGAGTCCAGGGAACAGGCCCACCTCTGGAACATCGACATGAAGTTCAATGATGCCCTGGGCCAGAACATCAAACAATGGGATTGGGTGGCCATAAGGGCCATGGATCTGGATTGTGATGACGTGTTGGGTGGAGGACATAAGTCGGGGCATGCTGGCAGGTGCCTGTCACTGGGGGTGGGTGGGGGACATGAGTCAGGGCCTGCTGGCAGTGGAGTTTTACATGCTATTGGCATGGCGCGAGCGGGGTACGTGTATTCTGAGGGGTGCGCATGTAGTTTTACACGCTATTGGCCTGGCGCGAGTGGGGTACGTGTATTCCGAGGGGTGCGCGGGGAGTTTTCCATGAATTTTTGCTGGCGCGACCGGGGTACGTGTATTCCGAGGGGTGCGCGGGGAGTTTTCCACGCATTTTCATGGTTGGGGGCTGCATGCTGGTCCACTGGCCTTTGCATCATGTACTGGATTTGTGCGATGTTTTTGGCACACGGGGTGGGGTTGGGGCGTAACTGGCGCTGCTGCAGGGTCGCTGTGCCACTCTGCACCACGGCTGCTTATGGATGTATTAATCCATGAATACGCTGTGTGCCTAAATGGGTTTTGGCGCACGCGCACTCTGTGCGCCAGCCGCCTGCGCCACTTGTGCGCCGATTTCTATGAATTACCCGCTTAAATTTGGTAACTGTTTCTCTTCTGTTGGGATCTTGATTGTGGGATTTCTCGGGATGCAACAATTTCCCCTGTCGTTTTTAACAATAATTTGGCACCCTCTATTTGAAGTCCTTAGAAACACCCTGGGGATTCTTCATGGAAGTGTTTTATAATGGCGCAATGCCATAGGAAAACGTTGTGTGAATCAGGCTCATTGTGTGGTATTAATCACACGCTGATGACACCTGAATATACATCAGGGAGACAGTGGCAGATGATGGATTGCTTCCTTGTGAGACCTGCCTGAGAGACATTCAGGCCTGGGTGTGTTCTAACTGCATGCAACTCAACCAGTCTAAAACCGAGGGGCTTCCTTTAGGGACCAACGGGCTCCACCACGTACTGTCATTGAGCATTCTACTTTGTTTGGATGAAGCTGTTGGAGTAAGTGTCAAAGTTATACACCTGGATTTAATTTTTTTATCACACTATGGACCTCTCCTCTCAGATGAATGGAATGGCAGATAACGGTTTCTTCCAATTTACATTTATTTAGAAAAACCACACCTTCCTCTCTAAAAAACACAGTGCTCTGAAGCTGCTATAATCCCCTGCCTGGAATATGTTATTGCCCTGTATGATGCTGGCCTACCAGCCAATGCCTTATTGAGGCTTCAACACATTCAGTATGCAGCCTTTAGATTGCTCTGCAGGTGTAAAATTTGATTTAGTAAAAGGCCGGAAAAGTATTCCACTGGCATAATGTCAAGGGGCATTTTTCAATTCAAGCTATCTTCCGTGTCTTATAAATGCTTGGAGCTTACTGCTCCACTTTATCCCAGGGAAAATCTTTCTTTGTAGGTCCCCACATGGCCAAGCCTCAGTTCCAGCATAAGACTCCTTAATATTCAATTTTACAGACTTGCCACAAAAGGAGGCAGGGGGTTTGGAGTGCAGCCTGCTAATGCCTGGAAATGGCTTCCTGGCACCCTCAGGGGCAAACCTTCTACTTTCAGGTATAAATCAGAACTTGAAAGCTCCTCTTCGGATAGACCATCCACAGGTCATTGGGCCAAGAGACCAGCTTGCGGGGTAGTCAGCTCTATATAACTGCACATACATACAATTATATTGTGACAGGCTTCTCTGCTGGACCATAATGACCCTGATCCCTTCGGAGCAGCAGGCTCTGTGTCTTCATTCACCTATCCCCTGGCACGTATCCTGAAAGGTCAAGAGAGAAGGGAAGTTTAATAACATTACACAACTACTGAAGGAAGCAGCAGTTGCAAACATCAGGCTCATTGGCTACAGACATTTGCATTATGTCTGCTCTTTGTGGTCATTTACCCGCCCTGTGAATGTTGGACCATCCTCAGTGAGCACATTAGGTGGATTGGTATTGCCCAGTTCCACTGTTTTCTTAGCATGTACCTATTTTTACATTGACTGAGGTGATGAAGCCCTCCGCGTGGGGCTCAAGATCAAACCATTTCATTATTTGAAGGGGGACATGGAGGCATGCCATGCGCTGAATGGGGGCTGAATTAAGTGCAGGGGTGGAAGCGAATGACCCACAACATTTCTCAACTCTGCTGTGCTTTTAAGATAAATTACTCACATTTGTTGACATATTCTATGTGCGGTCTCATTTCTCTTTATATTTTTCCTGGTCATGCAGATTTTAGGTTACTGGGAACTGGAATGAGACCACTGGCTCGTTTTCCTAAGGGGCGGCCCAGTGGGTACTAGCAAGTGTTTTCCCCTGGGGTGTTTTGGGGTGCTGAACAGCCAGCTGGGCATGCCCTCTTCCTGGGGGCTTTAAAGGGGCAGGGAATGTTGACGAGCAAGCGACAGTTAGTGGTGTTTCACGCATCCAGTCGCTGCTCCCGTTCCTTCCCTGTTGTGTGGGCCGGGGTAGTGTTTTGGTGGTCGGGTCTCGGCAGGCGAATTTGGTAGGGTGGCTTCTGGGGGAACAGGGGTGGGCGGTCATTCAAAATAAGAAAACTTAATATTTATATATTATAAATATAAAAATTAATTTGTTGGTTTTGTAAATAAATCACCACCTCCAGTTACCTGGGTTGGAGTTGGTCCTCTCTGGGCCAGACGCTATGGCCATGCAAGTCTGAGCGGGGTGGCAGGGAAGGTCGGGGGGCCTTGAGTGCTTTCCCTCTCTCTTCTATTGTTTGCCAGTGGTCGGTGCACGTAGCAGGCCTTTCAGTGGTGGCCTCGGAGGGTGCAGTGGGGAACAGGGATCTTGCCGGCTGCACTAGTGTCTGTGTCAGGGAGTGAGGTGCGCATTAGGGCCACCAGGGGGCAGTGTGGTGTGTGGCCCACACAGGGAAGTGAGAGCTAAAGCTGGGTAGAAGGAGGAGGAACGTGAGATGGCAGCAAAGCTCTGGGTGTCGGGTAAAATCGAAAATTGGACGTCAGCATTTCTAATGTATGCTAGAGTCTACTGTAAGAATTACTCTACGAGGTGTGTAGATTTGTTTAAGTATATGGAGGTGATTAGGAAAGCTTTTACTTGTTTCAGAGGTTTTTCTTGGGTGAGGTACGACAAGGAGTTCAGGGCTAGGCTGGGTGACGGCAAGCAGGCAGTGTGAGGGGAGATCTATATGAACCTGTGGTTGCAGTGGATGGCGCCCACACACCCAGCCTCAACGCTTCATACAGCAAGCGGTTTAGCCATGCCTTACCAGCCCTTTCTTGGTCACCCCAGGGAGGAGGCAGGGGACAGCCATCAGGGGCATGCTGGGCCTTTAATGAAGAGGGTTTCTCTAGGCCGGTGTGCAAATTCAGACATAAATGCAGCAGATTCGCAGGACGGCATCCCGTCATGCAATGTTTTAGAACAGGAGAGAGAGGGAGGGGCCAGGGGGGTCGGGCGAGGGGTTGTGAGGAAAGGGCTATACTCCAGTTAAGGTGGATGTGCAAGAGGAATGGCTCTGTTTTTCCCAGATATGAAAGGGACCAGGATTTTGGGTGCAGGTTTCTGGAAGGGTTTTAAGTTGGGGCACCAGGGGCCCCAGGTGCAGCAGTGGTTGGAAAACATGAAGTTGGCATGGGAGAATCAGGTGGTAATGGCAAATCTGAAGAAGGAAATGGTTGAGGGAAGGGTGGTTTGGCCATTTCTGGATTTGCCGGGTGATTTGATGGTTTCCCCCTCTTAGGGGTTGTGCCTAAAAAAGTAGCTGGTGAGTTTAGGTTGATTCACCACTTGTCATTGCAAGAGGGCATGTCCGGGAATGATTTAATTGCCCCAGAGGATTGCTGGGTGTCCTATGCAAGTGTGGATCCGACACTGTGTTTGCTGAGGAAGAAAGGGTGTGCTGCTTTTATGGCCAAGTGTGATAAAGTCGGCTTTTTGGTTGTTGCCAGTGCATCCAGATGATTTATGATTGCTGGGGATGTAGTTTGAGGGTCACATTTATGTAGACAAAGCAATGCTGATGAGCTGCGCAGTGTCATATGCATTGTTTGGAGCGTTTAAGTTCCTTTCTGCAGTGGGCTTTCACTTACAGTTATGGTTTTGGGGGAGTTTTGCACTATTTGTAAGATTTCTTGTTCATCAGTGGGGTGGGTGAAGAGGAGGGGTGCCAGTGGATACTGGAGGTTTTTCAGTCGTTGATGCTCAATTTGGGAGTGCCATTGGTGGAGGATAAGACTGGGGGGGCGGCAGTGGTTCTGAATTTTCAGGCAATTGAACTGAATTCCATGGCTGTGACCTCACACTTGCCCGAGAACAAGGTGAGCAAGCTTGTACAGTTGCTGGAGAGGGCGGTCGAGGGGCATAAAATGATGCTGGTGGACATGCAGAGACTGGTAGGGCATCTCAATGTTGCATGTTGGGTTGTGGCTACAGGTTGCACTTTTTGTAGAAATATGGCCCATTTTATGGCAGTGGTGAGGCACCCACATCACAGGGTGTGTGTTCCACAGGCGGTCAGGGAGGATTGTAGGGTATGGCTGAGATTTTTGGAGGAATTTAATGGTGTGTCCATGTGGCTGCAAGGGGACCCAGTGGCTTGGGAGGTGCATGTTTTCTGTTATGCATCAGACACTGGAGGTTTTGGCATGTACTGGAGGGGTAGATGGTGCATGGAAAGGTGGCCTGAGCAGTGGAAGAGGGAGGGAGGAGCATAGCTTTCCTGGACTTCTTCCAGTTGCTTGTGGCTTTGGACTTCTGGACAGAGAGTTGCAGAATAACAAAGTGAATTTAAATGTGGATACCGAGGCAGTGGTTAACATTGTGAACAAGCAATCTGCCAGGGACGAGAGGGTGTCCAGGCTAATGAGGGAATTTGTAATGAGGTGCCTGAAATGGAATGTGGTTTTTGGGACGACGCACGTGACAGGGAAGCATAACAGCATCGCTAATACATTATCTCGTTTTCAGTGGCAGAGATTCTATGGGTTGGCACCGGAAGGAGAGGTGGTGCAGCACCGGATCCCGGAGGAGATGTGGCGCTTAGGAGATTGGGGTCCCTGCATTTAATAGAGGGTTCATTGACCCTAGCATTGTGGGCTGCATACAGGAGAGCATGGTTGGAGTTTCTGGGGGGGGCTTGCAGTTAGTAGGGGATGGATGATGCAGAGGAGATAAGAAGGGAGGATGTGATCAGCTTGATATTGAACTGTGTGAGTAGGGGTTAGTCCAGGGCAACGATAGCAGGGGAGGTGGCAGGCATCATTTTTTATGGAACATGGTTCTGGAGCTTTCAGCCTAGCGGGGCGGGGGGTGGTGGGTAGGATGTTGGAAGGATGGGTGAGGGAAAAGGGGACGGTGAAGGACGGCAGGAGACCACTGTCAGCAGGTTTGTTAAGGATGTTGTCTCAGGTTCTTGAAGGCATATGCAGGTCACTGTGGGAAAGATACATGTTAACAGCATGAGGTTGTTTTCCGGGGCATTTAGGGTGTCAGCTTTGGTACTGAAAGGGCGAGGGGATGGAGATCTGATGTGGAGGGATGTCTGTTTGTTGGAAGACAGCAGGGTTATCAATATGTGTAAATCAAAGATGGATCAGTTGAGTAGGGGTTTCTGGGGGCATTTGGGTAGGGGTAGTAGGGAGTTGTATCTGGTGAGAGTGGAATTACTATGGCGGGAGAGATGTAGGGGACAGGATGGTCTGTTTTTTCATTATGAGAACGGGGAAGGGGTGACAGCTGCTCAGGTTTTGGGGGCAATGAGGAGGGCCCTGTTGGTGGTGGGCGAGAAGGCAGAGGATTTTGGGAGTCATACTTTTAGGATGGGGGTGGCATCGGAAAGGAGCAGACTGTGTTTGTCTGAAGAGAAGTTGAAGAGCCTGGGGTGCTGCAGATTGGCAAAGTATAAAGGGTACATCAGAGATTTGGGAAAAGGGGGCTCTTAGGCAGCAAAAAGCTGGGATGGCGGGATTATCAGAGTGGATGCTCATTGCCTTTTTCTTTTTCAGATTTGGCTCAGAGGAGTGGTGAATTGACTCAGATATGGATATGCAGACACTCCATAGTGAAATGGGCAGGAAAAGCAGCAGCAGAAGGTTTTTTGGTATCCAGTTAGGGTGTAGTTATGATTTGGCATTGTCGAGATTGTCTGGGATGGGGGTCTCAGATGGGACCAACTGTTGCCTATGGTGGCGGGTATGAGAGAGATCCATGGGGTGCCGGCGGGTCTGGTATGACATGCAGCGGAGAACGATTTGGTTAAGGAGACAGGTGTGGTGCTCATAAAGAAGTTGAAGAGGGACCTTAGCCTGGTTGAAGGAGATTTGGCCAAGTTTTTTTTTAGTTTGGACCGAGTTGATGCCAAGGAGGGTATGGAGGGGAGTGGTCAAGGAGGGGGTGGTATTAACAGGGAGATGTTAAAGTTTTGCAGGTCCTGTGGGGTGCAGATGTTCACACATCGGAATATCAGATATGAGGCTTTTGATGTGTTTCGTGAGTCTGGAGTTCATTTGTCACCTACGGGGAACCAGTACCATTTGTTGGACTTGAGGTTTGCAGTGGACGCCATCATAAAGGGGTAAAGGTGGAAGGGGGTGGGGAAGCAGAAAGAACACCTCAGGCAAGAGTTTTTCTGATGCCGGGGACATGGCCCTTTGAAGGATGTTTGGGAGAAGCAAAAAGGGGTAGTAGCATGGTAAAGAAGGTGGGTGGTGCTGTTTGGACAAACAGGCCAGCTTGGGGGGTACAAAGAGGCTGGAGCATTAAGAGTTGGGGAATGTTTATGTTAACTTTTTCAGATTGTTGCTGATGTGGCAGGTCAGCCAGGCTGTGTGGCCATAGAGTAGGTTGGAGGGAGATTTGTGTTGAGGGGAGCACTGTGGGTGAGGTTGGCAAGTGTCAAGGGGTTGACGGGGACATGGCCCATTGGAGGATGGGGCGGGAAAGCAAAAAGGGGTAGTCGCGAGGTAAAGAAAGGGGTGGCGCTGTTTGCACAAACAGGCTAGCTTCAGGGGTACAAAGAGGGGGAAGAAGTATTGAAGAAGGGGGGGCATAGCCTCAGGGAGAAGATGGGAGAGAAAGCGGGAATGAAGGTTATGAGGAATTGAGGAAGGGGAGGGAATAAGGGTCAGGAAGTGATGAATTGTTTAATTCATTTATTGTTTTTGTGGTTTTTATTTTATCTGTAGTCCGTTGGGGAGGGAGCCAGGTTTGCATGTATTTGTACGGTGTGGCCTGTCACATTAAAGCGACCTTTTCCACTTCGAGCAATTCTGGAATTCTTTGTGTAGTTAGCCCGAAAGGCCCCTATGTAGCTGTGCTGAATTTAAATTTTGCTATCCTAACATGGCTTTAGCTAAAGCAGAGAGGCTCCTAACCCCATCATAAACTATTTAGTGCCCCATGCCACAAATGAATGCCTCTACAAATACACTACAGGCATCTATCAGACATGTAAAACCTTATCCAAATCTTTGCAACATACTCTTCACGTTAATAATAATGTATAATTAAGACATCTGCTAAAAGCCCATAACGTTCATTTAGTGGCAAAAATGTAATACAGCTCTATTGGATTTTCTCACGTTAAATTAACTTTAACAGGCTTTTAATGGATGGCTTAATTAGATCTAGTTATTAACGTGAATATTACACATACCAAATTGGGAGCCTGTGAAAAGTTTTAATGAGGAAAAATATAAGTTGCATTGAGGAAATTCATAAATATATATGTATTTGAAGCTGTCAGCAGAAAAATAAAATAACAGCGCTCTTGGTCCCACTGTCATATGAATGTCCAGTTTCTCGATAACACATTTCTGGAGAGAGGCAGTGTGATTTTATTTCCGTAAATATGAGAAACCCTCCTTCCAGAGGTCCTTCTGCATGATAAATATATATGTATATATACATACATACATTTTATATTGAACCTAACCCTTTAAGTGCCCTTGTGACAGATCTGCACCCAAAAAATGTGGCCTTGTTTTGCCATTAGACCTATAGGTTTGTCCTAATTTTGGAGGATGGCCATTAAGTCATGAGCAGCACCTAAGTTACAGGCACTCCCAGATAAAGCTTTTATTTTTGTCCTGGCACACTGGGCAGCCTGGGTTGGTAGGCACTGAAAATGTTAATCCCTCCCCGCCCCCCAACCACTACTGGAAGCTAATGAAGAGATTCCGTAGCCAAGAATGTGTGAGGCACAACAAGGAAGCGTGGTGTGTATCTCACAAAGCTTAAGGAGTTGGGTGCAGCCTTCAGCACTAATCCATTGGTTTGAGCATTAAGGATGGAGTGGGTCATGTTCAGTAGTCTCTCCGGAGCAGCATTAGCACCTCTCCTTAGCAAGACAAGATGAATGTTAGCATCCTTAACCACAGCATAGATCTGGAAACTGAAAGGTACCATCGTTTTGTTGTCAAAGAATTATAAATGAAGAAATAATTCTAGTGTTTTATATAGCAATATTGCATTTGGGAACTGATGCTACTTATTACCATCCTTATTATCCATAATTAGTATTCAGTTCATTGGGGGCAGTGGTTGAAGGGCTGAGTGGATATCAAACCCATGGTGAACAGCATCGTCTTGTTCCCAAGTCAAGCACGTTGCGCTTGAGCAATCCTCTCGGACAGTACCCAATGCGCTTGAGCTATACTCTCAGACAGCAACCAATGCTTTGTGACCTTTTGAAATTGAAATGGATAAATTCCCATCTGAAGCAAGGGTATTGCAAGATTTTTTTCTGATGAAAAATACATGGGTTTACCTCTGTTCAGGCACAGGTGGCTTTCCTTCAGCCAGAACAATTAGGTCTTTAAAACACTCAACAATTTCCGATCAATTTCTAGGTATATCAGCCAGTTTGGCCTCAATCTGGATGTCTTCTGTGTGCATTTAATTCAGAAATCAAAATGGCCACTGTCTTCTTTTTCAACATTTCTTGTTAGTTAATTTCTTCTGGACTTTTACTCTGTTGTTTGCATCAGATTTGAGTTATTTGTGTGTTTTGCCTTTGGCGGGCTTCAGCCCTGAAGCTCGCCCAGGCTCCAGTGTGTCTGGAAAGGCGGGAAGTGAGGGAGAGTCCTGATATTCCCTGTCCTTTGTCTCTAGGTGTTCCTGAGGGAATCCAGTTCCAATTGGCTAGCTGGCTGTCCTGGAGGATAGCCACCCTGCTGTGGGATTCACAGCCTAGGGCTGTGAATGAATGGGAAGTTGCATAAAAAGCAAAGTTTTTGGGACTAAGAACAGAGTCGACCACTGGAGGACAACATTCAAAGAAGATGAGAGAAAACACCAGCAGCACCCTCCTGGACCACAAAGTGCCTGGTGAAATCCTGCAGCTGGGCTGACCCCGTTTCTGAATCGACAGTGAAGACCTGTAAAGGACGACTTCCTCTGGTGGAACCAACTAGCCTAGAAACAAACTCTATGTTGGTGCAACCCCCGACTTTCTGTGACTTTCCAAGGCTGAGTGCATTGTGTTCGGAAGATTGAATTCGGGCAGATCTTCGTGAGCATCCAGAGGACCCTATCGAAGCAAGAAATATGCATCCAGAGTCCCCTCACCAGAGTCCAGGACAGAGGGATCAAGGAAACCATTAACAAGAGTTTTTTGTTCTTCTTTGGTGCTGGGAAAAAGGTGCCAAAAGCACAAACAGCTGCTGAATGAATGGAAATCTATTGCTTTCAAGCCCCTCGCTTTAGTGCTGCAACAGGAGCCCACTAGACATCCTCCCTTTCGTCACCATGACCAAGGACCAGGAACAAGGGTCTACTGCATTGCATCGTGAAGGCAACCAGCTGGAACAACTTCTTCATTTCAAAGGTACTCTGGGGGTTGGGGTACTTTATCCTTTTGCCATTTGGGGTGCTTTGTATCTTTGGGAGTGCGATTTAACCCTACACTAATTTGACCTCAACTTACCTGCACTGGCCTTACAGTTTGTGCTTTCTAAAGGTAACTCCTCATGAGTTGCTGTGATTTCTCTTTTGAACACTGACTATTTAAGAACCAATTTCTAAAAAGAAGAGTATCAGAACTTTGACTTTGCCCATTGACGTTGGCTGTCCTGTCTCCCTAAAGGCCTCCTTCTGAACCTACTGGCTTTGGCAATGCTTGTTCCTTTGCAGGTTTTAAATGTTGATCACTTTAATGCTGGAATAATAGACTGCCCACATCCCTTTGGGATAATCTAACTGTTCTTATAACCGATCAGTCTGTTCTGATCTAACCCTAACCTTTCTTTCCCTGAAAACTCAATATTGCAAAGGTGATACTATATATATGCTATATACTGACCTCAAATGATGTCACCTACGGGTGCTGGAATATGTGTAACATATTAATGAATTACTCACTTGCTTTATTGTTCACTTTTTTTATTGAATATGAAAATGTGGGTAACCTAATACCAAAAGATAAGTCTTGTGTAGTCCCACACCAGTTGGACTGCACCAATTCTTACCTAACACCAGGAGAGACTCTTCTGTACAGTAGGATATGTGCCGTAACTGAACCAGAGGATACCTACGCCGAGACATATGCTGAGCGTAACCTAATTAACGGGTTCATCAAGTACTCCACATCTATCTGCTCTCCCATATTTATTGTGTGAAGAAAATGGGTGACCTCAAGACATGTATTGATAACCAGGCCTTAAATAAGACTGCCATAGAAAATGGTTTTCTTTAACTCTGATATCTGTCTATCTAACTATCAGCATTTGTAAAGTGTGTGACAATCACCAAAGGCATGAAGGTGCTCAAAGATGCAGACAGGCCAGCGTCCAAGAGATTTGTATAAAATTAAGTGAACAAATATTTTTTCAAGCAAGCCCTAAATAAATCAAAATCATAAGTGAACTGCAAAAACAGAGGGAGAGCATTTGAAAGTTTTGTGCCGGCCACAGACAAAGCCCCGACACCACAGCATTCCAAAGGGTAGGAAGGTACCACCACCGGAGATGAAGAACTGGAAAGCTACGTCCGCCCTGGCCGGTTAGGTACAAACTTAACTGAAGTGACAGACTGCCCATACCAGGATAAGCTCTTTGAATGATACAGAGTGACTTAAATTGTATCCGAGTTATGACGGGAAGCCAATGAAGGTCCCGCTGAGCCAATGAAACCGGACGGGAAAAGGGAACACCCTTGGCCAGACTTAAAGATGAATTTTGGTACAGGTAGAGGGCCAGAGAGAAGAGGACTGTGGGGCACCAACCAAAAGAACATTGCATCTCATCGGTCTTCTCCCCTTTGAGCTTCAACCAGTTTGAGCCCATCCACCCACCCACGGGTTCCATCGTGATCAAGAATAATCAGCTGCATGTCGTCAGCATAGGAGAAAAAGTGACAGCCAGGGAGTGAATAAGACGGGCCAACGGTTTATATAAATGTCTATAAGCAATCGAGGGAGGGGCAAGGCCTGGTGGACCCGGCATGAGATCGGGACTGGGTCAGTTAGTGTTCGTAAAACAAGTGTGAACAGCCACCTTTCACACCAATCCAGACTTGAGTGGTGCTAACCACAAGTATGAAGGCCAGGGGTTTTGCTGGTCTGGAAAAGACCCAGGGCTACGCTAATTTCGGAACTGTTGGGACTAGGGGCTAGCTAGCCTTTTGGTTGTAGATCCTGAGACCAGGGGCTCTAGCGCCCGTAGCCCCCTCTTAGCAACGCCTCTGATGAAAGCGATGAGTGGAAGATGTGCTTTCCAGGCTCAGTATGCAGGTACGAGTACGACGTGATGCCATTCAGAGAGAACTATTATGCCTGCAGATCTTCAGGACTTTCTAGATGAAGCCCTCTGGGCCTGCTGAGCACTGGCGTAACGGGAGCCCCTGCCCCCCTTGCGATGTGGGGGCCGCATGCTGCCCATACACGGCCCCCAAATAAAACCTAAAGTGCAAGCCGAGCTCTGAGCTTTCTTTAAAAGAGAAATGAAAAGGGCATATTTTTCATTTTTTGTTCTTTCCTCTCAGAGCTCGTGCCTTCCCTTTTTCCTTTCGGGAAGCTTGCTCTGTACGCCAGCCAACGGGAGAAGATCGTCATGTGAAGTTAATGCACAATGGATGGACGGGTAATAGGTTGTATCGTTTCTCAAGGTTTCCGAGAGAGAGAGAGGAGAGAGAGAGAGAGAGAGAGATTTGTAATGCATGTATTATATGTATGTATGTAATGTATGCATGGTGCAGGCCCGGCTGAGGAAGTGTGGAGCCCATATCAACATTATGGTTGCTCCCCTTTGCCCTCCCTGTTTGGTGGTGTGTGTGGACCAGGTGCGCACCTAGACAAAGATTTTGGGTGGGAGGGGCCCTGGGTGGGAGGGGCCCGGAGGGGCCCAAACCTTCAAATGTTGAGAGGGGCTAACTTTAGAGATTGCCGGCGAGGGTCAAACTTACTTGTGTCGATGTGTCTAACTTCTTTGCATATTTTAAACAGACTATTCTAGTGCAGCTTAAATGTTACAAGCTGTTAACTCTCTCTGTGCCTGAAACACACACTTAAGAACTGCTGGGAGATGGAGCTGTCTCTCTCTCCCCCCTACCCTTCCAGTCACTCCCCTGACATGCAAATACTAATCTCACATTACGATTTCAATTGCCTAAACATGTATGCATTTGAATTCCAATGCTAACAATGATGAAACGCTTTACAGTAATAGGCGGGCCTTTGTTAAACGTGCATGCCACAATCACTGTTTATTATCTGTATCTGGTCCTGCCCTGCTACGGCTCTGTAGGTAAGTCAAGTCAACATAACCCAACATTTCGGCGGGAGGAGCGCTAAAGACTGGTCTGCCCAATGGCCGTTGCGCCACTAATGGAGACAAATACAGCTAGGGGTTAATAACCGCCACTTATCATGAGACGGTCAACTAGCTGGGAGATGAAACACTAAATGCCCACTGATTATCACCTTGTTGTCTTTTAACACTTGTTCCTTCACATCACCCCATTGCTGACAAAGAAGAATTTATAGCTTTTCAGTAGGCATTTTGTGTTTCAGCTCCCCGCTGACCGGCCGTCTCCTGATTATCGGTGGCTATTAACACGGGGTGTTTTTCTTTGCTTTAAAGTGTGATATGTAAACTAGCAAAGCCTCTGAAAGTGGCTCAATTGTGCTGGGCATGGTAAAGGAGGGGAGGACTGGGCACAGCGACCACAAACTCTCATGCATACATTATAATCGATACAGTCAGGGCCCGGGGTTGGTAGCTGCAGATTATGATGAGCTACGCAGCCAGCAGAGAGCTAAAACACCAAATGTCCACTGAAATGCAATTAATCAGTCGTTGTCATCAAGGGGCTAATGTAAATGAAAGCAGAGTAAAAGGCATTGAGGTGAAACACGTGTTTCTGGATAGAAGTGAGGTAATGACCCCTGAAGGGCTATAGTTTATGTTTATGTTTATTGAATTTATATAGTGCTTTAAGCCAAAGCGCTTTACAATATAACAACAGCTACAAATATATATATATATAGTAAATGCAGGATGTAGAATGTGCACTGCAAAGCACACATTCAAAGTACTGAATGAAAGGAGTACCTTGTAGTCTCATAGGACTGCTGCCTGCCAACGTGGGGGCAGTTGCAGGAGTCCCCTTCAAGTATCCAGCCCATTTCAACTGGAAGGGTTTAAAGGATCGGATGCCTTTCCTGGGTGCAGGCAGTGCGACAGCCGATACATGCTTTATATTATAACAACAAAAAGAAAGTATACCTGTAATTCTTGCCCCACTTCTTCATTCACTTTGTTTTGTAGCGTTTTAATGTGTGTAATAAATATAAGGAGGGGGTTTAGCATTTGTTCTTAACGCAGCACTTCAACTTCAGAACTTTTCTGGGTGGCAGCTCTTGCAGTCTGTACCTGTCACCTGTTTCACAATGTAGGTCAACAATTAGCAGCTACATGAACATCAGCAAAACAAAATGTTTCTGGAACTAGAAGGCTATGTGTGTGATTATATAATAATGAGTGTGTGCGTGCCTAGTGTACCGCATCTACAGAGGGCTTTCTTTGTTTTGCTTGATACATTAGAACGTGGACAGCGTTGTCTCGCTTATCAGATCCACAAATCAGGAAACAACTGTTTGGCCCTATTCATCATTTTGCCCTGGTTTGAATTTTAGTGGCCTATGTATAAGCCGTATACTAGCGTTGGGGCGGGGTTTCCCTGCAGCTGGAAAAAAAGATCAAAGACACCTGTGAGGTGTTTATTATAATGGAGTGAAAAGAATGCAGCAAGGGGGCTAATCGCTGCAGATTGTAAAGGGACAGACAGCCATGAAATACTAAATGTTAACTGAAAAGGTATTGATCACTTTTTGACATGAGGGCACTAATGTAGAGGATTCCAGAGTAAAAAGGCAACACAGTGATAACCACATTGCTGGATATTGCCAGAGGCCCGACTGTGGTGATGGCCTTAGGACACCAGCGAAGGAAGTCTGGAGCATGCACACTGCAAAGCACACATGTAATGTCTTGAATTAAAGGAGTATGTTGCTGTGTTTTACGGCTGCCAACATAGTGCAGCTGCTCTGTGCCCATTCCAACTAAAAAGCTTAAAATGCCCTGATGCCTTCCATACATGCAGGAAAGATACATGCATGTTGTTTACGAGGAGGGTGAAAATAGAAGTGATGTTTAGGAGAGATTTACAGTCACTACACTAGCCTATACTGTGCCACATCGTAGCAAGTCCCTCTTGGCCCGAGGTCCTGCTTCACAGAAGACTTGCAGCATTTTTGGATACCTACTTTTACTGCACTACATTGCCCAGATGGCTCGTTGCACGTAATACGTGCCCCGCCTACAAAAGTAGGCACCCGCCCGCATCGCGTGCGCGCATTGTAACAAGTCCCATAGAAGTCCCGCTTGGCCCGAGGTCCTGCTTCACAGAAGACTTGGAGCGTTTTTGGATACCTACTTTTACTGCACTACATTGCCCAGAAGGTGCTAAGGACTTAAGGACTCTCAAGAACTTTCATCCTTATTTATTACCTTATCATATATTTATTTATTTTTTATTTCTATTTCTGTTTTAGGCTTGTTGCACGTAAACGAGCCCCGCATACAAAAGTAGACGCCCGCGTGCATCGCGCGCACGCATCGTAACAAGTCCCGTAGAAGTCCCGCTTGGCCGCCTAGACGTGGCGATGCAGTGACTCGGTGGGGCTTGCTGCTTTTGCTGGAAGCTCCAGGTGTGCACACTTCAATTCACTCTTTTTTCACCCCTTCACCAACTGTTAGTGCACTGTTATCTTGTAGTGTCCCCTGTGGTGTGCTTTCCTTTCGCTGCATTTGCGGATACCCATAAGTGAGTACAAGATATATGTTCATACGATTACTATTTACGAACAAAGAGTTCTGTTGTGTGTATACGTTTATGGTCGTGTAGCTGTTTAAAGACCTAGTTCAGTAGATTAAATGTCACGAGTTGTATACAACTTAAAATCCGGTATGCCTGTATCGCCGGATCACGTGTCTAGTGAAATGAACATGTGTGGGTCTCCTGCTACCGGCTCCCTGACCAAATCGAGTGACAAAGCTAAACGTGCCTCTCGAACTTAAAAAAAAAGTATTACTCTTACCCCTGTGACGCAAACTCCTCTTCACTATCGAGATATTCGCAAATTCTATGAAAAAAAGTCAAATGCCGGTTACTGGTCAACCCACTTTGCAAACAGGGCTTGCTGATCCTTCTTTGTCTCATACAAAGCCATCTGGGAGTTCAATTCCAAATAACCCTGATTCTAAAGTGGAAAACCCCAGTGTCATAAATCTCTGATCAAACTATTTTGACTATTCCACAGACTCCTCTGAAAATTACACAGCATAAAAGAACTTTTTCTATAGTCCAAGACGAAACTGTGACTGATGTGGAAGTATTTGTTAGTTCAGAGGGTGTTGTGGAAGTCTCCGATGAAAGTGTGAGTGGCTCTCCTATAGGTGCCATATCACTGCATGCAAGTATTGGGGATCTTGAAAGCGCTAGGCTTTCTAATGTTACTGATTACAATCTCCCGTGCTCAATGGACTGAACCAGACCGGCAGTAGATGAGTCTTACATACAGCCTACCCCTCGGCTATGTTTGTCAACTGGCCGGTCAATTGGTAAAAGTGGTGACTCAGTTGGCAACCAAGCACTTATTGAAATCACCTTAGGAGCAGTGAACACAACCATTGCTAGCCTCTATAAACTTTTTGAAACTATGGATAGTAAGATCTCTCTCCAGTCCGCAAAAATAGACCAAATTGGGGAATGGATGAAAGGTGTTTCATGTGACCCTTCGAATGCAAGTAGCTGTGGCCATGAACCCAACGTTGGTATCTCCTCCAAGTTGTCCTGTACAAATACATGGACCTCCTTCTCTTCCTCCTACAGTGGGGTATGAACCCCTGAATGAACTTGTAGCATTACTTGAAAATAAATCATCCGATTCTTACCCACCAAATAAATCTGCTCTTGTTGAAGCGAATCCAATTATCCAAGGGCCTGTGGATATGTTTGGCATAGATAACCACTCTGTCTCTGTACCTATTTGCGATTTGGGCTTTGAGGAATGCATGGCCACACTCAAATCTACATTGGATGCTTACGTACAGCGAAGAATAACTGAGACATTGCCGAGGGCAACTCCCTTGAAGGTCAATTCACGGTCTTTGCAGCAAAATGACTCACAATTGCCCGAGAGGCGTGCTATGCAGGTAAGGAAACCTTGACTGCATGTTCAGAAAAATGCCTTGGTCCTGAGAATAACACTTCCTCCCGTGGTTCAATCCACAAAGAGGTTTCAATGATGGGAGCTGGAGGTAATTCAAATCTTAAACATAGATCTAATGATCAGAGAAATTCCAACAAAAACAGATTTGACTCCTTCCATACACTGTTACTTAAGTGCTGTGATTGTCCTTTAGCGAAATATGATCTTTGTCGCTCGAGTGTTCTCAATATTTTTGGAGACATTCAGGCGCTAGAAGATCTTTCCTCGAGTGATTTTGATCAAGTTGAATTCCTATGTGACAGAAATCTTTCCATAGTACGATTGTGGATTAAATCAGGGTTGGTTCTGAACACACTATGGAAGGCCAAAATGGAACTCTTTAATTTGGGCTTTTTGCTGGCCCCAGATCCAGCTCGTCAAAACCTCAATTTAGGCGATCAAAGCTTGCCTAAAACTACACCATTGCCAGAGCCAGATTGCTCATGTCCGTTTTGTACTAGAGATAACAGCTCGCAGCAGGCTTCATCTTCTAAAGACCAATAATTTCATACAACGAGTGAAAATTACTCATGCGACGCAGATCTATGCCTTAATTAATTTATATCGTAATCCAGCTGAGATCACAGATGATGCTTTCTACCGTGACCTATCGACCCTCTTTGAAGAGATTGCAAAGAATAGTAATATTTCTGGTATCTTGGTGGTGGGTGATTTAAACCTTACGTGTATCCAGACAAGGTTAATCAACTAACAAGGTTAGTAGAGAAGGACAGAGATGGGTTAGGTTTGTGAATTAACTAAATCTTAGAATGGCCAATGGAGCCATTCAGGGGGATATCCCACCAAACCATACGTGGGAGAGAGGTGAATCCAGATCCACGATTGACAAAAATATTTTCGTGGCTGCTAACAAATTTATAATCGTCAACCAAACTAAAAGTGATCATCATTTACTATCATTATATTGGACTATCTCAGACCAGAGAATTGTCAAATCACAGAAGTGGTCCAATCAAATGTTAGTGGTCAACAACGCCAAAAACCGGTTCAGATGGTCAGAAGATAAGCTAACATCCTTGAATAATTCCATCTTAAAAAGTCAAAGATTGAATGGGATTGAGCCATATGTAGATGTGCTAGATACATTTAGGAACTTCCTACTGGGTACTAGTAGACTGTCCAATACTCATATTCATGGCTTTGATATAGTCCTCCAGCAGTGGAAAACAGACCATAAATGAAACATGCGAAATTTGCATAAATTACCTTTGGCAGAAAGAGACAAGGCAATTAGAGCGGCTAAATGCTTCTATCGTAATTGGGCTCGCTCTAGGAAAGCTCATCTCTTTCAAAGTGATGGTGAACTTTTCTTCTCAGCCTGCCATAAGGTATCTTCAGCACAAGTTTGGGAACGGCTTAACAAATGTAACCCCTCTTCTCAAGTTGATCATCAAATCAATGGGGTTACTGAAGCACAATGGCTCACACATTTTACCGAACTTTATGCTGACGAGAACATGGGTGATTGCAAATATGTAAATAGATCTGTCCTGTGCGGGTATTTAGCTTGCTCTGAAGATATTATTAAAGAATTCATCAATAAATCTTCATCTTCCAGAGCAGCAGGCCCGGATGGGTTTACAAATTACATGTTTAAACAAAATCCGCAAAACTGGGCGGCTATCCTTAACAACACGTTCCAACACATTTTGTCATCTAGAAAGCTACCTAATTCCTGGTGTTCCTCGCTGATTGTTCCTATATACAAAAAAGAAGATCGCAAGGACTCAAAATGTTATCGCCCAATTGCTTTGCTGGATGCACCTGGAAAAATATTTTCATGCTTGGTTCTAAGGGATTTCAATATATGGACCGCCAAGATGCATCAACGTGACCAAAGCAAACGGGCTTCGTAGCTGTGTTGGGGACCGCCGTTAATCTGATTACCTTAAATGCCATCAAACTACAAGCTCAAGCAATAAAGCAACTGATTTATTTTCCCTTTGTAGATCTGCATTCCGCTTTTGAATCAGTTTCCAGATCTAAACTCATGAACAAACTTATCAAAGCGGAATGTCCATCTACATTGAGCGACATCATTTATGCCCTTCATTCAGACACTGGTGTGCATATAAGACTGAACTTTGAGGGTTTGTTATAAGCGGCAGTAACAACTAAACAAGGGCTGAAGTAGGGATGTATTCTTGCTTCAGCTCTCTTCAATTTTTTCAGAAAGGATGTCAGATGGATTTTTGATAAAGTAATGGCTGATGCTCCAAAAATGAATGGGGTTGAAGTTAAAGCTTTGTGGTATGCTGACGACCTTGTACTAATTTCCAAAACACCTACTGGCCTACAAAATTTGCTGACTGCCCTCTGTAATTACTTCAGCATTAATGAATTTGTGGTCAACAGCAAAAAAAAAAAAAAGGTCATGTATGCACCTGTGTGTTCACTGAGAAATAAAATAGAGTGGACAATTAAGAACACAACAATTGAGGTTGTCCCAAACTATGTATATCTGGGCCTCCCTTCTGCTCATTCCCAAATGTCTAAAATTTTACAAAAACTAACCTCAGCAATTTGCCAGACAAGATTAATTTTGTTTAAATACGGTACATATTCTATCAGGTCAGCCATTATGTTTTGGATTCAAAATGTGGTAGCTACCATACTGTATGGTCTGGAAACCCAAAATGTAATTCAACCAGCCTTCTTGAATCAACTGGAAGCAAAATTCTGGCAGGCAACCCTTCATCTTCCTCAGTGCATTCCAGGTCCTTGGATACGCTATGAATTAGGGTTATCTTCTTTAATGGCTATGTATAACTGGCATTTGTGTAGTCGACTTCGGAAATGTTTGCTTTCTGCTCTGAATGATTCTACGTTGGCAATTGTATCAAGCTATCTGCTGTCTTCATCTCATGAATTTCCGAAACAGTGGTCCAAGAGGATTATGATGGTAATGGCTAATGCTGACATCCCTATTGAAACTCTTGTGTTCAATCCAGACCGAGGAAAGAAACAACTGCATATGAAGGACTGGATTGACACAAGAGCTGCTTGTTTAAAATACAAAGATTTTAACACTCACCTGTTTGGCCAAAAGAAATACAGAGAGATTGAACCCTATCTTTGCAAAGCACCTACCCCTTCAATGAGAAATGCAATTTTACGTTACTGTTTCAATTTATGGCCGACCCGTGATGTGCAAGCTCGTAGGAAGTTGATCAATATTGAAAATAACTGGTGTCGCTTCTGCCATAATCATGCCATTAAGGAAACTCTGAAACATGTGATTGTAGATTGTCCGGAATTTATGTGCTTGAGACAAATACATTTCATCAAGCACATGGCATACTTTGCACAAATGAAGCCAGAAAATAGATGGGTTGCAATGATAGCTACTAATATTATGAGCATTAGAATAGCCACAGTGAATTTTTTGAATGCCCAGAAATTGGAATAAATGTTGTAAAACTGAGTTAGACAAACCCTGAATTTGAACGGAAAATAATATATGCAATTGTCATAGTAAGACTATACACCGAGAGAAATGTCAAGAGAGATTTTATTTTATCTTATGTGAAATCCTGCTGATTTGAGCCCAAAAAGTATTATTCTAAGCATATTTTATTGTATTCTCTCTATTTTTGATATTCCATGGAGTGTTGTTTAAGATGGTCCTTCTTTTACCTTTTCTATTGTGCTTGTTTCTTGTTTTTATAGCTGTTTTTACTTGCTTTCTACTTTAATTGATTGTTATGTGTATAACATAGTGTGTTTATTTAGTTTAATATGATTGCTGATTTATTTTTTGTAATGAATTGAAAAAGTTGATTAATTTCAGCTAAATTCAATTAAAAAATATATATATATATGTATATACTGTGCCACATGTTCAGGGAAAATTGATTGGCAGTCCATATATTGGCATACTTTGTGGCAGCCTGTTCGTGTAAGTGATATACAGTCACTATGCTAGCGTAGATTGTTTCTTCAGATTTCTGAAATGTATTTATTGTGACAGATAAGGGCATATATAGATTGTTGTCTAAGCTTTACAAAAGTGACTTACTGTGGCAATGCTCACATATGTTGTGGACACAGGCATCATGAAAATGAAAACTACTTCCCATGTACTGTTGATGAAATAGCATCTACTCAATTGTTTTTCATGTATTGTCCTAAAGAAAAGTAAATCGCATTGCTTTTTGACCCATTTTTCTCACGAAGGTTGACATATAATGGGCCATTTCGAAACATTACTTTTTTTAAATTTTTTTTTTATTACGAGTGTATAATCACCGTGGTGATTTTTACAAGAAGATGAACGAAAAACACTCCCCAGTTCCAACAATTATCTGTCAAACTGTCTAACTGTGGCCAAGCCCGTTAAGACGGGGGTACATGTACGAAGATCTGATCCAAAATTTTTGTGGCTGCAATAGACCAAGATGTTCTCAAGCCTCCTATTAAGCGCTCCCACCAGAGCTCTTCCTCCCTCAGATAGGAGTTTTTTAAGTGATGGAGAATGTATGGTGATCTAAATTTGTCAGTACCTGGACATAGTAGTAAAAGGTGCCGTAAAGTTTCGCTTTGTTCAATGTTATTACAAAAGCGGCAAGTATTTGTTGTTGAAAGGCCCCTTGTGTACAGAATCTCATTTGTAGGTAGCAAATTTAGCCTCGCACGGAGTAGGGTGTTCCTAGTTTTTTTGTCTGGGTGCTTTGTCAGGAAGGGTTGAAGTACATTCAGTTTTCTGTTTGTTGGTGGAAGGTGGCTAGTTAACCTGTACTCAGATGCCATTTCCAATGTATTTATCCAGTCCAATTCTTCTTATTGGGTTTTAGTTTTAGTCGGGTTCCCCAGAAGTTCTTCAATCGAGCTGCCGCAGATATCAAGTTGCTGTAAACACATTTGCTCCCATTTGGACGATAACATGGATTTGCTTGAGTTCATCTCTTCATGGACCATCTGGAAAATTGCAGAGGAAGAAGGATCTATTATTTTCCGATATAACATAACTGACGCTCTTTTCACAATTGACTCTAAGGAGGAGAGGGAAAGTTCACGTCTAATCAGAGCAATCGGAGTAGAAGATGGCATGTTCAGTACTGAGCGCCAGAACTGACTCTCCAGTCTGGCCCATATGAAGTGAGGTAAAGATGGCATGGCCTCGGCTCCATAGGTGATGGCCGAGATAACTTTGCCCCTGTAGAATTTAAGTAGTGGCAACAATGAAAAACGTCCGTATTTGTTGTCCAGTATTTTTGCTTGCGAGGCTAGAGTTTTCATTTTTCCAGAAAGATGGTGCTGCATCGCCGAGTCATTGGCCGTGGAGTCAATGAGGACTCCAAGATATTTAAATTCAGCCACTTGTTCGATTTTGTTTGTGTCCAGATACCACGAGATATTCTTCATCTTTTGTCTTTTTTTGATTCTTTCCAAATACCATTATCTTCGTTTTCTGTTTGTTTACTTCTAGGTCGTTGGCGGCTGTATATGTGGTCAATGCAGACAGCTGCCGTTGTAAACCAATTGGAGTCTGGTCCAATTGAATGAGGTCGTCTGCATACAGGAGTCTCGGGATCTTCTCTTTACCCAGTTCTGGGGGGAATACTCGTGTGCTGATTAGAGAATCTTTATAGTCCCCAAAATAGGCCAGAAAAAGGGCTGGTGCTAGTGGGCAGCCTTGTTTGACCCCTCTGTCTGTTGTTATGGATGACGAGAGTAGGCCACTGGTGTTCAGTCGAACCTGCATTGATGTGGCAGCGTGCAGGGCCTTGATGGGATTCAGGATCTCCTGAGGGCAGTCCCAACTGGAAAGTTTTCCCCAGAGCTTCCTTCGGTTGACCAAGTCGAAGGCCTGGGACAGATCTATAAATGCCAAAAACAGGTTCCGATTTTTTTCGCGAGCTTTTGCTTTTAAGAGGCTGAGGATAAAGATGTTTATACTAGTTCCTACTCCTTTTTTAAACCCCGATTGGAGAGGGTCATTACAGGGCGCACTTTTTGCCCACTGATTAAAGTGATCCAACAGAAGGGAACCATAAACTTTCCCTATAACATCTAAGAGGGCCACCGGGCGAAAATTTCTAGGGTCGTCCTTCCTTCCTTTTTTGAATATGGGAATAATAACTCCTGAGGTCCAAGTGGGCGGGATTGAGCGGGAGGTAGTGCATTTGTAAAAAATTATGCTCAGCAAGTTTGCCCATTCTTCTGGCGCGGATTTCAAGTTCTCGTTTGACAGACCGTCAGGCCCTGGAGCCCTTGATTTCTTTAGCTTGAATATTTTGTCCAAAATTTCAGCTCTGTCCGAAAGGTCGACCCACCGAGCTGTCGTCTGGGGATATAAAGGTCCTTCCTCAGAGTCTGGAGATTTGAAGAGTGTTGAGTAGAACCCAATCCATGCTGGTTCCGATATACTGTTTAGCATCATTGTAGATGCCTCCTTAGCTCGTGGGTTAACCAGACTCCAAAAGTCTCTAGAGTTGGATTTTCCAATTTGTTCTAACATGTTTTCAGAGTCTTGTTGGTGTAGTTTTAAACGGTGGCCCCGTAGCCAGTTTTTATAGGCTCTTGTTGTCTCCTTCATGTGAGCCCTAGTAGCGGGCGAGTTGTTTCTTGCAGCCATTCTTTTAGCTCTGCGGAGGATGTTTCGCTGTGCCACCAAAAGCGAGTCAAAAGTATGTGCATGGTAGGTCTGGGTTGTATTGGGCCCCTTCTATCTTTTTAACGAGGCTCTATAAGGTTCCAAAAATGGTCTGTAATCCACCTTTGCGGCCTCCTTGCTGCTTCCATACAAACAAGTAATTTCTTGAATGTTGGTCCGTGAGATCCTTACCCGGTTGCCTTTTCCTACCGGTTCGATTCTTTCAGAGTAATGATCTGTATCTGGTTTTGTGGAGGCCCATTTAATGGCCAGCAGGTTGTGGTCGCTTTGCTGTGACTGGCAAATGTTAAAGTCTATCAACCGGGCTAACAGCAAATCAGAGACAAATATGTAGTCTATTGTTGAGCTGGTCAAACCTCTTTTCCATGTTGGTAGAGAGATAGAATCAAGAAATGTAGTTGCAGAGTTGAAAAGATGTCTGGCCGTCATCAGCTTCTGCCAGGCTAAGCCTTGTTTACAAGGCTTACTCTGTACGTGGTCTGTGGTGCTATTATTAATCAATGGGCACTTGATGTTTAAGTCCCCACATATTATAACATCGCATACCCCAAACTCTAAGTAGACTGAGTCCAATGTGGAGGTTACTATATCAAACAGTGAGGTCTGTTGAATCCCTTTGTGGTTCCAATAGATCGACATCACCAACAGGGGGGTGCATGTTTGATGTTCTTCCCCAGCCTCCTTTCGTTGCCACGAGATGAGTACCGCGATGGCGTATGGGGTCTTCAAGATGGTTTTGGTTATTTCTAAACCCACACCCATCCGGACTGCGACGATTAGGCCTGAAGATGGTCTTCCTTTAGGGCCCGCTAATGCTTCTGAGAAGGCAATCTCAAAACCATCCAATGTTGGTTTGGTTTGTAACCAGACTTCTTGGAGGCATAAGATGTCTTAGTCCCCTAAGTTGATGTCTCCAGAAGTTGTCAAATGTAGAAACCCTCTTGTGTTCCATGTTGCCAGAGTCAGTTGATGTAGGTCTTGGTCAGTTTTTGTAGATTCTGATGGCTATTTCTGGAGGCGTGTGGATAAAGCTTTTGGTAGCCAGGCCCATGAAGACGATTCAAAAGACGGTCTGGACTGAGTCACTTTTTGGATCTCTTCTAAGGTTGTGGGAGCCTTTGTGTTAGAAAAAATACTAGGGGAATTTGCTTTCCCCTGAGAAATAGAGTCGATCGTGTTGGACTTAAGAGTAGCTGGTGGTTTCTTTACGGAATTTTCCTTTGAGTTAGTGGACTGACATTCTTCATTTGATCTTTCCTCCATTGTACGATCCTTTGTCTTGTCATTATCTGTTCTAGGTGGTCCGGTTATTGTTAGCTCAAACCCTTGTTTGAATAGTACTTCCTCTGCTGCTAGTAGTGCTGTAGTCACATCAGCTGACGATGTGTATAGCAGACAATATGCTGTCTGGTCCTTGTGGAAAGGTTCCACCGTTGTAAGGTCCTCTGATTTTAAATTTCTTAAAGAGGAGATACTATGTAGCAGTCTCAACACCGTACGTCTATTTAGTACCAGATATTTTTGGTTCCCAGACCGTTGACGTATTTTGACCGCTGGATTCTTGTTGTGATGTTTCGAGTCTTGGTGCGACTTCTTCGTATGATGGAATCTATGATCCCCATTCTCATGTTGTTTATATTCTTGAGGTCCCTTTCTCTTATGAGAATACGTCAAGTCTTTAGAATTATCCGGTAGATCAGGTTTTGTTTGAGTGTGAACTCTTGATCTATACGTCACTTGAGGCCGATGAGAGGATGGGACCACTTCACAATTTTGTTCAGGACGCTTTTCAGTAAATTTCCTGAATTGATCCCCTTGAGTGCTACGTAGAGATTTGAAGCGCTCATCCAGTGAACTGAAGCCTGAAAGGTCTCTCGTGACTGACTGCTGGTTGTATGTCATCTTAGTTAGATGAGAGTTCGCCCCTTTCTGTTTGTCCGGGGAGTCGTCAAAGTGTTGACTTATGTCCATCAAGTCCTTTTGCATAAGAAAATCTTCTGATGTTTTTGGTGACTGCGATGGGACTTCTAGATGTACCTCTGTGTCTGTCACTTTTGTTGTCACTGGTTTCGTCCCTCCCCAGTTTTGGGGCGTCTTTGGTAAGGGATCTTTTTGTTGGAGATCACATTGCGGCGTTACTGGAGATGCTTTAAACAAAGGAGCCGTCTTGAGGCATGTGTGCGTTCTGAGAGTCTGTTGCTTTGGTCTCATGTCCAAATTCCCCTCAAAACGCGGCCCTGGGTTCATTGGTTTGTGGCCTGGGCCTTGGGTGAGTTTTGATCCTGAGTGGTCTTTCTGTGGGAGGATGGCGTCTAAACAAATTACATCGTTTACACTCAGATTGTTAGATGTCAGATTTGCTCTGATTGGCAGTGTATTGAGAGAGCCTGACATGGAGGTTGAGCCCGCTTTTGGCCTTGTCCCACAATCAGTGTAGGATACGTCGCTGCACGGAGTGACTGGTGCTGTTATTTGGGTACTTACATCCATCCCTAGGCTATCTTTGTTGGTTTTTCTTAAGCTTGATAGGGCTTCCATGAACTCAACTTGCTGGAGCTGCAAAGCACCAATTGAGTCAGTTTTTCTTTTCTCTAAAGCGTTGATGTAACCTTCTAAGTAGATGAGCTTAGAGTTCATCATCGCGAAGATAGAAGTATGGTCTTTCAAAGAGTCGTTTATTGCCTCATAGAGTTTGCAAAAAGGTGCTAGAGCGATGGTTACAGCAGACATGATGTACATGAAATCCGCTTTTTTTGACGGAGTCTCCTTAGGGATAGTGTAAGAAGCCTCACTTGATCTTCTATTAGATGCGGAACTCACAGGTGTTGAAGGCGGCCATAGCCGCGGCAGTTCCTTTGATTTCTGTTGGGAGGTCGTCAATCTTGGGATGGAGCCCTCTCGGGGGTCCAGCAGGACCTCTTTGTTTCCATTTTCCTCAAGTGCTTCGCTGGCCGAAGGAGCCACCGAAGGGGTGGGCTTGTATCCCAAGTTGCTTTTCTCAAAAGGGTACTCCGTCAGACTTGGACTGTCAGCTAGCCCCAACCTGTTTAGATCCGGTGACACTGGAAGAGGTGGTATTGATCCTGTACTGTCTGGCTGGGGTAAGAAATTCTTACTTCCCAGTAGAGATTCAATTAAAGGCTCAGCCTCCAAGACAGTTGGGGCTTCACTGTGAGACTCCTGGACTTCACCACAAGGCTCATTATGCACTAGTGATGGTGGTGGAGTTACCGGTTTCTCTATCCCAGTTTTTTGTAGTTCCAAGATAGTTGGTGAGCCTGATGGTCCAAAGTTAGGAGTATCTAATAGATGTGCCTTTGTATGAGTTGGTGGAGCCATAAACCCACTGCTAGAGGAATTCTTCTGAGAGTCCGATGATGCAGTGAGTAGAGGTTCTAGGAGAGCTTCCAAAAGGTCTGCGTCTGAAATTTCCCCAAGCCCTGCATGGTGCAATTTCTTTATGGCCTGTCTGTGAAAAAGCGTTTTTAGTGAGTTTTCCAAACGCTGACTCGCCATTGGTATTGCTAATCTCGGAGGTTTTTTTGCAGCTGTTCGCTTGGTAGACTTTGGGAGGTCAACATTTTTCTTAGAAAGCAGTCTAAATGGGATTCCATGTAATTGGCGAGTTGGATCCCCCTGTTTGCTACCCCTCCTCAAGTCTATAGATTTGACAACCTCAGGTTCGATGGGCTCAAGACTTATGGGGGCCAAAGGAGAGAAGGTTAGTGCGGGCGAGGTTGAAATCGTCTCAACTGAGTGTTCAAGAGTCTTGTCCCCTCCCTCTGGCGACTTTAGGTCATTTCTATCATAAATGGACAATTCTGCACGTTCTGCTGGTGGTGAAGAAAGTTTATTATGAACTTGAGCCTTAGTTAGAATTTGTAGTGGGGGCTCTGTCACAATATCCGTGTCCGCCTGGTGGCGCTGTGGGGCAGCTAAACCAGGAGGAGTCAAGTTTAAGGGCTTCTCTGCCCCACAGACTCTGGTTTCCTCATCCGGATGCTGGAGTGTGCACGAAGCTCCCTTGAGTGCAGCAGGACCTGCGCAGCCCAGCCGCGGCTCCCCCCGGTCCACGACCCGGGAGGCCTCCCCTCCTCCGAGGGACGGCTCCTCCGAGTCATCCACCGGGACTGGACACCGGGCCTCAGCCTGCCCAGCTCCTGTGCAAATCCGTCCGCGCTCGGCCCCAGCCTCCAACAGCTGTTCAAACGAGGCTTTCCCGCAACTCCGTTGATCCGGGGAGCCGCGGCTAGCCCCGCTGCCAGCCCCGCTCGCGAGCTCCTCGCCGACGCCATCCGACCCCAGCCCCACCCGGTCCCCAGCCCGGGAGGCCCCCCCTCCTACGAGGGGGGGACCCCCCACGCCGTCCACCGATGCAGCCGGGGGTCGTGGCACCGCGGCTCCTCTGGGGCTGGAGCCCATCGCCGGCTCTAAGGCGAAAATGCCACACCGCTCCAGTCGCCTCGATCCGCCAGCGGCGTCCCCAGCCGTGGGGAAACCAGAGGTATGTTCGATCCACTCCTCTGGTAATAGTTGTTGTTTGTGCTTCTGTATGGAGGTGTTGTTTTTAGTGGCATGCTGTTGCACAGTTGATTGCACAGTTGATTTAAGTAACTTCTTTGATGGGATGTTTTGTAGTTTGCCTCCTGATCTTTTCAAAGAGCCTGCACAGGCTAGAGTGTTAGAAAGCAGGGTAGAGTGAATTTCTCCAGAAGGTGAGGGAGCCAACAAAAGGGCAGACGAACTGTTGGCACTCCGCAGTCTTCGTGGAGCATCCTCCTCTTCAAAGATGTTGTGTCTCAGGTCCAGGGTCTCTCCCCCATCCGCCCTAGACGCCATTAGACTGCCGTAGACTGCCCACTCTCACACCACTCCGCTCCGCTTCGCTGCTGCCTTCTGATTTTGAAGGAAAAAGGCGCCAAAAATGTCTCTGTAGCCACTGTAGAAAGACTGTAGAAAGGCTGAGAGGGACTGCCGTAGACTGCCCACTCTCACACCACTCCGCTCCGCTTCGCTGCTGCCTTCTGATTTTGAAGGAAAAAGGCGCCAAAAATGTCTCTGTAGCCACTGTAGAAAGACTGTAGAAAGGCTGAGAGGGACTGCCGTAGACTGCCCACTCTCACACCACTCCGCATTACTTTAAACCTTTTCTCAGAAAGAGCAACACCTAAACCTCATAAAATACTAGGGCTCCCTTGCTACGCAAGGTGGCTCACACCAATTTGTGGGAGATGTTAATGACCCTCCACTGAAGGGGTCCACCTGCCACCACTGAGAGCAAATTTACAATGCCAGTGGCCCCCTCGGCTCCACCCAGCACCACAAAGCTGACTGTACTACTAGCATGTGCATAATAATTTTACTGGTTTGCGCACTGCGGAGGCTGTTACTTTTGGACACCGGGGGACAGACACTGTGCCACTCTCTTATTCTTAAACTGGGTGAATGGTGTAGGGTTTGATTTTAAAAAATTACATTTTTCATTGAATGGTGTGCTTAGTGCCTCTCGTCAGCAGTACAGTCTTCTGTGCTTTGCCAGGCCTGGAGGCTGAGGTCGGCCCCTGGAGTCTTTGGCACACCCTTTGTATCTCTGAGAAGCTTTGGGGGGGACTCGGCAAATGGGGGCCCCCACATTTTGTGTTACGCCACTGCTGCTGGGGCATCTTTGCATTCATTTACAAAATGATATACTGACTTATTCAGAAACTGAAAATAACATATGAAGGTGTTTTGCAATGCTAGGATAAAATCAGCTAAACGCAAGTAGTGTAAGGTTCATCACACCAATGTCGAGTTTCTGAGCTGCTGGAGGCAGTTCTACATAGTCAACCCCATCTACATTATAAGAAGAACAGATATTTTGGGGCTTTTCACATTTGTAATGATACCAATAACCACACTCCTTCAAAAGGTTGTCTCCATCTTCTGTTAGAAGATGATCTGGCCATTCTAGCAATAAAACAGGCTCTCATCACCACCCTGTTTTTTCAGCATCCAGTCATTTTACCATTTATAGTGGAATTATATGCCTCCAGCTGCACTCTGAGAGCAAGACACCAATCAACTACATGGTGGCATTTAATTGACAAAAACGAACAGAGGCAGAAACAAATGACACTTTTGTGCAGAAGAAGCTGTCACTGCTCTCTTTGGAAGGTAGATACATTATTTGCTCAGGCAACTGCATACCGGTAACATGTACATGGATCAGATCTTTAGAACTTGACAGCTACTGAAGTCCAAATGCAAACCAGCACAGGTTATTTGTATTGGCCTCTTTACTGTTCATGCGTTGTGTTTATAATAACTTATAGACCAGTACTTGCTATTGGAAAGGCACCTGTACATAGCCCGGGATGGAATGCCCATGATCAACCAGCCGAAATGGATTACTCCAAAAGCTTATCTGTGGAGCACTACCGGAACTCTCAAGACCTTTTCTGAGCAGATCATGCAGGATTTACGTATCTATGACTTAATCACACGTCCAAAGGGATGCCCAGACAGAAGCCTCAAGGTCGGACTTCCATACCATGGGGATGCTCTATTCTTACCCGTTGCAAAATCAGGTTTTACATTGGTATCATGATTCGCTCTACCCAGTGCAAATGAAACCTGCAGCCATGGCGGAATACTACTTCTGGTGGGCCAGTACGGCAGATATTGTACAGGAAAATGTAAAAGAAGATTGTGTGCCCTGCTTAAGGTAAGTGGAACCGCCAAATCATGTGACCTGATGCATCTTCTGCAAGCCCTACCAGCACACACCCTCATAGGGACGGTGATATACCCTTAGTTCTTACACTTCCCAGCACAGTAGCATTCTCACAATACATATAGAGCCAGGGTCCCAGAACACACCCTCATAGGGACGGTGATATACCCATAGATCTTACACTTCCCAGCACAGTAGCATTCTCACAATACATATAGAGCCAGGGTCTCTAACCAGTAGATTGCGAGCCACTGGTAGCTCGCCTGAGGCTTCCCAGTAGCTCAGACATAAAATTGAGCACTGGGTGTTTATTTTGTTGTCTGAAGTCCCTGGGCCTCTTCCCCTGCTCCCTCCCCCTCCCCTTTCTGCAAATCAAACAGTCAAAAGCTGTGCCCGCGTTGAGAAGAGAATCTGCATCTTGGCTTGACGGGCGCCAACAAGGGGTTAACTATCAATAACAAAGGTAGTTGGGAAATGTGTGTTGTGCCCATTGTCACCAAGAGGTGCAAATGATGGCTGATTAGAAAGGGAAGGGGTGCATAAATCTGCATGCCATGCGAAGTAAAGGGGCAGTGATTGTTTCAGTCTCACTGCGTTTCAGTACATTTATTACATTTAGCAATACTTTGCATGCTGGTAATTGTAGGTTTTCAATTATAATGGGGAAAAAATGGCACTCTGTGTGAGTCACAGCTTTCAAGAAAAAAGATACATCTAGCCTTACATGTGGCTGTTTATGTAAAACTGGGAATTATATTTTTTGGCTTGAAGATACAGAGTTCTCTGTTTAAAAGCAATAGTACGCTAACTGTATTAAAGGTTAATACAGAATTTGCCATGATATGTCGGAGCCCACCTCTATGTGTGCCCCAAAACAAGAATTCAAGCACTAACTGCAATGTTAACTTATCTAGCTGCACTGCATTCTGGTGCTTGTCCACTTACATTTATTAAACTAAACAGGAATGTAAAATGACATGGGCGATCAATGCTAGGACTTAAAAACATTGTTTGAGAGTACGGTTTCAGCCTGTTTCCAAAACAAGAGTAGAAATTAAGTAATTGGGTGGGAAAAGTGAGCAGTGGTTTGTATGTGTATATTTTGATATGTATTGTATTATGTGATTAATCCAGTGGAGCCATCACTGATCTCCCAGTGGTAACCTCCTCTCATATGGCCAGTGAAGGGCAGCCACTAACTAATCCTGGCACTGGGGGCGGCACTATAAGGGAGGATCACCTATGGGAGGAGACAGCCACCAGGGAGATATCATTACTCCATCGGGTGAGAAGTGGTATCTCCCATTTTCCCTTGAGAATAACCTCCCCATGCCTGAAACCCTCATGACCTATTGCCATGTTTCCTAACCTTTTTCCATAAAGAACAGGGAAACCCCTTCAGTAAAATCTGTGAGCTGACCTTGCCAATCTGATGGAATCACCTTTTTCAATTCTACTTATCATTCCATCAGAAATGACTTACCATCCAAACCTTTTAAAAATTCTCATTCACCTTTCACAAGTCATAATTTATAATGGACTTCTGTTCCCAGAATTGACAAAATACTTACACGAAGAAGAGGAATGATCGAGCAATGTGGAGCGAGAAAGAGTGTGAACCTAGTGAGCGCTCTAGTGTTTCCCTGCACACACCTGTGTAAGCATCCCGAACAGGGAATGGAAGGCAGCTGCTGTGGTGACTGACAATAGAGTCACACCTCTGCACAGGGCAGAGAGACGAGAAGCCAGAACCAGCGAGGGGAGTCAAGCAGCTCGCTGCCAAATGAAGAAGGAACTGCGGTACCGAGAGGCGCTGCGTGAAAGGCAGGAGCAGGTGAAGAACTCCTCGGTGTTCCCAGACACAAGGGGAAAGCAGTTTGTTTACCTGAGCCAAAAGTACAGCAGGCGTGTCAGGAGAAAGCCGCCTAGGACCATTGAGCAAAGGAAAGACGTCTGCGAGAAGGAAGCAGACAGGAATGTTCCCCGACCAACCGCGAGAGAGGACACCAACGCCTACAGAAGCCGGTTAGTACTCCTGAGAGCAACGGGAACACTGGGTTGTACCAGCAAACACGCTGAGTGCATATAATTGAAACATACTTAAATGAGAGAGAGAAAAGAGATGGACATACTAAAAGGGGAATTTAAGTCGTAAGTAAGCCCTTTGCTAATGTGTAAATTTACACAGTGCCAATACTAAGAAAGCAGAAGGAAAATAATATACCAGGAAGATAAATGATCAAATACTATATACAGACAACTTTAGGAGCGTGTGAAAGCCCCAAATGAGCAGATGTCCTGGCAGGGCAGTATACCAGGCAGTCACCAGTGTGTGGAGTGAATCAGAAGTCCTTGCAGGAGAGTACACCAGGCAACCTCAAGCATGTGAATTAAAAGTCCTGGCAAGGAAGCATACCAGGCAATTGAAAAAGATTATATGAAAACTAACAGTGTTGTGGGCAGGCGTTGCATTTGGCCAAGAGAGGCCCAAGGAACAGTTGTTATGCAAGTGATGTAGAAAGGCCCAAAGACAGTGAAGCCAAAGGATTGTGCAAGTGTTCTACTTGGCCAAGAGAGGCCGAAAGAACTATGGTGTATGAAAATCTCAATGAGTAAAGAAGAATCCAGGGGACGGAGCTACTTTCTGGAACCAAGAACTTTACCCTTTAAGAAACATTTGTTTAAATCATGTATCTTTCCTTTATGAACACTTTATCCAAACCAATCAAGGTTAAAGACATCTTCCCTTTCCACCTTAGAGTTAACTTGTAGTGTGAGGGTCAGGAAAGAACGTTGGACACAGGACAGTTTTGTATTTGACATCCTGACATGGACAGAGCCTTAGTTTTTGTTTAGGTAGGGAAGTCCTATTAGAGTAGGGTCAGAGAGGCCTTTTCCCGACCCCTTTTATTTTTAATAAAAGTCTTTAACCACAAACAGGCAAACTTGTGCCCAACTCTCATTTCGGACTCCTCACAATTAACATAGATTAAACCTAGTTACTAAGTAGCAGAGCACTGTATAAAACAGGGTGGTGAATACAGGGAAAGAACATTGAGGAGAGTCATGCGATGGGAGATCCCCTTTGGCTAGGTACACAAACCAGACAATCTACAAAGATCTGTTGGGCGCCTGTACACATATGTTTAAATTCTTGCAGGGGATTTTAAGCCTTTCAATACTGGGTTTAAATGGTGCAATTTATGAGCCTGTTTTGGCAAGAAATTGGCCAAAACACCATGCAAATTACATGTAATTCTCTAACACATGGAAAACTCCAAAACATCTGAGAGAGCTGTACATGCAGGCCAGGTATGGTCCATTGGTCATGCACATGAATGACGTGCATGATTCCTGCAGAGGCAGTGATCCTGTGAGCTGTTCTCTGTGGTACTGCCTCCTTCATAAAGGGCAAACAGGTGGTAGGTCACCACCCATTATCAATCAGTCACCCCTACGTAAAAAACCATACACTTGTTGCTCAAAATTTTAACATAGCTATTCATATTTTGGGCCTCATTACGTGGTTGGTGCTAGTCATGGCGCTATTGGCGCCATGACTAGCACCAATAACGGGACCGTGTCCGCCCTCGTTCAATGGGGACTTACCGGTCCAGTCCAACCTTGGCGGGACCGGTAAGTCCCCATTGTGAAAGCCATTCCCCATTCCCATTTGAGTCCCCATAGGGCGCAACGGGAAGGCGTCAATAACGGTACCGCAAACTGCGGTACTGTTATTGACCCCGGTATCCCTTAATGGGTCCCGTCCATAACGCCTGGTAAAGCCAGGCGTTAAGGGAGGGACCCGCTAAGGGACCTCGGAATAGGACGCAAAGGGATTACCGGCCCAGGTGTCATTACCGGTGCCCGGTATCCCTTTGCTCCCACCTCAGAATGAGGCCCATTGTCTGGTTCAGTTATCATATGATTTGTGCACATTTCAAGTCATCGCAATAAAACAAAATGTTATTTATCCCTTTGATTTACACTTTTTTGCATATAACTTGATCGCATGTTTTCCACATGTTCATTTTTTCAATCTTTCCAATTATTTAGACATAAAAACTTTTAAGTGTAGTCAACAAAGTAAGCTTTGGTTTACTTTTCCGTGGTTGAATTCTATGACCTGGCACATGCTAAACTCATAGTAGATTTTATTTTTTGACAAAGCAGAATGTGGTACATGCAGAATTTTTTTGTAAACAGTATAGCACATTGATTGAAATACTTCTAAGATTAATTTTGCACATGCAGCCCCAAAAGAGATAAACTACCCTTTTTGAAATTCTGGATGCTGATGCAGCCACGTCATCCAACAAAAAGCAAACGATTTACCATTTCCATTCAGAATGGGAAACCAATGTTTTTTCTTCCAGCATAAAAAGAAAATGTGCATCTTTAATCTATGGTGCCCAAGCTACAGTGGGAAAAAAGAGTAACCTTGATAGGCAATTTGCAATAATACACACACATTTTGAAAATGATGTTCCCAAAGGAAGCTGTCTGTGATCTTAAAAAGTAGGTCAAATAAACGTTGCAATGCAATACTGTTAGAGAGGCATCCTTCAAAGTTGCTAATTATTTGATAAAAAACAAATGTACTTTTACAGATGGTGCAATTGTGAAGGGTGCAGTGACTCCTGTGGCTGAGTCGGTTGTAAGAGATTTTTTAAAACTGTCCTGAGTGTACGTCTGCCGTGTTAGTGGTGCAGTTAGGTGCAAGCACTATGGCAAGGAGGTTATTTGCACTATCAGCAAATGTGATTGTCTATCTCTTCGAATCTGCCTTTTTCAGACAAACTTTCTGAAATCAAAACTTTTATCCCGTCAGACAGCCTCTGAATGGTGTTGCTGTTTCAAGCTACACACCAGATTGCTGAGCAGCGGTGGACAGCATGCAGTCTTAGCCTTCACATTCTGATGTGTTTGACAATTTTTAAGATACAGCTACTAATAAAATATAACGAGATAAAGATATTTTTGAAGCATATATTCATATGTTATTCCTTTTTTATATCAAGAGCAAATAAACGGTCCCAAAAAATATTGGTACACATTCTCATACTCCTGGCTGTGAAGTAAGACTATTATATCATAAACAGATATATGCAGTAATGTTAATGTTAAAGGTATTTATATAGAACACCCTCATCAATGGAGTTGGTCTCCAGGCACTCAGGCGGATCTGTAAACAAAGAGTTGAGGGGTGGGTTAGTGGGTGAAGAGGGCGTAGGAAAGTGAGAAGGTGGTGTACTGTTGGCAGTTTCAGTTCGGTTTTCAACATGCGCTGAGCTTGGGTGTGCATATAGGATCGAAGCAAGTACTTGCGTGCTGTTGTTGCGATCTGTGTGTTGATTGTGTGTTGTTGCAGTGTGGTGAAGACTGTGCGGCTTGCTGTGAGAGAGGTGATTGTGTGGGTTTTTGTGTGAATTAAGTATGCAGAAAGTTGAGGTTCTGGTTAGTGGGTTATATGTCTCTTAATCCTTGGATCAGGTTGTCATACTGGGTAGGTATGTTCTTCTCTTGCTTTACTGACTGTCTAGTTCCTGGTGTGATACTGTGGCTGGTTTCTAGCAAATGTATTTGGGCTTAGTACCCCTGGTTGGGTGAGCATTGTCCCTTAGTTTGATGGTGTTATATTATCATTCACCTGCTCCTTTCTAACTATTTACTGCTGGTAGTCCATTGGGTAGGTATATTCTCTCTCTTCCCTTTCCTGACTGTCTAGTTTCAGGGCAGTGGTGAGGCTGGCCTCCAGCTAAGTTATTGAGCTTAGTACACCCAAGAGGGTGAGCATTATCCCTGTTTAGGTAGTGGTATTATATTATCATTCCCCGCTCCTTCCTATATATTTACTGTCAGTGGTCCATTGCTGCACGTGTTTACGAGGTGGGCCAGGTACCATTGCTGGGTCATACATTGCTCTCCCTCCCGATTGATCTGTGGGTGTTCTTTGGCATGGTTTGATGCGGTTTGTCTTTTAATTGATAAGTGGATATGTTGTAGATCTGTATATTCTTACTTTTAAAAGGATCACTTGCTTAGGACATATGGATAGGTTCTTCTCTCAGCCTAGTTCCGATATGTATGTCCTTGTGGGCATTATTTCTGGTTATGGGGTGAAGAGCCATGATTTGAGGAGTTTCCTGAATTGTAGGTCATCTCTTGGGTTCTGTATGTTCTTTGGTAGTTTGTTCCAGGTTTATGAGGCGAAGTGAGAGAAAGAGGATCTTCCAAATTTTCTCTTGTTGTGTGATTTGGGTTCCAAACAGATGTTGCTGCTGGATCTGAGTGGCCTTGTAGTGTGGTGTACGTTTTGTTTTCTTCTGAGGAACTATAGACCTTGGTCGTGGATCACTCTGTGTGTTATGCACATTGATTCGAACTTTATCTGCTGTTTGATGGGTAGCCAGTGTAGCGTTTTCAGCACTGGTGTGATGTGTTCTCTTTGAGGTAGTTTAAGGAGCAATCTGGCCACCGCATTTTGTATGCATTGGAGTTTACTTAGGAGTCATTCAGGCATGCCTAAATATAGGCTGTTGGCGTAGTCTAATCTGGACATGATGAGAGCAATGACGGTAGTTGTTTTGTTGGTGAATGAGAGGAAAGGTAGGATCCTTTTAGCCACACGCAGGAGAGAGAAGCATTTTTTTGATTAGGGCGTTTACTTGTGGCTCTCGAGTGAGTTGGTTGTCCATCGGTACCCCCAGGTTTTTTACAATCGATGATGGGGCTGGGGTTTCACCAAGTTCAGTTGGCCATGGGATACAGAGGTTGTCTTCTCCATTTTATGTGATGATCATTATTTCTGTTTTGCCTGGGTTGAGTTTGAGGTAGTTTAAGTTCATCCATTTCATGAAGGCAGTTCTGTAGTGTTGAGTTGTCTTTTAGTGAGTCTTGTAATTTGTAGATTATTTGTGTGTCATCAGCGTAGTTGTAACATGTGAGGCCATGTCTTTCAATGATTTTAATTAACTGTGACAGGTAGATGTTGAATAGTAGTGGCGAGAAGGATGATCCTTGTGGGACTCCGCATGATGATTCTCGTGGACCTGATTATTAAGGTTTCATCCATAGTGTTTTTGTTCTGTTCATTAGGAAGGATCTGATCCAAAGTAAGGCGTTGTCAGTGATTCTGAATTCTTCCAGTCTCATGATGAGGATGCCGTGGTTGATTGTGTCAAATGCCGCAGAGAGGTCTAGAAGTATCAGAGCGGTGCTGTTGTTTGAGTCTGCATTTGCCTTTATATCATCCCAGTTTGAAATAAGTGCTGTGTCTGTTCCTCTCATCGGCCTGAAGCCTACTTGTACCTGGTTTAATAGGCAGTGTTCTTCTATGAATTCTTGAGTTGTTCTATATATGTGTGTTTCCAGGAGTTTAGCTGGGTAGGGGATGTTGGCAATGGGTCTGTAGTTGGAGAGGTCCTCTACGTTTCCTGCTGTATCCTAAAGGAGTCGTCTGATGTATGCCGATTTGAATGCTTGAGGCACTCTCCCTGTTGAGATTGATTGGTTGAGGACGTTCCTGTAGTATTCCATTGGTGTTTCCATTTGAGAGGATTGATTTGTAGATGTCAGGGGGGCAGGGATCTGCGGGGTGCCTGATTTGTTGCTTTGATTTACCAGTTTGATGAAAGTCTCCACTGATATGTGCGGGACGTTTCGGAGTTTGTTCTGGTGTTCTTTGCATTGGTGGCCATCTTCAGTGTTGTGGTTCCATCGTGTTTTGTATGGTCTGTTGGATGGTCATGATTTTATTTCTGAAGTGGTCTGCAAGGTCACTGCATAGTTTCGTCGATGGAATTGGAGTGTTGTTGCAGCTGGGTGTTTTTTTAATTTTGTTTATGATTTTAAATAGTTTTTTTTGGGTGTTTGGTGCTTTGGGGATTCTGTTGTTGTAGTATTTCCTTTTTGCTTTTTGTATTTTTCACAGTCTTTATTGATCCTCCATTCTAGTTCTAGTTTTCGTTTTTTTCTTTTCATGGAGCTTAGTAGTGGGGTGTACCATTTTGCCGTTGGTCTTTTGGCAGATGGATTGAAAGGTTTTTCTTTTGCGATCTTGTTGATTGTTATGGTGATCCAGTTGTGAAGTATATCTATTTTAGTGTCTAGGAGATCTCCAGTTGTTCCGTTAAGATGGATTTTTTTATGGTTCTCTAGTTTCTTTTAATGATGATCTGTAGTTTTTCTTCTTTCTTGGTTATTGGGGAGGGCAGTGTGTTTACGAAGGGGATAATGAGGTGGTCGCTCCAGAGGAGCTGAATCGGTGGCACCGTGGTAATTAGTTTTCTGGCAAAGATTGCGTCCAGTGTAAGTCCTGCCGTGTGACTTGCTCTATTGACCAGCTGATGTAGATTCATTGTTGTTAGTTGGCTGGTAAGAGATTTCTGTGAGGTTGTGGTTTCTTCATCGAACCAGATGTTGAAGTTTCCGAGGATATTAAGGTGGTTACGCTCGATAGCTAGGTTGGTGATTGCTTCTTTGGAGTTGTCTATGAAGGCCGCATAGTACGTTGGTGGTCTGTATACCAGTATGAATTTTAGGTTTGTTCTGGGATTTGTTGATAGGCGTATGATTAGGGATTCGCATTTGTTGATGTTTAGTGGGTCTTCCTCTTTCATTTCCAGGTGTTCCTTGTGGATGATTGCCAGTCTGCCCCCTCTTTTGGTTTTCCTGTTTACTTGGATGCACTTGAAGGTATCGGGCAGGCAGTTATTAAGGGTGATCTTCTAGTTGTCATCTAGCCATGTTTTGGTTCCGAAAAGGATGTCGATGCCTCTGTCACTTAGGAGGTCATAGATTTAGGTGGCTTGTTTGAACATTGATCTTGAGTTAATTAGATTGCAGAGGATCTTTTTGGTGTCATTTGGTTTATTGTTTGCTCCCGGCTTTGGTTTGTGAGGGTTCAGTTGGGGTGCTTTTATGTTGCCTCTGAGCGGAAGAGGTTCTGTGAAGGTGGCTTTGTCGTTGAATCGGTCTGTGAGATTGATAATTGGGTTGCTGACTTCTATTGTTTCTTCATCTTTTGTCATTTGATGTGGGAATCGATAGTGCCCTTCTGTTCTTGTGATGTAGGGAGTAAGGGGGTTGGCGTCATCCCATTTTCTTCTTGGGTCCTCTCTTCTTTGGTTCCTTTGTTTGTTTGTTTTTTATCCATTTGGAAATGTCAGTGTCGTTGAAGTATCTAGGTTCATTGGTTGGTGCGAGGTACGGTGTAAGGTATAAGGATTTTTCTCTTGAGATGTTTGTTCTGTCAATGGTATTATTTTGTGGGGTGTTTCTGTATTGAAGGTGTCTTCTGCTGGGGGCGGTTGAGCTTGTGAATCCATATCATTTGTACCGTGTTCTTTTTCTCTTTGCGTCCAATTCTGCGTCAGGGCATTTTGGGTCTTTGGTGGGAGGAGTTGGTCTGGATGTTAGGTTTATGGGGACAGTTTTCAAATTGTGGTGCTTCGTTCCAGGCTATTGTTGATTTAAATCCTCATAAGTTATTCCATCTGGATGTTTTTGAGGGTGTGTCTTTGTTCAGTCAGTTGGGTCTTGGGTCAGTAGGACTTTGTTCTGCCAGTTGGTTCTAATCCTCTTAACTTGTTCCGTCTGGATGTTTTTCGAGAGTGTGTCTTTGTTCAGTAAGTTGGGTATGGGTGTTCCTCTTACAACGGGAGGGCTGTCCTGGGGCGTATAGTACATTGGTGGGTGGGGCATCTGGATTTGGGCTATGCGTGCAGGTAACTGGGGAGGGGATTATGGTAGTAGTTACTGGCTTAGGGGCTTGCTGGGTGTCCTTGGTGTGAGGTTCTTAGGATTCAATTGTAGCAGTTACTGATAATACCCAGATGATTGAGGGACAAGCGGTGGAAAGCGTAGAGTTTTACAGGTGGTTTACAATGAGATTGTATTTTGGGTGTGGGGTATCAGGTGTCTGAAGCGATGTAGGTTTCGGCGGGAGCCAAAGGTGATTGAACAGCTTAGATTCTGATCCTTGGACAGTAGCGGGTAGGTCCGGTTCCGCAAAGGCAGGCAATGATCAAGATTGGGACATCCAGTTATCGGGAGAGGGTTTGGCTTTGCAGATGGTAGGAGGTGATTAAGTATCAGGTTGGAGACGCCTGGGTGACAGGGGAGATTTAGGTTTCAGGGAGGTAGGTGGTAATTGACGCCCAATTTTATAGGACACCTCGATATCGGGAGGAAGGTTCAAGGCTCTTAGAGTGGCCAGCAGAAATCGAACACCTAGACTGGGAACACCTGGGCAGCAATTGAACACCTAGACTGGGGTACCTGGATAGTGGTGGACTGCATTTTCAAGTTTCAAATGGTAGCAGGGCACATTTCGAGGGGTCATGTATAGTGCGAGAGAGGACTAAGTTTCAAATGTAATTTCAAATGCAGTTTCAAATGCTTAGTTTCAATGCAGTCTCAAATACAGGGGAGCACACTTAGTGGCTTCTGTATCGTGGGAGAGAGGCTTAAGGTTCAAATGTAATTTCAGATGTGGTTTCAAATACAGGGGAATACACTTAGAGGGTCCTGTCTAATGGGAGAGAGGCCTAGGATTCAAATGTGGTTTCAAATGCAGTTTCAAAAGCAGTTTCAATGCAGTCTCAAAAACAGGGGAGCACACTTAGAAGGGTCCTGTATAGTGGGAAAGAGGCCTGAGTTTCAAAGGGAGTTTCAAATGCAGACTCAAATGCAGTCTCAAATACAGGGGAGCACACTTGGAAGGGTCCTGTATAGTGGGAGAGAGGCCTAAGTTTCAAATGTATTTTCAAATGTAGTTTCAAATACAGGGGAGCACACTTGGAAGGGTCCTGTATAGTGCGAGAGAGGCCTAAGTTTCAATTGTAACTTCAAATGTAGTTTCAAATGTAGGTTAAAATGCAGGGGGCACACTTAGAAGGGTCCTGTATAGTGGGAGAGAGGCCTACTTTTCAAATATAATTTCAAATGAAGTTCAATGCAGTTTCAAATGCAATTCAAATGTAATTTCAGTGCAGTTCAAATGCAGTTTCAAAAGCATTTTCAATACAGTCTCAAGTTACAGGGGGCACACTTAGAAGGATCCTGTGTAGTGGGAGAGCGGACCAAGCCTCACAATCCAGTAGGGTACAGGAGGTTTCGTATGATGTTGTCAGTATATTTTGTAGATAGAATAGATTGTTCCTACCTTATCCGTTGATGCTGGTTGACGGCAGCCTACTCGTCATATGCTATGTCAGGGTACTGTGACCTGTTGCAACCGTTGGTATGGTATAATGACTTTGCAGCCACTGCTAGTATCTGTTAAAAGAGATGGTATGTGTTCATGCTATGCAATTAGGCTAACCTATGCTAGGATGCTATGTTATACTTGGTTGTTATGTTATTTTAGTAAACAGCATTAAGCTATGTTACTAGTACTTTTTAAGCTGTTTTTTGTGTATGCTGTACTATAGTGCCCTATGTTATATTTGTTTTGCTATGCTATAGTATGCTATGATATGTTGCCATGCCATATTTTATTATAATCTATCAGGCCGTGTTATGCTATGCTATGCCATATCACATCATGCTTTTCTACTCTACGCTTTGTTTTGCTACACTAATGTTATGTGATACTGGTTATGGTGTGAATTGTATACTGAAGTGTTTTACAAGTATACACTGAATTAAATTGTGTTCCTACCAATACAGAGCACACAACTACAACCAGCTGCACTGGATTGCTTGTAGCATTCTCATGTGTATGCTCAGCTTCACTTAGTGACTCGCTTGCTTTTTTTAGCCTAGCATGCATTAAATCACCGGAATCTGGATATAGGTGAGCATCCAGCCACATAACATAACTAAACTTGTTTTTTGTGGCATGTAAGGGAATACCAATGAGAGGTGAGGAGGGGGTAACCTAGCCAAATTGTTTTCTACAATACATATTCCACCTTCATGTTAACCCCCACTGTGTCCTCACAGATTGAGGTACTCAGTTCACATCGAGTTTTGGTGTCATTTTTGTTAACTGATTGGTATGGGAGTTTATTTATCAACCAGTTTCTGTCATCAATCAGTCGCATGAACAGAGCTAGTGAACCAGTTCCTTGAGCAATAGGCACAATGCTTCACAAAAACAGCTTTGAACACTTAGGTAGAGTGAACATGGGCAGCTGAACTATCCTACAAACATGTAACTCACACTGCCACTTTAGTTTTTGTGTTATGTGGCGCTAATGTGCCACATATAAACCTAGACTATTGCATTGGAGTAGAGTTAGGAGGGAGATGGGTTCTGAAGAGTGTAAGGAAGGCATGGTATCAAACAGTGAAGATAGACACAAGTGATCACAGTTCAAGGGTGTTTATTGAACTTCAATGTGTTGGTAAAATGCCTATTCAAACCTAAATCTAAGGATGGGAACAAGCTACGACCATCAAATAATAATAACTCAGTCCTAGTGGAGTCTGTCAACATAAAAGTCCCTATACTAATGAACCTATCGCCAATCCTTACTTCTAAATACAAAATAGTGTGGGATAACAATGTACACAAAAGAAAAGTGTTCAAGAAATGATATGTCAGGATAGCTGAGCAGTTAGCTTCCCATGCCCATGTTTCCAGGTAACAGTTCCACACATAGGTATCAGGGCCTTTATCCAAAGTCTCTATCACAATGACTGTCTCTTATTGCAGAGGGCCTGATGCAGCAAACAAAACACAAAAGTTCCTTTCCTTTGCAAGGGTTTCACTTTCACAAGTTCAAGACTGGTCTCCCTTCTTCGGGCTCAGGCCATGGGTCCCCCTCGTCCCAGCTCAAACCCCTTTTATAATGTGCTCACAATATGGTCTCTCTCGTTCGGGCTTTGACCATGGATCCCCCTCGTCCAGACTCAGATCCCCTTTTCCACAATATTCACAACTTGTTCTCCTTCTTTTGGGCTCAGACCATGGATCCCCCCTGTTCGGGCTCAGATCCCCTTTTGATACCTGAATCGAAGACTTTTGAATGTGCAATGGGTTTTGCTTGAACCATCGCAGGACCATTTCTATTTATTTCATACAATTTACACTTCAATTCAATCTTCTGCTTTTGTTTCCTTTCGTCAAGATACCATACAGAGCTCTTAGATTAAGCACATTCACAGTGCTGGACCACTCTATCAATTGTATTGTATCTTTTCTTCTAATGTACAGATATTCACCAGCAATTTAGTTTCACTCGCGTCTTTCATCACACACGTTTAACAATGTTAATTACAGCGCTCATTTTGGATGGGACGGCTGTCAGGAATTAACCACAAGCCCAGTGCTTAATTTGTAAATAAATAAGTGCCAAGGCCCAAATATTGTCCATGCTCTGAAAATGCACAGAGTAGCCCTACATGCAGAGGAGCAGAAAGCTAGAGTCATACTGAAAATGGGACATATACATTTTCATGCCAGCCTGGCTTCTGAACTAGTGAGCTGCACCTGGTACGATGGCGGCACCCACCACACCCAAAGACGCCCACGATTCTGCATCAGTGGTGCTAGGCAGCGAGGCTGACTATGGCAGTGTGCTGGCATAACCACCACCAGCGTCCAGAACTTGCACAATAAACCCGAGAATTATTGAAGAGACTCAATAACTGGCACAACATCACTGGTGTGTCTTGCACTGTTGTTGCATGTTGTGTGACTAAGACTGAATGGCAGTTAAAAAAATAAAGTTGCCAAAGCTTCACAACATAATACAGCTGAGTCTGCGACAGTAAGTGCTGCTGCTCAGAAAGAAGGGCCGGGGCTCAGCCCTGGCAAACACCCCCAAAAATGAAGCACTGCACAAGCCTCTGCCCCCAGTTGGCTAATGCATCCTCAAGCATACAATTCCTAATTTATCAGGCCACACACTCATGCTTTCTATATGCAAAACATGTCCCATGCTGCCACATGCTTTGTCATCTTGGAAACTGGTGATATCTGGAGTAAAAACAAACAGCACCTGAGATCCATCCTTGTAAATCAGTATTCAAGGTCTTGGCCTCCCCATGTAGTACAGGCCCCTGCACAAAGTGCTTCCTACACAGTATGTTTGTTTGCTTGTTTGTTTGTTGTTTATTCATTTGTTTTGCGCACCAGACTCGTAAGTAAAAGGGTGTAGCCGTATGAAAATGTAAAGCTTACAGAGTTGCAAAAATGACACCAGTTACAATAATTACATGCTTACAGAATATACAGAATGTACAAATAAGAACAAAAACTAAAAAAAGGCCTATGTAATTACAAAAATAAACAGTAAACAATGAACAATAATACAGATTGCGAAGGTGATGCCCTCCGTAGATCATGATAGGGAGACTAGATTACACGTAGTCTTCAGGTATTAGTCTCTACAGTTGCGGACAAATCTGAGACGGGTCCTGGGAGACTAGGGGTCGGTGGTAATGTTATGTTTTATTACATTTCTCCTGAAGTGAATATAGGGTTGGCAAGCTCTCAGATCTCGTGGCAGTGAGTTACAGAATTTAGCTGCCTTTACCGGGAAGCTATTACCACCAATAGTGGTGAGCTTGTATTTGGGTATGGTCAGACAGTTAACATTCCCAGTTCTGGTAGGTCTGTGAGAGATTTTTTTCTGGATTTTATCTATAAAGTAGCTAGGGGCCGCAATGTTGAGTGCTTTATGAGTCAAAGAAAGCATTTTTAGTTGTATTTTATTAGGCGTGGATAACCATTTATGGTGGCGCCTAAGGGCGGAGATGTGTTTTTTTTTATTAATGCCTAAGGCTGCTCTTAGGGCATTGTTCTGTAATGTTTGGAGCTTTTGGATAGTAGATTTATCCGCACCACTGTATAGGGCATTACAATATTCAATTCTAGAGAGTATTAGGGCTCTGGCCAGGATCAGGCAGCTGTCATCAGAGAGGAATGGTTTACCAGCTCTGAGTAGCTTGCAGGTGTAAGCCGTGGAGGAGGTGAGGGATTTTACCTGTTTATCCAAGGACAATGTGGAGTCCAGATAGAATCCAAGGGTTTTTACCTCCTTGGAGACTTTGATGGTGTTCCCGTCAATATTAAATGAGGAAAATTCATGGCCTAATTTTTTGATGTTGGCCTGTGATCCCAAAATGATCAACTCGGTTTTATCATCATTCAAGCATAGGCCATGAGTGGCAATCCATGCTTGGATGATAAGATATACTTTGTTCACCAACCCTGTGTCCTTGCTGTGATCCCCAGAAAGCGGGAGGAGAATCTGAGTGTCATCTGCGTAATTGGTATAGATGACACCCAGATGGTCCAGATCGTCAAACAGAGGTTTGGTGAATATATTGTATAGAGTTTGTGAGACGCAGGAGCCTTGAGGAACACAGGATAGGTGTCGGGTCTGCAGCTGCCGAGGGAGAGAAGACTCTCATAGTTCTCTCGCTCTGAAGGATTCAATCCATATGGCTTCCGGGGAGAAGTGGGCCGCAGAGTCAAGGTGTCTGCATAGGACCTTGTGATTGACCAGATCAAATGCGGCAGAGAGATCAATTAAGTGCAGGAGTACTGTCTTACCTTTGTCTCTCAGCTTGTCTATTTGGGATTTTAGGTCGATTAAGGCTGTCTCTGTTCCGTGTAGTAGACGGAAACCAGATTGTCTGTTACCTAGGAGTTTGTGCAGTTCAAGGTGTTTTTGAATTTGGATGTAGGTGGCTTTGTCCAGTATTTTTAATAGAAATGGGACCGTGGTGATGGGTCGGAAATTAGTGGGAATAAGAGAATCTAAGGTCTGTTTCTTGAGGAGAGGGAGCACCCAAGATTGTTTGAGGTTGGCCGGGATGGTGCCTGTGGCAAAGGAGGCTTTTATCACTGTGGTGATGAATGGGGATAGTTCTCTGGCAGCGTCTTTTATTAGTTGTGCAGGGCAGATATCACCTTTGCAGTTCGAAGATTTCAGAGACAAGATGATTTTTTCTACTTCTAAGGTGGGCATTTTGGGAAAGTGGAAGGTGGTATTGTGTGCCGGAGGTGAAGCACTAGGCATGAGGTTATTGGGCAGGTGCTGTAGGTTCAGTACTTTTTTTTTTGCTGAATTTTATTTTGTAGCATGTTAATTTTATTAGCTAAATCGTGTTGGATATCTGTACACCAAGATTTGTCTTTGGCACAGACATCAGGTATGGCTATTGGGGACTCTAATTCTTTAAGTATGGAGAAGAGTTCTTTGATGCTGGAGTTGGTTTTAGCAATACGCTCATCGTAGGAGTTGCATTTTGCCCGACAGATTTCCTTCTTGTAATGTGCGGAGAGTGAGGTTAGTTTAGCTTTGTTCTCGCTAGAGGGGCAACGTCTCCAGTTAGTTTTGCTTTTTTTTTAAGCTGCAAAGGTCCTTAACTTGAGGTGTGAACCATTTGTTTAAATGGGCTGTTGGTTTGCTAGGCCTAATTTTCATAGGGGCAATTTTGTCTAGAGTGGTGAGCATAATATTGTTGAATTCCTGAACTAAGATACTAGGGTAAAGTTTTTCTGGCAGTGCATTAAGGGTGGGCAGGATAGCAGGGATGACTTTCTCTGCTGTGAAACTTTTTTTATTCCTAGTTGAGCATGGTGGCGCTAATGAGTGGGCCACTGGAGTAGGTCTTATGGTAGAAAGGTGGAATGACACCAGAAAGTGGTCTGTCCACGATAACGGCAGGATGGATGAAATAGTGGCTGAACAGTTATACTCCACTATCCAATCCAGTATTCTCCCTTTTGTATGGGTGGATTTGTTGACTTTTTGGGAAAGACCTAATGCATTGATTATATTGACTACATCTGTGGCGTGTTTGTCCATTTGGTCGTTGAAGCCTAAGTTAAAGTCCCCTAATAGGAGTAGTTGCGAGGAAGGTTTCAGGTTGCTTGTGATTATGTTATGCAGGTCCTCCTCAAACGTGCCAAGAGGACCAGGCGGTCTATATATTAAATGAATGGTGAGTGATTGAGAGTTATTTATCTGGAATTTGGCAGAGAGAGCTTCACATGATTGTGACAGATGAGTGGGGGCTAGTCTAAGGCAGAGACAAGTTTTAGAAATAATGGCAATACCGCCTCCTCGAGCACTGTCTTGGTCTTGTCTAACTATAGTGAAGCCGTTGGGGATAGCTAACATGAGTGCTGGTCCTGCTGCATTATGGAGCCACGTTTCCATAATTGCAAGGAAATCCAGATCACCTTCAGTGATTAGGTCGGCAATGTCCGTGGCGTGGGCGACAAGCGATCTTACATTGAGAAGCGCTCCTTTAAGGGAGGGAGCCTCAGTTACTTTGTTGGCTAGTATAGATTCGTCGGAATTATTATTACGTGACTTATGCTTGTAATTGTTGATCTGATAGGTCTTCATATTCGGGGTGGACAATGGTGGAGACAGTTTTAAATGACTGGGTCTCAAGGTAGTCTTGTAGTTAGTTTTCAGGTTGGTAGCCGGAAGGGATCTTCTCAGAGGTTCATATAGTTTAGTTAATCTAGCGCGGAGTCTAGAGTTTCTATTGGATGTAGCACAGGGTAGAGAAGCGTAGGATACTGTTTCTATGGCCCTGTTATATATAGGTTGACTCATGGTAACAGTATTTAATAGGGTAGGCAGGCTGGTGTCTAAGATAGGTACTAGCAGCGACTGAACAAAGTGATCTTGGCTACTAGGGTTAGCATACATAGAGACAGCCATGGTGCAAAACAATATTACTAGATGTAACATCTTTCCAATTGTAATGTCAGAGAGGATGGCACAACGCAAGGGGCCACAAAGTAGTCAATTGAACAGTATAAGGGAAAAGGTATAATTGCTAGGAGTCAAATAGTTACTTAGGCCTAAGCACAATTAAATGGTCGAAATCAGGTTAAGGTAACACAACTAGACAATATTGCAAACATAATAGTCACTTAATCGGTGCAGAGCAATAGGGCATGAAATATGTGGGCAGCGTACTTAATTACAGTGTGGCAAATGGTTTGCAGGTGAGAGGGCAACTTCGCAGATAAGTCAGATCATAACTCTACATAAAAAGCACAATAATGCAATGCTGGTAGGTGCACAGGCAAAAAGAACAGTAGAGGCAGCTATAGTGTGTTATTCGTGCAAGGATGCGTACATAACTAGACACGGTCACTGCCGTGCAGGCATAATGTAGCAGAGCATATTCAAATCTAGACAGGGAATACAGCCAGTAGTGTGACCGGCGCCAGTGTCCAGGCAAAGAGCATTTAGGCAAAGCATTTCATCTGACTTCTTTTTTCTCTGTATTGCCTTTACTGCTCCTCCACCAAATGACAGCCGCATCCATCCTAGGTACTGATCCACACTCCTCAATCCCTAATGACCATCATCCAATCCTCTGCCCACAATATTTATATACTACTGTCTCACCCACTCTTTATAGATAGAAGTTGCTTCTGACCTACCATTTAAAGTGCATGCTTGCTATAGCACTACCATCTAATATTCAAATTGAGGTCCTGTACTGGCCTATTCTTTTAATTTAATGATATGCTCACTACTAGCCATGTTCTAGGTTGTTGCCTGCTGGCGTCCTATTTCCAATTTTCTTTGGTTACTACCACCCTATTATTTACATTTTGTGGCTGCTATTTTAATTTTGTGGTCACAGTTTCTCTATTCCACTGTTGACGGCAACCCGTCTAAATTATGTGGCAACTGCAGGCCTTGTAATTACATGTTGTAATCAATGAGGTCCTATTGTATTCTATGGTTAACCACGGCTGATCTTCAGGTGCATGGTCAGTTATGCCCTAACAACGGCACCAGGGAAGTTTGATGCACTACACACATGACATGTTATGATATGTTATTAGGATTTGTACTGCACACAGCTGCCATTTGCATGGTCTCCAGGTGCTCTGGCGTACCTGGAAACAGTGGGTGGGTTTGGTTAGTTTGGAGAAGAGGGAAACGCAGGCTTTCAGTGCTTTGTGTTGAGGTTGGTGCGCGGAAGAACCCTGAGGGGCATGTGTGTGTGTGTGTGTGTGTGTGTGTGTGTGTGTGTGTGTGTGTGTGAAGCTTTCTTGTGTGAACTGTATGTCACAATGAGGACTTTGTGTCCAAAGCGGTGGCCCCATGCTTATTTTCTGGGTGTTTGGTGGTTAGGGACTGATTATGTGTGTTGTGGGTAGGAGTGTATGATTTTGATGTTGGTAGTTTGGGGAGAGGGTCTTATTTTAAAAGCTGTGCACGAGTGGCTGCTCTGCATTTGTGTGTGATGCGTAAAGTGGAGAAAGACTGAGGGTTAGTCAAGAGGTGGGGATCGTTTTGGGGGTTTCTCTATTGCTTTCAAATTATTGACTTTCCTTGCCAGTTGTGTTATGGGGAGAGATGTTTGGATTTAGTGGTTGATGCATGAAGATGTCCTGTGTTGATGTTTAGATATTCCGGGAGACAGGAAAGGTGAATATGGAATATAAGGAACAATTAACTGATCCTACCAACCAACTAGACAAGCAATAATGCTATTAGTGCATAAACACATTAGATAGGTCACTCACTCGCTCTATCTGTTCACTGCCAGTGTTTTGAATGAGCTGCATGTTCATAGGGAGATTTCTGAGTAGCCAGATTGCAGTAGTTCATTCTGACTGGATATCATACTAAAAACATTACAATGAATATGCTAACTTAATTTTGGAATTTGTTATGTTATGTTATGTTAATTGAGCTTCTAAAGCACACGGTCGGCGAGGCATCATGGCGCTGAGGAGAGACAGCTAATCCCACAGAAGGTGGTCAGGAGAAGAAAATTAGAACAGGATTGTCTTAAGAGCTTTTCTGAACCCAAGATGATTAGGGGGCGCTTTTCGGTTTCGGGGGGAGGTTGTTCCAAAGTCTAGCTGCAGCGATAGAGAAAGCTCTACCCCCGATCCTTTCATGATTAAACTTAGAAACAACTAGGAGGTTGGTGGTGGAGGAACGCAGAACCCGTGTAGGAACATAGAGAATTAATTTTGCTTGCAAAAACTCAGCTCCTTGGCCATGAACCGCATTGTGCACAATACACAGGGACTTGAAGAGAACCCGCTGACCCACCGAAAGCCAATGCAGTTGGCGGAGTACTGGGGAGATGTGGGCACCAAAAGGGGTGCCAGTAGCTAGCCTAGCCGCCAGGTTTTGCATGCGCTGTAGCCGCTGTATGAGACCAGTTGGCTGCGACAAATACAGGGAGTTACAGTAGTCTAAGCATGAGAGCACTAGCACAGCCACTACAGGGGGGCGAAAGGCTTCTGGTATAATGGGTAGGGCCCTCTTAAGGAGCCTGATCTGATGATGGGCGGCTTGGCACACAGCTGTCACTTGATTGGACATAGAGAGGGTAGCGGACAGTATGACGCCCAGATTTCTCACTTTATCTACTGGTCTCAGAAGTGGGCCCAGAGAAGAGGGCCAAAAGGCTGAGGTCCACAGTGAGGAGTCTGGAGGGCAGCCCACCACTATTACCTCTGTTTTGTCGCCATTGAGTTTAAGCCAGTTCTGGTCCATCCAATCTTCCACGGCTCTCAGGCAGTCATGAAGACACGACGAAACCCTGCCCTGATCTTGATCTAAACGGATCAGGATTTGGGTATCGTCTGCATAGGAATAGCAGTTGAGGCCGTAGGAGCGGATGAGGCAGACCAGTACCCAGATATATATATTAAACAAAATTGGTGAAAGTGAAAATCCCTGCGGGACACCACAGGTAAGGGAGCAAGGAGAAGAAAGGAAGGGAGGCACGGCCAGAGTTTGGGTACGATCTGAAAGAAAAGAAGTAAACCAGGCAGGGACTTGGCCAGATATCCAAATCTGAGCCAAACGAGAGAGCAGGACGGGATGGTCAACCGTATCAAAAGCGGCTGATAAATCCAGCAGAATCAGAGCACCTACTCCACCTGCGTCTACTAGTCTAGACATTTCATCTTGTACCAATACACTTTCCATACCTCTCCCTGGTCTAAAGCCAGCCTGAGCGGAGTTAGGAATTTTGGAAGATTCCAAAAAAGAAGACAGGAGAGGAGTAATGAGAGACTCCAAAAGCTTAGACAGGAAGGGGAGTAAAGAAATTGGACGGAAATTAGCAGGTACTGTGGGGTCAAGTTTGGACTTCTTAAGAAGGGGAATAACCCTAGCTGATTTAAGCTCCAAAGGGACCAAGCCCGATTGACATGAATCATTTATGGCTGAGGTAATGTCTGTTAGTAGATCAGGGGCCATCTTCTTCAAAATGATGACAGGAATAGCAGGAGATGAAGATTTAATTTTCAAAATAGCAGCCTGGACTTCCTCACTAAAAAGGGGAAACGTGGACCAGCTAGTGATTGGCCAGTAGGAGGGACAGATGTAGGTGTGGTAGCATTGGTGCCCTTGTTGCAGAAGATTTTGCAATATTTGAGCGAATCACTTCGATTTTGGTGATAAAGAAGGAGGCAAGATCGTCACAAAGCTTTTGAGAGGGCATAACCCTAGAATTGAGAGCCTCAGAGGAGGCTAGTGAATGTTTAATAGAAAACAGGGCTTTAGGTTGGCATAAAGCATCTTCAATTTTCTGGGAAAAAAGGAGGATTTGGCCAGCTTAACCTCGGCCAGAGAATTGGAGAATCCAAGTTTGTAGGAGTCTCAAAGCACTGGGTTATAGCTGTTGCGCCACTTCCGCTCCAGTTGTCTAAGTTTTAGACGAGCAGATTTAAATTGGTCAGTAAACCAGGGTTGGGGGGGTAATCTCCGGCCTTGGATTAATTTTAAGGGGCATGCAGATCTGCGGTGGCCAGAATTGATTGGTAGAGAAATTTAAGAGATAGAGGCCTCTGAGAGGCACAGTCGATAGCTATTTGAGTGCTTAAAGCTTTAGTATCGACCGAACGCCAGGAACGTAGTAGAGTTTTAGGGGGAGTATTTTGGGGGTGGATTCGCAAGTGTCAGAGTACAGGATACCAGGTAGTGATCAGACCATACCACTGGTTCGATGGGGCCAGGGCATAGCAATTCGTCCTTGGCAAATATTAAATCAAGCGTTTTACCATGAGAATGGGTAGGGGCTTGAATCAGTTGATGTAGATGGAGATCAGAGAAACTGTCAAAAAGGGTAGTGAACTCAATAGGTCTTTGCATTTTAAAAAGAAGATTGAGATCCTTTAGTACCACTAAGTTGTTATATTGCAGATTCAAACCAGCTGCGAGGTCAGCCAAGCCTGTACCAAAGGAACCTATAGGACCAGGAGGACGGTAAATAAGCAAAAGATGGATAGTACAGAGAGGTGAGATAACCACTTTCAAAAAAAGAGCTTCCATATCAAGTGTATGAGAGCACGGCAATTGGGTGACAGCATATTTGTCCTGAAAGATAACCGCGATTCCGCCTCCACATTTGGGGGGTGGGCGGTCAAGATGAGTAATAAGGTAAGTAGGAGGGATAGCTTGAACTAATGCTGGTGCTGAGCTGGGAGTGAGCCAGGTTTCAGTTAGGCATAAGAAATCTGGTTGTCTACTGGACAGTAGGTCCCAGATTTCACCAGTGTGCGCTGGGAGGGACCTAGTGTTCAATAGTAACAACGTAGGGGTTGCCACAACAGGCTTAAGATTGTTATTAACAATTGCAGCAGTGTAGGACGTAGAGGTCACATCATAAAGCCAGTTAGCTGGCCATATGGTGCCTGTGGGGGCAATGGAGAGTAAATAGCCTCTCTCAAGCACTCCCACCCATCCCATCCCAGCACAGACGGGGACAGACGGGCTTGCCTGTAGCGCACCTTCAAGTTATGTTACTTGAAACATAAACCTATCACAGCTTACGGGGTAACACAAAACAAGATGGACAAGAAGGTTTTCAAAGCCTCACAAACACAATTATTATACTTGTCAACTGTACTCTGTGCTTTACACTATCCACTCCATCTGTTCCACTAATCCACCACTGCCCTACATCATGCAGTTATGCAGCGTCACGCTCCTCCTCCTAGCACTATACCCACCTTTCACACAAGGATTTCATGATTAAACTGGCATCACCCCCTAGTGCCCCTTTGAACCGTAAACCTCCTGTCCAAATCCAGTCAAAATTTGGCCAGCCTCCACAACCAACCAGCACAACACAATAGAAGCATGTAACATGACTAATTTATTTATTGAATATGATTATATGCATGATCAGTCGGCTGGAACAAATGAAATCTGTGCTTGATCTGTCTTTTGACACAGCATGTTGTGTAACATTTTCAAAGTAAGATTTCATGAAGCTTTCTGTAGTTCTTTAAGCAATGATGTTTGTGGTTTTTGGAATATACCTGAAGCAGAAAATATGTGAGGGTAGGAGGGAAGTGACTGATTACAGAATGATGTCCTCAATCCATTAATCCATCCTTTTACCATTGGCTACAGCTCACATCTTTTCTATTTCTTTACAATGCCTATAAGGGTGGGTTGCTATCAATGTCAGGTAGGTAAAGATGCTGTCTGTTCACTGCTGGGATAACTTATTTAAGGTTCCCTGCATGGTCCATACAGATCATGCTGCCCATAAGCGTAAAATAGTATTTACTGCAATAGTATGATAGGATATGAGAATTGAGCTCATTTGACATTGTTAATTCTCTATTACATGGTAAGGATTGGCTACATTATGTCATGTTAACTATGCAGGTTTGATGAGTATATAAAATGGGATTTGTTATTCAGAAAAGTTCTGAAAGACTATGAATAGTCTAGAGAATGGGTAATAGTAAAGAGAGTATGGGTTGTACAGTGGCAAATGGACGGTGTGGTTAGTTGACACAGCTTGATGATGATTGGGGAAGGCTTACATGACTATATTGGCAAGCTCTGAACAATAGATTGTATTTATTTAGTCAAGTGTTATGCAATTTACAGTACAGTATTGACATCAACATATAGTTCAGTTTTTAGCTAGGGAGTTATATACAATTTATGTATTGATTTGTGAACTTGGATTACATATATGTGATTCAGAAAATGTTGGTTGACATTCAAAGTGATTTTATGGTAATGAATGTGTACTGTGTTGATATAGTTCATGTTACAATATTGTTGTATTTACTGTGGTTCTCCATTGTTTCAGTATTGTGATTGGTGTTCTCATTTTAAATTTGGGGGGAGTGCTGGGAGAACTGGGCTTTCGTGTACTGTAGTGTTGGATAAGTGGGGGAGGTGTTTTTTGCATTTTTGTTGTTTTGTTTTTGTTTTGTTAGTAGAGTTTCAGACACCTAGTGTATTTCTGGATTTGTTGAGGGAGATGGTGTCTCCAGTGAAGCAGGATTTGAAAGTGCTGTCTTGGAATGTTAACGGATTGAATAACCTGAACAAGCGACAAAGAATTTACAATTGTATGTGCGACATGCAGTGTGATATTTATTTTTTGCAAGAAACACATTTATTGAAAGCGAAAATCCAAAATCTACAGCAACAATGGGTTGGTGGTGCGTATGGCTCGTGCTATTCCTCCAGAGTGGCAATTTTAGTTCGTAAAAATGCACCAGTTAAAATTTTAAAACAAAATTCAGACAAAGACGGAAGAATTATAGTCTTATTGATAGAGCTTCAAGGATACAAGGTGACTCTACGTAACATTTATGCGCCGTCCATTGATGACGGTTCCTTTTTCAGGAAGGTTTCACAATTGATACAGGATTTTGATACACCGAATGTTATTTTATGTGGGGACTTCAACTTGGTAATGGATACAAAATTAGATCGAAGTAATGGTGGAGGTGACCTTAGAAAAGACCCTCGTTTTAGATCTTTTCAGTCATTAATAGCTGAAAATGATTTAAAAGATTGTTGGCGCCTAACGCATCCACAGTTGAAAGAGTTCAGTTTTTATTCGAACTCTCATTGTACCTACTCTCGCATTGTTATGCTCCTCACAAGTGGCAAAATCACGGAACATTTCAAAGCGGGGGCAATAGGAAATATTGTAGTTTTCAGATCATGCCCCTGTCTCGTTGATGGTGAAACTTGATTTTGAAATCCATAAATCTTTCACTTGGTGGATGAATTCCTCAATTTTGCAAGATGAGAAATTGGTCGATAAGATTTGAAATGAAGCAAACCATTTTGTGAATGAAAATCGATCTGATGATTTGAATGTTAAAGTAATTTGGGAGGCGTTTAAATGCACGATGAGGGGGCTTGTCTTGGGTCTATCGAGTGGAAAGAGAAAAAAATGGAAACTTTGAAATTGAATATGGAGAAACACATTAAAGAAGTGACTAATATTTTGGTGAATGATCCTGCAAATCCAGGTAAAGAGAGAGAGTTGTGTCCTTTAAAAAGAGAAATGAACAGAATTATTAATGTGAGGGCTGAGGAACAGTTATTCCGTCTCAAATGCTCTTACTTTGAGCAAGGTGAAAAGAGTGGTCGCTGGCTGGCCTACAGACTTCATCAGCAAAACTCTGAGGGGGTATTACATCAATTTGTGTCTTAGATGCTAATGCAACATTTAATCCTGTGGAAATAAATAATGTTTTTAAAAAGTACTACGCACAATTGTATCGGAATGAGCCAGATATTACAGGGCAAGGTGAATCCTTCTTTGAGTCCTTACAAATTCCACAAGTGCCTGATAAAGATAAAAAAGTCCCTCGAAAAACCAATAACTGTAGATGAGATCAAATTGGCAATTCACAACTTAAATGCTGGAAAATCACCGGGGCTAGATGGACTATGGGTGGAATTATACAAGATTTTACCTGATTCTGCGCTAGACTTATTGAGGGATACATTATGTCCAGGGAAGAAGGTCTTTTACCGTCTTCCACTACTCATGCGACAATCGCTGTCTTTTTAAAAAAAGGAAAGGATGGTAATCTTCCGGCAAACTATCGCCCAATAAGCTTAATCAATACTGATAATAAAATTCTGGCAAAGGTATTAGCATTAAGAATTGCACACCTGATGGGTAATCTAGTTCATTACAACCAATCAGGTTTCATGCCAGCAGGCCCCCACTCATGTCCCACTCATGTCCCCTTGCACCCCTACCCCCCCAGCAGTGCAGGGCACCTGCCAGCAGGCCCCCACTCATGTTCCCCAGCAACCCCACCCCCCGGCAGTGCAGGGCACCTGCCAGCAGGCCCTCACTCATGTCCCCCAGAACCCCCACCCACGAGCAGTCAGGGGCACCTGCCAGCAGGCCCCCACACATGTCCCACACATGTTCCCCAGCACCCCCACCCACCAGCAGTGCAGAGCACCTGCCAGCAGGCCCCCACTCATGTCCCACTCATGTCCCCTTGCACCCCCACCCCCCAGAAGTCAGGGGCACCTGCCAGCAGGCCCCCACTCATGTCCCCCAGCACCCCCACCCCCCAGCAGTGCAGGGTACCTGCCAGCAGGCCCCCACTCATGTCCCCCAGCACCTCCACCACCCAGCAGTGCAGGACACCTGTCAGCAGGCCCCCACTCATGTCCCCTCGTACCCCCACCCCCCAGCAGTGCAGGGCACCTGCCAGCAGGCACCCACTCATGTCCCCCAGCACCCCCACCCCCAGCAGTGCAGGGCGCCTGCCAGGAGGCCCCCACACATGTCCCAGAGCATCCCCACCCCCCAGCAGTCAGGGGCACCTGCCAGCAGGCCCCCACTCATGTCCCACACATGTCCCCCAGCACCCCTACCCCCCAGCAGTGCAGGGCACCTGCCAGCAGGCCCCCACTCATGTCCCACTCATGTCCCCTTCCACCCGCACCCCCCAGCAGTGCAGGGCACCTGCCAGCAGGCCCCCACTCATGTCCCCCAGCACCCCCACCCCCAGCAGTGCAGGGCACCTGCCAGCAGACCCCACTCATTTCCCCCAGCACCCAGACCCCCCAGCAGTGCAGGGTACCTGCCAGCAGGCACCCACTCATGTCCCCCAGCACCCCCACCTCCCAGCAGTGCAGGGCACCTGCCAGCAGGCCGCCACTCATGTCTCACTCATGTCCCCTTGCACCCCCAGCAGTGCAGGGCACCTGCAAGCAGGCCCCCACTCATGTCCCCCAGCACCCCCACCCCCAGCAGTGCAGGGCACCTGCCAGCAGCCCCCACTCATGTCCCCCAGCACCCCCACCCCCCGGCAGTGCAGGGAACCTGCCAGCAGGCCCCCACTCATGTCCCCCAGCACCCTCACCCCCCAGCAGTCAGCAGCACCTGCGAGCAGGGCCCCACTCACGTCCCCCAGCACCCCCACCCCCCAGCAGTGCAGGGCACCTGCCAGCCGGCCCCCACTCATGTCCCCCAGCACCCCCAACCCCCAGCAGTGCAGGGCACCAGCCAGCAGGCCCCCACTCATGTCCCTCAGCACCCCCACCCCCCAGCAGTCAGGGGCACCTGCCAGCAGGCCCCCACTCATGTCCCACACATGTCCCCAGCACCCCCACTCCCCAGCAGTGCAGGGAACCTGCCAGCAGGCCCCCACTCATGTCCCCCAGCACCCTCACCCCCCAGCAGTCAGCAGCACCTGCGAGCAGGGCCCCACTCATGTCCCCTTGCGCCACCACTCCCCAGCAGTGCAGCGCACCTGCCAGCAGGCCCCCACTCATGTCCCCCAGCACTTCTGACCCCCAGCAGTGCAGGGCACCTACCAGCAGGCCCCCACTCATGTCCCTCAGCACCCCCACCCCCCAGCAGTCAGGGGCACCTGCCAGCAGGCCCCCACTCATGTCCCACACATGTCCCCAGCACCCCCACTCCCCAGCAGTGCAGGGCACCTGCCAGCAGGCCCCCACTCATGTCCCACTCATGTCTCCCAGCACCCCCACCCCCCAGCAGTGCAGGGCACCTGCCAGCAGGCCCCCACTCATGTCCCACTCATGTCCCCTTGCACCCCCACCCCCCAGCAGTGCAAGGCACCTGCCAGCAGGCCCCCACTCATGTCCGCCAGCACCCCCGCCCCCCAGCAGTGCAGGGCACCTGCCAGCAGGCCCCCACTCATGTCCCCCAGCACCCCCACCCCCCAGCAGGCCCCCACTCATGTCCCCCAGCCCCCAGCAGTGCAGGGCACCTGCCAGCAGGCCCCCACTCATGTCCCCCAGCACCCCCACCCCCCAGCAGGCCCCCACTCATGTCCCCCAGCACCCCCATCCCCCAGCAGTGCAGGGCACCTGCCAGCAGGCCCCACTCATGTCCCCTAGCACCCCCACCCACCAGCAGTGCAGGGCACCTGCCAGCAGGCCCCAACTCATGTCCCACACATGTCCCCCAGCACTGCCACCCCCCAGCAGTGCAGGGCACCTGCCAGTAGGCCCCCACTCATGTCCCACTCATGTCCCCCAGCACCCCCACCCCCCAGCAGTGCAGGGCACCTGCCAGCAGGCCCCCACTCATGTCCCACTCATGTCCCCCAGCATACCCACCCCCCAGCAGTGCAGGGCACCTGCCAGCAGGCCCCCACTGATGGCCCCCAGCACCCCCACACCCCAGCAGTGCAGGGCACCTGTCAGCAGGTCCCCACTCATGTCCCCCAGCACCCCCACCCCCCAGCAGTGCAGGGCACCTGCCAGCAGGCCCCCACTCATGACCCCTTGCACCCCCACCCCCCAGCAGTGCAGGGTACCTGCCAGCAGGCCCCCACTCATGTCCCACTCATGTCCCCTTGCACCCCCAGCAGTGCAGGGCACCTGCCAGCAGGCCCCCACTCATGTCCCCCAGCACCCTCACCACCCAGCAGTCAGGGGCACCTGCCAGCAGGCCCCCACTCATGTCCCCCAGCACCCCATCCCCCAGCAGTGCAGGGCACCTGACAGCAGGCCCCCACTCATGTCCACCAGCACCCCCACCCCCCAGCAGTCAGGGGCACCTGCCAGCAGGCCCCCACTCATGTCCCACTCATGTCCCCTTGCACCGCCACCCCCAGCAGTGCAGGGCACCTGCCAGCAGGCCCCCACTCATGTCCCACTCATGTCCCCCAGCACCCCCACCCCCAGCAGTGCAGGGCACCTGCCAGCAGGCCCCCACTCATGTCTCCCAGCACCCCCACCCTCCAGCATTGCAGGGCACCTGCCAGCAGGCCCCCACTCATGTCCCACTCATGTCCCCTTGCACCCCCAGCAGTGCAGGGCACCTGCCAGCAGGCCCCCACTCATGTCCCCCAGCACCCTCACCCCCCAGCAGTCAGGGGCACCTGCCAGCAGGCCCCCACTCATGTCCCACACATGCCCCCCAGGACCCCCACCCCCCAGCAGTGCAGGGCACCTGCCAGCAGGCCCCCACTCATGTCCCCTTGCACCGCCACCCCAAGCAGTGCAGGGCACCTGCCAGCAGGCCCCCACTCATGTCCCACTCATGTCCCCCAGCACCCCCACCCCCCAGCAGTCAGGGGCACCTGCCAGTAGGCCCCCACTCATGTCCCCCAGCACCCCCACCCCCCAGCAGTGCAGGGCATCTGCCAGCAGGCCCCCACTCATGTCCCCCAGCACCCCCATCCCCAGCAGTGCAGGGCACCTGCCAGCAGGCCCCCACTCATGTCCCACTCATGTCCCCTTGCACCCCACCCCCCAGCAGTGCAGGACACCTGCCAGCAGGCCCCCACTCATGGCCCCCAGCACCTCCACCCCCCAGCAGTCAGGGGCACCTGCCAGCAGGCCCCCACTCATGTCCCCCAGCACCCCCACCCCCCGCAGTGCAGGGCACCTGCCAGCAGGCCCCCACTCATTTCCCCCAGCACACCCTCCCCCCAGCAGTACAGGGCACCAGCCAGCAGGCCCCCACTCATGTCCCACTCATGTCCCCTTGCACCCCTACCCCCCCAGCAGTGCAGGGCACCTGCCAGCCGACCCCCACTCATGTTCCCCAGCACCCCCACCCCCCAGCAGTGCAGGGCACCTGCCAGCAGGCCCTCACTCATGTCCCCCAGGACCCCCGCCCACGAGCAGTCAGGTGCACCTGCCAGCAGGCCCCCACACATGTCCCACACATGTCCCCCAGCACCCCCACCCCCCAGCAGTGCAGAGCACCTGCCAGTAGGCCCCCACTCATGTCCCCCAGCACCCCCACCCCCCAGCAGTGCAGGGCATCTGCCAGCAGGCCCCCACTCATGTCCCCCAGCACCCCCATCCCCCAGCAGTGCAGGGCACCTGCCAGCAGGCCCCCACTCATGTCCCACTCATGTCCCCTTGCACCCCCAGCCCCCAGCAGTTCAGGGCACCTGCCAGCAGGCCCCCACTCATGGCCCCCAGCACCTCCACCCCCCAGCAGTCAGGGGCACCTGCCAGCAGGCCCCCACTCATGTCCCCCAGCACCCCCACCCCCCGCAGTGCAGGGCACCTGCCAGCAGGCCCCCACTCATGTCCCACACATGTCCCCAGCACCCCCACTCCCCAGCAGTGCAGGGCACCTGCCAGCAGGCCCCCACTCATGTCCCACTCATGTCCCCTTGCACCCCCACCCCCTAGCAGTGCAGGGCACCTGCCTGCAGGCCCCCACTCATGTCCCACTCATGTCCCCCAGCACCCCCACCCCCAGCAGTGCAGGGCACCTGCCAGCAGGCCCCCACTCATGTCCCACTCATGTCCCCTTGCACCCCCACCCTCCAGCAGTGCAAGGCACCTGCCAGCAGGCCATCACTCATGTCCGCCAGCACCCCCGCCCCCCAGCAGTGCAGGGCACCTGCCAGCAGGCCCCCACTCATGTCCCCCAGGACCCCCAGCCCCCAGCAGGCCCCCACTCATGTCCCCCAGCCCCCAGCAGTGCAGGGCACCTGCCAGCAGGCCCCCACTCATGTCCCCCAGCACCCCCACCCCCCAGCAGGCCCCCACTCATGTCCCCCAGCACCCCCATCCCCCAGCAGTGCAGGGCACCTGCCAGCAGGCCCCACTCATGTCCCCTAGCACCCACACCCACCAGCAGTGCAGGGCACCTGCCAGCAGGCCCCCACTCATGTCCCACACATGTCCCCCAGCACTGCCACCCCCCAGCAGTGCAGGGCACCTGCCAGTAGGCCCCCACTCATGTCCCCCAGCACCCCCACCCCCCAGCAGTGCAGGGCACCTGCCAGCAGGCCCCCACTCATGTCCCCCAGCACCCCCAGCCCCCAGCAGGCCCACACTCATGTCCCCCAGCCCCCAGCAGTGCAGGGCACCTGCCAGCAGGCCCCCACTCATGTCCACCAGCACCCCCACCCCCCAGCAGGCCCCCACTCATGTCCCCCAGCACCCCCATCCCCCAGCAGTGCAGGGCACCTGCCAGCAGGCCCCACTCATGTCCCCTAGCACCCCCACCCACCAGCAGTGCAGGGCACCTGCCAGCAGGCCCCCACTCATGTCCCACACATGTCCCCCAGCACTGCCACCCCCCAGCAGTGCAGGGCACCTGCCAGTAGGCCCCCACTCATGTCCCACACATGTCCCCCAGCACTGCCACCCCCCAGCAGTGCAGGACACCTGCCAGCAGGCCCCCACTCATGTCCCACTCATGTCCCCTTGCACCCCTACCCCCCCAGCAGTGCAGGGCACCTGCCAGCAGGACCTCACTCATGTCCCCCAGAACCCCCACCCACGAGCAGTCAGGGGCACCTGCCAGCAGGCCCCCACTCATGTCCCACTCATGTCCCCTTGCACCCCCACCCCCTAGCAGTGCAGGGCACCTGCCTGCAGGCCCCCACTCATGTCCCACTCATGTCCCCCAGCACCCCCACCCCCAGCAGTGCAGGGCACCTGCCAGCAGGCCCCCACTCATGTCCCACTCATGTCCCCTTGCACCCCCACCCTCCAGCAGTGCAAGGCACCTGCCAGCAGGCCATCACTCATGTCCGCCAGCACCCCCGCCCCCCAGCAGTGCAGGGCACCTGCCAGCAGGCCCCCACTCATGTCCCCCAGGACCCCCAGCCCCCAGCAGGCCCCCACTCATGTCCCCCAGCCCCCAGCAGTGCAGGGCACCTGCCAGCAGGCCCCCACTCATGTCCCCCAGCACCCCCACCCCCCAGCAGGCCCCCACTCATGTCCCCCAGCACCCCCATCCCCCAGCAGTGCAGGGCACCTGCCAGCAGGCCCCACTCATGTCCCCTAGCACCCACACCCACCAGCAGTGCAGGGCACCTGCCAGCAGGCCCCCACTCATGTCCCACACATGTCCCCCAGCACTGCCACCCCCCAGCAGTGCAGGGCACCTGCCAGTAGGCCCCCACTCATGTCCCCCAGCACCCCCACCCCCCAGCAGTGCAGGGCACCTGCCAGCAGGCCCCCACTCATGTCCCCCAGCACCCCCAGCCCCCAGCAGGCCCACACTCATGTCCCCCAGCCCCCAGCAGTGCAGGGCACCTGCCAGCAGGCCCCCACTCATGTCCACCAGCACCCCCACCCCCCAGCAGGCCCCCACTCATGTCCCCCAGCACCCCCATCCCCCAGCAGTGCAGGGCACCTGCCAGCAGGCCCCACTCATGTCCCCTAGCACCCCCACCCACCAGCAGTGCAGGGCACCTGCCAGCAGGCCCCCACTCATGTCCCACACATGTCCCCCAGCACTGCCACCCCCCAGCAGTGCAGGGCACCTGCCAGTAGGCCCCCACTCATGTCCCACACATGTCCCCCAGCACTGCCACCCCCCAGCAGTGCAGGACACCTGCCAGCAGGCCCCCACTCATGTCCCACTCATGTCCCCTTGCACCCCTACCCCCCCAGCAGTGCAGGGCACCTGCCAGCAGGACCTCACTCATGTCCCCCAGAACCCCCACCCACGAGCAGTCAGGGGCACCTGCCAGCAGGCCCCCACACATGTCCCACACATGTTCCCCAGCACCCCCACCCCCCAGCAGTGCAGAGCACCTGCCAGCAGGCCCCCACTCATGTCCCACTCATGTCCCCTTGCACCCCCACCCCCCAGCAGTCAGGGGCACCTGCCAGCAGGCCCCCACTCATGTCCCCCAGCACCCCCACCCCCCAGCAGTGCAGGGTACCTGCCAGCAGGCCCCCACTCATGTCCCCCAGCACCTCCACCACCCAGCAGTGCAGGACACCTGTCAGGAGGCCCCCACTCATGTCCCCTTGTACCCCCACCCCCCAGCAGTGCAGGGCACCTGCCAGCAGGCACCCACTCATGTCCCCCAGCACCCCCACCCCCCAGCAGTGCAGGGCGCCTGCCAGGAGGCCCCCACACATGTCCCCCAGCATCCCCACCCCCCAGCAGTCAGGGGCACCTGCCAGCAGGCCCCCACTCATGTCCCACACATGTCCCCCAGCACCCCTACCCCCCAGCAGTGCAGGGCACCTGCCAGCAGGCCCCCACTCATGTCCCACTCATGTCCCCTTCCACCCGCACCCCCCAGCAGTGCAGGGCACCTGCCAGCAGGCCCCCACTCATGTCCCACTCATGTCCCCCAGCACCCCCACCCCCAGCAGTGCAGGGCACCTGCCAGCAGACCCCACTCATGTCCCCCAGCACCCAGACCCCCCAGCAGTGCAGGGTACCTGCCAGCAGGCCCCCACTCATGTCCCCCAGCACCCCCACCTCCCAGCAGTGCAGGGCACCTGCCAGTAGGCCGCCACTCATGTCCCACTCATGTCCCCTTGCACCCCCAGCAGTGCAGGGCACCTGCCAGCAGGCCCCCACTCATGTCCCCCAGCACCCCCACCCCCAGCAGTGCAGGGCACCTGCCAGCAGCCCCCACTCATGTCCCCCAGCACCCCCACCCCCCGGCAGTGCAGGGAACCTGCCAGCAGGCCCCCACTCATGTCCCCCAGCACCCTCACCCACCAGCAGTCAGCAGCACCTGCGAGCAGGGCCCCACTCATGTCCCCCAGCACCCCCACCCCCCAGCAGTGCAGGGCACCTGCCAGCCGGCCCCCACTCATGTCCCCCAGCACCCCCACCCCCCAGCAGTGCAGGGCACCAGCCAACAGGCCCCCACTCATGTCCCACTCATGTCCCTTTGCGCCACCACTCCCCAGCAGTGCAGCGCACCTGCCAGCAGGCCCCCACTCATGTCCCCCAGCACTTCCGACCCCCAGCAGTGCAGGGCACCTACCAGCAGGCCCCCACTCATGTCCCTCAGCACCCCCACCCCCCAGCAGTCAGGTGCACCTGCCAGCAGGCCCCCACTCATGTCCCACACATGTCCCCAGCACCCCCACTCCCCAGCAGTGCAGGGCACCTGCCAGCAGGCCCCCATTCATGTCCCACTCATGTCCCCTTGCACCCCCACTGCCTAGCAGTGCAGGGCACCTGCCAGCAGGCCCCCACTCATGTCCCACTCATGTCTCCCAGCACCCCCACCCCCCAGCAGTGCAGGGCACCTGCCAGCAGGCCCCCACTCATGTCCCACTCATGTCCCCTTGCACCCCCACCCCCCAGCAGTGCAAGGCACCTGCCAGCAGGCTCCCACTCATGTCCGCCAGCACCCCTGCCCCCCAGCAGTGCAGGGCACCTGCCAGCAGGCCCCCACTCATGTCCCCCAGCACCCCCACCCCCCAGCAGGCCCCCACTCATGTCCCCCAGCCCCCAGCAGTGCAGGGCACCTGCCAGCAGGCCCCCACTCATGTCCCCCAGCACCCCCACCCCCCAGCAGGCCCCCACTCATGTCCCCCAGCACCCCCATCCCCCAGCAGTGCAGGGCACCTGCCAGCAGGCCCCACTCATGTCCCCTAGCACCCCCACCCACCAGCAGTGCAGGGCACCTGCCAGCAGGCCCCCACTCATGTCCCACACATGTCCCCCAGCACTGCCACCCCCCAGCAGTGCAGGGCACCTGCCAGTAGGCCCCCACTCATGTCCCACTCATGTCCCCCAGTACCCCCACCCCCCAGCAGTGCAGGGCACCTGCCAGCAGGCCCCCACTCATGTCCCACTCATGTCCCCCAGCACCCCCACCCCCAGCAGTGCAGGGCACCTGCCAGCAGGCCCCCACTGATGGCCCCCAGCACACCCACACCCCAGCAGTGCAGGGCACCTGCCAGCAGGCCCCCACTCATGTCCCCCAGCACCCTCACCCCCCAGCAGTGCAGGGCACCTGCCAGCAGGCCCCCACTCATGTCCCCTTGCACCCCCACCCCCCAGCAGTGCAGGGTACCTGCCAGCAGGCCCCCACTCATGTCCCACTCATGTCCCCTTGCACCCCCAGCAGTGCAGGGCACCTGCCAGCAGGCCCCCACTCATGTCCCCCAGCACCCTCACCCCCCAGCAGTCAGGGGCACCTGCCAGCAGCCCCCCACTCATGTCCCCCAGCACCCCATCCCCCAGCAGTGCAGGGCACCTGACAGCAGGCCCCCACTCATGTCCACCAGCACCCCCACCCCCCAGCAGTCAGGGGCACCTGCCAGCAGGCCCCCACTCATGTCCCTCTCATGTCCCCTTGCACCGCCACCCCCAGCAGTGCAGGGCACCTGCCAGCAGGCCCCCACTCATGTCCCACTCATGTCCCCCAGCACCCCACCCCCAGCAGTGCAGGGCACCTGCCAGCAGGCCCCCACTCATGTCTCCCAGCACCCCCACCCTCCAGCAGTGCAGGGCACCTGCCAGCAGGCCCCCACTCATGTCCCATTCATGTCCCCTTGCACCCCCAGCAAGGCAGGGCACCTGCCAGCAGGCCCCCACTCATGTCCCCCAGCACCCTCACCCCCCAGCAGTCAGGGGCACCTGCCAGCAGGCCCCCACTCATGTCCCACACATGCCCCCCAGCACCCCCACCCCCCAGCAGTGCAGGGCACCTGCCAGCAGGCCCCCACTCATGTCCCACTCATGTCCCCTTGCACCGCCACCCCCAGCAGTGCAGGGCACCTGCCAGCAGGCCCCCACTCATGTCCCACTCATGTCCCCAGCACCCCCACCCCCCAGCAGTCAGGGGCACCTGCCAGTAGGCCCCCACTCATGTCCCCCAGCACCCCCACCCCCCAGCAGTGCAGGGCATCTGCCAGCAGGCCCCCACTCATGTCCCCCAGCACCCCCATCCCCCAGCAGTGCAGGGCACCTGCCAGCAGGCCCCCACTCATGTCCCACTCATGTCCCCTTGCACCCCACCCCCCAGCAGTGCAGGGCACCTGCCAGCAGGCCCCCACTCATGGCCCCCAGCACCTCCACCCCCCAGCAGTCAGGGGCACCTGCCAGCAGGCCCCCACTCATGTCCCCCAGCACCCCCACCCCCCGCAGTGCAGGGCACCTGCCAGCAGGCCCCCACTCATTTCCCCCAGCACACCCTCCCCCCAGCAGTACAGGGCACCTGCCAGCAGGCCCCCACTCATGTCCCACTCATGTCCCCTTGCACCCCTACCCCCCCCAGCAGTGCAGGGCACCTGCCAGCAGGCCCCCACTCATGTTCCCCAGCACCCCCACCCCCCAGCAGTGCAGGGCACCTGCCAGCAGGCCCTCACTCATGTCCCCCAGGACCCCCGCCCGCGAGCAGTCAGGGGCACCTGCCAGCAGGCCCCCACACATGTCCCACACATGTTCCCCAGCACCCCCACCCCCAGCAGTGCAGAGCACCTGCCAGCAGGCCCCCACTCATGTCCCACTCATGTCCCCTTGCACCCCTACCCCCCAGCAGTGCAGGGCACCTGCCAGCAGGCCCCCACTCATGTCCCCCAGCACCCCCACCTTCCAGCAGTGCAGGGCACCTGCCAGCAGACCCTCACTCATGTCCCCCAGCATCCCCACCCCCGTGCAGTCAGGGGCACCTGCCAGCAGCCCCCACACATGTCCCACACATGTCCCCCAGCACCCCACCCCCCAGCAGTGCAGAGCACCTGCCAGTAGGCCCCCACTCATGTCCCCCAGCACCCCCACCCCCCAGCAGTGCAGGGCATCTGCCAGCAGGCCCCCACTCATGTCCCCCAGAACCCCCATCCCCCAGCAGTGCAGGGCACCTGCCAGCAGGCCCCCACTCATGTCCCCTTGCACCCCCACCCCCCAGCAGTGCAGGGTACCTGCCAGCAGGCCCCCACTCATGTCCCACTCATGTCCCCTTGCACCCCCAGCAGTGCAGGGCACCTGCCAGCAGGCCCCCACTCATGTCCCCCAGCACCCTCACCCCCCAGCAGTCAGGGGCACCTGCCAGCAGCCCCCCACTCATGTCCCCCAGCACCCCATCCCCCAGCAGTGCAGGGCACCTGACAGCAGG